>NC_035445.2:132965289-134165289 GCF_002127325.2 Helianthus annuus
GTGCTTCCAAGGGTAAGCAATTTTGCTGCACAAGCATGGCGCTAATGAGGCGTGCATACGGAATAAACCGCCTCTGGGACGACTCCCTGGTAGCCCATGTGTTCATCATTACTATGTGCCTCCACGACAGTGTTGGGGTCCCATACAGTAAAGCATGCACCACCCTGCAATCACTTACTCTCACTCCCCCGCGATCACCAAACCTTGCCAATATGTTCTCAACCGAGATCCCCTGCAAAATCTTTCCCTCAAGTGACATATGCTTCCGTTTCATGTCACCCCCTGGGTGGGTCGGCAAGATAACCTCTATCAACTGCTCACCGTCATTGATGTTCAAATGATTATCCAAAAATTGCTCGATGGTGGGGTAGTCATATGCTTGTGCTCCCAAAGAGTCAAAACGAGCAATACGATTCATGGTCTCGAAAGACATCGTCATGCTCCCGCGAGTAGTCTTCCCCACTAACTTCCACTGTGAAGGGGATTCATTCTTGTTTACGAGCCTCAATGTGGACAACCATTCACATACCCCCGATAAGTAAATCCTGGAGGTATTATCTTCGCACCAATCAAGAACGCTTTCCCATCCTAAACGCTCAAACATTTGTACAATCCCGATGTTCCGGAATTCTTCTACATTCACGGTCCGTTCACATATCACTCTTGTTGGAACCGACGTGTTCACCCCATTCACCATCTTCCACTTCCACAACTTAGCTTCTAACTTTCTATCTTGATAGCTCGACAACTGTTTGTTCTTCTCGTCATCCCAAATTCTAGCACTTTGGCTATCCCTGAACTTTGCCCATTCCCAATCTTGTCGGTATAATCTTGCATCATTTTCCTCAACAGAGCTCGGTTGCTCCCACTTCTTCGGTATTAAACCGGAAGAAGACCCAATCCCGGATGATGAAGCTTGACCCGTAGTCTTTTGTCTCTTGCTTCCCGCCATGACTACAATCACAAACAAGCAAAACATCAATATAGATTCAACCTTCATTAACTCCCAAACCTTGAACATGAGGTATGATGTTGACAATTTAATTAATAAGTAAATGCAAAATCGCCTCTTTAAACTTCCAAAGTCGCTCACTTTATCATAAACTTATTAATCTTTTGTCAATCTTACAATCTCTTATAATTTCAACAAAAGTCAACATCATCTTCATGTTCAATCATGTTCATAACAGTGTAATCACTTCACTATGGTTATGACATACTCAAATTCCATTCAAAACAACTAATCTTGCTCAAAATCATGCTAGCACAACTTACATTGTCTAAACAACCTACTCTTAAACCAAAAAGTTTAAAAATTTCGGAAGAAAAACACTAATATATGATAATCAAGCATACATTTAAGAAGAATCCATACCTTTGGTGTTGTTAGACAAGAAGAACTAAGAAAAGATGGCAAACAAGCAATTTGATGAACACCCTTTCAAAAACCCTAAAGAACACGCCCAGAAATCTTGCACAATAGCAAGAATTGATGAAAATCGTGTTGGGGGTTTTGTTCGTCTTGAAAAATTACCCAAGATGGACCTAAAAATCAGTGGGTTTGGTGGAGAATTGAGAGAGTTATGAGGAGTTGAAGGTTTAGGGTTCTTGGGGTGAGATGAGGAAGATGAAGGGAATAGGTGAGTGTGGAGGGAGAAGTCAGAGATTTTTTTGGATGTGAGGAATGATGTAAGATGGGTAGGGTTCGGATTTGTAGTGAATATTGAGTTTAGGTGATGTTTGGTTAAGTAAAAACAAGTCTAAAATCGTTTTTAAACCCTGAAACCCGACCTGCAGCGGAGTGAAATTGGGAACCCGTCGCCGACGGGTCCCACCCCGTCGCCGACGGGCAGTGGAAAATTGGTGTGGAGCCGACGGGTTAAACATCTGTCTACGGGAAAAACTCACCCGACGTGTCATTAGAGACCCCGTCGCCGACGGCCACCACCCCGTCGCCGACGGGTACAGACTTTTTTTTTTTTTTTTGAAAAATTATGAGGAAAAATATGCAATTTTAATAAAGGGACTATGTGCATTAAGAATTCCTAAAAATTATTAAAAATGTTTTTGTGAATTTTTATAAGATAAAATTTTTAAACAAAATAACCGTTAACGGCCCTACCACCCCCCAAAAATTCGTGTATTGTCCTCAATGCACCAAATCAAGTCTAAAACATACCTTGTATCTTCATGACCCGTTTGGAGTGCCCGAACTTCACACAATCAAGAAAGGTTAGTATAAAACGGAAACGATTCACATCCAAATACGCAAACAATTAAACAAGTATACATAACTTTACAAAAAGTGTTACCGGTCCTTTTACTTCACCTCATATGTTGGCACGCTTACCAAGAAACATACCAACTCCACATTTGCGTCCTTTTTCTCTTCGTTACCATCAAGGAATGGTTTAAGGCGGTGCCCGTTAACCGTTTGCTTCGACCCGTCCTTCGGGTCCTTGATTGTAACATCTCCAAGCCTTCCGACCCGTGTAATCACATACGGGCCCATCCACTTACTCTTGAGCTTTCCGGGGAAGTATTTAAGCCTTGAATTGTAGAGCCAAACCTTTTGACCCACTTCAAACTCCTTTGGCTTCAACTTCGCGTCATGTGCCCTCTTCATGTCATCCTTGTACTTTGAGGCACACTCGTACGCTTCTTCCCTAAGCTCCTCCAACTCACAAAGCTTTAACTTTCGCTCCTTTCCTGTATCGTCATATTTCATGTTAACCTCTTTTATAGCCCACCAAGCACGATGCACAAGCTCAACCGGTAAATGGCAATTTCGCCCATAAACTAAGCGATAAGGAGTGGTTCCAATAGGTGTTTTATAAGCCGTTCTATAAGCCCATAAGGCATCATTCAACTTCGTTGACCAATCCTTTCGGTCGGGTCGAACGATCTTTTGCAAAATTTCTTTTATTTGCCTATTGGAAACCTCAACTTGACCGCTTGTTTGTGGGTGGTAGGGAGTAGCAATTCGATGGTCAACACCATACCGTTTCAATAGTTTGCCAAAATTAAAATTCTTGAAATGAGATCCCCCATCACTAATGATCACCCGGGGAACCCCAAATCTAGAAATTATATTCGTTTGAACAAAATTGCAAACAACGGTGTGGTCATTTGTTTTGGTGGCAATCGCTTCGACCCATTTGGATATATAATCGACCGCTACCAAAATGTATAAATTGCCATGCGAATTAGGGAATGGGCCCATGAAATCAATCCCCCATACATCAAAAATATCTACAATAAGGATCGGTTGCATGGGCATTTCGTCCCTTTTTGATATACTCCCTAACTTTTGACACTCAACACAATTTTTAGCGAAATTAAAAGCATCCTTAAAAATAGTCGGCCAATAAAGACCGCTATTGAGCACTTTGTGCCCAGTTTTGTGACCACTGAAATGGCCCCCACAAGCAAATGAATGCAAGTGCATCAAGACGCTAGGAATCTCCTCGTCGGGTATGCATCTTCGAACGACTTGATCCGGGCAAAACTTGAATAAGTCTGGTTCTTCCAACGTGTAATACTTGATTTGAGATAGGAAGTGCAACCTCTTCCTTCTATCCCAATGAGCCGGCAAGTCACCTGTAACCAAATAGTTGACAATATTAGCATACCATGGTAATATTCCAACTTTTAAAATTTGCTCATCGGGAAAATTCTCATTGATTTCTTCACGGGAAGAATCCTCCACACTCAACCGAGACAAATGGTCCGCAACCACATTTTCACTCCCTTTCTTGTCTCGGATCTCCAGGTCAAACTCTTGTAACTAGAGAACCCATCGGATTAACCTCGGCTTCGCATCCTTCTTATCCATGAGATACCTAACTGTAGAATGGTCAGAATAAACAATGACCTTAGTACCCCATATATAAGCACGAAACTTATCCAACGCATATACCACCGCAAGTAGCTCTTTCTCGGTAGTTGTGTAATTCAATTGTGCATCCGAGAGAGTCTTACTTGCGTAGTAAATGGCAACCGGTTTCTTATCTACTCTTTGACCCAACACGGCCCCCACCGCATAATCACTTGCATCACACATAATTTCGAATGGTAACGACCAATTCGGTGATTGCAAGATTGGGGCCTCAACCAACTTTTGTTTTAACACATTAAAGGCATTTTGACATTCTTGGTTAAATTCAAACGGTTGATCTTTTAGCAATAATTTACATAGGGGTTTGGTTATATCACTAAACCCTTTTATAAATCTTCTATAAAACCCCGCGTGACCCAAAAACGATCTAATACCCTTAACATTCGTGGGATAAGGTAAGGTAGAAATAACTTGCACCTTTGCACGATCAACCTCTATCCCACGACTCGACACTACATGCCCCAACACAATCCCTTCTTGAACCATGAAATGGCTCTTCTCCCAACTCAAAACAAGATTTTTCTCAACACATCTTTTCAAAACTTTTTCGAGTTGGTCAAGGCATGTATCAAACGATGACCCAAATATTGAGAAATCATCCATGAAGATTTCCAAAGACTCCCCCACCATATCTGAAAAGATACTCATCATACACCTTTGAAAGGTGGCGGGGGCATTACAAAGTCCAAACGACATTCGCCTAAATGCGAAAGTACCATATGGGCAAGTAAAAGTGGTCTTTGCTTGGTCTTCCGGATGTATAGCAATTTGATTGTATCCGGAATAACCATCCAGAAAACAATAAAATTTTTGTCCGGCCAATTTCTCAACTATTTGGTCAATAAATGGCAAAGGGAAATGGTCTTTGGAAGTTGCGGCATTCAACTTCCTATAATCAATACAAATACGCCACCCGGTTACCGGCTGAGTGGCGACCTCTTCACCTGCGTCGTTTGTGACGACTTGAATACCCGCCTTTTTAGGAACTGTTTGTGTCGGGCTCACCCATTGGCTATCCGAGATAGGGTATATAATACCCGCATCTAGCCACTTCAATACTTCCTTCTTCACCACTTTCGCATATTCGGATTTAGTATCCTTTGTGTGTCGCGAGAAGGATTCATACCATCTTCCGTGATGATCTTGTGCATTACCACCGAGGGACTAATTCCCTTCAAATCCGCAATGGTCCACCCGATAGCGGCTCTATGGGTGACCAATACCTTCATCAACTTCTCTTCTTGCTCCCCGGTTAAATTGGATGCAATAATGACCGGGAGCGTGCTACCTTCACCCACATAAGCATATTTAAGATGCTTGGGTAGCACCTTCAACTCTAATACCGGAGGTTCTTCCAATGACGGCTTCAACTTCGTGTCTATGCTTTCCGGAAGACTTTCCACTTGATGTGTCCAAGTGGGTCTTCCTTCTTTTGCCACCATAACCTCCAACTCTTTCATCTCTTCATCCATGCTACGATTTGTTTCTCCTTGCAACCTGTCAAACATGAAACACTCCTCTATTGTGTTTTCCCCTTCGACACTAGTGTCACATAGAGGTATACACTCGTCAACGATGTCCGCCATGTAACCTTCATCGCCAACTAGAGGATCCGTTAATCCTGAAAAGACATTTAACCGCAACCGACGGTTACCAAAAGTCATGTCGACCGTGCCCGATTTGCAATTTATTTGGGCATTCGATGTTGCCAAAAATGGTCGACCTAGGATCACCGTTGGTTGCTTGGTTCGGTCCAAAGAAACATAATCTAACACAAGAAAGTCCACCGGATAGTAAAAGTATCCCACGGGGTAGTTTAGGGGTCAAGTCGGCTAACACCACGGTGGTGTTAGACACTTGAAGTGGACCAAAATCATATTGGTCATATAAAGTACCCGGCAAGATACTCACACTTGCCCCAAGATCCAAAAGTGCCCGTGTCATTTTGAATTCACCCACTTGTATTGAAATAATGGGCGCCCCCGGATCTTGAAGTTTTGGTGGAAGTGCTCCCGAAAGAATCAAACTCACATTTTCGGTTAAATCAAGTTTTTTAGGAAATTTGTGAGTTCTCTTTTGGGTACATAGATCCTTCAAGTATTTAGCATATGAAGGTATTTGTTTGATTGCATCTAAGAGTGGTAAGTTAATTTTAACTTGTTTAAAAATTTCCCACATCTCTTCTTGATGTGGGCCTCTTTTGTTTACCACTTTCTTAGATGGTCCCAAAAGAGCTTCGGGAAAAGGGGCGGTATTACCCTCCACACCCTTGTCCTTAGCCTTTGGGACGGGAACGGTCGCAACGGGTGTATCTTTGTTAAGTTTTGATTCATTTTTATTTTGACCCGTTCGACCGTTACTACCTTCATCATCACTCGCATCTTCCACCACCCCTTCCACAAACTTGGGTGATGGTGGCTCAACACCATTATCTATCACTCGACCACTACGTAAAGAAATTTTATTTATGGGTACCTCACGTGTGTTTTTCGAACTCGACCCATGATGCTTAGGGTTCACCGTGGTGTCGCTTGGAAGTACTCCTCCACTTCCGCGAATTTGAGCCATCTCTTGAGCAAGTTGCCCCACTTGCTTCTCCAACGCCTTATGGGATTTATCTCGTACCTCAAACTCTTTCTTCATCTCTTGATTTGAATGATTGATAGCATTCATAATAGCATCAAATTTTGAATTTATCGAGTCATCACCTTGAGAGTTTGAAGCACTACTCCCATTTCCGCCTTGGTTGTAACCTCGTTGATAATTACCTTCACGGTTTTGATACCTTGGTTACCCCCTTGATTGTAATTCCTTTGGTAACCCCCTTGGTTACCACCTTGACGGTTATTGTACGAAGACCCACCTTGACCTCCTTGGTTACCCGATTGAAAATTCGGGTTCATTTGGTTTGAAGCATTACCATACCGGAAATTAGGGTGATTTCTCAAGCCCGGATGGTAAGTGTTGGAGTTCATGTCATATTGCTTTCGGTCCCCATACACTTGATTAACTTCTTCGGTGTAGTCATTCGCCCCCGTTGGACATTGTTCCGTCGCATGCCCAATATCCCCACATTCTTCACAAACCGCGAATTGAACCGCATTCACCTCTTTCTTCTTTTTCAGTTGAGCTATTTCCCGTTCTAAGGTGGAAATCCGATCCTTTGAATCGAGATCGGGAAGTGACCGGGAAACCGGATGCCTTTTGGCTCTATCGGCCGATTCTTTTTCTTTGGAGCGTTTGCTCATCCTTTCCAAAAAGTCCCAATCGTCATCCTCATGATTGCTCAAGAGTGTACCATTGCTTGTCGTCTCAAGCCGATTCCACGTTGCATCATCCAAACCCCGTACGAAGCATTTCACCAATTCCCATTTTTCTATTTGGTGATGTGGGCATCTCCTCATGAGTTCTTTGAATCGGGTGAATGCTTCATGTAGAGGCTCACTCGAAAGTTGACGAAATGACCGAATTTCATCTCTAGCATCATCGGTCTTGGCCATGGAATAGTATTCATCCAAAAACGCTTGTTGCATTTGTTCCCAAGTTCGAATACTATTGGCCGGAAGTGTAAAGAACCACTGTTTTGCTTTATCTTTCAATGAAAATTGAAATAGCCGAAGCTTCACTTCCTCTAGTGCGAAATTATGCCCTCCAATAGTATCACAAATAGACGAGAACTCCGTTAAATGGGTGTACGGCTCATCATTGGACCTCCCGTTGAAATGAGGAAGGATGTTGATGTAATGCGGCTTACAATCAAACATCCTCCTTTCGCATACTATCGGAGAATTGTTCTCGGTCACTATCGGTCGGAAACGGTCATTTACTCCCCGTGGAGGTTGTTGACGACGTTGTGGCCCATTAACTTCTTGATCGACCGGTCTTCGATTATCCCGTCTTCCACCCCTTCGATCCTCTCTTCGATTATCCCTCGGGTTACCACCTCCCACAAAACGAGGAATCCGGTTAGGGTTTACATTGTTGTTGTTATTATTGTTGTTGTAAAACCCTTCATTCCGGTTCCGTTGGTTATTGTTTTGTGGTTGACGGTTGTTCCCATAGCCATCGTTTCTTCCACCTCCGTACCCATAATCATCTTCCCCAACATAATTGGCGTTTTGATACCCAAACTCCTCATCGTCGTACCTTCGAGCATTGTATACGTTTCCCCTATTCACGTAGCCCCAATCTTCATCATCATTAGCTCGATCATCGTAATACCCCCCATCGTCCGAATTTTCCGTATGAATGCTTACGTGTTCCGGCGATTGATAACCGGGAACACTATACGGTTCGTCATCGGGAATTGCATTCCTTAAATCGTCGATGTTGAAAAACGGGTCTTCATTTACGGGATTGCCGCGATCACGGTTACCTCTTCGATCGGAGTTGACATTCCGATCATCAAGGTTAATAGGTAACGATGCTTGTCGGTGAAGAGGTTGTTGTTGAGGTGTTCGTTGGGTGTTGTTGGTGTTTTGGTTTCGGAAAGGTGGAGTAGGTGGTCTTGCATTGGTGTTACCACCCGGTTGTTCTTGAGCGGGATAAAAGGTTCCTCGGGATTGGAATTGATTTGGGTTGAGGTTTTGGTTTGGGTTAAATTCTTGGTTGGAATTGTGGTTTGCCATTGAATCGGTTTCAATGGTCGGTGTGAGTGGTGGTGTTTGGTTGGTTTGATTAGAAGCAAGAGTTGCTTCTAACCGGCTTGCTAGGTTTCTTCTTGCGATTCTTTCAATTTCCGGTTCGTAGACTAGAGGTGAAGTCCTCCCGGAATTTCGTGTACGCATCCACTACCTGTAACCTGCACAAGTAACACACCCCGCGTAACAAGGAAAAAGACAATACAAAAAGAAAGCAAGACAAATTAAACAATTAATCACAATAATTCAAACAATATCCAAACACAAAGCGCACACACTCCCCGGCAACGGCGCCAAAATTTGATCGGAGTGTCGCGCTCCGGTCAAAGATAATATTTATAAGCCCTAAATACCCTTAACAAATAGCTAGTGGTAGTGAGGGGTCGAACCACGAAGAGTATGTGGTTTGCGAATGGACTTTGAATAAAATGTAGAAATTGTCACTTTTATGAAGCTTGCTAAAATATGTTTTTGTGTTTTTTGTTTGATTGGAAGATGTGAATTATAACTACTAAAATGATTAATTAAATCAACTACTCAAGATTACTAGATGCAAGAATTGGAAATGATTGTTTAGACAATAATGAGAAAACAAGGTTCACACTCGGTTCGGTAATTGCATTCCTAGGGTTCCTACACGTTTTAAGATTGATTCAATTGCAAAACGACTAACGAGTTTAGTGTTACACGGCTTAGGTGCCAAGAGCTATCAACGTTATAAAGAACGGACCACAATGCACTTCGTTACCAAGAACATGTAAACTCTAACCTAGACAAGGCATAATTGCACATAAACATTTCATAAAGTCAAATTTAATCTTCACTCGACGGTTTATGAATTCAATACAAATGCAAGACAATTATCATAAGTTTCAAACCAAGAAGCAATTTGTCACAAAATCAATCCAAAAACAATGTTTTAACCCTAGACTTACAATTAACCTACACCGGGGTGAAACCTCCTAGGAATTAGCCGCTCATGATCGAAGGAACTTGATCACCGGATGTTGTAAACTTGAATTGGATCATCGTGAAGCTTGAAGATGAATTGATGGATGAGGATTAGGGTTTTAGGTGAGTGATTATGGTGGATGGATGAATGGTGTGGTGAATTGATGGAAGGATGGAACTAGGGTTTGGAATCAAGAAGATGATGGTGCTTTCGTTCTTGATTCGGGATGTAGGATGGATGGTAGATGATTCGAGATGAGATGGTGGGTGATAATGGCTCCCAGTTGAAGTCAAAAACTCAAATTAGAGTGTAACCTACGAATTGAATGAGGAATATCCGATCACCATCGAGCTTAACCCTTAAACCAACATATTTCGCGTTTCAGGTTTTCCCAACCCGTCGCCGACGGGTTGGACCCCGTCGCCGACGGCTCCCAAAAAAACAAAATCTGGCCGACGGCCTAATGATCTGGTTACGGGTAAAACTGGCATACGGGATTATCTAGAACCCGTCCGGGACGGGCTATACCCCGTCGCCGACGGCCTCTTGAACACTAGTCCCCCATTTTTCATTCCTCGCACTCCCGATTGATCCGTGATGCATCCCGGTACTCCGGCTTTCGACCCGGTGACCCGTAAAGCTCCCGAAAAGCTCCTTAAACTCCAATAAACCTGTGAAACACAAATCTAATCACGAGTAGGCAATTCGAAACTAAAACTTGTGTAAAAACATCAAATTAAACCATTACAAGCACCGGTTTTTAACCACGTATCACACCCGTTCTCACGGGGGTTGTTAAGGACAATTACTTGCATGGATTACGGTGGTAATCATGTATTGCGAACTATCTCGGACAGTCAACCCGCAGTCATTGGTATCGACAGATCCATGTCGATAATTAACATGCTTCGTTTTCCTCTGTGTACGTGCTGGTTATGCGTAAACTATTTCGAACTCTATATGCTATATCAAACTTGTATGCTCACCTTTACATTATATATATATTGACTTTATTTTAACGTATGTGACAGGTGTTTAAGATGTTTGCTTGCTAGGAAAGCGAGGCTAGAATAATGCTCTAGAGCCCCCCAACAAATAGTTGTCTGTCAGGATCAAGCGTCTAGAGCATAGTTGTCTGTAGATCTTGTTAGACCGGGTCCCTAGAAGCATTTGAACATTATTTATCTGTTTTATTTAAAATCTGAGTTGTCGGAACAGAATTACTTGACTAGATGTTATCTGTAATAATATATTTTATTCTTTGGGATACGGTATGGGACGTATCATTCAACTGAATAGTATTAATAGTTGTTGTGGAAACCTCTGGACAATCTGTTTCGCTCAGTGCCATGCCCCGATGATTCTGCCATCGGTTGGGGTGTGACAGATTGGTATCAGAGCCATAACTATAGGGAATTAGGCTAGACACGACCTAGTTCGGGTCGCTGTCTTAGAGACCTAGAATATAGCTAGGAACCAACAGACCAAGCTTATATGCTATATTCTGCTATTCTTCGCTATCACTGCACTCGAATTTTCAAATAAAGTCAAGCGATTTAGTCCGGATTAGGTGTGAAAACCGCAAACTCCCGACTAAATTGTTTGATCAATGCTGATTTTATCGATTTATCAATGATTTCCCCTTTATTTTCAATACCAAACGAGGAGAATTATACCAAATCAGGAGTGAAATCCATATTTTGATGAATAATCTCCTCAATTTTTCTAAATACAAGGAAGAAGTTGCTAAGCCAGGGGTGAAACCCTAACCTTGACAACTTGTTCCGTTACTTATTTTATCTCACCAAAGCCTCGACGGACTCCAACGACTTGAACTCACGAGTATGACCTAGGGAAGGTGTGCGAAATGCCCAAGAATCGAGGCAAGCACGCAAGTCCCGAAGGTCGGAAAGTGACAACAAGTCTACTGTGAATAGTCGAATCGCTTTGGGTAGTCGATGTCTAATAGCCGCAGACAATCTATTTCTCGATTTTATATGTTTTGATTCTGAGCCCGCATTCGCCGACTCTGATAACTCATTGATTTTCTGTGTTTATGTGTACTTGTCTGTTTACGTGTTTGAATTTTGAGAAATTTATTTTCGATTTTTCTATCACTCGATGGACACACACGACTCGTAATGCTATTCTATCTCAAATCGATAACAAGTTGCTGCAATCTAGACGACATTATGCTATACTGTACGCTCGTACTATGCTACTCGATATATATATATATATATATATATATATATATATATATATATATATATATATATATATATATATATATATATATATATATATATATATATATATATATATATATACACGATCGCTATACGAACACACGCGAACTTGGAAGGATAGGTTTCTGTATTCTGACTGCATCTGTGCTTAATGTGTATGTGTTTATGTGCTTCTGTGGCTATGTGGATTTTGTGCCCTACTTGCTTATATGCTTCTGTGATTGTGTGATGTTCATGCCTATGTGTTTATGTGATTCATGCCTTATCGTGTTCTTGAGCTTTAGTAAGTAGTAGACGTGTGAGGTGAGATTCGATTTGCTGTGTCTGAGACCTGCGACGATGTCTGTTGCAGACCATGTCGACATTTAGACACCGAACCCCTCTTACCCGCCAAGAAAAGAGAGACAAGCGTCTCCCTGCGATCATCGCCAAGCAAGTGGCTAAGGCTGTAAGCGAAGTGTATGAAAACGTTAGCAAATCGTCTAAAGAATCGAGAACAAACGCCTCTAAGGATGCAAACAAAACTGCTTTCAGCTTCAAGCAGTTTAAGGCATGCGGAGCTAAAGAGTTTACTGAAGAAGATGGCCCTACCGCCATGTTTCACTGGTTCGATTTGGTTGAAGTCACTTTGCGCCAAAGCGGATGTTCTGAAAATCTCCGTACCCTCAATGCGACCGGCGTCTTCCAGTCCTGAGCTCTAGACTGGTGGACGACCGAACGAAACAAACGTGGAAATGATGCAGCTTATGAGCTGACTTGGGAAGAGCTAAAGGCCATTATGATGGACGAATTCTGCCCTCCCCATGAACCCCAAAAGCTGGAGGACGAGTTTTGGACTATCAAGCTGAAGGATGGAGACAACGCTGCTTTAACTGCTCGCTTCAAGCAACTTAGCATCATTTGTCCTGATCAAGTCAAGACGCCAGACATGGCCATCAAGAAGTACATTCGAGCTCTACCTGACTGTGTCTCCGACTTTGTTCATGCCGCCAAACCATCATCAAACGAGGAGACTTACTTGCTTGCCGCCGAGATCAATGACAACTGGGTAAAGTCTGGTTTCTGGGATAAGCCATCCAAGTCTCTGAATCAAGCCACCACAGCAGCAACCGCCGACACCACCACTGCTCAGCCCTCCAAGTCCTCACGCTGAAAGAAGAAGCACAACAACAGCAGCTCCAGCAACAGGAACTGTGCTGTCGCAACACCTGCTGCCCCTCTGCAAGCCGTACCGGCTCAGCAGTAGTTGCATCACCGACCAGCACCGACCACTCAAGCGCCCGCCAGCAAAGCGCGCATACACAGGACCCCACCCCCTCTGCCCGACATGCTCATATCATCATCCGGTGGGTCTCGCCTGTCGTTACTGCGCTCACTACAACCTCTACGGCCATTTTACTGCGAATTGTCGCTATGGTCCTCGTCAAACCCCAGTTCAAGCTACTACTCATCAAGCTCTACTCCCCGCCCCTCAAGGTCAACCAGCAGCTCAAGCACCTGTGGTCAATGCTCGAGTATGCTTTACATGTGGTGATCCTAATCATTTCACCAACATTTGCACAAACAGGGTGGTAAAGCAAGAGCCCCAGTAGCCTCAGCAACAGCAGCAGCCTCAGCAGCAGCAGCAAGCAGCCCGTGCCCGAACCTTCAACATCAATGCCCGTCAGGCTCAGGCTGACAACAACGTGGTCAATGGTACATTCCTTGTGAATGGTATTTATGCATCGTGTTTTTTTGATACTGGAGCCGATAACTGCTTTGTGTCATTTGAATTCGAGAAGCTCCTTAGTCGTAAGTGCTCTTATCTCCCCTCGTCATTCGAAGTCGAAGTCCCTACTGGAAGAACTGTCGCCGTTAACTCTGTTTTCCGTGATTGTACCCTCGAGCTCAACAATCACATCTTCTCAATCGACCTCATTCCGATGCGACTCGGAAGTTTCGACGTCATAGTAGGCATGGACTTTCTTCGCGAAAACCATTCTGAACTTGTATGCTTTGATAAGATGATTCGATTCTCGCTTGCAAATGGTGATCTGCTATGTGTGTACGGTGAAACAGCTTCAAAGGGTCTCAAACTCATGTCGTGTGTCCAAGCTAGCAAGTATCTCCGCAAGGAATACAGAGCCTTCTTGGCCAACATTGTAGTAGCGGAGAAGGAAAAGAAAAAAAAGCCGAAGTCAAAGACGTCCCAGTGGTCCGTGAATTTCCTCAGGTGTTCCCTGATGATCTTCCTGGACTACCGCCAAGTCGTGATATCAACTTTCGTATTGACCTCATTCCTGGAGCTAACCCCGTTGCCAAGCCCCTTATCGACTCGCTCCATTCGAAATGCGGGAACTTTCAAACCAACTCCAGGAGTTACTTGAAAAAGGCTTTATTCGCCCGAGCACTTCTCCTTGGGGCGCGCCAGTCCTTTTCGTTAAATTGAATAAGTTAACCATCAAGAACCGATACCCTCTGCCTCGAATCGACGACTTATTTGATCAACTGCAAGGCGCCAAGTGTTTCTCGAAGATCGATCTCCGTTCAGGTTATCATCAATTGCGGATTCAAGAGGAAGACATCCCCAAAACCGCTTTTCGCACTCGATACGGCCACTATGAGTTCGTTGTTATGCCTTTTGGTTTAACCAACGCACCCGCGGTTTTCATGGATCAGATGAATCGCGTGTGTAAGCCATTCCTAGACCGTTTCGTCATCGTGTTCATCGACGATGTCTTGATCTATTCCAAGTCGAAAGCCGAACACGCGCAACATCTACGTTTGGTTCTCGAGTTACTGTAGGGGAACCAACTCTACGCCAAATTCTCCAAGTGCGAATTCGTGAATAGTTAAGGTATACACGTCGATCCCGCGAAGACTGAAGCAGTTAAAACTTGGATTAGGCCTAAGAACCCGTCTGAAGTTTGTTATTTTCTCGGACTAGCGGGCTATTATCGACGATTTATCGAAGGATTCTCTAAGATTGCTGTGCCGCTTACCACTCCCTCTCATAAAGACAAGCCTTTCGTTTGGGGATACGCACAAGAGTCTGCCTTTCAAACCCATAAGCATATGCTGTGCAATGCTCCAGTTCTCACAATGCCCGACGGAAGCAATGGTTTCATTATCTATTGTGATGCTTCCAACCTTGGTCTTGGTTGTGTTCTTATGCAACGAGACAAGGTTATAGCTTACGCATCTCGCCAGCTCAAAATCCACGAGAAGAACTATACAACCCATGACCTCGAGCTAGGCGCGATTATCTTTGCATTGAAGATTTGGCGACACTACCTGTATGGTACCAAGTGTACGATCTTCACCGATCACAGGAGTTTACAACACATCTTTAATCAGAGGGAACTTAACATGCGTCAACGCCGATGGGTAGAACTTCTCAACGATTACGACTGTGAGATTCGTTATCACCCAGGCAAAGCAAATGTTGTTGCCGACGCGCTCAGCAGACGGAGTTATGTGCTCAGTATTCGCAATGTTCAAGCCCAGCAAGATCTCGAAACCCTCATCCGCGAAGTACAACATGCTTGCTTTAACGAGCGCACATTGAAGAAAGAGAGGATCTATCACGATGGAGCTCAGCCAGTAAGCAAATCAAATGGGATATTCTATTCATCCTGGTGCCGATAAAATGGAGCTCAGCGGACCGATGTGCGAAAGATTCTAATGGATGAAGCCCAAAAATCCCGATATTCTATTCATCCCGGTGCGGATAAAATGTACCAGGACCTTCGCTACAAGTACTGGTGGCCGGGCATGAAGCGGGATATCGCTCTCTATGTTGGAAGTTGTTTGACTTGTGCAAGAGTTAAGGCTGAACACCAAAGACCTTCTGGCTTACTCGAACAACCGCCGATTCCTATATGGAAGTGGGAGAGTATAGCAATGGATTTCATAACCAAACTCCCGCCCACGCCATCAGGTCACGACAGTATTTGGGTTATAGTTGATCGTCTGACCAAATCAGCCCACTTCTTGCCAATACGGGAAGACTACAAGGTAGAACGACTAGCCCGAATCTACACCGACGAGATTATTTGTAATCATGGTACGCCTTGCGACATCATCTCTGACCGTGATGCTCGGTTTACCTCGCGATTGTGGGAAACGTTTCAACCAGCTCTTGGTACGTCGCTTAATCTGAGTACCGCATTCCATCCTCAAACCGACGGACAGACTGAGAGAACGATTCGCACTCTTGAAGACATGCTCCGTGCATGTGTTATAGACTTTGGTGGTAGTTGGAACAAATACCTGTCACTAGTCGAATTCTCATACAACAATAGTTATCATGCCAGCATCCAAATGGCACCATTCGAGGCCCTATATGGAAGAAGATGTCGTTCGCCTATTGTGTGGCACGAGATCGGTCACTCGCAACTAACCGGTCCCGAGTTACTACAAGAAACGACTGACAAAATCCTCCAGATTCGAGACAACTTGTTGAAAGCTCAGAGCAGACAGAAAAGTTATGCCGATAGAAGACGCAAGCCCCTTGAATTTGACGTTGGCGACTACGTACTCCTAAAGGTATCACCTTGGAAAGGTGTGGTCAGATTCGGCAAGAAAGGGAAACTAGCTCATCGATATGTTGGACCTTTTAAGATTCTAGGAAGGATCGGAAAAGTCGCCTACAGACTCGAACTACTGGAGGAACTTAGTAACGTCCACCCGACTTTCCACGTCTCTAACCTCCGAAAATGCCTAGCTAACCATGATCAAATCGTACGGCTCAACGATCTTCAAGTGAACGAAATGCTACACTTTGTGGAAAAGCCTGTTGAAATCATGGGTCGCCAAACCAAGCAACTCAGGCGCTCGCGCATCCCTATCATGAAAGTCCGATGGGAAGGCAAACGAGGCGCAGAGTTCACTTGGGAACTCGAAAGCGACATGAAGGCCAAGTACCCGCTGTTGTTTAAATGAAGATGTGAAGCGTCAAATAGGTAAAATAATTCACGGTGTTGTGCAGCTTTCAGCCTAATTTCGGGACGAAATTCCCTAAACAAGGGGAGGCTGTAACACCCCGTGTTTTCAAATGTCAAAGTCAAAGTCAAAGTTTGACTTCTTTGATTGTTAATAGTCTATTTTAAATTTTTGTATTATGTGGAGTAAGTGTTGTCTAATCAAAGTGATCGAATATTTTTCAAAGCGAACTGTTTATGGACCTTGAATAGCAGGAAGTAACAATGCGATAAAGTTAATCAATCAATAATCAAGCTAATCAGATCATTATCAAACTCGAACTCGAATTATGCAAACTTTGGTGTTGCTAAACGTGTGCGTGTGCCTTATGTGTTACTTGTGCGTGCTTACTTTATGTTATGTGTGAGGTGATCAATCGAATCAAATCGAAACCCGAAACTCAATCGAAATCGAAACATGAAATATAGATGCTTATATGTTGATATAGTAGTTGGGACTGAAAGTAATTTGAATAGGAAACTCTATCGTATCCGTATCATCCTTCATCGAAATCGAAATATCAGAAATCGTCGCCCAAACGCTCGAAACAGGCTGCGGATCGAACAGGCGTCAGCCGACCGAACAAGCCAGCCGATCGGACAGGCCGTCCGATCGAACAGGCTGTCCGATCGGGATGCCTGGCCGATCGGCCAGCCCTTTCCTCTTTGGGAAGCCAATAAATAGCCCTGTCATTGTCATTCTTTCCACTTTTGGAAAGCTCTGACCGACCAGCTCGTGTTCTCTTCTTTTCTCAGATTTCATTAGATTCCGTTAAGTTTTCACTCAAAATCTTGTACGTTTTTTATCTATGCACACTCCTACACATTTCAATCTTCCAGATCTTGATTTCTAACCGTGAAATCATCAAGATCTAAGTGTTCTAGGATGATGTCATCATGGTGTTCTTCAAGAACTACATGTTTTGGCCTCATTCCACCAAGAATCACTTAGATCTAGATGGGTTCCACATTAACAAACACAGATCTGCTTTAGATCTAAACATTTCGCGGTGTGAAGGATTGAAAGATGGATTTTCTTAATTTTCTTTCAACTCTTTTACACTCAATGCCTTCAAACCGGTGGAAACGGAGCTTGAGCTGACTCACTAATAATCCTAGTAGTTGGGCGGTTCAAGATTCGGATTCTATCTACGAGGTTCACCGATTTCGGGTTAAACGCTAACTACCGTCCTGAACAGTTCATCGGCTGGATTTGGGTGATTCCTATCCGAGCAGGTGAAGCAAGTAAGAACATGGGTTCCATGGTTCAACTCGCTATCAAAATACCTCGATATCATGTCAAAATAATCAAAACAGCCAAGTGTTAGACGACAGGCCGACCAGGTCAGGAAGCTGACCGACTGGACAGGCTGTCCGAAAGGACAGACCAACCGATCGGACATACCAGCCGATCGGCTAGCATATGGTCCCACACTTTAACGACTTGATGAAGTCTAGTATTGAACGAAGTAATGATCGATCGAACCCTTGTTTGGTAAACATTATTTTCAACTCGTTCGACGCATTGGAGTGCCACCCGATCGGATATGCCAATTGACCAGGTGACACCCTGCTAAGGACACCTTGCTGAAGTACCTAACCAATCGATTGAGCTAGCCGATCGAACGGCCCGTGTACGTGCTGGTTATGCGTAAACTATTTCGAACTCTATATGCTATATCAAACTTGTATGCTCACCTTTACATTATATGTATTGACTTTATTTTAACATATGTGACAGGAGTTTAAGATGTTTGCTTGCTAGGAAAGCGAGGCTAGAATAAAGCTCTAGAGCCCCCCAACAAATAGTTGTCTGTCAGGATCAAGCGTCTAGAGCATAGTTATCTGTAGATCTTGTCAGACCGGGTCCCTAGAAGCATTTGAACAATATTTATCCGTTTTATTTAAAATCTGAGTTGTCGGAACAAAATTACTTGACTAGATGTTATATGTAATAATATATTTTATTATTTAGGATATGGTATGGGACGTATCATTCAACTGAATAGTATTAATAGTTGTTGTGGAAACTTCTGGACAATCTGTTTCGCTCAGTGCCATGCCCCGATGATTCTGCCATCGGTTGGGGTGTGACACCGTAGGATCCGACCTGTATCCCTCTAAAGACTTTGTGAACTCGTTAGGACCGGTATTGACATTCCAGGTTCATTAATTGGTTACCAAATGCGAGAATATGACAATAAACAAAATGTTTTCTTCTTTGCATATTCTAGTTGATTAAGAAATTTCCCCTAGCACCCCGTAGGATCCGACTTGTATCCCTCCAAAGACTTTGTGAACTCTTTAGGACCGATATTGACATTCCAGGTTCATATCTTTGTTTTCAAATGCGAGAATATGGCAATAAACAAAATGCTTTCGAACATTTACGAATAACCGATAACAATCACAAACATTGACGTGCGGAAGTGAACATACCGTTTTTGGTTTTTGGTCCATAGTAGTCAAGTCACCAAATATAACGTTTGCATCGATAACTGAGACTATCCCACGTTTAGCAAAAATCAAGTTTTCATCATATCTCATCATCTCGCGCGCTCCCGAACCCATACGAATTTGGCGCTGAAAAATAGATAAACTTTGCGAATACCCGACCCCAACTTTGCAACACACGAGTAGAAACGAGTCCATGACTTCATGTCTCCTCTAAACATTTAATCCATAACCCCAATGCCAAACCACGATTTTAAACAACTAATGGATTTTAAATCAAATAAATTCATACATGGTCAACGTGGCCACTATTAAAATCCATGAATTATTTTTATGTGGGCCCCAAGGAATAACCAATCAACAATTAATGGGTGCTCCAAATTGTTGTAGCTTAAAATGCTAATCCACATGAATCTAATAAGACAAATTATATGTTTGCATGTCTGCTACATCATGGCCCAATTAGAAAAGATACCTGATACAACTGATCAAGTGTGGCCCAACATGTGAACTTGTCCATATACACATTCTTGAAAACAATACTTCACCAATTATGACGACCACGGTGTGAGCCCAAACGAACATGAGTGTGACCCAGAATAATCTAGTGGAGCCCATCAGTGGGTCCAACAAAATAAGAAACCTAGATGCCAAAAAGGACTTCAGCCGACAACCTCATTGTATAGCGACAACCTCATTGTATAGTACACCCATCATCATCAACCTTTCCCAAACATCCCTCTACTCTTTCTCTCTCTTTCTGCGAGAACATTAACAACAACTGTCATCTTCTTTCTTTCTTTTGCGATACATACCTCCCATCTTCAAACCCACATACCAGCCGACATCCACCTTGATTCCATCTGTTCACGAAGACTCAAGATTGCCGACGAACACTTATGTTGTTTGACGAAGAATCACATTTGGGCCGACGAAGACTTATTATGGACTAACCATGTTAAGCCCAGATTGAAGCCCAACGAACAATGAAAGTCCGACGAACCGTCACCTGGTCCGACAAACTCTCCTCTGGCCGACAAAGTGTTAAGGTCCGGCGAAGTGTTAAGGTCCGACGAACACTCAAGAGATCCGACGAAGTGTTAAGGTTCGACAAACAGTGGGGCTGACGAAGAGTTTGAAAAGAAAACACGAACAATCATTCTTCGTTAACAGGGAGTTTGTCACAAGCAATCTTCGTCGACATCAACGTCTTCGTCGCTAAGAGGCTTCGTCAAACAGGGACTTCGTCGTCAAGGAATCTTCGTCGACATGTGATCAGTCTTCGTCCAGGGAGACTTCGTCACAGGGGGTTCTAATCTGAAGAAACCCGATCTTTTTAAACAACCGCCACACCTTACCTCAAGAACACACCACTGTTCATTTGCAGATCTTAACGAAAATCCTTAAAAACATGATATTTAATGATGAAAACTTGTTGATTTAGGTGTGAAACATAAAACCCAACACCGGATATGTTCTATTTCATCTAGACCCGCGAATTTCAGTCCAGATCTGGGTTTTTCTTCACTTTCACCATTTTTACATCTTGAACAAAAATCACAATAAACACAGATCTAGAGCACATGTGATTTAGCAAACGGTTAGATTTACTAAATCAGGTACCATGGCTCTGATACCAATTGTAGGATCGTGTTTCTTGACCGATAGTGTGAGATTAGTTCAAGACGGGAGAGATTTGAGGTGATAAACAAAACTTCTTTGTATTAATCGGTAGTAAAACATTACAAATCGGCTCGATTACAAGATAACCGAACTAATACCAAAGGAGTATACATCCAGGGAGAGACCAAGTGGTGATCTCTCCCCCGAACCACATATCTCACTGTGAACTCTCTCAAATGAGCTCACTCTCTATCTCTCTCTAGTTTGCAAATGACAAAGGGTTGCTATTTATAACCACACCCCTTTTGTCTAGCAAACACAGATGGTCAAATAAATAACCCACTCATTTGGCCACTTCAAACGAGCGGGTCAATATACGTTCGTTTGACCGATTCACTAACTATTAAAAATTCAGCATAAAATAAATCTAAACTATTCAAACAACATCGGACACAAAAACTGCATCAACAAGAAGGGATGTTAAAGATGACCACAAGAAATTTTGAATGAGATTAGAGACTTTATTCAACATCATTTTCATTAATTCTTAAGAAACAAATAAATATGATTTTATAGCCTTACGAAAACTAACGTACTAACTACTCACGTACCCACTACTACCAATAACTTTAACACATAAAATAGAGCCCACTACTAATAAATCAACTAAACAATTTAGAATGGCTACGTGGGGGTATTCTACATATATCATCAATCCTCCCCGCTCAAACTATCCTTGTGCTCAAGGATGGACTTGGAAAATACTTAGTAATATGTCATAGAGGATGCCACTCTGTTCTCCCGTTCGAATTCGGAGAAGTAATAGTAAAACACTACGGTGAGCGTCACTCGCGGTTTCTAACTGCCCATTTGATTGGTGTCATTTGTTCCTTTTCCATCGTTGAATTTGTGGCCTACTTCAACAGCTGTTGAACACACGTCGGTGCGGGTTTAGGCCTTGATATCGGTGCAAGTATTGGCCTTTTTTTTTGATGCAGGAGGTGTTGCTCGTTGTGTGGTTGGTTTCTATCAAGACAGTGTCAGTTTAGGGCTTGTTTCGGGTCAGACAACACCTGTTTTGGGGCTAGTTTCGGTGTTGACAGTGTGTGTGCTTATGCTTGTTTCCACGCTGGTGTTGGTACAACAAAAGTAGCTTGTGGTGGTTCGGATTTGGTGTCTGATGGTGGTTTTTTTTCCGTGTAGACGAGGCGGGTGAGGGTGGTGTTTGAAGGATTGCAATGATCCGAGCAATAATTGACTCGATACTATCGAATAACTTGTTCAAGTCTTTGTGGAACACAAATCTGGGTCGGATTTGAGCGTCCATAGATGTGGATCTCACAACCACTATAATACCATTTAATATGCACTACTTGGATTGGATGATTTGAAAAGGTGATTAAAGATGACTAAAAGAAACTTAAAGAAGGATATATTAGAGCATTAACATCTATATCATCAAATTTTGTGTGTGGTGTTTTTAAAATATAAAGAGTATAAAAAGTGGTTGTGAGTGGAGGAGAGAGAAAATATTACTGTTAATCTATATATTTGATGGGACACTGTTCACCCCTTATAATTTTTTAATATATTTTGAAAAAGGTTGTGAGTAAAGAAGAGAAAAAAGGTAATGATAAAGGTATAAAAAATGTTATTTAATTGAAAATGAGAGAGAAAATGTAGTGTTTGTTATTGTAATTTGGGGTAAGATCAAATAAAAAGTTTATTTGAGGAGTATGAGGGTATCTTGGGAAAATCCTATTTATGAAGTTTCTCTCTCCACATGCAAGGCACATGCATATTCCACCCTCATTTTTTAAACGTTCATAACTTTTTTATACGACATTATTTTTTCATAAAAATTTCTCAGAGCATCTTTTTATGTTTAATTTAAGTACCATATTGCTATATAAAATATGAAGACTAAAAAAAACCCACTAAAATGTGTTGTATTTCTATTTTGTATAACATTTTTTTGTGCTGGATTTTTGTACTATACTTTTGTGCTGGATTTTTTTGTCTTGATTTTTTTTCTCAATTTTTTTGTGCTAGAATTTTTTTGTACTACTTTTTTTGCTGAATTTTTTCGTGCTATATTTTTTTTGTACTAGATTTTTTTGTGCTATATTTTTTTGTACTACATTTTTTATGCTATATTTTTCTGTACTAGATTTTTTGTATTAAATTTTTTTGTGTTATATTTTTTTGTACTACAATTTTTGTGCTATATTTTTTTCTTGTATTTTTAAAAAACAAAAGGGGTGTTACATGTTATTTTCACTCCTATTTATAAGGAACAAAATTCTTTTCGTTCCTACTTATTATGAGTGACACATTTCATTATCACAATCATTCTTAGGCTACTTAGGAAAAATGAATTTTTTAGTGGATCTTTTCCGAGTGTAATTTAGGGTGAAAATATGATGGGATGGATGTAATAAGAAACAAATACATATGGCCTAACAAGTGTAGGGAGATTAATTTCCTGATGGAAATACACTACCCCATATACACGCTACTACCCATAACTTCAACACATAAAATAGATTCAATAGAACACACTACTAATAAATTTACATTACATAGTACTAATTTGTAAGTTTGCTATGCATAATGTGTTATACCTTATACTTATGGTGTTTTTTTTTACTTTATAGTTTATACCCAAAAAGTTTTCATTTTTTCCATTGCGTAATGTATTTCCATCAGTGAAAAAAATGAAAAGTTTTATATATAAAATATATATCCAAAACTTTACATTTTTTTCCACTGGTGGAAATACACTACCCTATGTAACCGCTACTACCCATAACTTCAACACATAAAATAGATTCAATAGAAAACACTACAAATAAATTTACATTGTACTAATTTGTAAGTTTTTTATGCATGATACTTGGGGTGTTTTTAACAAAAAAAAAAAAAATTACTTTATACTCAAAATTTTTCATCTTTTCCAACTTAACCACACCTTTGATCTTTTACTTTTATCTCAGACTTTTCATTTTTTACAATTTTACCTCACTTTTTTTTTCTTTCAACTCTATGATCACCTATACTTTTCATCCTTCCCAAACTTTGTTTTTTTGTGTTTTGTTCTAAATTTTGCCATGGCGCAAACGTGCGTGTAAGGTTCAAAATTTTTACATCTATTTATTCCAGTTTAACAGGTTCGTTGCAAAACTCTGGTCCTAGATTAGCTTAGCTATTATTTCTTGTGTTTTGCGTTTCGGTGCGGAACTTCAATGTCAGTTGTCATTGACGGTGGTATGGCATTGGTGTTACTTGGGGCGGTTTTACGCGCCCACCGCAACGCCAGGGTTTTAATACTAGTCAAGTAAACAATTGAGAATGGCTACGTGGGGTATTCTGCACGTATCACCCACCATCAAATGGGAGTGAGTATCAAGCATCAATGTAAATCAATTTAAAGATCTGAGGTTAAAGTTAGTTATGGTGGTGCAAAATACCTACTTACCAAATAATAAATTGGAGATTCAGGACCACAATTTTAGGTCCCATGTATTTCAATCTCACAACTTCTCCCTATTCATATGTGGACATAAAAGCCAAAATAAATTCAATTTGATATTTATGTATCTTATCTAGTAAAAATACATCATCTTTAAACTTTCTATAAACAAAGTTTATTTCTGTTATCATCAACAAATAAATATTGTTTCTGAAATTACCCGACCCATATACGAATCAGCTCATGTATCTGTTCAACTGGTCAATGGGTCGGCCAACTGTAGAAAAGGCCAGTATAGTGAGCTTCCTTTATAGGTTCTTTCACTAAAATCCGACAAGGTTATCTTGTCAAGTCTAGTAACTAGTAGTGAGCTTGAATGTCCGCGGTCTAATTATTCAGGACCATGAAGGTCCGCGGTTTAATAATTCAGGACCGTCTGGTCCAATCGGATAACGCTACAAATTGATTATGATACTAATTGTTTTTCACACTTTTATTTATTCTAGATCTACTGACTATTGCTTTCAGTATATTAACAAATATCTGATATAACTTGTCAAATAACGATTCAAAATTTTCTTTGCAATGCTGATTTGTAGCCGTTGGCATTTTCAGTTGCGCTTTACAGTTTTGGGGTTTTTAACGTGAGATATCAGATTTGATTTTTGCTAGCACTAACTGCTTGGATGATTTTTGTAAAATCAAAATTACATTGTTAAAATAAAAAATTATGATAGTCTAAAAATTAATAGGATGAATAAATTTCTAATTTCGAAATTTGGAACTAGTCCATCACTTCAAGAAATCAGACATTTAACGACTAACCCTTTAGCGACTAAATTTAGTGTCCATCTGCAACCGATAACGACTAACTTTAGTCTCTGTAGTAGAAAAATCTTATATTTGTAAAAACCCTATTGCAACTAACTTTAGTCCATAGTAGAAAAACCTTATAAGTGTAAAAAACCTATAGCGACCAAATTTATTCTCTAAAGGTGAAATTGCAGGAAAATTTAAAAATCCGATAGAGACTAAAAATCGTCGTTGTAAGTCAATCTATGGCGACGCCTGTATAGCGACGAAACTAGCAGCCTGTTACGACGGATCAATAGCAACGACCCTATCGCAACTAATTGTAGTCGCAATAGGATACAGGGACGCACTTTCGTCGCGAAAGGCCTTTTCCTGGTCGTCGCTAAAAGTCCGATTTCTTGTAGTGCATGATGGCTTTAAAAATATATTTTCAGTGATAGCATTGGACATTTAAAACATCAAGAAATGTATATTATTGTTGATAGCTCTTCAATCAGACGATAGCAATGGACATTTAAGAGTTCTAGCACGAGGACCACTAATTAAGAGATGTTCAGTCACAAGATAATATTTTTCAATGGTTACAAATTCTTCATATTAATACACGGTGATGGGTATCTCTCTCACAAAATTTATGAGAACCGCGTGAACCGAGTCGTGTTGGGTTTGACTTTTGTGTATGAGTGGATGATTTCCATCATAAACAATGTGGCGTATTACGTCCACGATCATGATTGATTCGTATAATAAATGAGTTGATTTGACACACTGTTAGAAAACTTCCACCATTTCCCACCGAAATTTCCTCGAATAAAAGTTTCTTTGAAAGTGTGACCAATTCACAACAAAGTTCATACAAAAACCCTAATTTTAGAAACAAATTTGTGACAGGACAAAATAAAATGTCGTAGGAAAATTCCGAACAAAATTTTTTAGAAAGAAAATAAAATAAAAATACTGGTATATATATATATATATATATATATATAGGGGAAGGTTATCTTGAGAACGCTAAATATTGCGAGAACCGTGAGAACGAATGAAAAAACCAATCAAAACCAATTTTTTTTATACAAACCTCATTGTAATTAAGATACAACATCAAAACAAGAATTTATAACATCAAATAATTCATTTCTCATTTCAAAATCATTCTTTTTAGATTTTTTTACATATGTGTAAATATAGCAGATTTACACATGTGTAAATGGCAAACTTACACATGTGTAAATTTCCTTTATTTATGAATTCACGTAAATTTAAACGTGTAAATTGAATTTCTAACATTGTATTCGAATAATAATGATAAGTGTAGAAAAAAAATTTTGAATTTGAATTGTTTTTGACTAAGTTCTCATGGTTTTTTCATTTGTTCTCACGGTTCTCACAAATATTTAGCGTTCTCATTTAAACCCTTCCCTATATATATATATATATATATATATATATATATATATATATATATATATATATATATATATATATATATATATATATATATATATATATATATATATATATATATATATATATATATATATATATATATATATATATATATATATATATATATATATATATATATGTAGGATGAGGATCATTACAGAACACTAACTATTGCGAGTACAAAAAGAACAACTCTAAAACACTAAATTTTGGGATTTGAAGTACATATTTTTTAAATTTTATCTTTCTTACATTCATATCTGTATTATATATACATAAAAAACCAAAGATTTTAACCTACACATAGCCTACATACATGTTGGTAATTTAACCTACATATAACCTACATATGTGTAGGTTATACAAAAAGTGAAAATTTTTCATATTTTGTTTTGAATTTTAATGTAATAAACAATAAATCTTATATTTTTAACATTTTCATTTACATTTTAGGTTTTAGGTTTTTAGGATCGAAAAAATGGGTGATTCATTGTGTTCTGCGTGTTCTCGCAATATTTAGTGTTCTGCATAGAACTTATATATATATATAAAATAAATAAAAAAACAAAAAAAGAGGTGGTCGGAATATGAAAAAATGGTATGAAAGTTGTGCGACAAAAATTAAATATTGTTGTTGTTGTGGTGGTGGTGGTTATGGTTGTTGTTGTGGTGGCCGTTTGTGGTTATTTTTATTATTACAAAAAAAAAAGTCAATTAATTTTTAGTTCCATGTGTTTTAATAGTTTTAATCACCTGAGTTCAAAATTAAAAAGTTTAACACGCCCTGAGTACTTGGGTTTTCAATTTGCAACCATTTGAGTCAAATTTATTAACAATTGCAAGAATTTGAGTCCAACTAACTAACTATATGTTAGATTTCGCCAGTTAAATTTTATAGAAACGACCAAAATACCCTTTATCACCATCTTCAACCCCCACTTCATAACCTCACCACCACAGTCCTTCACCTGAACCACCATAACATCAGTTACATTATCAGGTTATAAATAACTGATACAACATAACATGTGTATGTGAATATGCAAGTATATGGTATGCAACCATTGACAACACCACCGTATCTGCCATTGTCGACACCACCGTTGTCACGACCATTGCCACCACCATGCTATTATGGTTGGGAAATTTATGAGAGTATGTGAATTGAAAAGGATGCAAAACCACATAGTCTAACTCACACAATTTTATTAAAAACAAGTAGTCCATTTGCTTAGGCATGCAAAGTAACTTAAGAATAAAATTGTTAGAACTCATCCTTAAAGGCCTACTAGACTTGTTTACTATTTCTGGTTAGATTCTAACTATATTGATTTACCCTTTGTAACTGCTACATTGATCTATACTTCAACACATCACCTCTACATCAGCTCCACACCGTGACTGGCATCACTATCTCAATCACAACCTGTCACCAACCTCCGTGTTGTCGTTATTTCCAGCTGAAGAAACTAACAACTCAACCGCCACCACAACAATTCTACTGCTTCACCATTTCCACTACATTAACTTCCATTGCTATCATTGTCGTCGTTGTCGCCGTCATTAACGCCATGCATGTGACAACTTGAACTCACTTTGATACTTTCCTTTTGAACAACTTGTTTTAACCCAAACCCTTACGGTTATAACCCATTTTGCCATTATCCTGAATGATTGTTTTTATATACCAATCTTCACTAGTTTATAGTTTGACTCATTTAGCGTATCTTACCTGATGGGGCCTGTTCATTTTGTCATTATTGAGCCTAGGGAATTGAATTGGATAACAATTGATGATGATTAAAATCCAAGATACTTATATGTCTACTAGAGTCATGACTAGCCCTCACTTTCGTACACTCGATATCCTAGCATAGAGGAAACGGGACATGTTGGGATTTTGTATACCGTTTGGAAAATGTTTTAGCAATGGAAGCAAGAATGTATACGACATTTTAGAAACATATTGTAAAAGTTCCACCAAGGAACACCGTTTGAAAGAACACTTGAAACATAAAACACAATGTAGGTCCTGAAACGGATCTTTGAACACAAGGATTCCTTGTTTGAATGGTGTAACAAGTGCGGAATCCAAGTTACACCACAAATCGAGCAAGATAAGAATCAATAAACATAAGATATTCACGTTAAATTTTCGTATATTGATTCGGACAGAGTTTCGGTATGATTTACAATAAAATTTCTCAAACCCTCTTTATCACACAAATGCTCATTCCAGTTACTTGTTCTACAGGACAAGCTGGGTATTTATACCCAACAAAACAATATTCCAAACGACATCTAAATTTCCAAACTACCTCTAAATATCAAAACTACATCAAAATATCAAAAGACACCTATATGTCGTTTGGACTTTTCAGGTGATGCCATACGTAGTTTGGATATTTCTAAACTAAAACTACACCACATGTAGTTTGGATATTATTTGTCGTTTGGAACTGTAAAGCCAAGTCAAACGACGGAGGAATGCCGTTTGACTTCGGTCACCTAGTACAAACACGAACGATCACTAGCTGCGTACAAAACGTGCATCAAATCAAAACAATTAGGCGGTTAGAAAGCTACAACATTTGAAGGAAAGCGGTTGCCCTTTGATGGGTATGATGAAAATTCCCCAAGAAGTATCCACACCAAGCAATTGGCTCCAACAAAGAGCTAGCCTTAAAACCAGATGTTGTCAGTAGTGTTAAAACTATTTCTGCAATGATGAATGGTTAAGTTTAAGTGAAGGGAATCTTCAAGAACATTAAGGAACTTCACCAAAACTTCTTTTAGTTGAAGCATGATGAAGTTGGAGACTTATGTATGTGTTCTTGAACAAACTAGCTCAAAACTATAAGTCCCCATGCATGTTCATAGCTTTAACATGGTATAATAATGGATTAGGTTGTCCAACTAAGTGCCATGTAATCCATGTAATCTCAAAAGGACCAATCCTAGTTAGATGAATTGCCAGTTAGGCAACTTATCCTTTTACTACAAGTATTGAAGTCTTCTATGTGAGTTTAAAACTCCAAGACACTCCCAAGACAAGAGGAGATGCTTTATGCAAGTAGGAAAGGAAGTAGTCTAGTTTCCAAAAGTAACGAAAGTTATACAACTTGTAAACATTGTGTTAAAAGTTATACTTAGTTACAGTCCACCAAACCAATTCAGAATAAACTAATTGATCAGGATTAGTTACTATATAAGTAACTAGATTAACACATAATGGTAAATTGTAATATTAATTGCAAAAGGTAATAATGAGCATTTATTAACTCATAATTAATATAAAGAATAACGGTTATTAATCCATATAATTCTTTTATTATTTCATCAAATAAAAAATATATATGTTTAAATAACTAGTCTTGTTGCGGTTTACAGCTTATCACATTAAGCATATGTTGGATAATGTTGCTTAGCGTGTGCCCCGCAAAGTATTAGTAGCCACATTGATATTACTAGAAAATCTGAAACTTCTTACACCAGTTTTCCTAGAAAATGCGTCATAAAACTGGCTTTTCTACGCATTTATGATAAACACCTGATGTAGGAAAACACCTCGAAGGAAACCCGTTTTCAACGCATTTCCTACGCAACTTCCTACACATTTTCTACGAAACTACTACGCCGCAAATTGCTACGAATCTCCTACAATATATTTAGTTGTTATCATTTAGGATTTATTTTTTTAACTACACATTTCTGACAAAAAAAATAACAAATTTAATACAATATTATTTGTGACCCACTTCCGACACATAAGTTAGAACTGTTGTTACAAATTTCCGACACAAAAAACAAAAATGAAAAATAAAAATCACATCACTGTCAATTAATTAGGGTTTTCTTGTTTTTCGTCGTGGATGCATCGAAAATTTGTAACAAAATCTTGAAATTTTTTTGTATAAATTCGTCATAAAAGTGTCCCAGACAAAAATTGTGAAGGAAATTTCTGTAGGAAATTGTCCTCTACAGACATGGTTAACGATCATGACCAGGACCATTAAAGTGTGTGTTTCGATTCAGAGGATGAGGATGAGGATGACGCAGATACAAATCTTCATCCACTCAGTGCGACTCGAATGTCACAACTACGCCTTGTGATCTCTCTCATGGGCCACCTATCAAACGGGTTATGAAACAACATGTTTTTTTTAACATTTAAATTTATGTTGCCTATTCATGTTATAAGTATAGTAATATAGTTATTTCTATATACTAGGTTTGGGTTTGGTCGTGTTCATATGACGATTTGACATGTGTTAAATGTCCTATAATGTAGCCTGGGGGCCGTAGAGATAAGTCCTAGGGAAGTAGTGGACCGCATATTAATCATTTAAGGTGATGCATATTTTTTTTTTAATTTGTACGTCTTATGCTTTTTGGTTTTATAAGTTTGAATTTAAACTTCACATTATTTTTAACAGACTTGTTATATTTCGGATCCATGAACCAATTATAGCATTAAAGAAGAATTCGTGAATGTCTTGAAGAAACATTGCAAAGACATGATGAGGCAGATAAGAAAATATCTGGAAATATATCTAGGGCAATCGAGCATTTTATCCAAAAGAACTGTAACACTTGTCATCTCGTATCACCAATATTGTCTACTTTTCATCAGATGGGCAGAAAAATCAGGGGTTTGTTTTTAATTGCCCAGGTGGTGATAATCAGTTTAAGTGCAGTTCCTGTCGGGTAACTGTCGCTTATCAGTTCTGTGTCAAACAAAGCAGAAGTCCAAGTTAAAGTCAATGATAATGAAGATTATCAATTGCTGAAGGCATTCCGGACGACTTTCTAGTGTTTCGGATTATTGTATTGTTTTGTATCCCGGATAATGTGTTTTGTCCGGGTTTAGTCCCTAGCCTATATATGTGTGTGTATTGTGTAGATTACAAAAACTCTTGAAGTTTTGTGCACCTCTCCCAACTTGTTCATTCTCCTGGTGTGCACATCCTAGAGAGAGAGAGACTATGTGTTACTGAGAGAAAGCTAGGGTTTAGATCTTTGTGATCTAAACCAGCTTGTAGAAGATGATGTATACTCGTTTGGTATGTAACCTGTGATGATTGTATTGAAATGAATGAGTTTGTCTTGCATCTTCTTCTTCATCTACCCTATTTTGTTCTTCATGTCTTGAATCAAGTGCAATGTTTGATGTTCGTCATCGATCAAGTGCTTTAACAGTGGTATCAGAGCATGGTTACCGATTCAGAATGGTCTAACCGCCTTCTGAATCACCATTGCTCTTGATTTGATGTTTGTTTCCGCCAAACATCTTGAAGACGTGAAGATTTTGGTCCAGATATGAAGAAATTCGAGCTGTGTTGGAGAGAACTGTTGGGTTTTTGGAGATCTAGGGTTTTGATCCAAAAAAGGTTTGTCTGAGTTTAAAACTCTGTGTTTGTGTTTCCGGGGTTTTTGGTGAACCAGTGTGAAAGTCACACTGGGGAGATAGTCCGGAGACTAGTTACTGGAGCTTGTCCGAGTTTTCATTTAACTGATCCGAGTTTTAGATCATTGTCCGAGTTTTAGATCCGAGTTTTGGTGAACCGACTTTTGGTGATGCGAGTTTTAGATCCGAGTTTTTTGATTCCGAGTTTTTTTGATTCCGAGTTACTTGGTCCGAGTTTTCTTGGTCCGAGTCCGAGTTTCTTGGTCCGAGTCCGAGTTTTCTTGGTCCGAGTCCGAGTTTCATATAGTCTTGGTCCGAGTGTTGAAGTTTAGAACAAGTAGGTCCGAGTTTTTAATCAAACAAGTAGGTCCGAGTTTTAACCAAGTAGGTCCGAGTTTTAATCAAACAAGTTGGTCTGAGTTTTAGTTTCATTTCCTTTAATCCGAGTTTAAGCGTATGCCTTGTATCCGAGTTTCCTTATTCAGTCCGAGTTTTTTACTCCAACTAGTTGTTCCGAGTTTTGTTCGAGGGTCCGAGTTTTGAAGGTCTGAGGTTTATCCTTAGTGCAAATTGTGCCGAGTTTCTGAACTGTGTGATGTCCGAGTTTTGAAACTATGTTAATTATTCCGAGTCAACTATGTGGATAATGGTCCGAGTTTTGTTGCAAAGTCCTTCAACTTGAATAGTCTGAGGTTTGATATTTGTTAATGGTTCCACAGTCTGAGTTTTACAATGTCTGAGTTTAGTAAAAAAAAAAACAAAAAAAATCCGAGTTTTACAAGTATAGTCCGAATTTTGAGTCCGAGTTTTGGTTACTGGATCCGACTTTTTGTCTGAGTTTTACAAAAAAAAAACCGAGTTTTACAAGTATAGTCCGAATTTTGAGTCCGAGTTTTGGTTACTGGATCCGACTTTTTGTCTGAGTTTTACAAAAAAAAAAAATCCGAGTTTTACAAGTATAGTCCGAATTTTGGCCTCATTTTTCAAGATTCTTCTGAGTTTTAAACTCTGAGTTTCGCTTCACTTGGTCCAAGGACATTTGTTGTCCGAGTTTTATTTTGATTCAGAGTTTCCTTTATTTCTTTGCTTGTTTCGAATTCCTTTGTACTCTAAGTACTGCTCAATGATTTGATCCGAGGTTTCAAGAGCTTTCGGGTGTTACGAATTCCGAATTTTCTAGAATTCCGGGTTACCTGGGGTACCGGATTTTTAGCTAAATTTAGAAGTTAGTGTTGTTCGGAAGTTTCGAGTTGTGCGTGTTCCGAGTTTTTCTAGTTATTCCGGGTTACCTGGGGTACCGGATAACTAACTAAGAGTCAGAATTATGCGTAGTTTGAAGACTTGAAGTCAGTTTCGGATTATCGAAAATTTTTATGGTACTTATGTTGTCCGGATCAAGTGAGGAGGTGAAGAGAATAAGACTTGCTTGGATTTTTGTATTGTTTACAAAAAAAGGGGGAGTAAAAATTTTGAAATTCCTGTTTTTCTTTGTAAATCAAAAGCTCGTGTTGCTACATCGAAACAAGTTCATGTTTACTATCTTTGAGATTAACTTAGTGTTAATCTTAACGGTGGCGAAGTGTTTAAAACATGAAGCAAGTTAGAGCCAGTGTATGATTGAGTTTTGTCAAGTTTGTTCGAGGTTTAATCAAGTGTTGACGTGATGAAGCAAATTGTTCGTTTGGCAAGTAGTTGAAGGTCATGCCTTTACCGTATGCCGGTTAGAGTAGAGAAGATTAGTCTTCTTGGTACCTCTTCCAAGTTGGTGACTGATCGGATTCTCGAAATAGGGGTTCTTACATTGAGGGGGAGATCAGAGACGAAAGTCATCGGGAAATTGTTGGATTTGTGAAGATATGAGATTGGATCTTGTGGATTCGAGATGAAATGATCTCAGACACTCAGTTGAAGACCTTGATCAAGATGGTGGATGTACATTTTTCGGAGTTCGGTTTGTTATTAATTTATCGAACCAAACTTCATGTCTTTGCGGAATTTGAAGTGTTTGATGTTAGGCATTGGAAATCCGACGTTTCGTTCTTCTACCAGTTAGGTTTGAAGATTAATGTATCGAGCGATATTCCTACATGTGGTTGTAGGTCGGTTCGCGTTAACTTGATTCGGGAGTAGTTTGAGGGGGAGGATCTATAGTTTTTGATGTTGGATTCTTCGGGTTTCTCAAAGCGGCCTTAAGTGATCGTCAGCAAGTCTTTAATTAGAAGGGTTGAAGATCGCTGTGCTCTACCTAAAAGATCAAGTCTCGGCTAAAGTTGAAAGCATGCATGATATCATCAGTCAAGGGTGTTGGAACCTGAAGGTTTATTCATGTAGGTTTATATTGTTTAAGGGTGATTTATGTCTCTTGTTAATGTATATATGTGGGCCGATAGATATACGGTTTGGGTTAGTGTTGGTGATGTCGCAACTGGGCCTGTTATGTCGCAACTGGGCCTAGGTTAGTCTAGGTGTTTAGTATTTAAACAAACCTCAACCTTAGGGTTGAGGTTGTTCGTGGTTTTGGTAGTTGCGACTCAAGGAACTGGTTGTGATCAAGATTCTTGTATCAGTCATAGTTCAATATTTGAATGCAAGATCTTTGGTTTGTGTTTAATTCATATTATTGTTCCTTTATTATTGTTTGCTCTTGAATCTACTTGTGATTGTTTTCCGCACCTTCACAAGACGATGTTGATATCATTGATAGATCCTGAACGGGTTTTAGAATTGGTATCAGAGCCAAGAAACCATTCTTGGTTCGGTTTTGATATCAATCAGATTCAAGAACAACGGTTATTACTAATCTGGTTTTAGTGGTTGTTTTGCAGTGGAGAGTCTTGCAATATTTGATCTGTTCTTGGTGAAATTGTTGAAAATTATTACTGATTTTGGATTGTGTGATTTCAGAAAATTCTGTTTGCTGATTTCTCGGAGCTGATCGAAGAAAATTCAAAGATTTCGATATCTTTGAATTTTGGAAGTGCTGAAAAACCGGGATTACGAGTCAACAGTGCTTATCTCTTATCTGTTTTGCAGGTTTCGACTCGCAATCACTCGCAGTCCCAGCTTGTACTGTTTCCGTTTCGACTCGCAATCACTCGTAGTCTCGGCTTGTACTGTTTCTGTTTCGACTCGCAATCGTTGTTTGGTCTCGACTTATCCTGCATCAGTCTCGACTCGCAACAATCATTGGTCTCGACTCGCAACAATCTCAGTCTCCACAAGTGTTGGGTTTTTGTCTTGACTCGCAATCTATTGAGATCTCGAGTTGTCCGGTTCTGGTTTCGACTCGCAACAGTGATATCGACTCGCAACGTCAGTGTGCAACGTTACTGTTACTTGGACCCTGAAAATTGAACTGTTAGGTTAATTGGACCCTCTTTGAAAATTAATTAATCAATTATGGCTACAAATACTGAACTGGCTGCCCTTAACCACCAACAAGAACTGGACTCAAAACTTGGAACCACAACACGTATTCCAAGATTAACTGATGCAAATGACTTTCCCGAATGGAAATGGCGTTTTGAGCAGCATTTAAAGGTTAAAGATTATAAACTGTGGCGAAGCATTTTAAGGGGTCCTAGAGAGATTATGATGGAAAGTTCCACCGAACCAGGTGTTAAGGTGAAGAAACCTATGGAACAATATACTGAAGATGATGTACTTGTAGCTGAGGAAGATGACCGAGCTCTTTCATACTTAACTATGGGATTGGGCCCTGATATTGCTATCGGTTTTCGCACCTGCAAATCAAAGAACTGTGGGAATCACTGATCGAAGTGTATGAAGGAAATGAAGATATGAAAGAGAGTCAAAGAAATCTGCTGCAACAAAATTTCAACAATTTCAACCACATTTATGGTGAAACTGTAGACAATCAGATTCAGAGATTTGTGAAGTTAGTAACCCAAATGCAAATGGAAGAAATTCATACAACCAACGCATCCACAAACAGACAGCTTCTTAATGCATTGCCAAAGAGTTGGGATCATCATGTTGCCATGATCAAGAAAACTAAAGACCTCGCAAGATGCACCCTGTCAGAGATGATCTCTCATATTAAAGCCTGTGAATTAGATGATAAACAAAGAGAAACCAACTACAAGAACAGTATGCTGGCTGCAGGTTTCTCCATCGCTCCCACTTCATCTAACAACAACAACACAGCTCTGTTGTCCCAAGGAGGTTTTCAAATGTTTCGCAATACCACATCCGCTAAGTCTACTCCAACTTCAGCAAATGTTTACTGCTCTGGATCCTCTAATCAAGCTGTTTGTCCAGTTGCTCCTGCTTCCATTCCAAATGCTGGAAATGTCTCTACTGCTGCTCCCGCCTCCGCTGCAAACAACGAAATGATAGCCTTCTTTACTAAACAGTCAAAAGAAAACTTGGATATCGCAGCCTCAGTGATAAACTGTTTGAATGCTTTCGTTGCAGGAAAACTTGTGTCACACCCCGAATTTCCACGTATCACCGGTGGGCCCGGTGGGGGTAACGTGACGTAGTTGATAACATCATAGTCAAACAACACAATATATAAATGCACAGCGGAAGCAGAAATAGATTCATTTCAACCTTACATAAACGTAATATTTAATATCACAAGTAGTTGAAACGGATCCACAGGCGGATCAAATAAAATAAGATAAATGTTCAACAGACTTTAGACGCCTAGAACTTGCAAGATTCCTTACTAACGCCCTGAGCAGCTTCCAGCCTATTACGTACTTGTACCTGTCACTTAGACTTTGGAAAATACGTCAGTTTTCACTGGTAAATACACTCAACTGACTCATTTGAAAAGAGTTTATGAAAATTGGTTTAGGCGCACAAGGCACAAACTATTTTGACACTTGATTAAGATGCACAAGGCAAGATTAATCTTTTATACTTGGGACAAACTATATCTCATGTTATCAGTTTTACATAACTTGCTCTACATACGGGGCCCGGTCCTATGCCGGTTCAAGATTAACCGACACACCACTATTCCCTTATTGGGAATCCCATATTGGGTATAATTAAATAATAAGCATAAAGCATCTGTCAGGTGTATGCCTACACCCCGTGCTTAGGTCGTGGCCATTTGCAATTAATGAGTCAAGGATATCCAGGACACGGTCGCATTAATCCCCAATGTTTCAGTCAAGCAATACGAATTAAAAACAGGTTATTTGGATTTCCCGACACATTGGTCTTCGAATCCCATACCTGACCATGCGGTATTTATATTACCGTATCCCAAGCCCGTAATAGGGAAAATAAGTTAAGAGTATTTACCTGAGCTAGCTCCTGTCTTAAATAGCAAGAATTATAATAACTCAGCCGTATTCACTTAAGTAAGCGTAGGTACAATTTACCGGAAGGCTCTAGTCTGGAACGATGGTATAAATAACCAATTAGAATACTAACGGGTCTTTAATTAAGCCTAAGCTTAGACCGGTTAGTTTTAAGGGATATACGGTTCAAGCGCACGATTAAGCGAAGACCGGATAGAACGTGATTTAGACCCGACAAGTTTGAATACTTGTATAATATGGGTATACTAAATACATTCTGGATTTTGAAATAAAAATGATATCGTTTGACCCGTTTCGGTCAATTTACGCAAACTAGTTACGTAACCCGAACCGAACGCAAAAAGGGCGATACGGGTAGACAAATGATTCAAATGCAAGTTCCCTGAGATAATATGCTTAAAATATGATATAATATCAGTAAGTTATGTTCTATATTGCCCGGAGTAATTTTAAACCCAATTTATGCCTTAGAAGGGCATTTTGGTCATTTAAAAGATAATAAAAGAGTAAAATTAGAAATCTGGGTTTCGGGTCTGGTTCATACAGTAAATATACTTAATATAACATATTATATCAGTAGGGTATGACCCATATACCAAATTTATCATTTAAAACCAAACTATGCACCGTAGGGGTATTTTAGTAATTTCACAAGGGCTAAAAACGCCAAAACTGGAAATCTGAGTTCTTATACTTATACTTACTGTTATTATATGAAAATATGCAAATTACATCAGTAGGTATAAGTCTTATATGTTTAAAATGAGTATAACGCTTACTATGCGCTTAAAATGCTAAAAATGCGATTTAAGGGCGTTTTCGGGTTTTCACAATAAATCTGAGATTTTTATATTTCCAGAATAGTTAAAATAATTTATTTAACATTTGAAATCAGTAGAAAAAGGTTTCGGGTCAAAAGGATGTGTAAAACTCATTTTATGGCTTAAACGGTCAAAACCGACATAACCCGAAATAACTAGGCGATCTAGGATCCGTTCAGCCAAAAGTTAATTAAAAATCATCAAAATTCCCAGAATATTATAATACATCAGTTGGTAAAAAGTTTCGTATCAAAACGTGGCCAGAAACGGGTTCTACGCGAAAAGGACCGTTTATGTAAATTTATAATATAGTTTTACGCTAATGGCCATAACTCACAATCTGAACCACCAACTGATCCGAAATTTTCGGTGCAAGTTTATATATTAAAAATAAAGATTTCTACTCTTTTATTTTTCCAAAAATCACGTTTTATATCAAAAAGGGCAAGATAGTCAACTTTATGCATAAACCGGAAACATGCATTCGAATAGGCTAAGCATAGACTCAATCAAAGAAAATTCCAGAAAGTTTAACTAAAATGCCAAGGGTCAAAAATGCTCTAAAATACAGATCTCACACATGCATGTACGGATCCGAACCGATAGTTTACGAAAAAGTCGTTTATTAAGACTTTCGGTTCCAATCCGGGTTTACACTAACGATCGTCGAGTTGATCGTGGTAAAATACATTCTTATATTCATAATAAAGCTTTCTATGAAGATCAAACAGATTGCATGTCATCTATATCATTATTCATGTCATTTTTCACAAAAATCGCTTCTGTTGACTTTTTAGAAATAGGTTTGACTCGACATTTAGCATGCATGTAGTGGGAATCAGAGAGTACCCTTTAGAGGGTTTGTTTCCCATAATATTACCAACATGTATCAGGTTTCAATTTGAGAAATGACTGATTGAAACCCGTTTAATCAGAAAGTCAAAGCTTATGAACACCCAGTTTGACTTTTAGCAATAATCAAGGTAATAACGGATTAAAGATTGAATTGAGAGCTTACAAGAGTCCTATAGGTGTTTAGTGAACACTAGGATTCGACCTTGATGATCAGATTAACTCCAGAAAGTCTTGAGAACCTTTGCAAGTCTTGAGAGCTCTTGTTCACAATGAAAATGTCCAAGAAATGAGATGATAATCTGATTTAAAGGAGGATCCAGAGCATTTGAAGTAGGTTACTGTTGTAGTAGCCATGCATGGCACTTGATTGGAGCATTTGGAGGCAAGACCAGCTGTTTACAACCCAAAATCGGACCCAAATCAGCCTATTTTGCGAATTCTGTCGCTGGCAGACCCACGCGGCCCGCTTGGGCTTTACCAGGCGGGTCGCCTGACCCCTGGTTCAGCCAAACAAGTTTCAGTTTTGGCAGAAATGGTCCCTGAGCTTGTACGCGATGTTTCGGCTACTTTTCTCGACCCGTAAACCCCCAAACTTGGTTTTTAAGAACCTTAGGACTTTTACCAACATGGTAATGCCCTCGGATAACTTTGCGCTCAACCGAAAAGCCATGAAATTCGACGTTGACGCTTTTAGTCCCTTAAGTACGGTTTTGGCCATAACTTTCTCATACGTTGACGAAACTTCATGAATTTTTTACCACATATTCTAGTGAGTATATTTTAGCTATACAAAGCTTCGGGTCTGCCAAAAGTTCACTCAGAGGTATAAATTAAACATGTTGACACTTTTGGCCCCTATAGTTTGAAATACTTCACTTTTGTGCAATTTCCGCGTCGTACGATCCATGAACCATCCGTATAAGGTTATAAACATTATGTTGGGTTATCATAGAGTCCATTTATCCATTGTTGACACTTTGGACCCTTACGTTCCATAGTTTTCACTGTTTGTCACTTTTAGTCCCTCTAAAGTATGTTTTCACATAACGGAACTTTATGACACGTGTCAAGACATTATTGGACGAAATTTTTCGAGGTGTTACATCCTCACCCCCTTAAAAGAAATCTCGTCCCCGAGATTTTACTGAAACAAATGAGGATATTTCTCTTCATCGTGGATTCCACTTTCTACGTATATTCGGGACCTCTACGGGCATCCCATTTGACCTAGAAAATAGGTACATTCTTCCTTCGAAGCTTCTTTACCTGTAGATCCTCAATTGACAAGGGTTTTTCCACGAACTTCAAGCTCTCATCTATGTGTATCTGTGTGCGGTATAACCAGTGATTCGTCAGCGAAACACTTCTTCAAATTACAGATGTGGAACGCATTATGAATAGCGTTAAATTCTTCAGGCAAGTTTAACTTATAAGCAACTGCCCCGACACGTTCGATGATCTCGAAGGGTCTTATGTACCTCGGGCTTAGCTTTGCCTTTCTTACCTAATCGCATCACCCCCTCCCAGGGTGATACCTTAAGTAACACTTTATCACTTACATCGACGTGAATAGTATTTGCGCTTAGGATCCGCATAACTTTTCTGCCTATCCCTGGCAGCTTTCAAACGATCGCGAACCTGAACGATCTTGCCTGTCGTCTCAAAGACGATATCTGGTCCAGACAACTGGACATCTCCAACTTCTGCCCAACAAATGGGCGATCTACACTTCCTACCGTATAGGGCCTCAAAAGGCGCGGCCCTAATACTAGTATGGTAGCTATTTTTTATAGGAGAATTCTATCAAGGGTAGGCGGTTATCCCAACTGCCACCTAAATTAATCACACATGCTCGAAGCATGTCTTCCAATGTTTGGATGGTACGCTCACTCTGTCCGTCCGTCTGCCAACCGTTATGTGATAGTGCTCCTTGACTTATTGGCGGAACATATCCTTAAATCCTTAGGGTGCCATACATCGCGAGCTCCACCAAGCTCCTTAAATAGGTTTTAGCTCATAAGTTATTTGATCTTGATATATTCGATTACCTCGAATGATTTCATATATTCAGAGCTTACTAGTCTGACAATTAACAGATTGGCACACCTTTCCAGGGTGATATCTTTTGTTGAACCTTATCTCTTAACAAGAGCTTAGGAGGGTTGCTAATTCCATGAATCCTTGATTCTCTGCCGAATACTGGCAACTTATAGATGGTTATGGATTTGCTCGATCTTATTCGTTGTTCCCAAGGCAACTTTTAGATCCTGATAATTGGACTTACCAATTCTCTGCCTAGCAATAGATGTTTAACATCTTATCTATACAAGGTCTCCCAAAGGAGCAGCGTTGTTACTTATATAACGACTATTACCGAAAAGCTTATCTTAAGGCGATATGGTTATTCCAACCACTGCTTGACTAATCTCAAAGAATAGTTGTTCCTTACAGCTAGTCGAATAAATCGACGATCCTGGCAGCAATTGGGGATTCCTAGTTATTGCCTGAATAGGGTTGCGGTAATCGATGCATAAGCAAGATGAACCGTCTTTCTTATTTAAAAATCGGAGTTCTTAGAACCTTGAATTTTGGCTTTACGAAACCTTATCAAAAACTTATTTATTTGGCTCTTAGTTCTTCCTATTTCGTTGGTAATAACAGATATAAGATTCTTACAATAACTGCAGCCCTAAGCGGGATGTTTGTCCTAACATCCTCTTGCCTCTCAGAAGGTAACCATGGTAATTCTTATAAAGAAGCTAATTATGACACATCGAGATGTCAGAGATTTCCGCATTCTCAGGCTTTGGCTCATCTATCGCTGTCGGTGTCAGATAAATGACACATTCCTCTTACCATTGCAAGGATGCCCTAAGTAGAGACACTTATAAGGACATTTTTATATTGGATATCCCCTTTGAATACTACTAGTCGACTTTAGTACAATATGACCATTGAAATATCTTCGGGGATCCCATGCATTAAACCTCCATACTGATCAGGCATGGAAGTAATCTATGGGACACATTAGGATACGCAATTCCTCATATGGTACTCTTATCAAACATAGTTTGGCATTCGCAGACGATAGAAAACAATGAGGAAAAATAATAAAATAAAATAATTAGTATATATTGTCGTACTCCTTCTGGGGAAGAGTACTCCAGATTCTTATGAAAGGATTATCTCCGAGGATGGGAGAGAGGTCATTAAAGATTCCATTGGTAAATTATACCTCATATTTAATATATGAAGTCCTTATGAATGTAATCCAGAGTTTGCTAAGCTTATGGTTTGCTAAAGGTTTATTATCCCTTGCATCAATGCAAAATACTTGGCAGTCATTATCAATGCTAAATGGTATAGGACGTACCTAATGCTATTATCGATGTGCACCGTCTCAGGTATTCAACCGGTAGTCCAGGCGGTTCCTTTCTTATCCTTTCCAGACCTAGCTGCTCCTTTCTTGGCAGCCTTAGGGCAATTAGTACTGATGTGCCCCTTTTCACCACAGCTGAAACAGTTTGCATCCTTCATGTCCTTACATTCGTGGGACTGGTGGCCAGTTCTTTTACAGATGCCACATTGCTTTATCTTTTGGCTTAATCGACACTACCCCCAATGTCTTCTTTTATAGGTTTTGCATGTAGGCTTTTTGTTGGAATCCTGTTGGTTATTGTTGAGCTTGGATTTGCTCTTCTTAGGATTCTGAGAGTTATCCTCCTCCCTTTGTCTTTTGTCATTAGTTTCATTCATGAACGACTTTTGTCTCACTACATCTAGAGTGAGAGACAAGGATAGATCTACAGCTGATCTGTAGTTGGTTGGCCTTGAAGCCTTAACATCCCCTTTTATTTCTGGTGCTAAACCACCGATGAAACGCGCAATGCGTTTTGGTTCCGGGGTAATTAGGTAGGGTACCAGTCTAGATAGGGAGTTGAAGTCGGTAACATATTGCTGACAATTTAGGTTTTTCATTGTGAGGTTCAGAAAATCTGTCTCCACCTTTTCCACTTCGTGCTGTGGACAGTAGTTCTCTTTGATAAGGTCCGCAAACTTGGACCATCCCATAAGGTATAGGGGAATTTTCCCCGTGGACTGCATCATGGCCTTCCACCATACAAGAGCCTCTCCTTTAAAAGATTGTGAAACAAATTTTACCACGTCCTTATCAGCACAATCGCTGATGTCCACAACCGTTTCCATTTCCTCAAGCCATTCCATAGCATCAATTGCTCCTTTTTCGCCATTGAAATCTCTGGGTTTGCATGAGACGAAATATTTGTAGGTGCACCCGCCCTCAGTTGAACGGGGCTTATCATAGAGTACTAACTCCTGAGGTTCGCTCTTTTCATCTGAAGAGTGAACGGAGCTCTCCTTACGAGCTGATGTATGCGTTTCCGTATGGATCTTTGAGTGAGTGACACTCGGTTCCTTTTTGTTCTTAAGCACCTTATCCACAACTTCACTAATTGCTGCGCTAATCAAGGCCTGAAGAGTAGTGCCATTAACATTTATATTTATACTTGCATTCTTGTTTTTAGCCGCTGCACCGCTGTGCGCTTCGTCGGAAACCTCCATTCTGGAGCTTTGGTACTAACACCAAAAATAACGTATGCTTAGATGCAAGTTATTATGAGATCATCGTAATGGATGATTTATAAAGTCATGGTATTACTAAACCTTAATGGCTGTTTGGTTTATAACTTCCTTATAGTATGCTACTAGAAAGTATGTCAATTATATTTAGCCTAGGTCAAAAGGACCATCAATTGAGTTTATGGTTTGGACCGAGTCCACCACCTTTTGACTGAGGATCACAATGTCACAACTGTCCTTGTCATAACGACAATCTTTAGATAGTTGGAAGGCTTGTCATGAAGGGCATTAATAATCATAGGCCCGAAGGCCTTGTCACAAAGGACATACAAAATATGGCACTTAAGGCATCAATATAAGCTGCAATCCTATTGGATCAGAGATCTTAAGGTTCGAACATAGTTCTTCACCTTTGGACAGAGAGTCAAAGACTACAACCGTCATCTTGTGGAAGATAATTTATTTGCCACAAAGGCTAGTCAATATACATCATTCTGACTAACTAGATGATTGTGAGCCCCAGAGGAGTCAGCCATGGTGAAGCCTTGAAGGCCAACTAACCATGAAGTAATAGCTTACTTAATTATAGGGAATTGTCGAACTTGATAATTTAAATAGCCATGGTGCAAACAAACCATATAGGCTAATAGATAGTATTTAGTTTATTTGATCATGTTTTGCCTAGATTTTAAATAAACCATCTTTGGCGTTTAAATGGAATAAATCCTTTATACTTACTAGACAGGGGACATAAATCACGACTGTCAATGTCATAGCGACATCTTATATAGCACAACGGCTTGTTCCATAGGACTTTTCGATGGCACAGAAGCCTTGTCACAAGGGAAATTTTTAATACATAATCAATGATTCCTCTGGATCGGAAAATTTCATAATTCATTGTCTTGACAAGAAGTTATGAAATAATACTATCGTTTTCATGTATGCATCTTTGCCCATAGGTATACATCCCAGTGGATGTTTAGATGTGTACATCATGTTCGACGTTTATTAGCCATGATTCCCATCGATCATACAGACTAATTAAGGGGTTTGGAAGTTCCTAATATAAAGGTGACAATCGCGATTTTATCGCATCACTGTTGTCGGGAGTGTTAACACGTTTTCAAGTGTTAATCAGGATCTGAATCTCTTCTAATCAGGTTTTACCGTCTTAGCAAGGTCTTCAATGACATTCAAGCTAGGTCAAACCTTTTAAGATTCTCCTTTACTACATACACTTAACAGAAAAGGAATAAAGTTTATTTTATTCAGGATTTTTTTTTTTATCATGAATCCTAATTTATAAGTGAGTAATAGCACAAATGGCCTAGTCGAGTAGACAAGTTTAATTTATAAGCCATGATCGTCTGGGATCGAGGCATTTAGTAATAGCAAAAAAAAGCTTAGTCACGTGGACAAGTTTAATTTATAAGCCATGATTCCTGAGAATCGAGGCATTACAATTTATCCTAGTTATAAAACATTACGGATATTGAGGTGGCACAAAGGCCTAGTCACAAGGACATTTATAAATCATAAGCTAGGATTTCAGAGAATCAAAGCCTTGAGGTCTGAACCTAGTTCATTACCTTCTTCTGACAGGGAGTCATAGGTTACGACTGTCTTTATTAAAATTTCTGGCCCGTGGCCTATCAATTGACATCTCGTAAGATGTTAAGACATATAGTCATTGTACTGATGATACGCTCAGCGGTCACAGTAATGACATGACGCCATGATCAGTGTCATTAATTTAATCAACTGTCGTTCAGTGGTCATAATGATGACAGGACGGCAGGATTAGCACTTAATTTATATCAACTGTCATTCAGCGGTCATAATAATGACATAACGACAGGATTAGTACTTAATTTATATCAACTGTCATTCAGCGGTCATAATAATGACATAACGACAGGATTAGTACTTAATTTAAATCAAATGTCATTCAGCGGTCATAATAATGACATGACGACCAGATTATCGTCTAGAGGGCTTTTGAGCATAGCTCACCCCCTTAGGACAGGGAATCTCAAAAGATTCACAACTGTCGATGTCGCAATCGGACAGTGTATTATAGCTCGTGGCACTTCATCCTTAAGGGATGATTATTTTACTTACAGGGAATTTTAAATAAATTCCAAATTTTCAAATTTATTACCCGTAGGCACTTCATCCTTAATGGATGGCTATTTTACTTGCAGGGAATTTTAAATAAATCCCAATTTTCAAATTTATTACCCGTAGGCATCAAGTCATTATCAGACTTGTATACAGATATAATCTGTAGATAATTTATAAAAAGAGTGGCTTGTGTGATTTTACGGTCACGCTTAGCCAGGAGTGTTAACATGTTTACATATGTTAACAGAGATTTGAATCTTTTCAACCAGGTTTTACCATATTGGCCAGGCCTTTTATTAAGACATTCAAGCTAGGTTTTACCTTACTAAGATTCTTGTTAAATGGCAAATCAAATAAAAATTGATATTTTCCATTTATTTAATATTTCTTATTTAGAATGAGAGTCCAAACGTAATCATTCCATTATATAAAAGTAAAGGTATAAAGTTGCCCTAAGCGGGACTTGAAAGAAATAATGTTGTCCTCGCAGGGACTGAAAGATAAATATGTCCTTATAAGGACTAATAAGGAAACGATCTTCAGTAAAAGGAGCTTCTTCTTCATTTTATTTCTGAATGCTTTCTCCTTGGATGTTCATTTCACTTTAGCCGTGGTACGAAGCTCAGCATCTCGGGACTCTGGGTGTGGAGAACTCCTATTACGGCTCCTTCGCTTGGCGACGTATCCAATATATAAAATAATTGGAAGCAGTAAATTCCAGATTAGAATCGGGAGTATTCCTATGTTAAGTCTAGACTCAAGTATGTGCAATTGTGTCACTGAGATTAAACACATTAGGATAGTGTTTAATTCACTCAGCGTTGGCTCTGATACCAACCTGTCACACCCCAAATTTCCACGTATCACCGGTGGGCCCGGTGGGGGTAACGTGACGTAGTTGATAACATCATAGTCAAACAACACAATATATAAATGCACAGCGGAAGCAGAAATAGATTCATTTCAACCTTACATAAACGTAATATTTAATATCACAAGTAGTTGAAACGGATCCACAGGCGGATCAAATAAAATAAGATAAATGTTCAACAGACTTTAGACGCCTAGAACTTGCAAGATTCCTTACTAACGCCCTGAGCAGCTTCCAGCCTATTACGTACTTGTACCTGTCACTTAGACTTTGGAAAATACGTCAGTTTTCACTGGTAAATACACTCAACTGACTCATTTGAAAAGAGTTTATGAAAATTGGTTTAGGCGCACAAGGCACAAACTATTTTGACACTTGATTAAGATGCACAAGGCAAGATTAATCTTTTATACTTGGGACAAACTATATCTCATGTTATCAGTTTTACATAACTTGCTCTACATACGGGGCCCGGTCCTATGCCGGTTCAAGATTAACCGACACACCACTATTCCCTTATTGGGAATCCCATATTGGGTATAATTAAATAATAAGCATAAAGCATCTGTCAGGTGTATGCCTACACCCCGTGCTTAGGTCGTGGCCATTTGCAATTAATGAGTCAAGGATATCCAGGACACGGTCGCATTAATCCCCAATGTTTTAGTCAAGCAATACGAATTAAAAACAGGTTATTTGGATTTCCCGACACATTGGTCTTCGAATCCCATACCTGACCATGCGGTATTTATATTACCGTATCCCAAGCCCGTAATAGGGAAAATAAGTTAAGAGTATTTACCTGAGCTAGCTCCTGTCTTAAATAGCAAGAATTATAATAACTCAGCCGTATTCACTTAAGTAAGCGTAGGTACAATTTACCGGAAGGCTCTAGTCTGGAACGATGGTATAAATAACCAATTAGAATACTAACGGGTCTTTAATTAAGCCTAAGCTTAGACCGGTTAGTTTTAAGGGATATACGGTTCAAGCGCACGATTAAGCGAAGACCGGATAGAACGTGATTTAGACCCGACAAGTTTGAATACTTGTATAATATGGGTATACTAAATACATTCTGGATTTTGAAATAAAAATGATATCGTTTGACCCGTTTCGGTCAATTTACGCAAACTAGTTACGTAACCCGAACCGAACGCAAAAAGGGCGATACGGGTAGACAAATGATTCAAATGCAAGTTCCCTGAGATAATATGCTTAAAATATGATATAATATCAGTAAGTTATGTTCTATATTGCCCGGAGTAATTTTAAACCCAATTTATGCCTTAGAAGGGCATTTTGGTCATTTAAAAGATAATAAAAGAGTAAAATTAGAAATCTGGGTTTCGGGTCTGGTTCATACAGTAAATATACTTAATATAACATATTATATCAGTAGGGTATGACCCATATACCAAATTTATCATTTAAAACCAAACTATGCACCGTAGGGGTATTTTAGTAATTTCACAAGGGCTAAAAACGCCAAAACTGGAAATCTGAGTTCTTATACTTATACTTACTGTTATTATATGAAAATATGCAAATTACATCAGTAGGTATAAGTCTTATATGTTTAAAATGAGTATAACGCTTACTATGCGCTTAAAATGCTAAAAATGCGATTTAAGGGCGTTTTCGGGTTTTCACAATAAATCTGAGATTTTTATATTTCCAGAATAGTTAAAATAATTTATTTAACATTTGAAATCAGTAGAAAAAGGTTTCGGGTCAAAAGGATGTGTAAAACTCATTTTATGGCTTAAACGGTCAAAACCGACATAACCCGAAATAACTAGGCGATCTAGGATCCGTTCAGCCAAAAGTTAATTAAAAATCATCAAAATTCCCAGAATATTATAATACATCAGTTGGTAAAAAGTTTCGTATCAAAACGTGGCCAGAAACGGGTTCTACGCGAAAAGGACCGTTTATGTAAATTTATAATATAGTTTTACGCTAATGGCCATAACTCACAATCTGAACCACCAACTGATCCGAAATTTTCGGTGCAAGTTTATATATTAAAAATAAAGATTTCTACTCTTTTATTTTTCCAAAAATCACGTTTTATATCAAAAAGGGCAAGATAGTCAACTTTATGCATAAACCGGAAACATGCATTCGAATAGGCTAAGCATAGACTCAATCAAAGAAAATTCCAGAAAGTTTAACTAAAATGCCAAGGGTCAAAAATGCTCTAAAATACAGATCTCACACATGCATGTACGGATCCGAACCGATAGTTTACGAAAAAGTCGTTTATTAAGACTTTCGGTTCCAATCCGGGTTTACACTAACGATCGTCGAGTTGATCGTGGTAAAATACATTCTTATATTCATAATAAAGCTTTCTATGAAGATCAAACAGATTGCATGTCATCTATATCATTATTCATGTCATTTTTCACAAAAATCGCTTCTGTTGACTTTTTAGAAATAGGTTTGACTCGACATTTAGCATGCATGTAGTGGGAATCAGAGAGTACCCTTTAGAGGGTTTGTTTCCCATAATATTACCAACATGTATCAGGTTTCAATTCGAGAAATGACTGATTGAAACCCGTTTAATCAGAAAGTCAAAGCTTATGAACACCCAGTTTGACTTTTAGCAATAATCAAGGTAATAACGGATTAAAGATTGAATTGAGAGCTTACAAGAGTCCTATAGGTGTTTAGTGAACACTAGGATTCGACCTTGATGATCAGATTAACTCCAGAAAGTCTTGAGAACCTTTGCAAGTCTTGAGAGCTCTTGTTCACAATGAAAATGTCAAAGAAATGAGATGATAATCTGATTTAAAGGAGGATCCAGAGCATTTGAAGTAGGTTACTGTTGTAGTAGCCATGCATGGCACTTGATTGGAGCATTTGGAGGCAAGACCAGCTGTTTACAACCCAAAATCGGACCCAAATCAGCCTATTTTGCGAATTCTGTCGCTGGCAGACCCACGCGGCCCGCTTGGGCTTTACCAGGCGGGTCGCCTGACCCCTGGTTCAGCCAAACAAGTTTCAGTTTTGGCAGAAATGGTCCCTGAGCTTGTACGCGATGTTTCGGCTACTTTTCTCGACCCGTAAACCCCCAAACTTGGTTTTTAAGAACCTTAGGACTTTTACCAACATGGTAATGCCCTCGGATAACTTTGCGCTCAACCGAAAAGCCATGAAATTCGACGTTGACGCTTTTAGTCCCTTAAGTACGGTTTTGGCCATAACTTTCTCATACGTTGACGAAACTTCATGAAATTTTTACCACATATTCTAGTGAGTATATTTTAGCTATACAAAGCTTCGGGTCTGCCAAAAGTTCACTCAGAGGTATAAATTAAACATGTTGACACTTTTGGCCCCTATAGTTTGAAATACTTCACTTTTGTGCAATTTCCGCGTCGTACGATCCATGAACCATCCGTATAAGGTTATAAACATTATGTTGGGTTATCATAGAGTCCATTTATCCATTGTTGACACTTTGGACCCTTACGTTCCATAGTTTTCATTGTTTGTCACTTTTAGTCCCTCTAAAGTATGTTTTCACATAACGGAACTTTATGACACGTGTCAAGACATTATTGGACGAAATTTTTCGAGGTGTTACAACTTGATCCTCCAAAGTGGAGTCCCGATGATCTAACACAGGTTCATCCAGATGATGTTGAAGAAATGGACATCACCTGGCAGATGGCAATGGCAGCTTTCAGGGCTCAAAAGTTTGTGAAAAGAACAGGCAAAAACAGGTGGGGAAATGCCTGGAATGGAGCTGCTAAGGTGCCCTTTAACTTACGTTGTTACAACTGTCATGAGGAAGGGCATTATGCTCGAAATTGCACAAAGCCACTGATGAATGGAGAACAAACCCCTGCGCAGCCTGCAACCCCTAATCGAGAAAAAGCTCTTATGACCACTACTGGTATAACAGATGCTGCTACTACTGGAAGCCCTCAGCCGCAAGGATTGGCGCAAGCACTGGTGGTTCAGCCCAACATCAATTTTGATTGGACTTCGGAAATTGAACGTCTGAACATATCAGCTCCAGAGAATCAAGCTGCTGCAACCAACATTGCATTCATGACTTCAAGTGATCAAAGCCCAAAGCCCGAGGAAGAGACTGCAGCTGATAACTTTGCGTTCATGACTCAAATTCTTTCAGCTCCTGTTAAAGGTCTCACCAAAGAAGAGGTAATTTCTGTTTTCTGTACTCCTGAGTGTAGGGAAAGGGTTGAAGCTTACAGAATACACAACGCTGAGCTTATTCAAGATTATAATGACATAAAAAATAAGAACTTTACTTTGTCAAAAAATGAGAAACTTTATAAAGAAAAAATTGAGGCTCAGCGAAAAGACATCATCAAACTAAAGGATGATGTGAGTGTAAAAACAGCCCATTTCCTAGAAGCTCAAGAAAAGGTATGCATTTTAACTAAGGAACTGGAAGATATTAAAAACAGATATCAAATCAATGAACTTAATATCAAGAAGTTTGATTCTTCCAGTAAACTAGTTAAAAACCTTTGTGATCAACAACTCGCATACAAAGAAAAGAAAGGGCGTGGTTTGGGTTACACTCAGACTCCTCCTCCGTACAATGATAAGTACACTTATCTACCAATGACTGAGGAGGAGATGATGAACGAGAGTAAAATGACTTATGGTTCGAAAAACAACAAGTCGTCTGTTCATGACAGACAAGTTGAGAAACAAAAGTCTACTCCATTGAATTTTGTTCCCAAAGGCACAATTGATCCTAATGTTTCATCTTCATGTGCAGATGATAGCTCTGAAGTAAAGTGTGGTGATGTTCATGGGAGTGAACCAGTCATTATTTCAAATGTTTCTGAACCTTATTTTGAACCTTATTCTGAACCAACTGAGTCTGACATTGCTTTTAGTCGTTCTTTGTTTGCGTCGTTTTCAGCTTATGTTTCGTCTTGTGAGCCTGTTGTTTTGGGCAAAATTGATGATGTTTGTGTTGATAACTTGAACAATAAGTGTGGTGATGATTATTTTTCAGCTAATGTGTGTGATCCTAACGTTTCTAATGTTTCAGCTTATGAAAATGTTACAGGTGAGGTCCCTCAGGACGCATTCAGTAAGACCACTGAAACGACTTCTCAAGAAAATCAAGTGTATCCTAATTCTTCTTCTGAATCTGTCTCAGTGGGTGTCCCTAATGTTGAATCTAGTGGGACCCTATTGGAAACTGTAGTAGATATTGAACCTGAATCAGCTTCACATGATAAATGTGTTGAGGAAATGCATATTGATGAGACTTCTTCATGTTCAGGAAATGAACCTGAATTAGTTTCACATGACAAATGCATTGATAAAACGCATATTGATGAAACTCGTACATGTTTAAATACTGAATCAAAATTAAGTAACAATGAAAAGGATGCTGATTTAAGTGAGATGTCATTAGAAGAAAAATCGTCTAAAACCTCAGAACAACCACAAGTCAAATCATCTAAAACCTCAGAACAACCACAAGTCAAACATGTTCAGAAAACCAAAACATCAAATCACTCAAAATCAAGCAAACAGAGTAAAAATTTTCAAAATATTCACAATGTGAAGCGTCAAACATGTTTTAACTGTGGCATTGCTGGTCACATTGCCAGAAATTGTGGTCAACTCCCAAGGGCATTGTACAAGAAAACGTCAGTGCAAAATCAGAAGGTTATGTCTAACCGATATCGTTGTTCGGAGTCCATGATGACTGAAAAGACTAAGACAATGAAAAACAACTATCACAAGACCAAACCTTCTGATCAGGATTGGAATGCAGCCAAACGCTATAATCAAAATCAGAATAAACAAAACAATTTTCAACGACATCGAAGTAATGCTTTTGGTAATGCGTTTGGTAATTACAATTCTAATTGGTCAAGACAGCATTGGAAACCTAAAGCTAAGGCCATGCAATCCAATCCATTGAAGTCATGTTATCAGAATTTCGCCACTAGAGATACTTCAAAATTTTTGAATAAAGATAATTTAGTGTGGCAGAGAGTGACTTATATTGATGCACAAGGAAAACCCAGATCCACTATGGGCTGGGTTCCTAAATCTAACTAATCCCGCTAATCGTGCAGGAACAGTTGTGGAGGACTACCGTGCGCCTCTGGTACATGGATAGTGGCTGTTCCAGGCACATGACAGGAGACTTATCCCAACTGGTGAATGTCAAAGAGTTTAATGGAGGATATGTCTCATTTGCGGGAGGAGAGTCAGGCAGAATCACGTTAAAAGGAACTGTTCGAAACGGCGTCTTAAGCTTTGAAAATGTTAATTATGTTCCAGAACTGAAACACAATCTGTTGAGCATTTCTCATATTTGTGACCGAGGGAATTCAGTTCATTTCACAAAGAAGGGGTGTCATGTTCTTAAACCTGGGATTGTTATTCCAGAAGACTGGTTCTTAATGACAGCTGAGAGAAAAGGAAATGCATATGTAATTGATATGAACAAGAAACCGTGTGAAGAGATCACTTGTCTATTCTCAAAGATTTCAGAACATGATGGTCTACTGTGGCATCGTCGCCTTGGGCATGTGAACATGAAAAACTTAAATCGTCTGGCTAAAGGTCAACTGGTACATGATCTTCCAATCAAGGATTTTATGTTGGTGGAGAAATGTGTTGCTTGTGCGAAAGGAAAAGCTCATCGAAAACCTCATAAGGCTAAACCAGCTCCTTCGACAAAAGCTATATTGAGTTACTTCACATGGATCTTTTTGGTCCAGTGAATGTGCTGAGTATTGGGAAGAAAGCTTATTGTCTGGTAATCGTCGATGATTACTCTCGCTACACCTGGGTGTACTTTCTCAGTCATAAAAATGAAACTGCTGTCTTGGTGAAACAATTCATCACTTTGGCTGAAAATCAAGCGAGTGCTAAGGTGAATGTCATTCGATCGGACAATGGGACAGAATTCAAGAACATTACTTTGGATACATTCTGCATTGATAAGGGAATTGATCGTCAGTACAGTGCGCCATGAACTCCTCAACAAAATGGAGTAGCTGAAAGAAGGAATCGTACTCTCATCGAGGCTGCGCGAACTATGCTGGCTGATTCGAAGCTTCCTAGGTTCTTTTGGGCCGAGGCTATTAGCACGGCTTGTTACATCCAGAATCATGCCTTAGTAAACAAACGTCATATGAAAACACCTTATGAGATTCTGGAGGGACGTAAACCTTCAGTTTCACACTTTCGTATCTTTGGTTGTCCATGTGTATTATTACTCATGGACTCCAACGGAAAGTTTGAATTCAAAGGGGACGAATGTTTCTTTGTTGGATATGCTAAGGGCTCTGCTTATAGAGTATACAACAAAGTAACTAAAAAGGTCGTCGAGTCGTGCAACATTGAGTGGCTTGAAGAGAATGCTACGGATGCTAGAGTCGGTCCAGATTGGTTATACGATTATTCTGATATGTTTAAATTATTTAACATTTTGTCAAGTGACTTTTCAGATGCAGGTGTGTCTATTCCCAAACAACCATTTTCATTTGAAGACACTGAAGACGAAGAACAGATGCAAGAAAGCGTGAGGCATCATACCATTGATCCACCGGGAATGTTGTTTACACAGCATCCTACGCCTCCGCCGACGTTCAATCGATCCCCTGAAGGTGTTTCAAATGGTGGTTCTGCATCAAGCAGTTCTGACTCTGCATTATTCCCTGAACCCATTCCTGAGGATTGCATTGTCACCACTCCTTTAGTTCATAGTACTGCAGCACCTAATGAGGGGGAGTCTAGCAACACCACCACTGAAGAGGAGATCGTACCTGACTTGGCAATACCTACAAGTGTTCAACGCAATCACCCAATAGAGAATGTGATTGGTCCTGTAAATGCAGGAATTTTGACCAGGAGTCAATCGGGAACCATCAATACTTGCCTATATTCTTGCTATCTTTCTCAAATCGAACCTAAAACTGTTGATATAGCTTTGCAGGAACCAGGCTGGGTAGATGCTATGCACGAAGAGCTGAACCAGTTTGAAAAGCTTGGAGTATGGAAACTCGTCAAGTTGCCAAAAGGAAAGCGTAAACTTGGAACTAGATGGGTATTTCGGAACAAGCAAGATTCTGCAGGGGTCATTGTTCGAAACAAAGCAAGGCTGGTGGTTCAGGGATTTAGACAGATAGAAGGTCTGGACTATGATGAAGTATATGCTCCGGTTGCACGACTTGAAGCCATCCGGATCTTCTTAGCTTACGCGTCGTACATGGGGTTCACTGTTTATCAGATGGACGTCAAGACTGCGTTTCTCTATGGAGATGTAAAGGAAGAAATCTTTGTTGAGCAGCCCCCAGGGTTTGTGTATCCAGACCATCCAGAGTATTCTTACAAGCTAGACAAGGCGTTGTACGGTTTACACCAAGCTCCACGGGCTTGGTATGCCACATTAACTGAACATCTTTTGGCTCATGGGTACACACGTGGCACAATAGATCAGACTTTGTTTATCAAGAAAGTGGGCAAGGATCAAATCTTAGTTCAGATTTATGTCGATGATATTATCTTCGGGTCTACGAGTGAGGATCTTTGCAAGGAATTTGAAGGAGTTATGAAGAAGAAATTTGAAATGAGTGCTCTTGGGGAAATGACACTGTTTCTGGGTCTACAAGTCAAGCAGAGTTCTCAAGGGATTCTTATTCATCAAGGGAAGTGTGTGGATGACGTGCTGGCGAAATTCAAGTTTACGGACGCAAAGCCTGCTGAAACACCAATGGCAGAGAGACCGCTATTGACTGAAGATGAAAAAGGAGATTCTGTAGATCAACGTCAGTATAGGTCTATGATCGGGTCGTTGATGTATCTCACAGCAAGTCGTCCGGATATCATGTTTGCCGTCTGCAACTGTGCACGATATCAGGCTAATCCTAAAACTTCTCATCTTATTGCTGTTAAAAGAATCTTTCGGTACCTTAAAGGCCGCCCCCGGTTTGGTCTGTGGTATCCGAGGGATTCCAATTTTGACTTGTTTGCTTTCTCTGACAGCAACTTTGGAGGTACTGACAGTGACAGGAAATCTACATCGCCGGGATGTCAATTTTTGGGTGACAGGCTCATCTCTTGGCAATGCAAGAAACAACAAACAGTGGCGATATCTACAGCTGAAGCTGAGTACGTTGCTGCTTCTGCTTCTTGTTCTCAAGTGGTGTGGATGCAACATCAATTGCAGGACTATGGTTTGACTTATCTTAACACTACTATTTACTGCGATAATGATGCTGCAATTCAAATTGTTCGAAATCCTGTTTTTTACTCCAAAACCAAGCACATTGATATCAAAGTTCATTTCATTCGAGATTGCTTCGACAGAGGTCTTATTACTCTTGAACAAATCGACACAGATGCAAATGCTGCCGATTTGTTCACCAAACCTGTCAGCAGCTCGAAATTCAGAGTGCTTGTGGATTTTCTGAAAATGATCCGTTTCACTGACTGAGCATGTTTGTGTTTCGTAGGTAAATTTGTTCATAAAGTTTTTCTATTCTTAGGTAGTTTTTTTATTTATGCACAAATTTAGGGGGAGAAAAATACAAAAACACAAAAACATTAAAAATTGAAAAACACAAAAACATTAAAAAAATTGAAAAATACAAAAAGAGGTGTTGCAATGACTGGGAAATGAAATAAATGTTCACATTATGGTCAAGGACTGACTCATGTAAGACCAGTTTTGAAACTATTTGGATCTAGCATTGATGTGTTGGTAGGCTCTACTCTTTAGACTGAAAACCATTGACTGTTTCTGTTTAGAACTAAAATGGTACCTGACCTCAGGGAAGAAAATCACTTGGAATTAGTTCATATCTATTTGAATGTCTGTATGTTGTCCCGATACACACAATTTTGATCTGACTCTGAAATCTTCTCTGAAAAAGTCGTGTACCTCCTCTGCTGCATCCAGATACATGCTGACCTGGAGGTGCTAGGCAACGACAGCTTCTGCTGCATCCAGATACATGCTGACCTAGCTGTACGTTGTCGCGCTGTAGATCTAAACACCCGAAAGAGGCCCTCTGGTGCCCAAAAGAAACCCAAATAAACCTACATCAAATTGAGAAAAACTCATTTGATCTGTATATTATATCATCTATGCAAAAGATCTATTCTGTTCTTTTCTCAACCTACTCCCAGTTAAGCTTTCAGAGATCTGGATTGGACTTGTGAAATATGTGGTAGGTACTTGCATGATAGAGTGTACTGTGCATATTTCCAGGATTTGATTAGTATTTGCCTGGGTGTTCATTGTTAAGAAATCAAAACATGATAAATATGTTACAGGCAGTTGTATGGAATAGGTCAGGGAAGATGAGTTTAAGTGGAAAAATATACTGGCAATCGTCTAGATCATTTAGTAGTAGATCAGTGTTGATAAGTGATGTCAAGCCCGAAATCTCGTGATTTGATCCCTGAGTAATCTCCGTTATTTTCCTATTTTATTTTTGTAAATAATAATTCTTTTTATTATTTATTTTTGTTTTTTTTAGGTTTTAGCAAATCATGCTCAGAAAGTCTAAATGGGTCTTAATTGATTAACTGCTTGCTAAATGGATTTGATTAAAATTATTATAAAATTCTTTAAGAAAGTCCAATTAATTTTGTCCGATCCAAGCCCAAACAGTTTTAGTGTCTGGCCCAAGCCCACTTGGTTGGGTTGAGTATAAATTCAAGGTCTCGAGTCGAGACCTCACTTCTCACTCGAGACTTTCAAGATTTTCTCTCAAAATTCCGGCGAAGAATCCTGTTCTTGTAATTCCAACTTGATTTCGACTGTGATCTCCGGTTTCGAGTCATCTTTGTTGGTGTTTCCGGTCTCAAGTCATATTTTATTCAAGGTATGTTGATGATTTCCTTGAAGATTTGCAGGTGATATGAAGATCTGATGAAGATTTGAAGATAATCAAGAATCCTAATTGAATATATCTTGGTCTTCAAATTATTTTGATGATGTTATGGGGTTTTGATCCAAATTGTTTGGACGAAAAAGTGTTTTTGTGATCTCGACTCAGACAAAGCATAAGGACTCGAGACCAGCTGATTGCGAGTCGCAACCTCGTGATTGTGAATCGAGATCTCCAGATCTCGACTCAGGGTCTCGACTCGAGATCTCGGTTGTAATTCTTGGTTGCGACTCAAGAATTTTTGTGGCGACTCATGATTTCGAGTCAACAGTGTCTTGTTTCGAGTCAATATTTGAAAATTCTGAGTTGTCAACTTCAAAATTTAAATACTTGGAAATGTGAGTGTAAATGTTTGTAACACACTTCCGTTTTGTGCAGATCATGGATTTGAAGTTCATTGCAACACATAATCAGGCTGGATATTTAGCACCGCCTCCAGAGAAGCATCGGAGATTGTATACTTCGTTAATGAAAGGCCTCAACAGTTGCCGCATTGTTCACGCGTTATGAGAAAATCTTGTCATCTATGAAAGTCTTATTCAAGAGTTCTGGAAGAACGGGAAAATCGAGGTAGTTGAAGGGAAAGGAGTTATTGTCTCTGAAGTTCAGAAAAAGACGGTCACTGTGTCAGAACAGATGATTCGAGAAGTGTTACAGTTCAATGATCAAGAATCAGATTCAATAGAGGTTCCAGCTGGTACAGTTGAGGCTATCCTGCCTAGACTGAGTTATGAAGGAAGATACCCACCTTTGGTTAAGAAGTTCGTGCATCCATATTGGAGGCTGTTGCTGCACATGTTTCTGTTGTGCATATCTGAGAACAGAGGGTGTACTGATCAGCTAAACAGTACACAGGCTGCTGCTCTGGTCTGTGTGATAACTAACGAATCATTCAACTATTCGAAATATGTCCTGGAAGCTATGAAAAGAAATGTGTTAGGGGTCAGGAAGGACAAATTTCTTATGTATCCAAGGTTTCTACAGATGATTTTCAATGCACGTTATCCTGAGTTGGTGAAATCTGGAAACACCTTGGAATTGAAGCCGATGGGTCCTGCTTGTTTTGGTGCTCTTACTCCAAAGAAGGGTACCGAAAAGAAGTTTGAAGGACTGATTCCGTTGGAGAAGTTTGGTCAATTCGCAGAGACTGAAAATATTGTTGCTGATCCTGTTATAGCTCAACCGGTTCAAGAAAATGTTGGGCCTGCGAACGCTATTGTTGCAGAAGAGCATGATGTTCAGAGAGGTGTTGAAGAAGAGCCTGAGACTGAATTTGTGACAATAGATTCTGATGAGGAAGGTGTTGAGATTATGTATGATTTTGATGAGGATATAGAGCTTCCACCTGAAGCTGGAATTACTGATGCCGTTACAACTGCTCCACCTGTGATTTCTGCTGATAGTTTGGCTCTGTTATTAAAGTCTGTGACTGAAAAGATGGGAAATCCTCCTTCTGATCTTTCAGTTCCAAATGAAGAGTCAAGTGAGAACCCAAGGGATCCTGATTCCCTACCTTTGAAGCGGAAAAGGAGGGATCCTAGGCTCGGAATGTACATTGAGAAAAACAAAGATCAACCCTTGATTACTGATGAAGATGATGAAGGTCTTTATGATTTTGATTTTGAGAAGAATGTGACTGATGCGACCACCTCTACTGTAGACATCTTTGAGTTTGATGTTGATACTCAAAGAATTGATATGGATACCACCAATGTTACTGATGAAGCTCAAGCTGCAAGTGTTGTTACTGAGCCTGTTGGTGTTGTATCACTTGGTGCTTCTGACTCTGTTGGTCCTTCTAACGTTATTCATGATATGCCTAGCAGTTCAACTGGTAAAAGGCCTGAAGAACCAGTGAGAATGCCCTTTGATGATGACTCAAGTGATGAGGATGAATTTATAAGTATGAGAGAGATGAAGAAAAGATTGGTTGTTGTTGAGCAAGAATCGATTCATAAAGAAGCCAAAATTATCCAACTTGAAGACATCATAGTGCAGAAGAATCAACAGATTGAACAACTTCAAGGAGATGTCAGTTTGTTGTTTTCTATGGTCTATGATTTACGTGGAAAACTTGAAAAGAAGTTCGGCAGGAATTTTCTGACCCTACAGATGTTGAGAACAGAAGGAAAGCCTTTGCAAGGGATGATGCTGAGAAAAATGCTGCAATGGAAAAATACTTCGAAAGGATTACTGATCCAGAGGCAGACAAAGCAAAGGCTGAAAGAAATAAGAAGAAAAGAGAGTTGGTGATCTTAAAGAACAAGAATTTGAACCCAGATGATGTTGATGCTCAGGCAACACACCATTTGATGGATGTTGGTGAAACTCTCTATGATCAAGTTGGTAATCGTTCAGGTGTAGTTAGCTGGGGTTTTGACCATGATCGAAAAAGGTGGTGGATTAAGAGGAAAGTAGGTCCTGTCGAATGGTATAAACACCCAGGTCAGTTTCAGTCTTTCACAAAGGTGGATCTGACAGAATTGTCTAATGCACCATATGTTGATGATAAACCTGGAGGTCCTGGATATGTGTTTTTCGAAAGATTGAAGAGAGAAGTTCTGCATAACTTTCCTTTGATGCGTACTGCTGAATCTTTTATTAAACCGGTCAAAGGAGTTAGGGATCCATTTACCAAGAAGCGAATGAAGATTGTGCACTGGCCTGTGACTGACAAAGAAAAGGTGATTCCGTTGGTCAAGAAGATCCCAAAAGGTGCTTTGAAGTCCCTACATTTCTGGGCTTATGATAAGCGTCTTGGTCAGGCGGTGTTTGTGTGTGATGGTGATGTTAGTTTTCGCTTAGTGGATCAAGTGGATGTGCTCAACATTGCTCTTGAGGATTTGGAAGTGTTGGCTCAAAATCAGATTCGAGCTACTGAGAAATATGAAGATATTGCCAAGGGTTGGACTGCAGCTGTTGCTTCAGCTATTCACATTCGCAAGAAAGGTTTTGGTGGTCTTAGAGATCGGTTGGGTGGTGGTCATGATACTTGAAGCATCAAGAACCTGCATGCATAAACCTAGGGGGAGATTGTTGGAACCTGAAGGTTTATTCATGTAGGTTTATATTGTTTAAGGGTGATTTATGTCTTTTGTTAATGTACATATGTGGGCCGATAGATATACGGTTTGGGTTAGTGTTGGTGATGTCGCAACTGGGCCTGTTATGTCGCAACTGGGCCTAGGTTAGTCTAGGTGTTTAGTATTTAAACAAACCTCAACCTTAGGGTTGAGGTTGTTCGTGGTTTTGGTAGTTGCGACTCAAGGAACTGGTTGTGATCAAGATCCTCGTATCAGTCATAGTTCAATCTTTGAATGCAAGATCTTTGGTTTGTGTTTAATTCATATTATTGTTCCTTTATTATTGTTTGCTCTTGAATCTACTTGTGATTGTTTTCCGCACCTTCACAAGACGATATTGATATCATTGATAGATCCTGAACGGGTTTTACAAAGGGGGAGTCTGTAAGTGCAGTATCCGGTGATTGAAGTTATCGATGCCACACAGAAGTGATGCAACAGTTAAGGGGGAGACTGTAAGTGTAGTTCCTGCCGGGTAACTGTCGCTTATCAGTTCTGTGTCAAACAAAGCAGAAGTGAAAGTTTAAGTCAATAATAATGATGATTATCAATTGCTGAAGGCATTCCGGACGACTTTCTAGTGTTTCGGATTATTGTATTGTTTTGTATCCCGGACAATGTGTTTTGCCCGGGTTTAGTCCCTAGCTTATATATATGTGTGTATTGTGTAGATTACAAAAACTCTTGAAGCTTTGTGCACCTCTCCCAACTTTTTCATTCTCCTGGTGTGCATATCCTAGAGAGAGAGAGAGAGAGAGACTATGTGTTAGTGAGAGAAAGCTAGGGTTTAGATCTTTGTGATCTAAACCAGCTTGTAGAAGATGATGTATACTCGTTTGGATGTAATCTGTGATGATTGTATTGAAATGAATGAGTTTGTCTTGCATCTTCTTCTTCATCTACCCTATTTTGTTTTTCATGTCTTGAATCAAGTGCAATGTTTGATGTTCGTCTTCGATCTGGTGCTTTAACAATCAGAGAAATCACCCATCTCCTAATGCTACTCCCACCTATTAAGCATGCTTAAGTATGGAGTTTTCATTTGCTGCACAGCAAATGTGTCTAAAACGTGTTGATGATTTAACAGGCAGAGGATTCTTTATGAACCAAGAATCTCTCCTAACCACGACTAATGTGAGATTTTCCTAGGGTGTTCCAATGGTCCGTATTAATTTGTTTTTGTTTCATCACAATCACCCGGGATTCATCGTCCTCAATGAGGTTTTCCCTACCATCCTGAATGTCATAGGAGTGAGTGTCTCTGATACGATTTCTCATACCACCAAATTTACCTAGGGTGTTCCAACGGTCCGTATTAATCTGTTTTTGTTTCGTCACAATCACCCGGGACTCATCGTCCTCTATGAGACTTTCCCCACCATCCTGAATGTCATAGAAGTGTCTCCGAAACCATTTCTCATACCACCAATATTATCTGCTTTGCCCTTGAGGTGGCCAATCCAGAAACTCATGGATTTGTTTTTATTTCCCAGGGGAGACTTCCTAGGAGATCATCAATCCTATTACTACTCCCACTTGAGTGCACTTCACTGTGAAGTTTTCATCTGCTCTACAATCAATGCGCTAACGATTTAAGAAGGTAGAGTATCCAAGAATCTCTTTTGGCCACGACCAATGTGGGATTTGCCTAAGGTGTTACAAAGGTCCATGTTAATCTTCTTTGTATCATTGCAAAAATGAAGAGAACGTCACCAAAATGCGTGATTTCCTGCCAAATTTGATGTCTCTTAATATATGGCGTCAGATGTTCTTGGTAAGCGAGTTAATACTTTATTGTTTGTTTTTCATTTTAGGAATATTAGATTCTAACAATGCAAACTTAAAAATAACGGGCAATCCCAACTATAACATATTGGTCTTCAATGTACCCAGACTAATAGAAACGAACGCCGTTAGACTCCGGTTGCCGGAAAAACGTTTTTGACAAAAAAATCCTAAAGGTCCGATCTAAGGCTACAAAGAGGTTTGAAATAAAAATGTTGAGTTTTCTGCCCAAAAGGTTAAGTTTCCCTCCAAAAAAGTTAAGTTTTTTGGGCAACAAGATGTTTTTCGGTGAATAATAAGTTTTTCGGTGACCTTAATAATTGGGGCTTTTACTAGAAAAAAGTTCATGTAGGTCCTTAAAATGGTTACAAAGTGGTTTGGGACAAAAAGGTTGAGTTTATCGGTCAAAAACGTTTTTCCGAGATGATCAGAGACTAACGGCATTAGGGTTTTTTTTAGTTAGGGTCCATTTGAGGCCAATATGTTAATATTTGGGACTGTCAGTGGTTATTTTTGAAATCGAGACTATTAGCGGCCAACGACGAATAATTGAGATTACTAAAATCCAATATTTCGTTAATTTATTAAATTTAGCATTATCCTACATATATATATATATATATATATATATATATATATATATATATATATATATATATATATACACTCATTACAGGGTAATTAGGACATACAGTTAAGTGGTACTAGCGGGCGCCGCAACCACCATATCGCGCATAGATCTTGCTTAATATCCAAGCAGGCATACATGTGGATTCATGGTATATAATGAGTAGATATATCACATTGGTAAGCAAAGTATACTTAGGTAACTCTTCCTTAACAAACATCATCTGACCAGATAGTCAAAAAAATTATTTTGGGTTGGACACTTAGGCAACCATATGGAGGGATGCAGGTTTTTTCTACCAAGAGATCGAGCATAGGATATGTAACTTATCTTTATTATATATATATATATATATATATATATATATAGGATAATGCTAGATAAAAAACCCTAAAATTCTTAGAAAACTCTGGAAACCCAAATGGGAAGCCATTTTTACCCAACCTCCCGACATTTTTTTTTTGAAAAAAATTACACATGTAATATACATGTTTTAGAGTGTTTTGGGCCAAAAAAAACAAAAAAGCGCCGAAGGGATTTTTTTAAAAAAAATAAACAAATTTCAGCTCCTAACACGTGTTAAGCAAAAAATCCATAATTTCGCTGAAAATTGCTGAAACTTGTTTTTTTTTTTAAAATATCCCTTGGGCGCTTTTTTGATTTTTTTGGCCCAAAAGTCTTAAAAACATGTATATTACATGTGTTATTTTTTTCAAAAAAAAAAAAATGTCGGGAGCTTGGGTTTTCTCGGGTTTTTTATATATATAGGGTTTTCTATCTAGCCCTACCCTCTCTCTCTATATATATATATATATATATATATATATATATATATATATATATATATATACGTCTACCATGTCAGCTTTTAGTACAATAAGCGTTTTGTTTTGAAAAATTCCAGGAGGCGTACGTGAGAGTTATGATCGCGAGGTAAGTGAAGGACATCCCTTAACATCCGGGGGATGATGCTGGGTGGTAGGCACATACCTAGGAGGGAGGCACACACAAATATAAGATAGGATCTTCAGTTCTTCATTTCATAGGAATTAGGGCACCATATTTCATTATCTGGATATGGACCATCATATGCTGATTACCGGTGGTCGCAACACGTGGTCTAATTATTATTGTTGTTATTGTTTATTTATTACTCATTATTATGTATGTTTTACACATATTTAGGTGCGGGCATTGTAGTCCCAAGTGTAGCAATTAGGGGAAAACAGTTAGGTGCGGCATTTGGTTTTCGATGTAGCAAGTAGGGGAAAACATTTGGCACTAAAAAGAAAGTAGTTGATCTAATAGCATGGGCTGCAATAAGGGTTCGTGGCATTATGTTAATAAAAAAATGGTTTGATGGTATGTTAACAAATTGGCTCGCTACATAAATTAGACATCATAAGCTTAGAGACCTAAGAAATGAACAAAAAAAGGGGGACTCGACTATCTTCCAAAAAATGATGCAGCTATGTTGAAAAGACTCTAAGCGGCGACAAACTATGCTTTAGCGACGAACACTAAATAGCAACGACCCTTTAGTTATTATCTTGTAGTGCAATTATCTCATTTGCAAAGTATGATAGGGTTACCCGGTATTGTTATCATTGTTGATTAGCACAAAGATTATACGGCCCTTGAAGAATTGTTGATGCATTTTTTTGTGTCTGTCACTAGTCTTGTATGTTATGTTGTATTTTGTACGTTCTTTATCGATTATCGTGTCTGTATTCGCAGTCGACCAAGTCGGATATCCCCCTATCCGCTTGTGTCTGACTTGTTTGTCTCTTTGTTTATGTATTGGTCGTAAAACTATGCATGTTGCATGTTAAGGGTATATCTGTCCATTTGTTTGAGTTGTTTGTGTCATCTGGTTCTGCTGTCTGTTATGCAGAAACATTTAACAATTTGCAGCCTTTGGCGAAACAGTCTGTTTCGTCGAATACATGTCGACGAAACAGACATTGTCATATTGGTTTCTGTTTCGTCAAAGTGGTCAACGAATCACATGTGATTTGTTGACTGTTGGGCTTTCTCCTGTATCGTCAGCCCAGGTTCTGATTCGTCGAGTTTATCAGCCCAGCTGCTATATAAGGCACAGATAGGTCACAGTTTAGTCTTAGAGATGAGAGAATACCCTTCAAGCTTGTGAACTGTGTTTGTATCAGTTTGTAATTCTCATCCAGTTAATCAAACGAGTGTGTTTCTTTGGTTAACCATTGTGTGTTATTGTGTTCTATGTTTGATTTTCTTAGTTAAGTGGATTCCGCACACTTAACTTTGTTTGTTATAAACAAGGCTTTGGTAGTGAAAATCGATCCTCTGATTTCGGGACCTACAAGTGGTATCAGAGCCATGGCTCTTATCCTTGTTTAAAATCAAACATAGTTCGGTTGGTTATCTAGTGTTTGTGTTATTCTCAGAAAAGTGTTCTTAAAAACTTTAAATTTTCTGGAAAAAGGATCTTACAAAACAGTGGATATTGTTTGGTTTGTTAAGAGTTTTACCGAAAACCATACTAGTTTGAGTGTACACATACAAACTATTGGTTTTGGTTGAAAGTTTTAAACAAAATTCTGTGTTTGGAAATTATAAAGTTCACCGGTGTTCTTGAGTTCTTCTTACCTTCATAAAATATTCAAAGTGTTCTTGTTCAACTCACTTTTAAATCCAACTGATAAGGTTAACATGTTTTGAAAAGTGTTATAATATAGTGTATTACCCACCATACTTCTAAGTTGGTAAGAAAAGCATGGTTGAAATTCGTGTGAGTTGACAGATTGTGTATAAACATATCACCTACTTTTACCAACCTCTGATAGCCTCTTTGACGAATCAGCTTTCGACGAATCAAGAAGTCAACGAAACAGAAAAGCATTTCGCCAAAGGTCTCTTTGACGAAACAGAAAAGTGTTTCGCCAAAGATCCCTTCGACGAATCAAAAGCATTTCGCCAAATGTCCCTTCGACGAATCAAAGGTTGTTTCGCCAAAGGTCCCTTTGACGAATCAGACATCTGTTTCATCAAACTTCTTTGATGAAACAAGATCTGTTTCGTCATCTGTTGTTTCATCAAAACATAATTCTGTTTCGTAGATAGTGTTTCGTCGTGAAAGTTGTCATTTTTCAACAGAACGTTTGCAAGTTCATCATAACAGTGTGTTTTCAAGTGTTTGTTCAGGTTTTCCACTAGTATACATCAAAAATGAGTTGTACAAGTCCGTGGGACTGGAGTACGGACCCGCAGCCCGGTCAAGATCCGACTTCCGCAGCAGCATGGGCGAGAAGTATGTTCCCTCAACCAGCGATCAGTGCAAGTCAATGGGCGTTGGTATCCAATGAAAGTCAAAGTATTCAAAATCTTCTGCTTAGCGAAAGTGAAACGGGCAGCAACAATCGTCCACCAAAGTTGAACCATATGAACGATTTTCCATCATGGAAAAGCCGCTTTCACACATATGTTCAAGGGCAAAGCACCAAACTTTGGACATGTTTCATCAATGCATTCAACCCTAATCTTGAAGTTGCAGCATCCACTTCAGCGGGTTATGCTAACATGCTCGAAGATGACAAGAAAGCCTATGACTTGGAGAAAAAGGCTTTTGCTACACTTACACAAGCACTTAACAAAGAAATCTATCATCAGTTCTCCTACTGCAAAGACACGAAAACATTGTGGGATGCCTTGGTTGCGAGAGGAGAAGGCAATGCAGCTACTCGAAAGTCTCGCCATGATCTGTTGAAGAAAGAGTTTGAATCTTTTTAGTTTTTGGAAAATGAAACCCTTAATGATATGACTACACGTTTTTATCATTTGATTAGTGAAATGTGTGCTTATGGGGTTTTGGCTACTCAACAGGATACGGTGAATAGGTTTGCTGATGCCTTACCTCCAAAGTGGAGTTCGTTTATTGAGCTGTTGAAGCATACGGGTACTCTGGACACAGTTAACATCTATGAGTTCATCCAGAAGCTGGAACACAAGAATGATGAAGAAATCAGGAAAGCAAAGCGAGTTCCCGCTCCTCAGAATATAGAAATGTAGCTTCCAGGCTTCGATGCCTTGGCCAGATCCAATGCAGCCCAGCAACCAAAACTGCAAACTGCATTTGTGTCCAATACAAGTTGCTTTCCTTTTCCTCAATCAACTACTGCTCCAGCTTTCGATCCAAGGGCTTATATTCCAATACCTCAACCTCCACCTCAAGTCAATCCTGCACAACCTCAATTTGATCCGAGGTCTTACATTCCTGTTCCATCACAACCACAAGTCCAACAACAACAACAACAACAAGCTCATTATACCAACAATCCTCAACCTCAAAACCCTAACACTATCTGAGTTGACACTTCAAACCTTTCACAAGTCAGCATTGAAGTAGCAAAGGAGCATGTGGAACTTATTAATACGATGGTCAGTGCTTACTGTGGATTGGTTGTGGGTCATATTGGAAACATCAACATGACCCATGAAGATTATCAACAGATCGACAAGGATGAAATGGAGTTGATGGACATCAAATAGGCTTTTGCTAGTGCAGTTAGAAGGGCAAAAGATTTCATGGCTCGAACTGGAAGAACTTCGTTGGAAGGAAAGAAAGATATGAAGTACGGGTTTGATATAAATGCTGTCACATGCTTCAATTGTGGCGAGAAAGGGCACTTCAAACGTGAGTGCACCCGACCAACCAAACAAGGCAATCATAACCCATTCAGAAACCAGACGAGTACTTCAAATGTGAATGCCCAGCAAGAAAATCGTGACCGGAGGATTGTGGCAGTCAACAACAATCAGAGCCAGTCTAGACCATCAAATCCCAATCGGGCTTTGACTGTTCAAGCTGATGAAGGATGCGACTGGTCTGTACAATTTGGTGAAGGTGATCAAGGAGGAGGAACAGCATGTTATGCAAAGATCATCAATCACATCAAGCATGTTCATAAAGAAGAGTTTTCTGAAAGTGACGACAGTTCTGGTTATTCTGGGAGTTCAGATGAAGAAGGCTCTATTTATGGGGATAATCAATCTGAGTCTGATGTGAAGGAGGCAGCAAGTTCTGATGTTGAAGACTTGTTGAATGAAGCTGAGGAGCTCATATGTCAGAAATCAGTTCTGATCAAGAAGGCTGCTACTGCATCTAGGGAAATAGAGAAGTTCTTTTCTGAAGATGGATCTTTTTCTTTTCAAACTGCCTTTATGGCAAATGTCTCAGCCTCTTCGAGTCAGGTAAATTCTGAAACTCCTGCTCCTAGTGTTTGTAAATCATGTGCAGATATGAAGCTTGAATTAGAAAAGCTTCATAGTCATAATCAAAATTTGGTTATTGAACTTTCTAAATGCAAAGAGGCAAATATGGCTTTAACTCGGAATGAAAAAGAATTTAAATCTGTAATCGAAACATTAAAGAAAAGCGTGTCCGAAGTGAACAAAGTGGTTTACCATAAACAAGTGAGTATAAATGAGTACATAAATATTGTTGAGGAAACCAAGAAGCAACTAGCCATTGCCCAATGCGAACATGATGCAATCAAACAAAAATTGGAAAGTTATTCTAACTCCCGATTTGTGCTTGATCACATCATCGATGTTCAACAACTGAAGGGAAATAAAAAAGGCATAGGATATAAGAAGTGTCCGCCCCCTTTGAGGCATAATTATACAAAAATGCCTGATGAAGAGGACATGCCACGGTATGAACCCAGTGTGCCTCTTAATTTTGAGGAATTTTCTACTGGCCTAGGTTTCAAATCGGACAGTTCTTCAAACACATCCTCTAAGCAACAAGAAACCTCAGCATCCATGAAACAAAGTCCTCCGATTATCGAGGACTATGAGTCGTCGGATGATGAATCAGAATTGGATGTAAGTGATCAGGATAAAACACTTGACAAGATGAAAGGAGTAGTAATTCCACTTGAGAATCACATTCTTTGTGATCCTGATACTCCTGCTGTTCCATCAGTCGTCAAACAAGTGATAGTTCCTGTCAAAGTTGACAAGACGTCTGTGTCTGCTGTTAAAAGCAGTAATGTGTTGTATACGTTGGTTGGTGATGATAAAATCTACTCAGATCACGATTTTCCAATTGAAAATGTCAATCAATCTTTGATTGATAAAGTCTTTGAAGATAACACAAACAAATTTTTGGGAAAAACACTTCCGGGAATTGTTGTAACACAATGTGATCCAATTCCGAAGGCTGAGATCAGAAAACAGTTTGGTAATCAAAAATCACCAACCACTCAACAACCTAGTGCTTCTAATGGTAAACAACCAGTCAAGCGAGCTCAAAAGCCTAATGTCTCTCAAATGAAATCTGAAACAAAAGGAGCTCGTTTTCAAAAGAAAGCGAAAGATGTCAAATTTGTGTCATCCAAGGGTACTGATAAGATTGAGACTTTTGAGAACAAATAAAACACCGATTTTGTACAACAAGTCACGATCTTAAAACGTAACAGTGATAACAATTACACTCAACATACAAACGGGTGTGATGAAAAGGCTAGTACCTCAGGTTCCACGGGTTCGACATCTTGTGGTCAATGAAATTCTCCTAAGTTTGTGGAAAGGAGAACATGCTTTAAATGTGGAGAATTTGGGCATATCATTAAAAATTGCCCAAACGCTCCAAAGGATAAATTTGTTGAGAAAGCACCACCTGAAAAGGTTTACCCTCAACGTCGGCCAGTTTCACCAAAACATGATAAACGAACAGTTAAAGAACAAGAAACGAAACAACAACGTCAGAACATAAAAACTGTTGAAAAAAGCTTTAAAATCTGAAGTTAAAACAGTTAAAAGGGAACCAAGTGTTTCACAACCAGTAAAACCAGAAGCTTCAAAAACTGTTTACAAAACTCAATCTGGTAGGCAAAAACAAACTTGGAAACCTAAAGCGGGTGATAGTTCAGGGGGAGCTACTGTTTTTGAGAATCACCAACAAATTGAGATCACGTTTCGTGATGCTCAGGGACGACCCAAGACCGTTAAGGCTTGGGTCCCCATCCTCAACTGATCATTGAACGACATGTGCAGGGTGTTCCAGGAGGAACTATTAACAGTAATTGGATTGTTGATAGTGGAGCATCCAGGCACATGACTGGCGACTTACGGCTTCTGTACGACGTGAGAAATATTAGAGGAGGCTATGTCGCATTTGCGGGAGACAAAGGCGGATACATCACTGGAGAGGGAAGTATCTCCAATGGTATTGTGTGCTTCGATAAGATCAATTATGTTCGTCAAATTGATCATAATCTTCTCAGTGTGTCGCAAATCTGCGATAAAAAGTTCACCGTGCATTTTGATGATGCCGGTTATTATGTGCTTAAGCCTGGGTTCAAAATTCCACAAGAATGGATTCTCTTATCGGCTCCGAGAGTTAATGATCTTTATATTCTCGATATGAGCCAAGCGATTACAACATCTGCACAAGTCACTTGCTTTGTCTCGAAAGCCACAGAAAAGGAGTCTATATCTTGGCACAGAAGAATGGGGCACATTCACTTGAGGAAGATGAACCATTTGGTGAAAAACAATCTTGTGAATGGTGTGCCTGTGAGAAGTTTTCATTTACAAGATATCTGTGTCTCGTGCCAAAAAGGGAAGCAAACGAAGAATTCTCACCCTTTGAAGAAAATCAACACTGTCAGCATGCCTCTCGAACGTCTTCATATGGACCTTTTTGGACCTATGAAGCACAAGACAACATTCGGAGATGCTTATTGTCTAGTGGTTACCGATGAATATTCTAGATTTTCTTGGGTATCCTTCATGGCACACAAGAGTGAAACTCGTGGCATCCTCAAGGATCTTCTTACTATGTTGGAGAATCTCTACTCGTTGAAAGTGAAGAGGATCCGAAGCGACAATGGAACCGAATTCAAGAATCAAGTTATGGATGAGTTCTGTACTTCTAAAGGCATTCTTCATGAATACAGTTCTCGTTACACTCCACACCAAAATGGTGTCGCGGAGAGGAAGAATCGGACGATAATCGAAACTGCAAGAACAATGTTAGTAGAGTCGGAACTCCCTATTCAATTCTGGGGGGGAGGCTGTGTCGACTGCGTGCTACACATTAAACTGAGTTCTTACAGAGACATGGCAAAACTTGTTTCGAACTCCTTCAGAAAAGGAAACCGGATCTTTCTTCCCTGGAACCGTTTGGCGCTCCATGTGCTATGATTGAACAAGATGGAAAATTTGGGGCTAAAGCTATCGATAGTTTCTTCCTTGGATATGCAACTCCAAATTATCGTGTCTGGAATCTAGCAACGAAAAAGATCGAGCTATGGAGTGAGGTGAAGGTTCAAAGGTACACGAGTCCTGTTAGGGCTCCGGGTGATCCGTGGATGTTCGATTATGATGGACTGTTTAACTCCTTTAATCTGCCGACCTTTGACGAGGAATCAGTAGCTGCTAGAATGTTATTTGAAAGTGACAACGCTGCTGACTCGCCATTGGTTAGACCTGTTATTGTCGACCCACAAGGTTCTTCATCGGTTAACAATACGGTACAAAACGAGGTTTATGAAGATGCTGCTGATTATAATGAGTCTTCTGAAGATGATGAATATCATGATGCAGCTGAAGGATCTTCAGCTCCAGTTGCTCCTGTTCAAGGTGCTTCTGTTGATACACCTCATGTGCAGAATGTAGATACTGCTGAAGGAAATGCATCCACCTCTACACACATTCCTGGTGTGGAGTTGGTTGTTGAGCTTAATTTTAACAATTTGGGTATCAATTCACGTGTTTCTGAAAATCCTGAAATGAGGATTCATGATATCCACCCACAGCAGAATATTATTGGAGATGTCCAACGCGGTGTGCAGACGCGTAATCAGCTGAGAAACAACCAGAATGCTGGTTTGTATTCAGCCATTAGAGAATCTGGTCTTAAGAATGATTGGTCCTTCGCGTGTTACGTGTCACAAGAAGAACCAAAATCATGGAAAGAAGCTTTGAAAGATAATGCTTGGGTTGAAGCCATGCAGGAGGAACTGCAGCAATTTCAAAAGCTTGGTGTTTGGAAGCTTGTTGAAAGACCAGAAAACTACAAGAAAATTGGCACTCGATGGGTTTTCAAATGCAAGAAGGACGACCGTGGAGTGGTTATTCGTAACAAGGCAAGATTGGTCGTTCAAGGATTTCGTCAAATCGAGGGGATTGACTACAATGAAGTCTATGCACCAGTTGCTCGTCTGGAAGCTATTCGGATCTTTCTTGCTTACGCTTCATTTAAAGGATTCAAAGTCTACCAGATGGATGTCAAAAGTGCTTTTCTTCATGGGATAGTTCAAGAAGAGGTGTATGTCGAACAACCTCCAGGTTTCGAAGATTCTGTCCATCCCGATCGGGTTTGGTTGCTTAACAAAGCTCTTTATGGTTTACCTCAAGCACCTAGAGCTTGCTACGCAACCCTATCCAACTATCTTCTGGAGAATGGATTTCGACGAGGTCTTATTGATTGCACTCTCTTTATAAAGGAACAAAATGGAGATCTTCTACTGGTGCAGGTATACGTTGATGATATCATATTTGGTTCTATTAACGAGTCTTTGTGCAGGCAATTCGAGCGTATTATGCAGGAAAAGTTCGAGATGAGCGCTATGGGGGAGATGAATTTCTTTTTGGGCCTACAAGTTCAGCAAACCGAGTCTGGGATATTCATCCATCAGACTAAATATGTTGGTGACATCTTGAGCCGGTTCCAGATGTCAGATGCAACGCCCATTGGTACCCCACTTCCGCAGAATCACGGGATTACTCCGGATTTGAAGGGTGAAAGCGTCAACTCCTCCTATTATCGTGCTATGATCGGATCTCTCATGTATCTTACTGCTTCGAGGCCTGATATCATGTATCCAACGTGCCTGCTCGCAAGATATCAAGCTAATCCGAAGGCATCCCATTTGTCAGCTGCAAAAAGGATTTTTCGCTATTTGAAGGGATGTCCAGACACCGGTCTTTGGTAACCTAAGGATGATAGCTTTGATTTGACTGCATACAGTGATTCTGATTTCGGCGGTTGCAAAAATTGACGGCAAATCAACAACAACAGGATGTCAGTTCTTAGGAAGTCGCCTGGTTACGTGGCAGTGCAAAAAGCAGACGTGTGTTGCTACATCAACCTGTGAAGCAGAATACATTGCTGCCTCCAGTTGTTGCTCCCAAGTCTTGTGGTTACAACAACTAATGTGCGACTACGGTTTTGAATTCCTATCTACTCCTATTTTTGTTGATAACAATGCTGAGCATTCCAAGACCAAACACATCAAAATTAAATATCACTTCATACGTGATTGTTTTGACAAAAGATTAATCGATGTTGTTCATATCCCCACCGATCACCAACGTGCCGACCTGTTTACAAAAGCATTTGATAAATCACGGTTTGATTATCTACTTTTGGTCAACGGCATTAAGGTGATACCCGAGTAAACTGCTTTGGCTAATCGTTTTTGTAAATATTTTCTTTCAAAATTTAAAAAAAAAGATATACAAAAAGATTTTCACTTTCGTAATCTTTTAGCATTTTAGGGGGATAAAATTTCAAGAAAATACAAAAACATTAGAAAAACTTAAAAATCCAAAAAGATGTCTTTATGATTCTGTCTTTTCATTTGAAAAATTCAAAAATCAAAAAAAAAAATTTAGAAAACCCAAAAATGAGTTTCTTGGAAAAAGGAAGGTGATGATATTCACTGGTGTGGTCGGTCAACATGGTTAAAATCGTTAAACAAATGATAAGTATCTCTTCTAACGATGTATCGGTAGGCTCACAATCAAACTAAAATGTGCAGGATGATACAAACCTAACAGACTTCAAGTCAGGTGGGAACCATTCATTGGCATATGGTCTTGGTACAGAAATTTCGTTTGATAGATTGCCGAGGTTCTGAGATATTCGGTCTTTATGCTGCTTATCATCTGGGTATCATGGTTGTATCTTTTACCGAAAAATAACGCGGACGCAAGTCTAGATCTTCCATGATACTATACATACGTGTACATATTGCATTCGACCTCAATAACTGATAAACAATCACATGTCCAAACAAATAAGTGATAAAATATCACATTTATCCGGGAGTCAAGTTCGTCTCTCTGCTGTACGAAAGTACTGACCTGTTCACGGACTTGCTCCTGTGCCCTCATGCATCGAAAATCAAGTTCCTCATCAATAAATGATTCTATCACATAGGGCTTGGTTTTCAAATCAAAATAAGTGAGTATCTCACATCTTATACGGTCAAACAGATGATAATCGGTATACTCACCGGTAAGATGAATTCTCGTGCATACCTTGATACGGGAATGTGTCGTGAAGTGGATTCACATTGACTTGTAAGTATAATTCTTACCGTAAAGCGTATCTCCTAAGTGTGATTACGTTTGATAAGCATGAGTTTATGTGGACAACAATATCGATAATCGAGGTAGTATACTTATCAAGAACTTTAAACAGAAATCAAATCATGTTGACTAAGACCGTAAGCTGGTATGATTCCTTATCCTTGAAACTCGCAAAAGTTGCATCTGTACAGTTGTTTATCTTGTAAATTTCAATTGCATTTAGTTTAGTTTTTAGCATTTTAAGATTTACTTGTAGTGTAGTGTTTAAGTTTGTTTTTTGATTGTGCCAAAGATGTTGCTTGGTGTTTATGACCGGAAGCCAGAAACCTACTTCATAAATCGTCCTTGTATTTGAAAATTCAAACTAATGTCAAAATGGTAAATTGCTAAATCCTGTGTGCAGTATGCAAAATATTTTGAAACGGAAGTCGACGAATCAAAATATAGTCGACGAAACGGATTGCTGTTGACGAAACAGAAATTGGTCAAAGTCAAAGTGTGAGTCTTGGTCAGCCTTTGGTCAATCTGTTTGGTGTTTGACCAAACAGACTGTCTCGTCGAGATGTTGACGAAACAGGTAGCCCAAGTCTGTTTCGTCATGGGCTAAACATACAAGCCTAAGTCCAGACCCAAGATTCTGTTTCGTCAAAGTCCATGATTCAGTTTCGTCAATTTCTGTTTCGCCGATAAAGTGAGTCGGTGTATAAAAGTCCTTCATGTCAGAATAGTTGGTTACTTTTTTTCAAATCACTCAAGTACCAACTGTTCATCTTCTCTCCATCTCTCAAAACCCATACTTGCGGTTACACCATTCCTCTCTCAAATCACTCGATTTTCATCAGAATCTCTCATAAATCAATGGTGCAAACTGTTCACACTCTTAGTTTACATATTTGGCACCGTCGGGTTTCATCGGAAACCATCGGAAACCCCTCTGTGACCGGATTTTTGTTTGATATTATATGTGTGATGTTAAACTTGTTGCGATTTACATCTGGAATTGTTAAATCTAAGCGTATGTATGATTGTTTTGACTTTGATTCGGGGTTTGGGTTGTATTGAAAACAGGGGATGATAGTTGTGTCGGGTATTAACTTTTTGAACGGAATTTTGACTGAAAATCACATCTGTATAAGTTTCTGGGCATAATATTTGCTTGGTTTGGGTTAAGATTGTAACCGTTTACAAGTATCAATGATCTGTTCTTGTTCTAACACCCACACGGCGAAATGCCCAAAAATTCAAAACCCTAACTCCGGCGAATCGCAGTCGGCGAATCACAGTCGGCGAATCAGACTTTTGGCGAATCAGAATAGTCAACGAAACGGAGATGGTCAAACATCTTTCTGTTTCGTCGATGATATGTTTGGCGAAACAGAATGGTCAACGAATCAGAACTGGTCAACAACCAAGTTCTGTTTCGTCAAATGGTTCTCTGTTTCGTCAAAGGAACATTTGACGAATCACAGTGGTCAACAAAACAGATTTGGTCAACTATCAGATTCTGTTTCGTCAAGCCATCTTCTGTTTCGTCAATTGTTTTCTGTTTCGCCGACCATGCCTTAGAAAATTTTACAGTCTGAAATTGTTCACAGTAGACATGGTTTGACAGTCTGTTTGTCAACTGGATACATGAACTTGTATTCATACATGTCTAAATGCATATGTGAGTGTTTGTTGCTTATTGTGGACGTTTTTGATTGCAGATGGCACCAAAAGAAGGTAAAAGGAAGCTGGCAACCAAGAAAGAAAATAAGACGGAGGAGGAAATAATGTCCGAAAAACGCCATAATCAGATTGCCTACTTGGATCCGGATGGGAAACTTACTGAATTAAAAACATTACCAAGTGGATCAGGGAGTCTCGTATTAACTATGCTGTTACGTTCGCAACGCCAGTGTACAAGTCTCTCGTCAAGGCGTTCTGGGATTCGGCGAACATTGTTTAAGTTGATGGGAAAGACGTCATCAGTGGACGTGTGGAAAATGTGGATGTGATCGTATCCCCGGAAATTCTAAATGAAGTTCTTCAATTACAAGATAGTCCGGACGCTCCAGATTCTGTTCCGATTTTGTGTACTCAAGGCTGTTTATTACGGATGAAATGCACCGGAGATATCTTTAGCACTCAAATTAATAAAGTTGATCTGCCGCTGAGATACAAATTTCCGCTACACGTTCTGATCCAGTGTTTGAGCAATAGATGTGCTGGTTACGACATGGCCGCCAACGATCTCATGGGTCTTATGGTGGCCTTAGTGCTAAACTGTAACACCTCGAAATTTTGTGTCCAATAAGGTGTTGACACGTGTCATGAGTTTACACGTGGCATTAAATGTTAAATAAAGGACTTATGTTGACGAACCTTGAAAGTATGTAAATTCGAGGGTTATAAATATCAACATAGGGTAAATATACGCTTTTGGCATAGTGGGCCCCCGGTGGGGGGCTCGCACGACGGGCTATTAGCTCATGTATAGTAACCCTAAACGATGCTCGTACCTTCGAACGAATAAATTATGGATCGTACGGAAGCGAAACGCGAAAGAATGTGAGAGATTACGAGCTGAAGGGGTTAACGGTGTCAACATGTTTAATTATACCTCTGAGTGACCCTTTGACGAACCCGAGGCTTTGTAACAGTAAAATACGCTCACTAGAATGTACTGTATAAATTCCACGAAGTTCCGTTTTAAAACGAGAAAGTTATGATCAAATTCGTACGAGAAGGGCTAAAAGCGTCAACAATGAAAGTTAAGGCTTTTCGGATCGTAATTAAACTAACCGGGGGCTTGACAGTAAGGGTAAATAACACGAGGCCCTTAGTTGTAAATAATCAAGGGCCAAATCGCAAAGTTACCCCTTCAAACCCGAAAGGTCAGGTTACTAATTACCAAAGATTTCGTTATTAATTACAAAGATTTAGGCAATGATTACAAAAGATTCAAAAATCCTAAAAATTTGACCTCACGCGGGCCGCGTTAAGGTTAGGGGTTAGTTAATGCGGGCCGCGAGCCTTCTGTTTATACGCGTCTGATTTGAAGATCCAGGCGGCCCGCGAACAAGTTGCATGATTCCTTCATGCGGGCCGCGTGAACCACCCAGATGCAGAAAGTTTGGACAGACTTGCTTTTTGAGCTAGTGAACGACAATATATGCAATAAATGAAGCATGGGTGCCCCATACTTGCCTCCTAGCACCAAGGGCCACCTGCTGAACATCCATGCTCCATTGTAGGCTAATGTGTAATGATCTAGAGGCCATTCTTTCACTATAAAAGGCATACATTGTGCATAAGTGAAAACACAGCTCAAACACTTACCTTCTGATCATTCTTGGAGCTCTCAAGCTTTCCTCTATCATTCTAAGTCCTGCACTAAGCTTCTGTAAGTTGTCTAACCCTTTTATGGTTTAGTTTTTGCTCAGTTTTGCTTAAAAGTCAATCCGTCGTAACTAACGATTGACTTTACGATAAATCACGAATGGTCCAGTGAATTGTCGAATCAAAGATAGTTATGTGTTGGTATTTATGTGGGTAATAAACCCTTAAGAGGGTCCCCCCTGATCACCACTCTAACTAGGCCAAATGTCGAGTCAAACGTATGCTTAAAAAGTCAACAGAAAGTCATTTTGCGATTTCTTGCATAATCTGTAATGTAGGTGTTATGTAACCTGTTTGAACACTCATATAACATGATAATAAGTATACTAACTTGTCTAAACTCGTTTGATTCGGTCATTTGCTATATTGACCCGGTTCGGAGCCGAAAGTCGCAAAACTTTGACTTTTGCTTTGACTTCAGTTCTGACCCGTTTTAGTGTAATGTAGATATGCCTTAGGACTCTCTTAGGACCAGGTTACGTGATGGTATAACCCTCTATGACCGGTTCGTCGTTTGTCCGAGTCTTTTACACATTTCCGTTAATTGCTTAAAAGTTGACCGTAACGCCCTTATCAAAATAAAACGAGTATTTCGGACACGTGAAGGGACCATAACCTTGCTTACTAAATTCTAAGCATGTCCCTAAAGTTTCACGTCAATCCGAGGTTTAGAATAGGAGTTATGCTAATTAGCGCAATTAAAAGAAACTTTTGTAATAAACGGCGCAATTAGCATAACGCCTACCAAAACCAAGATTTCATCACCAAAACTTGTACTCACTGTTGTAAAATAATATTTTGGGATTTTTAAAGATTTTTTAATTATTTTTGACCTGCTCATAACCTGCGGTTATGGCATCGGTTCGGTAAATACCGAATACGCCCTTTTTGACCATAAATTGAGTTCTACGAGGTCTTTTGACCCGATTCCAGTTGCTACTGATTTTAAATGATAAATAAAGTATTTTAGACTTTATAAACTGGTCGGGAAACTCAGATTTCCTGTAGAACTCAGAAACCCCTTTTATAATCTTTAAAAAGACCGAAAATACCCTACGGGGCATAAAAAGGAACTTAAACTCGTTACGGGCATTATGGAAGGTATCCTACTGATACCACAACCTCTTTAAAGTATATTGACTTAGGAAAACAGTGTAGGACTCTTATGGTTAACCGTTGCGCCATTTGCGCGTACGGTTCGGCTTATGTAACTAGTTTACATAAATTAGCCGATACGGGTCAAACCATATCATTTTGACCCCAAAATCCAGAGTGTGAATATTAAACCCATATAAAACAAGTCTTCAAACTTGTTGGGTCAGAATCACATTCCATTCCCGGTTTTCTCCCTTCACACGATTAAACCGTATATGCCCTTTGAAACTGACCAGTCTAGGCTACGGCTAATATAAAGACCCGTTAGGATTCTAATAGGCTATTTTACAACCTTCGTTCCAGAATAGGAGCCCAGTAAAAGATATCTGTGATTTAATCAATTAAGGACTATACTTGCAAAAGGTGAATACTTTTAACTTATTTTCCGTTATACGGGCTTGGGTTACGGTATCTAAAATACCGCTTGGTCGGGCAATTGATCCCAACTCATTTGTAGTTGGGTATTATCAATGTGACCCGTTTAAAACTTGTTTTGTTGGCTTAACGCCTTTGGGGGCTTAATGACCATGTCCCGGATATCCTCGGCATCATTTTACGAAATGACCACGACCCCGACATCCGGGTGTAGGCGTACACCCGGCATTATGTCTATGACTATAAAAGTATAGTCGTTGGTTACCCGCCACGGTATTATATGCTATGTGGTGTGTCTATTAAACTTTAACCCGGCACGACCCGGGCGACCGAACGCATAGCACACATCTAATTCTTTACAAGATTTAATTATAAATTATCCCAAGTTATAAAAGAGTTTGTGCCTTGTGCATTCAAATCAATTTTAATAAACCTTTTACAAATGTGTCGTTTGAATGTATTTACCAGTGTAAACTGACGTATTTTCTCAAAAAGATTAACTGCAGGTACTAAACGAAATCGGCTGGCCATAGCTCCTTAGCATCTTTAAGAGTCTCGCAAGCTTTTGATGCCTTGTCTGTTGAACAATACTTTTATTATTATTTTGATCCCCTGTGGATACCATTCGACTAATTGTGATACATTTGATATTACAATCAACGGTTGAATTATATTTATCTTTATGCTTCCGCTGTGCATTTTAATATTGTGGTTTGACTATATTGTTGCCAACTACGTCACGGTAATCCCCCACCGGGCCCACCGGTGAGACACGTGGAAATCGGGGTGTGACATAAAAAAACCGTTTAGCATTTCAAGGTACATCTTTGGGAACATGAAAGAGAACCTGACAAGAACCGGGCCCAACGTTGAGTGAATTAAACACTATCTTAATGTGTTTAATCTCAATGACACAATTGCACATACTTGAGTCTAGACAAGAAATTAGGACAAATTCGAATTGTTATTCCACTTTGTCTTTATTTTTCATTGTGATTTTAATAGTTTTGAAAGCAGGAAATATGCCACCTGTAATTTTCCGAGGAAAAGGAAGAGGAAGAAGAGGCAAAGGAGAGATCATTACTCACAATGATCACGAAGCTGGACCTTCAAATACGCGAGCTCCTTCGACCACAAGGAGTGAAGAACCACAAAGACGGAGGAACCTTTTCGAACCGGCGAGACATTCTACCTCGCATAGCTCGACGCCATCGTATCGTCACTCTTTCGGGCCAGATTCCGAAAATGATCCCAACAACCCTCAACCCTCCTACATACCTCTACAGCGCTCGATGTCGCACCGTGCTTTTGACGATCCCACTCCATACTTCAGAGGTCAGTTTAATCCAGCTGATTACATTCAGGAACCTGCAGGCTTTGCCCCGCTAGGACCACAAGATCACTTCTCAGAAGACCACATGGATGAGGACACAGATCCAACAGAACCTGCTCGTGGTACGTCCACACATCCTATCGAGGTCTCCGATGGGTCTTCTTTTCATGGGACACCTTATCAAGGCCCAGATAGCTTCCTGGCGTTATTTAACCAACATGAATGGTACTATACGCCATCCCAACAGACATCACAACAGCAGCAGCAACAGCAGCAAGATCCCTCCGAGGATCCACGATTCGTGGCAGTTACGCCACCACCTCCGCCACCCGTTCAGCCAGCAATGCCTGATCCGCCAAGGCGCAGAAGATCGGGTGCTCGTATGTCCACCCGAGGAGGGGAATTCCACTTTAGCACCCCTTGACACTCAAGTAGTAGTCACTACCCGCCTCTACAAGAAGAAGGACCTTCCAGTCCAGTGCAGGAGGCTAACTCCGCACCAGTTGCGCCATCTTCGCCACCATTTGGGTATGACCACCCAATACCTGCATACACAGGTCCAACGGCATACAACCCGTTCGAGCCGTCATCGCACGCGCATTACAATTACAACTATGAGCGCGACCCATATGTGGTAGCGGCTAGGTATAATGCCCGCTATCCCGACGGAGCTTTAGAAAATCTAGGGATACCGGATTACTCAGCTCATGGGTATCCAGCACCTCCTAGACCTCCAGTTCCGCAACCGGCGCCACAACCACGTTTCTCTCCTTCTGAACAAGAAGAGATACTCCACCGTTTAAATCGTGTGGAAAAAGAATTCGAGGAAGAAAGAAAGAACAACAGGGGATTCCTTAAGGGTCTAGCAAACCTGTTAAAGGGCAAGAAGAAGAAACGTGACCATTAGTCCTTATAGATGTACTAATGTAATTTCCATTTTGAAATAAGTCCCTGCGTGGACGTCTATCGTATTTCAGTCCCTACGTGGACTTATCTTTTTAGTCCCTACGAGGACGCCTATCTTGTATTAGTCCCTGCGTGGACATGTCTTTTATTAACCTCTATGTAGGTGTGTACTTGTTTAAAAGTCCCGTTTAGGGCAGCGTGTAATCGTATTTAAAGCTTATGGAATGCACGTTATAAATTTCATCCTTGTTATTACTATATATGAAATAAATCAAAACCATTCCTTTTTCAATTGATCTGCCTAATATATAAAGAATCTTAAAGAGTGAAACCTAGCCTAGTGTCTTTTAGACCCGGCCAAGATGGTAAGACCTGATTAAAAGATTCAAAATTTTTGTTAACCTCTGTAATCATGTTAACATCCTTGGCAGATGTGATTCGTTAAAGTCACACGTGTCATTCCTACATAAGGATCCTTTAAGGATTTCAAAAGCCCAACTAAATGATTTACAAATCGTGGGTTAAATCATCAATAAAGATGATCAAACCATTAAACATCCATTAGTGATGTCGTGCCCACGGGCCATAATAATTGTCATATAAGACAATGACAGTGGTGGTCTATGACTCCCTGTCGGAGAGGTAAAAGAACTACGGTTCAGACCTCCATGCCTTGATTCTCTGTAATCTCGGCTAATATTATAAAAACATCCTCGTGACTAGGCTTTGTGCCGCTAACATTATTGTTATAATTAGAATAGGATATATTCAAATCCTAAATCTAAGTGAGTAATAAGTTAGCCAGATATGGTCTCTGTTACCATGGTTAATGAATTGTCATAAAAGACAACCCCATATTAAAATCCTAAATAAAAATTTTCGTTATCTTCTGTAACAGATTTAAGTTACCATGGCTGACCCTAGTGGAGAAAATAGCCACTCAAAAGAAGACTATTATGATAACGCCCAAGTTCATCTGACGGGAGCGGAGCTGAAAACTCTTGTCGATAATGCTGTCAAGGCAGCTCTGGATCGACAAAATGAAGATTATTCTGAATCTCGGAGCCGAACTATACCCAAACCTCACTCAAAACAAAGAACACACTCAAGATCTCACAGCAAATCGCTGTCCAAACCTAAAAAGGACAATGATAATCATTCGTCTAATGAGGACAGTGTCCGTCGAGAAAGAATATACACTGACGCATCTCGCGCCAGAGGCTGCACTTACAAGTACTTTGTGTCGTGCAAACCCCGGGATTTCACTGGGGAAAAAGGAGTTGTAGACTGTATGACGTGGCTTGACGAGATGGACACAGTGGTGGACATCAGCGGCTGTGCGGAAAGGGATGTGGTGAAGTTTGTGTCTCAATCATTTAAGGGCGAGGCCCTGGCTTTGTGGAGGTCATTGGTTCAGGCCTCGGTAAAGGCTGTTCTATACAGCATGACGTGGGAGGAATTCATCTCCCTCATTAAAGAGAACTACTGCCCTCAACATGAGGTTGAGAAGATTGAATCCGACTTCATATCACTGGTGATGAAAAATCTTGACTGCCAAGCTTACCTAACGAGCTTTAATACAATGTCCCGGCTGGTTCCATATTTGGTAACCCCGGAGCCGAAAAGAATCGCTCGTTTTATCGGGGGGTTAGAACCCGAAATCAAGGCAAGTGTGAAGGCCTCTCGGCCAACGACCTTCAGGTCAGTAACTGACCTCTCTTTGTCCCTCACGATGGACGCAGTCCGACTGAGATCGCTGAAGAATAAAGAGGCAGAAAAGAGAAAGCGTGAAGACGACACTTCACGAAGGTCAAACAAAAAGCACCGTTGAAACGGTGATGGCAAGAGAGGATCGGAGTCAAGAAAGGATGGGAAACCTGGTGAGAAGCCGAAGTGTAAAAACTGCCAGAAGTATCACTTTGGTAAGTGCAGGCTCGGGTCAAACTCACAGTCCCAGTCGAAGTCATATACTTGTGGACTATGCAAGTCCAAGGACCACAAGACTGTGGACTGCAAGAAGATAAAAGATGCGACCTGTTATAACTGCAATGAGAAGGGGCACATTAAAAGCAACTGCCCCAAATACGCCAAGAAGCCTGAAGAAACCAGGAAGAACAATGCTAGAGTCTTCAAGATGGATGTGAAGGAAGCTTTGCAAGACGACAATGTAATCACAGGTACTTTTCTCGTAAATAATATCTTTGCAAGAGTACTTTTCGATTCAGGCGCTGATAAATCCTTCGTAGACCAAAAATATTGCAAATTGTTGAATATACCTGTCAAAACCTTAAATGTGAAATACGAGGTAGAGCTAGCAGATGGCACAGTAGAAACCGTCTCCACTATTCTAGATGGATGTGTGATATCCATTAGGAACTACTCTTTTCCTCTATCTCTACTTCCATTTAAACTAGCTGGTTTTGACGTGGTATTGGGTATGGACTGGTTATCTCAGAACCAGGCCCAAATCGTCTGCAACAGAAAGCAGGTAGTGGTAAAGACTTCGTCTGGTGAGTCACTTACCATTCGAGGAAATACCCAGTACGGATTACCTGAGCATGTAACTATGCTCAAGGCTTCTAAGTGCTTGAAGAAAGGTTGTGTCATTTACATGGCACAAGTGATTGTTGATAAGCCTACACCAAAGATAGAAGACATTACAGTCATTTCTGAATACCCTGAGGTTTTCCCCGAAGAACTACCTGGTTTACCACCAGACAGACAAGTGGAATTCAGGATCGACATCATCCCGGGAGCCGCACCTATTGCTTGAGCGCCTTACAGGCTAGCGCCCACCGAGATGAAGGAATTAAGGACCCAACTAGATGAACTGCTGGCAAAAGGTTTTATCAAACCTAGTTCGTCTCCCTGGGAGCACCTGTCCTGTTTGTTAAGAAAAAGGACGGATCAATGCGTCTGTGCATCGATTATCGTGAGCTGAATAAAGTCACCATCAAGAATAGATATCCTTTGCCGAGGATCGACGATTTGTTCGATCAGCTGCAAGGAGCAAGTTACTTCTCAAAGATTGACTTAAGGTCGGGCTATCATCAATTGAAGGTCAGAGACGAAGACGTGCATAAGACAGCATTTAGGACTCGCTACGGTCATTACGAGTTCCTCGTGATGCCTTTTGGGCTCACTAATGCGCCGGCTGTGTTCATGGATCTCATGAATCGCGTTTGCAAGCCGTACCTAGACAAATTCGTCATCGTTTTCATCGACGATATTCTTATATATTCGAAGAATCAAACTGACCATGAGAAACACCTTCGTTGTATTCTCGAACTGCTACATCGTGAGAAACTCTATGCCAAATTCTCTAAATGCGAATTCTGGCTACGAGAAGTCCAATTCTTAGGTCACGTTGTAAGCGAGCGTGGTATCCAGGTGGATCCCGCTAAAGTAGAGGCTGTCATGAATTGGCAAGAGCCAAAGACGCCTACGGAGATTCGCAGTTTCCTGGGATTAGCAGGATACTACAGGCGATTTATTGAAAATTTTTCAAGGATTGCTGCGCCCCTAACTTCCCTAACCAAGAAGAAAGAAAAGTTCATTTGGGGCCCTAAGCAGCAAGAGTCCTTTGAGATTCTGAAGCAAAAGCTGAGCAACGCTCCTGTGCTGACGTTACCTGAAGGTACTGAAGAATTCGTAGTTTACTGCGATGCATCGCACACGGGCATGGGATGTGTGCTTATGCAAAAAGGCAAAGTTATTGCCTATGCTTCAAGACAGTTAAAGGTGCACGAGAAGAATTACACCACCCATGACTTGGAGTTGGGTGCCGTTGTGTTTGCACTGAAACTGTGGAGGCATTATTTATATGGTATCAAGTTTGTGATCTATTCTGATCACAAAAGCCTTCAACATCTGTTTAACCAGAAGGAATTGAACATGAGGCAACGCCGTTGGATGGAAACTCTAAATGATTATGATTGTGAAATCAGATATCATCCCGGCAAAGCGAATGTATTCGCCGACGCCTTGAGTCGGAAGGAAAGGGTGAAACCTATCCGAATCAATGCCAAGAGCATTAAAGTGAAGAACAATTTGATGGAAAGGTTGTTAGCTGCACAGAGAGAAGCTGTGTTGGAAGCTAACTATCCTAATGAGAAGCTAGGAGTAACTGAGAGCAATTGACTCTTGGCAAGGATGGAATCCTTAGATTGAACGGACGGATATGGGTTCCGATTTATGGGGGGGCTACGAGATGTTATCCTCCAGGAAGCCCATAGTTCCAAATATTCTGTCCATCCTGGAGCAGATAAAATGTATCAGGATCTAAAGGAACATTATTGGTGGATAGGCTTGAAAAAGTCTGTAGCCACTCATGTAGCAAAGTGCTTGACTTGTGTGCAAGTCAAAGCTGAGCATCATAAGCCGTCAGGCTTGCTACAACAGCCTGAACTTCCCGAGTGGAAGTGGGAGTGCGTAACTTTGGATTTTATTACCAAGTTACCCAAAACAAGGAAAGGAAACGACACGATATGGGTTATAGTCGATAGGCTGACTAAATCAGCGCATTTCTTACCCATCAAGGAGACTTATAGCTCCGATATGTTAGCCCAGTTGTACGTTGATAAGATTGTAGCCTTACATGGCATACCTGGTTCTATTATATCCGACAGAGATACTAGATACACGTCACATTTCTGGAAGAGTTTCCAGCAATCTTTGGGCACACGTTTGAACTTCAGTACGGCTTACCATCCACAAACGGACGGCCAGAGTGAGAGTACTATTCAAACATTAGAAGACATGCTGCGTGCATGTGCTATCGATTTAGGTGGTAGTTGGGATAAGAACCTACCACTAATCGAATTCTCCTACAACAATAGCTACCATACTAGCATAAAGGCTGCGCCTTTCGAGGCATTATACGGTAGGAATTGTAGATTGCCTGTTTGCTGGGCGGAAGTGGGAGAGGTCCAATTATCAGGACCGGAGATAGTCTTCGAGACAACGGACAAGATTGTCCAGATTCGAGAGCGTCTCAAAGCTGCCCGAGATAGGCAGAAAAGTTACGCTGACCCAAAGCGTAAGGATTTTCACTTTGAGGTAGGTGAAAAAGTGTTACTAAAAGTATCACCCTGGAAGGGGGTGATGCGCTTCGGTAAGAAGGGCAAACTGAGCCCGAGATACATAGGACCTTTTGAGGTTATCGAACGTGTCGGGTCAGTTGCCTATAAGTTGAACTTACCGGAGGAGCTCAATGGAATTCACAATGTGTTCCACATATGCAATCTAAAGAAGTGCTTCGCTGATGAATCTTTGGTGATCCACACACAAATGTGCATATAGATGAGAGCTTGAAGTTTGTAGAGAAGCCTTTGTCGATTGAAGACCGACAGGTGAAAAAGCTTCGAAGAAAGCATGTACCTATAGTTAAGGTTAAATGGGATGCCCGGAGAGGTCTCGAATTCACATGGGAAGTTGAATCCACGATGAAAGAGAAATACCCTTATTTGTTTGAGTAAATCTCGGGTCGAGATTTATTTTAAGGGGGTGAGGATGTAACACCTCGAAATTTTGTGTTCAATAAGGTGTTGACACGTGTCATGAGTTTACACGTGGCATTAAATGTTAAATAAAGGACTAATGTTGACGAACCTTGAAAGTATGTAAATTCAACGGTTATAAATATCAACATAGGGTAAATATATTGTATAGTAACCCTAAACGATGCTCGTACCTTCGAACGAATAAATCATGGATCGTACGGAAGCGAAACGCGGAAGAATGTGAGAGATTACGAGCTGCAGGGGTTAACGGTGTCAACATGTTTAATTATACCTCTGAGTGACCCTTTGACGAACCCGAGGCTTTGTAACAGTAAAATACGCTCACTAGAATGTACTGTATAAATTCCGCGAAGTTCCGTTTTAAAACGAGAAAGTTATGATCAAATTCGTACGAGAAGGGCTAAAAGCGTCAACAATGAAAGTTAAGGCTTTTCGGATCGTAATTAAACTAACCGGGGGCTTCACAGTAAGGGTAAATAACACGAGGCCCTTAGTTGTAAATAATCAAGGGCCAAATCGCAAAGTTACCCCTTCAAACCTGAAAGGTCAGGTTACTAATTACCAAAGATTTCGTTATTAATTACAAAGATTTAGGCAATGATTACAAAAGATTCAAAAATCCTAAAAATTTGACCTCACGCGGGCCGCGTTAAGGTTAGGGGTTAGTTAATGCGGGCCGCGAGCCTTCTGTTTATACGCGTCTGATTTGAAGATCCAGGCGGCCCGCGAACAAGTTGCATGATTCCTTCATGCGGGCCGCGTGAACCACCCAGATGTAGAAAGTTTGGACTGACTTGCTTTTTGAGCTAGTGAACGACCATATATGCAATAAATGAAGCATGGGCGCCCCCTACTTGCCTCCTAGCACCAAGGGCCACCTACTGAACATCCATGCTCCATTGCAGGCTAATGTGTAATGATCTAGAGGCCATTCTTTCACTATAAAAGGCATACATTGTGCATAAGTGAAAACACACCTCAAACACTTACCTTCTGATCATTCTTGGAGCTCTCAGGCTTTCCTCTATCATTCTAAGTTGTGCACTAAGCTTCTGTAAATTGTCTAACCCTTTTATGGTTTAGTTTTTGCTCAATTTTGCTTAAAAGTCAATCCGTCGTAACTAACGATTGACTTTACGATAAATCACGAATGGTCCAGTGAATTGTCGAATCAAAGATAGTTATGTGTTGGTATTTATGTGGGTAATAAACCCTTAAGAGGGTCCCCCCTGATCACCACTCTAACTAGGCCAAATGTCGAGTCAAACCTATGCTTAAAAAGTCAACAGAAAGTCATTTTGCGATTTCTTGCATAATCTGTAATGTAGGTGTTATGTAACCTGTTTGAACACTCATAAAACATGATAATAAGTATACTAACTTGTCTAAACTCGTTTGATTCGGCCATTTGCTATATTGACCCGGTTCGGAGCCGAAAGTCGCAAAACTTTGACTTTTGCTTTGACTTCAGTTCTGAACCGTTTTAGTGTAATGTAGATATGCCTTAGGACTCTCTTAGGACCAGGTTACATGATGGTATAACCCTCTATGACCGGTTCGTCGTTTGTCCGAGTCTTTTACACATTTCCGTTAATTCCTTAAAAGTTGACCGTAACGCCCTTATCAAAATAAAACGAGTATTTCGGACACGTGAAGGGACCATAACTTTGCTTACTAAATTCTAAGCATGTCCCTAAAGTTTCACGTCAATCCGAGGTTTAGAATAGGAGTTATGCTAATTAGCGCAATTAAAAGAAACTTTTGTAATAAACGGCGCAATTAGCATAACGCCTACCAAAACCAAGATTTCGTCACCAAAACTTGTACTCACTGTTGTAAAATAATATTTTGAGAATTTTAAAGATTTTTAATTATTTTTGACCTGCTCATAACCTGCGGTTATGGCATCGGTTCGGTAAATACCGAATACGCCCTTTTTGACCATAAATTGAGTTCTACGAGGTCTTTTGACCCGATTCCAGTTGCTACTGATTTTAAATGATAAATAAAGTATTTTAGACATTATAAACTGGTCGGGAAACTCAGATTTCCTGTAGAACTCAGAAACCCCTTTTATAATCTTTAAAAAGACCGAAAATACCCTACGGGGCATAAAAAGGAACTTAAACTCATTACGGGCATTATGGAAGGTATCCTACTGATACCACAACCTCTTTAAACTATATTAACTTAGGAAAACAGTGTAGGACTCTTATGGTTAACCGTTGCGCCATTTGCGCATACGGTTCGGCTTATGTAACTAGTTTACATAAATTAGCCGATACGGGTCAAACCATATCATTTTGACCCCAAAATCCAGAGTGTGAATATTAAACCCATATAAAACAAGTCTTCAAACTTGTTGGGTTAGAATCACATTCCATTCCCGGTTTTCGCCCTTCACGCGATTAAACCGTATATGCCCTTTGAAACTGACCGGTCTAGGCTACGGCTAATATAAAGACCCGTTAGGATTCTAATAGGTTATTTTACAACCTTCGTTCCAGAATAGGAGCCCAGTAAAAGATATCTGTGATTTAATCAATTAAGGACTATACTTGCAAAGGTAAATACTTTTAACTTATTTTCCGTTATACGGGCTTGGGTTACGGTATCTAAAATACCGCTTGGTCGGGCAATTGACCCCAACTCATTTGTAGTTGGGTATTATCAATGTGACCCGTTTAAAACTTGTTTTGTTGGCTTAACGCCTTTGGGCGCTTAATGACCATGTCCCGGATATCCTCGGCATCATTTTACGAAATGACCACAACCCCGACATCCGGGTGTAGGCGTACACCCGGCATTATGTCTATGACTATAAACGTATAGCCGTTGGTTACCCGCCACGGTATTATATGCTATGTGGTGTGTCTATTAAACTTTAACCCGGCACGACCCGGGCGACCGAACGCATAGCAAACATGTAATTCTTTACAAGATTTAGTTATAAATTATCCCAAGTTATAAAAGAGTTTGTGCCTTGTGCATTCAAATCAATTTTTATAAACCTTTTTGTAACAACTCTCGCTAAAATTAATACTTAGTATGATTAATTAATCAGTTAATCAATATTAATTAAGCTAACAAGATTAATTAAGCTAAGTAAGGTTTATTAAAAATAGATATATATGGGGTCGTATAAGAACGTTTAATATTAATAATAAAATATATTACTTTTTTCCTTACTCCGTTTTTAATGAAACTTAGGTTAAAACGTAGATAAAAATATGCTCGTTCTAAAAACATATTCGTCGTTTTATAAAACGTTATATTTTAAAAGTTATACGAGAAAAACGAGTGAAGCAGCTGAATTAATATATATAAGCAAGCTAGCTAGCAGGTCAAGCAGGCAGGTAGGTAGGTCAATCTATCCCACATCGACAGAAATATGTTGAGGTGCTTGCTTGCTTGCTTGCTATAAATAAGAAGCTTAGGATTCATTTTTCTTTGTTCATTTCTTTTCTTCTTCTCTCTATACGTTGGTGTTCTAACCAATAATCATCGATACGATATTCTGTTCGGTCGATTCAGGAACCAACTAACGGAATCCAAAGTATTATACTTTGTGAGTTCGTTAAACGGAATCCAAAGTACTATACTTTGTGAGTTCGTTAAACGGATGCCAAAGTACTGTCTGAATAAGACTACACTTTGTGAAGTTCGTTAAGGTTCGAATCTCGTAACTATCGTTGAGGTTTGATTTGGGTTTTACACAAATACGTATTCCATTCTGTTAAGCTATATGTTTAACTACCGAAAATACTCCCCACCACACACACATGCGAATCACTAATTAGTATAGCAGGGTGCTGCTACGATACAGGGTATTAACTCGATCGCTATTACGATTCATTTTCCGACCGATCAATATATCCAATGGATGTTTAAGTGCCACCCACATTAGGGTTATACTTTGTCGTTCGTCGTTAAATTGATGGATGTTTAAGTATCGCACTTTGTCGTTTGTTGTGAGAATTTGATCTCGTGAGTTATCGTAATTGTTGTATTAAGTTACCTACCTAGTTCGTGTGCACTCGGTTACAAGGCTAAATCAATAGGCTAAGCTTTGCCAGTATAAATCTGCAATATATCAAGGCTTATCTGTAGACTAAACTTTGGCCGTATGAATCTCCATGTTTATAATGTGAGTCATTCTCTTTTTATCAACTGTTTTACAATACTCCAAATTATTTTCAAGGTTATAATTACAGGGATTAAGTCTTTGTAATCACCAAATTACAGCTGGTATGTGGGGTATTGTGCACATTACTATTTTTATCACTCTAGGTGAGTGAGCCGTCACTATTTGGGGCGACGGGACCCAATAGTGGTATGACCACAGTCACAGATCCGGTCGAGTGACAAATACCCATTCTTGATAATTGGTTGATAAAAACATTGTAATCGCTCTTAATACTGTGAATTATAACAAATCTGTTTTTATAAAACCTGAATGAACTAACTCAGTATTTCCCGCTGACAAAACCTTTTTAAAACGCGTTTCAGGTAATTACAGTAGATTGGAGTAAGGATTAGATCCAGCACTGAAGGACTTCAAGAAGTGGCTTATTTCATTAATTAAATCAAATTAAGAAATATCATTTTTATATTAAAAGCTACCTTTGTAAAACATGGAATTTATTCCATCTATTTAAATAAAATCCGGTGTTTCTAAACTCTGATACTTTTCCTAACTCACGGTCCTGATGAAATTTCCGCTGCAATGTTTTTCAAAATAATCACCGGTACCACTGGACTGCTCACGGCACCGATTCCGGCCAGGGTGGGTCGGGGGTCGTGACAGAAGGTGGTATCAGAGCCACTGCTTTAAGCCTATAAGTGTTGTGATAATAATACTTAAGCTTATATAAAAAGAGTTAGGAGATTTCTATTAAATGGTAGCACAGCTGATAGCAATTAGACTTGAACTTAAGAATTTTGCCTTAAAATAAACTTTAAGGTAAATTACTTATATAAGTATAATATAATGGATACTGGTATGACGGTTAGCACGCAATAGCACTTAATTGCTATTTATTCTTGCTTATTGATATTATTTGGTCTAGAATAAGATATGTTATGGGAATACAAATTTCCTTGATTCTGGATAAAAGCCCTAATAAAAGAGGCACTTTTTGAAAAGATACTTTTTATGGGAAATAGAAAATTTTCTCCGGCAAAACTGGGTATAGAGTAGCAGACTCTCCAGCTTGTCCGGACATATTGAGATTACCGCTCCGGCGCGAACCGGATAAGACGGGGTAAATGATATGTCAAATCAGTGACAAGATTTCCCTAAATAGTATCATGACCAAATACTTGACTGGTTCTTGGAAATATGAATCTGTTAAATACATTGACCTGATAAATGGTATGTTTATTTCAGCATGTGAAATATGTGATTATATAGATAGGTATATCTATAAAAAAAAAAAAAAAAAAACCATAAGGATTGATAAATTGAAATAAAGCACAACCATCCGTGTCTAGAATTCTTTATCAGGAATCTCTTTTCCAATATCAAACATTATTTTGTTTGATCATTTACCTCGTAACTCATACAATGAGAACCCTTTAAAGATGGGATATCATCGAAAGTATAAAAATTTACAATGCACAAGTAAGAAACATATAAAGTTGTGCTAATGCACAAGAAAACACATGAAACTTAAAATATACGTCCACAGACGTTGAAATATATCACACACGACTTTCCAAGGCAAGAACTTTGAAAAGTATAAATTGGGCACGATGACACCAATACTAATTCTGTCAGTAGAAAACTACTAATCAAAAAGAAGCACTTTGCCACGTGATCCTACAAACGATCTACATTTCGCTGAGGTACGTTGGAACAAGATTTCACAATCATCGGTGCACAGTCTAAACTAAGTCATAATTATTGTCACTGAAAAAAAGAGTCACATACCTTTGCAAATCCCCTATTCCATTTCAGTTCATTCGACATTCCTTGATAATGGCACTTAACAACGGGTATCACACAAAATTCCAGATAAAAGTTCTTATATTCCTTTCGTAGCAATTCTGACTTCTGCCTATAATAAGTTGACTTTCGTGTTCTTTTAATGGTCATCATACCATAAAGAATTCTTTCATAATAGCAAATATTGATCCATTTCGTTTCTTGGTAAATCCATACGATACACATGCACTATTTGTTGCGCATGTGGTTCATTTGAGTTATAAGACCCTAGGAAGGCTTCATTCCAAATTATTGTTTTATCCAACCTCAAATATCATTTCGCTATACTTGATCTTTGCATTGTAAACCGCGTTTTGCAAAATGATTACTCTTTGATATTTGATCGATAAATTTTTTTTGAAAAACTCGATTTTCTTTTTGAAGGTTATACGTGGTTTCTGTTGTGATCATGTCTGAATTTCCTTATTAAAACTCGTTTTATCCAAACCCAGTTAACTTGTTCTCAATACGTAATCAATTCGAAGTCCCATATGATGAATTGAAACCATCATATTCAAAATAGTCCCAACAAGCACTTCAATTATCTTGAACCATAACATGCTTGTTTAGTCTTCGAATTCATCAAATCATTTCTTTGATCACGATCCCTTTATGATGACATTTTCACAAATTTGAAGATTGCGCTAATCTAGGATTTAATTATTTATTTATTTATATTGAATCCGCTTTATTGATTTATTTTATGAAAGCAATCTTAACACAATTGTGTGCTAAGATAATGATCCACCATTTCATGTCCTAATTCCTTAGTCCTTACAACCTAAATCGAGCCTTTCGTGATATTTCTTACTTTATCATCATTGATCGAAAAACATTATATAAACTTAATTATATATAGAAACTTACAATATAGTATTCCTACATTTAAAATTTTTGTTAAAACCATTAAGGTAAAGAATTTATATTTTTACGTATAAAATTTTGTTTGAAGTATATTCTCATTTATGTTTATGCATTTATTATTGGCAATTAATATTAGTTTTATTATTAGTAATAATATATTAATAGTAATAGTGTTAGTATTATTTTTAGATACTAGAGTTATTATCAAGGGCATGTATTGAATAGCCTAGCCTTAGTTAGGCATGGACTGGCCACCTATGCTTAAACAAGGCAGCACTAACCAATATCCGCCGTGATAATGACTAGTTAATTAAGTCATCATACTTATTTAGTAAATTTCAATTATATATAAAAATATTTTTATGTTATATATATAGAAATATATATACTTTGTACTGTAAAGAGAAGACATATTTTCATAAAACAATTAAAAGGGACAAATAGAATTATCTAAAAAAATCATAAACAAGACATATTATAAATAAATGTTCATCTTGATTAATATTTCACAACCATTAAATACTTATAAAAATATTCTTTTATAAAATATCAAATGTTATTTACGCAAGCCAATATTTAAGTATGCTTGATATTAAAATAAACATTTATTATTCTACTTTTATGATTTAAAATACCATAATCTTCTAGTTAAACACACTTGATTTTAAAAATAATAATCATAAGTTCTAGAATATTGGGTAAACCTATATCATTATTTTGTCAAAGTTACCACGGGTTTTGATATTTAAACCTATCTATATTTATTTATTATTCTATGATAACATAAAAGGAAAAAGGATTTTAATAAATCAAAATATCACCTATCTTTAATCAAACATTTTGATTAAAATCATCTGAATACAATTATAAGACAAAAATACACTAACTTTATTGTCTTTTCATGTATTTTCTTACAAATCACCCATCTCAGCACATTAATTTTCTCATATCATAATTTAATATCTGACAAAACATTTTCATGTTTTCATTTTATTTTGACCCGGTCAATCTTAAGTCTTCCTTAGGTACCAATCAAGGTAAGTTTTCTTCTGACAAAGAATTTAACTAATTCCAAAAAGTTCTTCACATTCATTTTAAGAATCTATAGATCATATATCTTTTGGCTTGAACCCAATCACCTTGAAAAAAAAAATATATACCATTTCATCTTATTCGTTTGAACATTTCATCTTTTGAAATGTCCAGATTCGCCTCCTTGAAACTCTCAAATTCGAAAACAATAAATATATTCGGTCATCATTGAATTCTTTACAAACACTTTGTAGCGTCCGAATAGATTTGTAGCCTGTGCTAAACCCTATTCATACGCCATTCGTTTGATTTGTCATATTCTTGGTACAATTATGTACTCAGATTACGATACACTAAATTCTATTGTCCAGTACCATTTAAGTAAACGATATTGACTTTCGGATAATCATTGACAAATCATTTTCCATACTTCCATTCACAAATAGATATTTATCAATTCAGAATCTCCCCTAATTGATCAAAGTAAGTTCATTTCGGATATTGAATCCAATTGTTTCTATAAATCATTTCTATTTTTAAAATTCATACCCCTCAAAATATCTTTTGATTCCATTCCGCGATACATTGTTTCTCTTATTTAGAAGAAGAAACATAACCCAAGAAAATATCATAGTCCAAATCTCGAGGACGAGATTTTATTAAGGTGGGGAGGATGTAACAACTCTCGCTAAAATTAATACTTAGTATGATTAATTAATCAGTTAATCAATATTAATTAAGCTAACAAGATTAATTAAGCTAAGTAAGGTTTATTAAAAATAGATATATATGGGGTCGTATAAGAACGTTTAATATTAATAATAAAATATATTATTTTTTTCCTTACTCCGTTTTTAATGAAACTTAGGTTAAAACGTAGATAAAAATATGCTCGTTCTAAAAACATATTCGTCGTTTTATAAAACGTTATATTTTAAAAGTTATACGAGAAAAACGAGTGAAGCAGCTGAATTAATATATATAAGCAAGCTAGCTAGCAGGTCAAGCAGGCAGGTAGGTAGGTCAATCTATCCCACATCGACAGAAATATGTTGAGGTGCTTGCTTGCTTGCTTGCTATAAATAAGAAGCTTAGGATTCATTTTTCTTTGTTCATTTCTTTTCTTCTTCTCTCTATACGTTGGTGTTCTAACCAATAATCACCGATACGATATTCTGTTCGGTCGATTCAGGAACCAACTAACGGAATCCAAAGTATTATACTTTGTGAGTTCGTTAAACGGAATCCAAAGTACTATACTTTGTGAGTTCGTTAAACGGATGCCAAAGTACTGTCTGAATAAGACTACACTTTGTGAAGTTCGTTAAGGTTCGAATCTCGTAACTATCGTTGAGGTTTGATTTGGGTTTTACACAAATACGTATTCCATTCTGTTAAGCTATATGTTTAACTACCGAAAATACTCCCCACCACACACACATGCGAATCACTAATTAGTATAGCAGGGTGCTGCTACGATACAGGGTATTAACTCGATCGCTATTACGATTCATTTTCCGACCGATCAATATATCCAATGGATGTTTAAGTTCCACCCACATTAGGGTTATACTTTGTCGTTCGTCGTTAAATCGATGGATGTTTAAGTATCGCACTTTGTTGTTTGTTGTGAGAATTTGATCTCGTGAGTTATCGTAATTGTTGTATTAAGTTACCTACCTAGTTCGTGTGCACTCGGTTACAAGGCTAAATCAATAGGCTAAGCTTTGCCAGTATAAATCTGCAATATATCAAGGCTTATCTGTAGACTAAACTTTGGCCGTATGAATCTGCATGTTTATAATGTGAGTCATTCTCTTTTTATCAACTGTTTTACAATACTCCAAATTATTTTCAAGGTTATAATTACAGGGATTAAGTCTTTATAATCACCAAATTACAGCTGGTATGTGGGGTATTGTGCACATTACTATTTTTATCACTCTAGGTGAGTGAGTATCACTCTAGGTGAGTGAGTATCACTCTAGGTGAGTGAGCCGTCACTATTTGGGGCGACGGGACCCAATAGTGGTATGACCACAGTCACAGATCCGGTCGAGTGACAAATACCCATTCTTGATAATTGGTTGATAAAAACATTGTAATCGCTCATAATAATGTGAATTATAACAAATCTGTTTTTATAAAACCTGAATGAACTAACTCAGTATTTCCCGCTGACAAAACCTTTTTAAAACGTGTTTCAGGTAATTACAGTAGATTGGAGTAAGGATTAGATCCAGCACTGAAGGACTTCAAGAAGTGGCTTATTTCATTAATTAAATCAAATTAAGAAATATCATTTTTATATTAAAAGCTACCTTTGTAAAACATGGAATTTATTCCATCTATTTAAATAAAATCCGGTGTTTCTAAACTCTGATACTTTTCCTAACTCACGGTCCTGATGAAATTTCCGCTGCAATGTTTTTCAAAATAATCACCGGTACCACTGGACTGCTCACGGCACCGATTCCGGCCAGGGTGGGTCGGGGGTCGTGACACTTTTACAAATGTGTCGGTTGAATGTATTTACCAAGGTATACTGACGTATTTTCTCAAAAAGATTAACTGCAGGTACTAAACGAAATCGGCTGGCCATAGCTCCTTAGCATCTTTAAGAGTCTCGCAAGCTTTTGATGCCTTGTCTGTTGAACAATACTTTTATTATTATTTTGATCCCCTGTGGATACCATTCGACTAATTGTGATACATTTGATATTACAATCAACGGTTGAATTATATTTATCTTTATGCTTCCGCTGTGCATTTTAATATTGTGGTTTGACTATATTGTTGCCAACTACGTCACGGTAATCCCCCACCGGGCCCACCGGTGAGACACGTGGAAATCGGGGTGTGACATAAACAAACCGTTTAGCATTTCAAGGTACATCTTTGGGAACATGAAAGAGAACCTGACAAGAACTGGAAAGAACAGGACCATTGGAAATAAGTTCTGGATGTCTCCACGTTTTCTACAAATGGTAATGAATGTCCAACATCCGAGTCTTCCAAAAGCAGACAACGATGTGCTGAAGATAGAGGCTATGAACTTCAACTCGTTACGAATCATCAAGAACTTAGCTCACAAAAGATACAAGGAGAGCGTTCCTCCAAGAAAATTATTTGGTGTTCTTCATAACACAGCGTACGTTGCTCCTGCAGACAACAAGTGGCGTCATGAAGATAGTCTGTCTGATGATGAAGAACCTGAGCTGAAAAGGATGATGAGTGAGAAGTTTGGTCCTGAACCAGATGTGTCTGATGAATCGGATGATGATGATGATGGTGATGAAGGCGGTGATGGTGGTGGTGTTGGTGCCGTTGGTGCATCAAGTGTAGGAACTACTGGTGGCACATCAGCTGGTGGTACATTTGTTGGTGGTACCTCAGCAGGGGGAGTGTCAGCGGGCGACACATCAGCCGGTGGTGATGTTGAGGCTGATTCTGACTCTAATGATGATCTTATGCTTGAACCTGGATACAAGATGTATCTAGATGAACGTGGTGTAAAAAGGTACAGGAAAATCAGACAAGAAGACGATCCGGAATATGTTCCTTCTGATCCTGAAACGGAACGTGCAAGAAAAAGAAAAACAGAAAAGTCTGCAGAGCATCATAAGAGAAAGAAAGCTCGGAAATACTTAAGTACTTCCTCCCGAGGATCTGTGCCTCAAGCTCCTATTCCAGAACCACTTGTGGTATCTTCACCGTCTGCAGCTCAACCTGTGTCTCCTCAGGCGATTCCACAGCGATCCATGGCGGCTTCAGTTCGAGCAACCACAGCTCAGCCTAGTGGTGAACGCCAAAGGATCTTCACGGATATGACTCAGGAAGAAAAGAATAATTTCTTGTTTATTCAATTTGAGGCTGCAGCAGACCGCATTCAAAGACAGACTGATTACATTCGTATCACGAAGAATGATCAAATCAGTCAGCTGGTGGAGATTGATAGATTGAAATCTGCTGTTGGTGAACAACAAGCTACTATCCAACGCCAACAGGTAGAGATCGATCTTCTTAAAGCTGAGAATGAAAGGTTGAAAGCTTCTGAAGCAGAAAGGGATAGAAGGAGCTCAGTTCTCCAAAAGTTGGCCGAAGACTTGAAAAGTCGATGTGATTTCATGAAGAACTGGTATGAGACAAGAAACACAACCATAGCTGAGGGTGTTAAGACGATGACCAAGGGGTATGACTTCCTACGAAAGCGAGTTGCGACTCTGTGGGAAGACAGGTGTAAACAACAAGAGATAATGCAGAAAAGGAATGAAGACCCAGAGGATCAAGGGAATCCTGATTCAGCTGCTACACCACAACAACCCCCAGCCGGTACTTCATCTGCTATAATCGTCTATCAGCCATCAGCACTAGGGTCATCTCAAGGAACATCCAGCGGAACTGTTGGTGAAGAACAACTACTTGAAGTGTTGGCTGGTACATCCACTATCCCTAGTTCTGCTGATTTGGCATTACAGGTTGTGCATCCAGTCACCGGAGAATCTCTTGAAGAGGGTGAGATAGTTGAAGATCTCACGCCTCAACAGTTGATCACATCGAAAGCGATGCGAGACATTAATGATGATGAAGTTGAAAAGATGTCGAGTGAGCCGGAGTCTATAAGTGTTGAAAACGTTGATGAGATTGTCTTCGAGGGTGATGTGAAGAAATCATCATATGTTAGACATGATGTTACCGAATTTGCTCTGTTTGACGAAGACTGGTTGAAAGACAACGTTGAAGATATTGATAAACATCTGAAAAACCGTGATACCTCAGAGAATGCCACGGATGCGTTCGCTGCGTGGCGTCAACGGTTTTTGTCGAGGGTTTCAAAGCCCATTCCAGAGGCTACACAAGTTGATTTCTTACAGCTGGAAAAGGCTAAGCCTAGTGGGCGAATCCTGTGTTAGACGTTTGTTAAGGAAATTCACTGTGTTGCAATCAAGAGGGAGTTCGGGATCCAGTATTTTAGGTCGCTGCTGAGTATCTTATCATTGCCATTCTATGATGTGGCAACACTTACAAAGCTTGAGCTCATCAATCGCTCAAACTTTGAAGGTGCTTCGGTATTTGCGCGTCTAATCAAAATGAACAAGAAATCAGGGTGGAAAGACAAGTCTTACAAACCTCAGTTCCCCAGGCATCAGCAGATCAAGTTCACTCTCGATCCGGAAACCAACACCGGTAGATACAAGCTTGTGTACGAGTTGGCAAAAGTGGTTGAGAAGATTCCGTTAATGCCGATGAAGCAGGATTTTCTTGGTGATATGCGCTTATGGTGCTATGATTCTGACACACATGAGGCACTTATTGTTTTCAATGATGATAAGAACTTCAGGATATTAGATCCGATGTGGCTGGTGAATATGTCTGCATCCGACATCTCCAAGTGTACCGACATGACATCTTTTATGAAGACAAGGACGCACACCAGGCACTAAAGTTTCAGCACGTCGCTTGCTACTGTTATTACAGGGGAATCCATTCGGGCAGTTCCTGGTCCGAACGTCTATGAAGAAGAAAGAAATGAAGACCGAAGACGAGTAACAGACAAGGGGAGTTTTTTGATGCATTTTTTTGTGTCTGTCACTAGTCTTGTATGTTATGTTGTATTCTGTACGGTCTTTATTGATTATCGAGTCTGTATTCGCAGTCGACCAAGTCGGATATCCTCCTATCTGCTTGTGTCTGACTTGTTTGTCTCTTTGTTTATGTATTGGTCGTAAAACTATGCATGTTGCATGTTAAGGGTATATCTGTCCATTTGTTTGAGTTGTTTGTGCCATCTGTTTCTGCTGTCTGTTATGCAGAAACATTTAACAATTTGCAGCCTCTGGCGAAACAGTCTGTTTCGTCGAATACATGTCGACGAAACAGACATTGTCATATTGGTTTCTGTTTCGTCAAAGTGGTCAACGAATCACATGTGATTCGTTGACTGTTGGGCTTAGTTTTGGGCTTTCTCCTGTTTTGTCAGCCCAGGTTCTGATTCGTCGAGTTTATCAGCCCAGCTGCTATATAAGGCACAGATAGGTCACAGTTTAGTCTTAGAGATGAGAGAATACCCTTCAAGCTTGTGAACTGTGTTTGTATCAGTTTGTAATTCTCATCCAGTTAATCAAACGAGTGTGTTTTTTTTGTTAACCATTGTGTGTTATTGTGTTCTATGTTTGATTTGCTTAGTTAAGTGGATTCCGCACACTTAACTTTGTTTGTTATAAACAAGGCTTTGATAGTGAAAATCGATCCTCCGATTTCGGGAACTACAAGAATGTATCACATTAATTCTAAGTTCAATTGTCAACTCGAAAATGAACGAATTGCAATCGGAAGAAGAGTCGCAATGACAAATGAGCGAATGGATGCAACAATGATTGAGGAATAAAATCAAAAAGTTTTGAGTCAATTTAATAATCCTTTGGGGGTAATCGCCAAATTCATCATAGTTAGTTATTTTACACACTTTAGCTTTTCTATGTAAATTTTGTGGGTTAGACATGTGTTAAAACTTGTGCTGTAATGGATGATTATTAGATATATGTTACTGTATTTGTAAACAATCTAATAATTATATTTGATTTTTTTTTTGCATTTCAAAGCAGAAAAATATGATTTTTTTCTCTTTTTTATAAATATTTGTAAACATATTGTCACGAATGCGTAGTAAGATTAAAATAAATGTTATTTAAAATACAAAAATTGTCATAGCAAACCTATTGTGGCATATGCGTAGCAAAGTTTGTGTCATAAATGCATAGCTAGGCTAAAGAAAATTGTGTCGCAAATCTGTAGGAACTTCCGACTAGTCTCTTTTGTCTTTGCAGATGTCCCAAAATGTTTCTATGGTCCATGGACGTATTTGCGATAAAATCGTTTTTGCAATGGGTTGCAGGTGTGTGTTTGGTACGCAAATATGCGCCCATTTTTTCGTAGCATACCTCCCTGATTTCTAGTAATGAATGTCAAATTTCCCCTACTATTTGTTTTCACTTTGGAAAAATAATGACCGACCAATGCTCCACCAATCGAAGATGCAATAGAAAACTATTATTTGTTCCCTCGTCAGTGGTTATTTCTATAACCTTTCTCCTCCACTACATCATCCTAAATCTCGATGACACCCTACATACTTCCTAATTCATTCATCTACCATGATTGTTTGACTCCAAAACCATGTAAGGCTAATCGTTCTGATCAAATTCGGAAGTAGGATTTGATTGTTTATGTTATTTTAATTGCTCAACACTTGCATACTAAGGCTTTTGAAAATTGACTTAGTATGTGTTCACATGATTTGTTTTCAATTCTTGTATAGTCTTTTCTCAATTGATTGTGGTTAAGACGACAGTATTCTAAGCTCCCCAACCGTGCCGGCAATTAGTTTAGAGTGGTTAGTGGCATTTTGGGTGGGATAAGGCTTAGGGCATCTTGGGGTGGGATAAGGCTTAGGGACCATTTGGTCCTGGGTGGGTTCGATTCCCACAAAAGGGTTTTTCCCAGATTTATTTGGTTTCCACCTGAGTTGGTGCATATGCATTATTGCTTAGTGGAGATGGATATGATCGGATGGTTCCGCTCGTTGCACGATGATACTCGAGTGGTCCGTCAATAATCCAAATTTGTCGTTCAAGGTTCCGCTCGTTGGACGATAATACTCGAGTGATCCGTCAGTAATCCAAATTTGTTTTCAAAACAAAAAACCTAAAAGTGATTGATAACTTGTTTTTGATATTCATAACTCTCGACTCTAAAGCAATTACTTTTTTTTGCCGTCCTTATTGTTTTTATTTTACAAAATCTGTGAATAGTTAAAAAAATTAATTAATTCTCTTACCTGTTTCATTTGTAACATTAGAGTGATCTATATATTTTTTTAAATCAACTTTAAAAATCAAGGGTTGTACATTACAAATGGACCAGAAATATAACGCTAATTTACTAAGGTCTCCTTAGACCAGATGTGATATAGTGAATACCAAAAGTGTAAGTTCTCATATAACGACGCAAACCATAATATGAACATATAGAAAGTCCATCTGTATACTTATTTCTACCTTATTTGTAACAATTTATTATAAGTATAATTATAAATAAATAACAAAACGATACATATCATAGATAGTAATGTCTGTCTCCTTTTTTTCTAATTCACTTGGAAGTTGAAATGGTTACACCGACAAAATCCTCTCTCTCCCAATCATGGCTATATATGGACAACTTTGCTCTTGGCTAATTAATCATGGCTACCTCTTTCTCATCTCTAGGACGTAGAATTGCTTGTATATTTCTCTTTGTTTCTTTTTCCTTACTCCTCTTGCCCTTTTCTGAATCAATAGATTTCGAGTTCACTAGATTTGTTTCCGATACAAAAAATATACAATACTCGGGTGATGCAGTACCTTCTGCGGGAGCCATAGAGCTCAACCGAGTTGATGACTTAATGCGTGTTGGCCACGTTCAATACGTAGAACCTGTCCGTATATGGGACAGAAAATCTAGAGAGCTTTCTGATTTCACCACTCACTTCACTTTCGTTATAGATACACAAAATCAATCTAAGTATGGCGATGCGTTTGCTTTCTATCTTGCCCCAGTTGGCTTCCAAATCCCACCAAACTCAGCTGGTAGATATCTAGGCCTGTTTAACTCAACTACGTATAATTGGCCACAAAACCAAATCATTGTTGTTGAGTTTGATACGGTGGTAAATCCGGATTTCGATCCTCCATACGGTCATGTAGGTATCAACATCAACTCGGTTAGTTCAGCTAAAACCACTGCTTGGAATGTTAGTTTTCATAGCGGAGATCCTGGGGATGCTTGGGTGTCTTACAATTCTACAACACAGCTGTTGAACCTTTCTTTGCGCTATGGGACTGGAAACCAGTCTACAGATAATACCAATCTTTGGTACAAAGTTGACCTCAGGGACGTTCTTCCTGAGTGGGTAACAATTGGATTCTCAGGTACTACTGGTATGTCAAAGGAGAAGCATACTCTTCAATACTGGGAGTTCAGTTCAAGCTTGAAGTCAGAACAAGAAAGGGGTGATAACTCAATCAATTGGAAACTCATAGTGGGATTAAGCGTTCCTCTTTTTGCTCTAGTTGTAGGAGGTCTAGTAGCATATGCTATAATTTGGAGGATACAAAGAAAAATTGCAAATGAATCAGAAGATATAGTTGCCTTGACATCAATAAACGATGATCTTGACAGAGGAACAGGACCCAAAAAATTTCCTTTTGGAGATCTCGCCTTGGCTACCAACAACTTCGCTTATGATCAGAAGTTAGGCGAGGGAGGATTTGGGTGTGTCTATAAGGGTTACTTATCCAGTGAAGGTATCATGGTAGCCGTCAAGAAAATTTCACAGGGTTCTAAACAAGGAAAGAAAGAGTACACGACTGAAGTGAAGATCATCAGCAGTTTAAGGCACCGAAACTTGGTTCAACTCATTGGTTGGTGCCATGATGAAACTCAATTTTTGCTAGTGTACGAGTTTATGCCAAATGGAAGCCTCGATTCTCATCTATTTAACAAAAAAAGTATCCTCAAATGGGATGTGAGGTACAACATCGCTACAGGTTTAGCATCTGCATTGCTCTATCTCCATGAAGAGTGTGAACAATGTGTTGTGCATCGCGATATCAAAGCGAGCAACATCATGCTTGATTCAGGATTTAATGCAAAGCTTGGAGATTTTGGATTGGCTCGACTCATGGACCATGAACTGGGTCTAAAAACAACTGGCCTAGCTGGAACGCTAGGCTACATGGCTCCTGAGTATGCAGTAACCGGGAAAGCCAGCAAAGAGTCAGATGTGTATAGCTTCGGAGTGGTTGTATTAGAGATAGTTTGTGGGAAAAAGGCGACAGATAAAGTTGACCCACACTCTGATCTTCGGTTGGTTGAGTGGGTCTGGGGTTTACTTGGAAAAAATGTGCTGCTTTCTGGTGTGGATCAGCTTCTGAACAAGGAATTCAACACAACAGAAGTAGAGCGTTTGATGATGGTGGGGTTATGGTGTTCACACCCTGACCGGAGTCTGAGGCCATCTATCCGCCAAGCTATTCAAGTACTGAAGTTCGAAGGAGCACTCCCAAATCTTCCTACAAAGATGCCTGTGCCCATCTATTACTCTGTACCGGATGGCTCAGAAATTAGTTCGTCTAGTGCTACAATGACCAACAGTAGCATCGATATGGCACGTTGAACAATCATTATTGTTGAGAGCTAAAAAAATAAACATGCTACATGTTAGTTCGATCTTATCTATATTTATGTATTGTGTTAAATGTTTAATTTATTTGTTGCCAGATTGTATTTACTGTAAAATCAAAACCTATGGACTATTGTCCAACCCTATTATTGTATATGCACTTTGTTGTAAAAGGTTAGAATTCTCATACATAAAGATTATCCTTTGTGACATTAAAAATGAGAAATCACCACATGAAAAATTGTGTAGTACCTACATATATATGCCATGGCAGTCCACCACAAAGGTGATACATATTCTGAGGAGGCTAATGGAAAATATTGGAAAAGGAAGCGGGATTTGGATATATGGTTTTCATCGATCTCCAAAAAGCTTATGGTAGCGTGCCTCTTCGACTTATTTAGGATAGTCTTGAGAGAAGAGAGATACCTGGAAGGTATATTGTGTTGCCTAGAATCTTCTTGTTGAACAAATTGAATATAACAATGAACGAGTAAACACAAACTAGCCTTTGATTTCTGAATGAACACAGATTGTGAATGTATGAGTGAAAATTTACAATTGAAATAACTAATCCTATTTATACTAAGCTAAAAGGTGTGATCCAATAGACGTGTCTCTTCACGAACGGTTGTGTCTATTGAACTTGTGGCTGAGATTGATTGTGAAGAGTTGCGTCCTTCCTTCTGTGCTTGTTGTCGTCGATCATTAAGGGGTGCGACCAAGGGAGATGTCGCTCCATTGATTTGTAGGTTATCATCATTCAGTTTGACACCTTTGGCCCTTGTACTTAATAACTTCCTTTAATTCTAACTTTAAACTGTTTACATAACGAACCCTCTACTTTTGACCCACATGGATTAAGGAATTAAATATAAATAGTTAGGGCTATCTATGGTAGCTCAAAGACACTGGATGCCAGATGCCAGCGAGGGAAATAAATTCTTTTATTGTGAAGCTGGGTCTTCACCAAGGATCTACATGCACTTCGTTTCTTTAAGCAACAATCTTTAATTAGTTGCCAAAATTGATTCAGAGGCCATCCTCTGGTTCATTACTTTTGTGGATGATATGATATGAGCGACTTATCATAAGCAGGCACTAAATGGGAGACTAGACGAGTGGCAAGCAACCTTGGCGTGTAAGGGCTTAACTACCAATAAGTCAGCTAAAAGAGAGTACCTTTATTGTAACTTCAATGGTGCAAAAGATGACGAAGAAACCCAAATAACTATTGAAGGTCAAGTTGTCTAGCACATAATTAAGTTCAAATAATTATGGTTGTTCGTCCATAATTAAGTTCAATTGAAGGTCCAGTTGTCTAGCACTTTGAGATTGATCTTGCTTACCGCATTTGGGAAGGTTTTGCAAGTGGAGAACAGAAGCATGAGTTGTGTAACAAACAGATCCCCATTAGACTAATAAGGAAATTATATCTGAATCTGATACCCTGGCTATACTATACGAATTCGGAATCGGCCATCGAGAAGACCCAAACAAAAAAGTTGGAGTTTGTAAAGATGACGGTGCTGAGGTGGATGTGTGAGCATACAAGGTTGGATCATATACGAAATGAAAATTTATTACTGATAAATTGAGGAGACACGCATCTCGGATAAGATAATGTGAGCTTAAAATGGTTTGGACTTATGTAGAGGAGACATGATACATCAACTATATGAAGAGCGAATACCCTTAAAGTTAAGGGGGTGGAGGAACAATGGCATAGGCATGGAATGAGCAGATTAAGTAGGATCAATTACTTACACCTATCCTAGGGAATGATTGATGTAGGAGTTCTTGAAGACATGTGATAAAGGCTAGCGATTTTTTTCAGAAACACAGAGATTTGTCTTACCTATTCCTACTTGGTTTTGGAGTGTGTTACCTCTTAAATGTTCGTTCCTTTTATGTCTTCCGCTATTCGTTAATTATTTTTTTCTATTATTTCCCCTCCATTATGTCTTCCTCTATTTGTTTATTATTTTTTTCTTCTATTTCCCCTCCACTACTAGTTTGTCACTTATATTATTTTTAATTGTATATATAAAAAAATGTCTGTTGAGTAAGCGTCTCACTGGAAACAACATTTTTATTTTCTTGGATAGAGGTAAAGTTTGTCTTGTTCACACATACTTAGACCCCACGTACAAGTAGTACAATAGTGAGTATGTTTGTTTGTTTTGATTGTTGCAAACAACTATAGTGTTTAAGGCTCAGTGGTTAGCGCTTCCCAATTGCTTAAAGTGTCACACCCTCAATTTCCACATGCGAAGTACTACCGCGAGGCGTGCTACTGACCAGGATCAAGCCACCAATCATATTGAACAATAAGAGAAATAAAACAGTTTTCAACACAAACAATACGATCAGTGACTAACGTTCAACATCCACAGTTTAAAAGCAATAACTGTCAACAGCGGAAGCATATGTTTAATAGTTTAAACATCAGTTTAAATTTCATAATTATTAATAGAAACCCAACACTGGTTCATGCGACCACTACACTCCCCGCTGCAAGCTCCCGAGCTATCAATGAGTACTTGCAAAGCATGCAGTAGGGTGTCAACATAAAGTTGTCGAGTCCACGAGTTGTCCAGTTTTAGTTCCAAAATCTTGTGTTTGTTAAATTACTCATTTATACCATGCCATGGGGAGCTACACCATAAATACTAGCTACTAAACTCCACAATAATACCGAAACTTTCGCACTTAAGTTGTTGGTGCCTCGTTTGTCAATGTCTATCATCATTAATGCTTACCGAGGACTATTAGTTCACGCCCGTCGACTCAAGGTATGGTGTGAGTTTAGTGAGACCTAAATAGCGCTATTTAACTAATATCACGTTTGCCTGGCCCCGGCGACTAATCGGTACAGTAATGTAGGGACTTTGTGATAGAGTTCCATTTAATAAGCTAGTTCATGAAATATAAATAAAATTTAACTTGAGCATCCCACACAAGAGGAAAGTGTTGTCCGTTCCGTTCCCAACCACCGGGAATACATGCTTTAGTAAAGTGTGTGAACTCACTTTGGTTTGCTCGACAGATAGTTTACTTGTTTAAACAGCTGGTCAACCACGTCCTATTGTGGTTACCAATACTAGTCAGGTTTTTGTTATGCAAGTAGTTCACATATTTGTACACATAACTAACAGGTAGCAAGCAAGGTATTACATATAACATAAGTATACATACGGGTCACATAGACAAACAGAAACTTAGATAGCCCAAAATATAACATGTGGCATGCAACCTAAACAGTTTGTAGTCCAACAATACAGCACCTTAGTTGTGCGCAGTTATCATAGCCCAATAATCAGGTTACAAGTATGTGTGCGGCCCAAAAGTTGAATGGCCCGAAAAGAGTGTGCGACCCACTGCCTAGTGTGCGACCCACGTGAGAGTGTGCGGCCTCTAGGCTGTTACACCCCAACTGATGGCGGAAACATCGGAGTGAGACGAAATCAAATCGCTCAAAGCATCATAACGCTAATTGTGACAATATAATTTAAATCAAGATTTCATAAATACTCAATGTCATACAATAATTCAAAACATGATCCAAATTGTATCAAACATAATCTAAAACATTATTTATTCTAAGGCGCGTTTCTAAGTTCACCCTAGCTTGATTCTTCATCATCTTGTCTATCAGCCTGCAACATGTATTAACATATGATCAACAAAAATGTTTGCAAGTATACAAGTTTTATACATGGCATAATAAGAATAAATTGTTTAACGTGCTCATATCCAACATGAATAATGCATACAAGTTACAAATATGTTGGACTAGTGTAAACTATATGTCAAACCAAAGTTTCCAACGCAATCGTGCCTTTCCTACATTGTTGCAACGAACAGGGGGTTAACATGTTTTACTTAACAATACCCCAAGTCTCAAGGGCGATGCGTTAATCCTATAGCGCTATAATTGTCAAGGTAGGCTAGCAAAGTTAATGAGCATATAGATACAAGTGTACATATAGCATATAAGACTAACAAGTATCACAAGTTTTCATGTTTAAATGCAGATAGAGTGTGTTTAAAATAACTTTCAAGTGTTGCGTGTTTTGTATAATGTACATGTTGCACCCAAAGTGTTTAAAACGAAAATGGGATCGAGTATACTCACAGTTTTGCATACAAAATACACGTAAACCGCGAGTGAAGTTGGCAAAGTCTCCAGGATTATGCTGAAATGGTTAAACGAGAATATAAGATTACTGATGTGAAACAGTGTTGGATCAGATTGTTGAAATACGTGAAACAAAACAAATTAAAACGAAGAACAATCTCTTCGTACGAACGGGCATTGTCCCTTCATATGAAAGGGCGATTCCGGTTATTACGAACCAGCTGTTAAAGCGTGATTCGAATTGGTTTGATTTGTTAAACAGTAAGGTAAATGATTGTAAACAGTAAAAAAAATAATAGGGTGTAAGAACTAAGGTTAAAATAGGAGTTAAAACAGTTTGCAGTGTGGGTTCGTACGAAGGCACTCCCTTCGTACGGAGGCACTATGTTATTTGTGAAAGGTTTTGGTTTTTATCTGATTTAGTTGAAAACATTGAAGTATTTGTTTAATTTATAGATAAACGTTTAAATGACAACAAATGAGTGCGTGAACATAATCAAAATTAAAACAGAAAGTATGAACTGAAGTCTCTTCGTACGAACGGGCATAGTCCCTTCGTATGAAGGCACTGTTCTTGATGAATTTCATGTTTGATCCATCGAAATAGATCATTTCTTGATGGAAATTAACCATAATGCAGGCCCTTAACTATGAATTGAGTTAGGGTCTGATGGGTTCCTGATTCATCAAGATCGTGTGATAATCGAAACAAGGGTTTAAATAAGTTGTAAAATTTTATGAACTTTGATCTAATTTCATATAAGTGATGCTCCACAATAGTTTTCCTAGGCAAAATGAGTGGAAACCATCTTCGAAATAGTTGGGATCAAAGGGTTTTTGAGAAAATCAAGATTTTTGTGATTAAAACACAAGAAATAAATAAAGTAGAAGGAAATGAAGAGGGAGAGATCTTACAAAGTTTCTGATCGCAACAGCAATTCGAGAGTGTTTGCAAGTGAAAATGGCAAGTTGGAATGAAGACTTAAGGCCTCTATTTATAGATAAGGGGGTACACTAGGGTTTCCAAGATTTTCGCCCATTCCCCCATTGTATGAAGCCAGTTTCACGAGTATCAACCATCAGTGTATAATAAAGAATCAAGGTCCAAGTATAATATATGTCCAAAACATGGATTTTGAGTAAAGTTTGCACATAAGTCTAACATGGGTAACATGAATGTGATTAAATAACTCCGTTTTCATTATGATCAATGGTATCGGATTACAATTGAGACAAAAATTGAATACGACAAGAGTACAAGTGTCTAAAAATGGAAAGTACAACAAGACATTCTAAAATAGGAAAGGAACAAAAATGCAAAGCGTTACATAGGCAGTGTGCGGTCATGCATAGTCTGTATGTACAATATGCTGCGAATATTGTACCACTAGAGTGTGCGGTTTATAAGGTGTGGGACTGTGCATATTTCACTTGTACTATGGTGTATTCATGATTGTACTAAGAAGAGGTGTGCGGCTTAAAGCGTGTGACTCAGTATCATCCTCTTGTACATTGGATACCACTGCTTGTACATTCTGAGAATGTGCAGCACACCTGGCACACATCAGTGTGCGGTGTATTACGCTGGTTTGAATATCAAGCAAGTCATGTTGTACATGTATGAGTGTATGATATTCGTTTTAAACTAACAAAAACTATTCAAGTTTATCAAATCAAGATGGATACAAGATTCCCATTTAACGTTAATCTTCAAGAACCCTAATCATTCTCTTGACTGTTTCGTCATGCATCAATCAATTAATCACCACCGATTCAATCATTAATCCACACACAAATTTACACATTATTTCCTTCTAAAATAGATCTGGACTTCTATTCTTATCATGAACATTTATCATACTTCGTCAAACGTTTACATCATGCACTCACTATCTACTAACACACCTTCATCACATATACATCACCAAGAATAGATTCATAGTTCTTTTTCAACAGTAAGCTTCAAACACCCTTTTTTGTTCCTAATACCAGTCAACATGCATAATCAAAATAATATTGAGTCTTGTTCCTAACATGCCCTAATATTTTAAATCATCGAACACATAACCATGAACACAAGATTAGATTTTTGTGACTACCATTCCAACAGTGATTACCACACTACCGCCATATAATCATCGCATTATTCTAGTATGTTCTTCTAAGCATAACATACAAACAAACAATCAAATTGTCACCAACCATAGCATAAATGACATAAACTAACCTGGAAGTTATGGTGTGAGATTTTGTGATAAAATGAAGAGGATGATGCTTCAAAGAAAGGAAGAGAAAGTATGATTGATGCTGATCTTCAATGCCACCGTCACCGCCATTATCCAAAAAGCGAAGAGGGGATGCTTTAGGGTTTTCAAGAAAGAGAAAGTAGGAGAAGAGAGAGAGAGAGAGAGAGAGAGAGAGAGAGAGAGGACGTTTTAAGGGATTTCTACAGTCAAAAGGGATTGGGAAATATTCCCCGAGTATGGCAGCGCATGTATTTATAATGTGGGCAAAAGATACCGCACACACATTCATGTGTGCGGTCCCTATGATTGTCCAGTATCACTAGGGCAAACGGTGGGTTCTTGGGCATGTATCTGGGCCTGGACTATTTGAGTGTGCGGTCCAGAAGAGAGGTGTACGAGGTGGAGGTGTGTTTGTGTTTAACGGAAGTGTGAAACTGCACCCATTCATCGCATAACTCAGATATATTCACAAATATTCATTCATTATATTCACAAAATTATCTTTACATAATCACAACACAAAAATGGAAACGTGCAGGGAAACCGAAGTGTCACATTATCCCCAAGTTCAAAGAAATTTTGTCCTGAAATGTAGCGCACATCCACTGAGCAGCTAGTGTGTGTGTTTAAACATTTTCGCGGGGTGTCACATCATCCCACTGTTGGTTTGCAATTTCGTCCCGAAATTCAGTAGTAGCCTCAGTGCTAGAAGTATTGTTTACAAACAACTGGGGATACTTACGCATCATCTGGTCTTCCCGTTCCCACTCTGGACCGCGGTGTGAGTTCCAACGAACTCGAACCATAGGTATCCTGCTACGCTTGAGGGTTTTGATTTCTCGATCCATGATCTCAACCGGTTCCTCAACGATGTGTAGCTGATCGTCGATCGTAAGTTCGGTAAAAGGAATGATAAGCGTGTCATCTGACAGACACTTCTCCAGATTCGAAACATGAAAGACGTTGTGTACTGCGCTCTGCTCTTCAGGCAGGTTTTGTCTATAAGCTACCTTACTGATTCTCTCGGTAATTCCAAAAAGTCTAACGTAGCGGGGATTAAGCTTGCCCCTTTTGCCAAAACGAACCACACCTTTACAAGGTGAGACTTTTAGTAGAACCCTGTCCCCGACCTGGAATTCTAAAGGTTTCCTGCGCCAATCATCGTAGCTTTTCTCACGCTCACGAGCTGCCGCCATTCATTGTCTAATCTGAGCATTCTTTTCCGGGGTATCAAGTACAAGTTCTAGGCCGGTGATTTGGCATTCGCCAACTTCCGCCCAACGCAAAGGTGATCCAAATTTACGTCCGTACAATGCCTCAAACGGTGCTACCTGAATGCTAGTGTGGTAATTGTAGTTGTAAGAGAATTCTAGCAGAGGTAGGCGTCGTTCCCAACCATTACTAAAGTCAATAACACATGCTCTTATCATGTCTTCAAGAGTTTGGATGGTACGTTCAGTCTGAGCATCCGTCTACAGGTTATAAGCGGTGCTCATGTGCAGGCGCGAGCTGAAAATTTGTGCATAGCCTGCCACAATTCGGATGCAAAACGTGGGTCACGATCGGAGATGATTGAAGTTGGCACTCCGTGCCTAGCAACTTCTTCTTTCAAGTAGATGGTTGCAAGTTTCAAAAACTTTTCAGTTTCCTTGATCGCGGGGAAGTGTGCGGACATGGTGAAACGGTCTATGATCACCCAAATGGTATCGTTTCCGCTTTGTGACTTTGGTAAGACGGTAACAAAATCCAAGGAAATCTATTCCCATTTCCACGTTAGCAACTCTGGTCAGTGCAGTAATCCTGATGGCTTTTGATACTCGATCTTGACTCTAGCACATGTCAAGCACTTGCTAACGTACCTTGCTATGATTGCTTTCATGTTAGGCCACCAGTACAAGGCCTTGAGGTCGTGATACTTCTTGTCAGAACCGGGATGTATCGAGTAGCGAGAATTGTGTGCGTCATCCATTACAAGCTCTCAGAGGTTCCCGTCGGATGGAATCCAGATACGTTCCATGAGACAATAGATGTCATTGTCTATGAGTTCGAGCTGCTTCTCCATGCCCTGCATGGATTCAGCCATAAGGTTTTTCGCTTTCAGTGCTTCAATCTGAGCGTTTAGAATTTGGCTAGGAAGATTCGAATGAATAGTAAGCTGTAACGCACGGAAATGCTTAGGTCTGGTTTCTTTTCGGCTGAGAGCATCGACCACAACGTTTGCCTTGCCCAGATGATACTTGATGCCCACTCGTAATCGTTTAGGAGTTCGACACATTTGTAGGTCCCTTTTCTTTCGGTGAATCGATAACGAAAACCAAATCCTAGTTTATCACAAACACGGTAACGGGTGCGGAATCCCCATGACGGTGCAAGCCAAACAAAGTGTAAAATAAGAATACGCGTAACCAAAGATTCAATATCTATTGATTAGGGATGAGTACAACCCGAAACATATACAAACAATGTTTACAGAGTTTCACTAAGTCTCACAGGTCTCTCATCAGTTTCACACAGAAACTGAGAGGGGTATTTATACTAGACACAGACTAGACTACGACGAAACACATAAAGGCATGACGAAACACTAAAGTCGACGAAACACATTCTGTTTCGTCGACATACATATTAAATTCTAATTCTTGTTTCTTGTTTCGTCGAGTTGTAGATAAGCCCAGACATAAGTCAAAGCCCATCACAATATTACGGCCCAATGTTGAATAATCACGGCCCAGATTTTGTTCCTGTTATAATCTTTCATCAATATTCAACATAGGACAAAACTTGTGACATCACCATGACATCACAATGATGATGTCATGGTGATGTGTAAATGGGAATGGATTTGCGGCGCTCCGTGCTTCGCATGTCGAACTCTAGGGCGCACGACGGAGGAATGTCGTGATGTCGGGCTTGAGCCGGACCTAACCGAGTCGAAACCAAGTCGAACCGAGCCGAGTCGAACCGAGGCGAGTCGCGTCCACACAAAGTGTATCAACAAACTCCCCCTTGGACGCTACTCATGATGGTTCGTCTTCTGTGATGGTTCGTCTTCTGTGTCTTTCATGTCGGAGGATCTTCAAAGTCTTCACGCGTCGTAAGCAGAAAGTGTATCAACAAACTCCCCATTTAATTTAGGAAGTGTGTTAACAAACTCCCCCTTAGAATGAACTCACCATTGAGTTATGCTCGTGAATTTTTTTATTTGACAATTCTTCAGATCCTTGTGGTGTTGATGAAGGGTCAGCGGCAACTCGATTATCTTTACCCTTTGAGTGCCTTCACGTCGTGTCTTCGTTCCAAAGCTTGTCATCGAATATGTTCTCCTCGCCTTTAGCATCTACACATGCAAGAAATCTAAACGCATAATGAGAACAACCGCTTGGAATATAGTTTCCATAAACAAACGACACATGTGTGACCATATTTCAATTAACTACCGACCGACAACAGTTTGAAAGTCTAAAAATTGATCAATTTTAATCCTTTAACTTTCAAAACCTGTTAACTTCGACCATTTATAAAGGTGCAATTGTTTTCCGGCTTAAAATCAGGATTTTGGGTAGGATAGACTCGAGTTCCAACATCGGTCAATCAAAAATAAACTAGAAGCAAAATCTTTTTGGATTTTATAAAGTTTATATTAAAACACACCTAAAATCTTTTTGAAATTTTTCATTTTTCAAATGTAAAGACGGAAAGCAATAAATAAATATATACAAAGATGCAGAAACTAAAAGCAGTAAACAAATATTTACAGACATTCTTTTTGCGAGTTTCGAGGGTAAGAGAATCATATCAGTGTACGGTCATGCCAAAACGCTCTTTTTGTTCAATTAGTTAACATTTAGATAAGCATCCTATAACAATTATCGGTATTGTTATCCACATAAGCTCAACTTATCTGATGTAATAATGTTTAGGGGATACGTTAAGGTATAATTTATACTTACCGACCGGTGTTCATCCACACACGACACATTCCCGTATCAAGGTATGCATGAGAGTTCATCTTACCGGTGAGTATACCGTTTATCATCTATTTGACCGTATAAAAGAATGTGAGAAACTCACTTATTTTGACTGAAAACAAGCCCTATGTCATAGAATCACTTATTGATGAGGAACTTGATTTTCAGATGCATGAAGGGCACAGGAGCAAGTCCGTGAACAGGTCAGTACTTTCGTACAGCAGAGAGACGAACTTGACTCCTGGATAAATGTGATATTTTATCACTTATTTTGTTGGACATGTGATTGTTGATCACTTATTGAGGTCGAATGCAATATGTACACGCATGTATAGTATCATGGAAGATCTAGACTTGTGTCCCCGTTATTTTTCGGTAAAAGATACAACCATGATACCCAGATGATAAGCAGCATAAAGACCGAATATCTCAGAACCACGGCAATCTCTCAAACGAAATTTCGGTACTAAGACCATATGCCAATGTGTGGTTCCCACCTGGTCTTCAGTCGATTAAAGATTTATATCACCCTGCACACTTTAAAATGATTGTGAGCCTACCGATACATCTTATATAGTGCTGCTTAACATTTTTCATTTTGCATTCAGTTCGAAGAGGTGTAGACAGACCACTGATGTACTATCATTTTCTCTTTTTCTCGCCAGGAAACTCATTTTTGTTTTTCTTTTTTTTTTTTGTGTTTTTTAAATTTTTTGATGTTTTTGGATTTTTAAAATTTGGATTTACTCCCCCTAAAATCAACAAACTATGATAAATTAAGAAAACACAAACAATGTAACGCCCCAAAATCTGAATGTTAATATTTGTCGGATGTTCCTTTATGACACGTCATGAAATAAATAACTAGGCTATTTAACCTAGTTAAGGGTATGGTCAAAAGTATTAAGTAATGAAAGGTAGTGTCAATTATGTTTTAAAGGAAAACCCGAGGGGCTAAAGTGGAATAAATGAAAGTTGTTTACTAATTAAAAGATCAACACACACACACAAACACACATACGTGTGTGTTCGTGAAGCTTCAGGAGCTCTCAAGAACTCCAAACCCTAAACATGAAAGATCATCCAAATTGAAAGGCTAAATGATGCTTAAATCTATAACCGAGCATGGATTAATGATCACCAACATGAGGAGATCATAAGGTATGTTTTAAATTTAAGATTGGTGATCATGGGTGAAGTGGGTTATGCTCTAATCCGTGAGATAATATGAAATTGATTATGTATAAGGGTTAGAAACATCATATAGAACATGGGTTATGTAAGATTTGTGTTAATTTGAAGTTTAGATGCGAAACCCGTTTGTTATGGTGAGGATGATGACTTGAATCACCATTTATGTTTAATTCTTGTTGAAAGAAATGATGTATTATGTGGGTATGATGAATTATTGTTAGATGAAAGTATAGGAATATGATGATGTTATGTTCAATGTTCATTTGGCATGATACATGATGATTAGTAATTGATTTTGGTGAATTATGTATGAGGTTAGAAGGATATGCATGAATTAGTTGTACATTAAGCTTAGATGTTAGTACGCACACAAGGTGTTTGATGAAATGCCTAAACGACAATAATATGTGAAATCCGTACTATACGCTTGAATGATGTGATGAATATATATGGATTGTTTGATTATATTAGTTTCGACTTACGAATAGTTATAGAACGAATGAGAATTCTAGAAAAGAGTAAACTTAAATGATATTGACGTTAACTATGAAGATGTTGTTATGAACGGAATGGTATGTATATATGTATATGTAACTATTTGATTATGCGACCAAATATGTCCTACAAAATGAGTATGAAGCTAGATGGCATAATGACTATGGTCTAACATGTTAATTTGTGAGTGAATGTGTGTCTAAGTTGGAAAATTGAAATGCTTGATGGTTGACCTTATGGAAAGTCAACAATGGTAGGAATGTTGTAAGGTGGATCTCTTATCATAAATGTACGGTTTAGGAAGTCAAAGTGATGCACGGTATATTCTTAGCAAGATATGTAATGGCATGTTTATATTATGCGAGTAAAAAGGATCTCATTGTTAATCTATGCTATGAGTTGCAAGAAATCCACTAATGAAAGTCAATTATTGAGCATAGATTTATTGTGATTGATGCTATGTGTGGCCTTGTTTACTAACAAGGGTATCAATGTATGGTTATGTAAGGATGGATAGCATGTCTACGGGCTCAAGTATGGAGGCTAACGGGTCAAAAGGAAGCATGGAACCTATGCTTGAACTTGGGCGCACAAGGTAAGTGACATCCAAGTCACTTCTTAGTATACATAAGAACCTTCTTGTTATAAATGAAGGGAAGTCATGTATGGTATGGAATGATTGAAGGTATTAAGATAAGTATTAATCTAGATAGTCGAAGATAGTTTGTGCGACTAAACGGGTTGAATAATTATGTATAAGTAAGGTAGCGGTAATGAAATTCGTTAAGAATGTGGACCCGAGGCAAGGATTCTTAGTCTAAAATGTAGGGAAAGGTTTTACGGACAATTGGAAACAAGTTATGTTGATATATGCATGAACGGGTCAAAATTTGGTAAAAGGGTAATAAGCCGAAGGCTTATAAGTCATAAAGTTAGGTAGTCCATATATTGGATTTTTACTCTATGTGATAGAGAATTAAATTACGATCGCGTAGGAAAAAGAATCGGGTAAAGCGGATCAAAAACGAGCAAGTTATGCGAGTTTTAGTGTGAAAGATGGGAGCTAATCTGGGCACCACCGTAGCTTACGGTGCCACCGTAAGCTACGGTGGGAACTGGGCATTTATTCCTGCCGTAAGGCAGACTAGAACTACCGTAAGCATTTGGGGCCACCGTAAGCTACGGTAGCCACCGTAGCTTACGGTGGAGGTCTGATGCAAATGTATTGTTTATGTAATTTCTTCGTTTTTCCTCGAACTCGGACCCCGTGAACCCATTCCAAGCCTCGTTAATCTTTATAATGTTCCTTAACCCTACCAAATGGCTTGGTAAGTTACGGATGAGTATGAAACTCACTTTTAAGATCCGAAATATATCTGAAAGATATTTTAAAAGCATTTATGACATGTGATTCAGTTCGGGATGTGTGAGTGTGTACGCGGGGTAATGAATTAAGTATGTGAGTAGGTATGCTTGTAGGTATTAATGTATGTATGTATGTATGTAAGCACCTAAGTAGGTAAGTTGTACGCCGTAATGTATGCATGTATGTAAATACGTGAGTAGGTATGTTTGTACGTAGTAATGTATGTATGTATGTATGTAAGTAAGTATGTGAGTAGGTATGTTTGTATATAGTAATGTATGTATGTATGCATGTAAGTAAGTATGTGACTAGGTATGTTTGTATGTAGTAATGTATGTATGTATGCATGTAAGTAAGTATGTGAGTAGGTATGTTTGTATGTAGTAATGTATGTATGTATGTATGTAAACATGTAAGTAGGTATGTTTGTACGCCGTAATGTATGTATGAATGTAAGTATGTGAGCAGGTACGTTTGAATGAAGTAATGTATGTATGAATGTGTGTAGGTATGTATGTACGTAGTTATGTATGTAATGCATACGTGGTTTCAATACACTTAAGTATTGACGTTATTAACAGTGTGCCTCGAGAATGAAATGTGGTGCAGGTACTCCGTCGAGGTTCGCTAAGGATTAGGCACCCGGATGGAATGACTACATCTAGAAAGATAACAGATGGAATGCATATGTGGATAGAACAAATCGAGACTACACGATTAAGAATCTTTTTTGTATATAATGTATGCTAATGTTTCGATTGTATGTGGTGGGTGCAGGTAGTACGAATCACAGATTTTCATCACAAGGAGTAACGATCAAAGACCGAGTCACAAGTCAGATTGTACGGGAATACTTGACTATGTAAATTGATAGTTATAAGTTATGCTTTTGTTATGTAAATGAGTATAAAAGATGCATATAATGTAAGAAAGTGTTTCATAATGAACTTGTTAGTAGGTCAAAACGTTTTTAATGAAAGAAATTTTTATGGAACGAATTTCCGCTGCGTCTTTTCAGTTATAACGTGTTAGGGTGTTACAAGTTGGTATCAGAGCCCTGGTTTGAAAGAATCAAGTAACGGGAGGTAAATACTTGAACTCAAACCGGTGTGCTCTCGTGACCAAGAGCCCGTACAATCCAAGACTCGATTGAAGCCTAAAGGCAACAGCGAATGTAAGTAAGTATTAGATTATGTAATTGAAGGATACTAATGGTATGTTATGTGAAGGGTAAGCGCAATTGTTGAGAGAGATGAACTGTGAATGCGGTCTGGGACCGGCATCAAGGCAAGTAATGAGGCGAGTTGACCCCAGGTACGTAAATCTAACGTGTGGGCGTATGAAATGGTACAGTTAACCAAGTGAAAGAAAAATGTTAAACAAATTATAATAACGACATGGTAAATAGGTTTTGAAAATGTCACACATCCCGAAACTAAATCCTTCGGACATAAGGTGGCGATTACGCGAAGACACGAAACTAGTACGTGGAAGGTGTACCTGGCCAGTACACAAGAAACGTATGACGTTTGTGAGACCGCGATAATTGTTACAGGTATGTCCGATAGAATTTGGTAGCGGCTAGGCGTGTGGGTGAAATGGGTAGTAAGACTCTCGGAAGGTTGAGAGTACTATGTAAGGGTGAAAGGTATAAGTGATAAGAATGAAATATTGAGTCCATAAGAAAGTATGGATTGATAATTTATGAATGCAATGCTTGAATCCACGAAACGGATTCAAGGGATGAAAGATACGAATGATGCAAATCCCTTGCGGATTTGGTTATGCTAAAAAGGGTTATGATAAGCTATACAAGTCGACCGGTTCAAGTTGAACAAGTCGAGTAAGGATAAGGTACCATCCGTTTAGAACGGGTGGTCGTGAATGCAATAATAAATGTATGAAGCTCAACCCGTTATACGGGTAGAACGAAAGATTTATGTTGAAAGCAATTAACCCGATGTTACCAGGTTGTAAGTGGTATGCTTGAATCTCATTATAAAGCATGAATGAATGTTTGAATCCGTAAGGCGGATTCAATGAATGAAAAAGCATGAATGATGCGCCTGAATCCGTGAGATGGATTCAAAAATATAAAAAGATGAAATTAATCCGCCTAAGAAGATGTCGATAGTTTGACCATGATTGAGTCGAACGAGTCATAGAAATGAGTATAAAGTAAAAGTGATAGTATAATAGACGAAGTTTTGTATAAGCTATGTGTTAGATGTGTTAGTAATTGACTCTTAGAAATTAGAATGATGACGGGCGGTGAACCGGACAATAACTTGAGTATGGGCGGGAATGGTAAGCTTAGTAAGAAATATTGAAACGATGTAATAAGGTTTTTGCAAGTAAGCATGAATGGAAGGAAGTACGAACGTGTACTTCAGTGACAAAATAATTAATTGAATAAAAAGATTGCATGTAAGAAATAGAATGTGCAGTACGTTATAGCAGGTACGTAGGAAATTGTAGAAGAGTTATAAGTGTGTAATCACCTAGTGTTATGAATGTTTGAATGACATATGCTAACCGCCGATGTTGTTGATGATAATGTTAGAACTATTGATGTGATGAAACCAATCGTATTGGTGAAAGGACGTGCACGAGCGGAAGCTCATAACACGAAGGAATGAAACTTGGCCTGTACGGCTAGTGCACGAGGAGAAGATGATCGATCAGGGTTGCGGATCGTGGTTGGGAAATGAAAAAGAGGTTAGTAAAATGTCTAACTCATGATTGGAGAGATATGAACTGTCTATACACGTGAATTTAGTAATGCATGAAGTGAAAGCAATAGTAATCTGAAATGAACGAAATGATTTAAAGATAATATAAAGGTATGCAAGGTATACGTAAATGTAGAAAAGGTAGAATAAGGTTAACGTTAAAGTTAAGCATATATGAGTATGTATAGATTTCGGGTAATGATTAAATTCTCGTAAGATGAACTGCATGATACACATACGTATGTAAACTAAATAATGCACGAAGTGAGAGTAATTGTAAAGTGAAATGAAAAAGATGGTTGAAAAGTAACGTAAAGGTGTGCATGGTACAAGTAATTGTAGAAAACGTAGAAGGATGATCACGTTAGAGTTAAGTACACAGGTGTGTGTGATTACAAGTCAAAGAAGTATGTATATTGAACCGTGGTTGTCAGGCCAAGGAAATGAAAATGATATGCGAAATTATGATAAGGAAGGTATGGAATTGTTAGGGAGAAGTCAATGATATGAATAATGAAATAAACATGAAAGAAACATTAATAGGAATGTTTTTGAAATTGGATGATAGTCATTGTGATGAGCTCGTGGTTGTGTCGAGGGGATGTAGAGAAGGAATAATTAGTGTTAAATAAAGGTAAGAAAGGTTTCGGGGACAAAACCTCAATTTAGGGTGGTAGACTTGTAACGCCCCAAAATCTGAATGTTAATATTTGTCGGATGTTCCTTTATGACACGTCATGAAATAAATAACTAGGCTATTTAACCTAGTTAAGGGTATGGTCAAAAGTATTAAGTAATGAAAGGTAGTGTCAGTTATGTTTTAAAGGAAAACCCGAGGGGCTAAAGTGGAACAAATGAAAGTTGTTTACTAATTAAAACATCAACACACACACACAAACACACATACGTGTGTGTTCGTGAAGCTTCAGGAGCTCTCAAGAACTCCAAACCCTAAACATGAAAGATCATCCAAATTGAAAGGCTAAATGATGCTTAAATCTATAACCGAGCATGGATTAATGATCACCAACATGAGGAGATCATAAGGTATGTTTTAAATTTAAGATTGGTGATCATAGGTGAAGTGGGTTATGCTCTAATCCGTGAGATAATATGAAATTGATTATGTATAAGGGTTAGAAACATCATATAGAACATGGGTTATGTAAGATTTGTGTTAATTTGAAGTTTAGATGCGAAACCCATTTGTTATGGTGAGGATGATGACTTGAATCACCATTTATGTTTAATTCTTGTTGAAAGAAATGATGTATTATGTGGGTATGATGAATTATTGTTAGATGAAAGTATAGGAATATGATGATGTTATGTTCAATGTTCATTTGGCATGATACATGATGATTAGTAATTGATTTTGGTGAATTATGTATGAGGTTAGAAGGATATGCATGAATTAGTTGTACATTAAGCTTAGATGTTAGTACGCACACAAGGTGTTTGATGAAATGCCTAAACGACAATAATATGTGAAATCCGTACTATACGCTTGAATGATGTGATGAATATATATGGATTGTTTGATTATATTAGTTTCGACTTAAGAATAGTTATAGAACGAATGAGAATTCTAGAAAAGAGTAAACTTAAATGATATTGACGTTAACTATGAAGATGTTGTTATGAACGGAATGGTATGTATATATGTATATGTAACTATTTGATTATGCGACCAAATATGTCCTACAAAATGAGTATGAAGCGTAGATGGCATAATGACTATGGTCTAACATGTTAATTTGTGAGTGAATGTGTGTCTAAGTTGGAAAATTGAAATGCTTGATGGTTGACCTTATGGAAAGTCAACAATGGTAGGAATGTTGTAAGGTGGATCTCTTATCATAAATGTACGGTTTAGGAAGTCAAAGTGATGCACGGTATATTCATAGCAAGATATGTAATGGCATGTTTATATTATGCGAGTAAAAAGGATCTCATTGTTAATCTATGCTATGAGTTGCAAGAAATCCACTAATGAAAGTCAATTATTGAGCATAGATTTATTGTGATTGATGCTATGTGTGGCCTTGTTTACTAACAAGGGTATCAATGTATGGTTATGTAAGGATGGATAGCATGTCTACGGGCTCAAGTATGGAGGCTAACGGGTCAAAAGGAAGCATGGAACCTATGCTTGAACTTGGGCGCACAAGGTAAGTGACATCTAACTCACTTCTTAGTATACATAAGAACCTTCTTGTTATAAATGAAGGGAAGTCATGTATGGTATGGAATGATTGAAGGTATTAAGATAGGTATTAATCTAGATAGTCGAAGATAGTTTGTGGGACTAAACGGGTTGAATAATTATGTATAAGTAAGGTAGCGGTAATGAAATTCGTTAAGAATGTGGACCCGAGGCAAGGATTCTTAGTCTAAAATGTAGGGAAAGGTTTTACGGACAATTGGAAACAAGTTATGTTGATATATGCATGAACGGGTCAAAATTTGGTAAAAGGGTAATAAGCCGAAGGCTTATAAGTCATAAAGTTAGGTAGTCCATATATTGGATTTTTACTCTATGTGATAGAGAATTAAATTACGGTCGCGTAGGAAAAAGAATCGGGTAAAACGGATCAAAAACGAGCAAGTTATGCGAGTTTTAGTGTGAAAGATGGGAGCTGATCTGGGCACCACCGTAGCTTACGGTGCCACCGTAAGCTACGGTGGGAACTGGGCATTTATTCCTGCCGTAAGGCAGACTAGAACTACCGTAAGCATTTGGGGCCACCGTAAGCTACGGTAGCCACAGTAGCTTACGGTGGAGGTCTGATGCAAATGTATTGTTTATGTAATTTCTTCGTTTTTCCTAGAACTCGGACCCCGTGAACCCATTCCAAGCCTCGTTAAGTCTTTATAATGTTCCTTAACCCTACCAAATGGCTTGGTAAGTTACGGATGAGTATGAAACTCACTTTTAAGATCCGAAATATATCTGAAAGATATTTTAAAAGCATTTATGACATGTGATTCAGTTCGGGATGTGTGAGTGTGTACGCGGGGTAATGAATTAAGTATGTGAGTAGGTATGCTTGTAGGTATTAATGTATGTATGTATGTATGTAAGCACCTAAGTAGGTAAGTTGTACGCCGTAATGTATGCATGTATGTAAATACGTGAGTAGGTATGTTTGTACGTAGTAATGTATGTATGTATGTATGTATGTAAGTAAGTATGTGAGTTGGTATGTTTGTATGTAGTAATGTATGTATGTATGCATGTAAGTAAGTATGTGAGTAGGTATGTTTGTATGTAGTAATGTATGTATGTATGCATGTAAGTAAGTATGTGAGTAGGTATGTTTGTATGTAGTAATGTATGTATGTATGTATGTAAACATGTAAGTAGGTATGTTTGTACGCCGTAATGTATGTATGAATGTAAGTATGTGAGCAGGTACGTTTCAATGAAGTAATGTATGTATGAATGTGTGTAGGTATGTATGTACGTAGTTATGTATGTAATGCATACGTGGTTTCAATACACTTAAGTATTGACGTTATTAACAGTGTGCCTCGAGAATGAAATGTGGTGCAGGTACTCCATCGAGGTTCGCTAAGGATTAGGCACCCGGATGGAATGACTACATCTAGAAAGATAACAGATGGAAAGAATATGTGGATAGAACAAATCGAGACTACATGATTAAGAATCTTGTTTGTATATAATGTATGCTAATGTTTCGATTGTATGTGGTGGGTGCAGGTAGTACGAATCACAGATTTTCATCACAAGGAGTAACGATCAAAGACCGAGTCACAAGTCAGATTGTACGGGAATACTTGACTATGTAAATTGATAGTTATAAGTTATGCTTTTGTTATGTAAATGAGTATAAAAGATGCATATAATGTAAGAAAGTGTTTCATAATGAACTTGTTAGTAGGTCAAAACGTTTTTAATGAAAGAAATTTTTATGGAACGAATTTCCGCTGCGTCTTTTCAGTTATAACGTGTTAGGGTGTTACAAACAAATATTTACAAAAATGATTTTCCGATGTCGGATTAACTCATGTTTTACCTCAATGCCGTTTACCAAAAATAAGTTAATCAGAAATGATTTATCGAATTTTGGGAAAATGAGTTGGCACGTCGGTAAGCGGTGCGCACCATGACAACATTGACGAGTTTCATAGTGAAACAATCACGTGTGAGGTGATATTCGAGTTCAACGTGTCAGGTCAAAGAGTGCTGTACGAGATGATAATAATCCATAAAGCAGCTTAAATATCGACAAGCATAGGAGAGATTAGAAATTCAAAACCGTATCCTGCAACTGCTTCATGCATTGCAAGGAATCTGAGTGCTATCCCAAACTGGATATCCACCCGGTGTGGACTTCAAGGTTGATATTTCAGCTACTTCACTTAATCCGAGAAAACTCTTCACAGCAATAAGATCATAAACCTCCGGGTCCGGCTGGTCTTCCACATTGCACCAGCGAAGGTCTTTGTCTTTCTCTTTCAGAAGTAGTGTGCGGTTGTTCAATCCACGCCAAGGCATCCGCACACCCGGTTGGTTTGTTCAACAAACACATTTTCTTCAATTACACCGCGAAGAAATGTACACTGCACGTTCATTTTGTTGATTTTGAACATCAGACGTGCTGCAGGTGCGTACATTTTGATTTGAATCTATCCCGGGGACCTGATCAACTCCTTTAACAATCACACTTTTGAAATGACTTGCATTTTGTCGCAGTTTTTCAATCTCTTCAACAGACAATTCTGTCTCCTTTTTCTTCTTCTCTCCAACAAAGGCAACAATTTCTTCTGTCGCCTATCTTGTGCAAGGACGTTCCACTATCAACAATCCTATGACTATCGACAGTTCCTCCCGGAACTTCCTGCACACTCACTCAGAGATTAGTTGGAGAGGGGGACCCAAGCCTTCATAGACTTGGGTTGCCCCTGAGAATCAAGAAATGTAATTTCAATTTCTTGAAGGTTTTCAAACACAACACCTCCCCCTGAACTTTCACCCGATTTAGGTCTCCAAGCTTGATTTTGTTTACCAGATTGTGTATTATGTACAATTTCTGGTTTTAATGGTTGTGACAAACTAGGTTTCCTTTTACGGTTTTAACTTTAGATTTTAAAGCCTTTTCAACAACTTTGATGTTATGACGTCGTTGTTTCATTTCTTGTTCCTTAACAGTTCTTTTATCATGTTTTGGAGAAACAGGACGACATTGTGACTGACCTTGTTCAGAAGGGGTTCTTTCAACAAAAATTGGTTTGGGCGAGTTTGTGCAGTCTTTAATGATGTGCCCAAACTTCCCACATTTGAAACACGTTCTCCTTTCAACAAACTTAGGAGAATTTGATCGACTGGCAGATGTTGAACCTGTAGAACCTGAGGTACTTGCTCTTTCATCACACCCATTTGTATGTTGAGTGTAATTGTTTTGACTGTTAAGTTTCAAAATGTTGACTTTTTGTACAAAATCGGTGTTTGATTTGTTTTCAAAAGTCTCAATTTTATCCGTACCCTTTGATGCTACAAATCTAACATCTGTTGCTTTCTTCTTGTAACGAGCTCCTTTTGATTCAACCTTAGCCTTTGGCTTTGGATCTCGTTGTTGTTGTTTACCCTTAAAAGCAATTGGTTGTTGCTTTGTCGGTGATTTCTGTTTTCCAAATTGTTTTCTGATGTTAGCTTTTGGAATTGGGTCACATTGAGTTACAATGACTCCTGGAATTGTCTTTCCTAAAAACTGGTTTGTAGTATCTTCATAAACTTTGTCAATCAAAGATTGATTGACGTTTTTAATTGGAAAATCGTTGTCTGAATAAATTTTAACATCTCCGACCAAAGTATACAACACGTTATCACTTTTAATGGTAGACACAGATTCTTTGACTTCCTTTACAGGATTAATCACTAGTTTGGCAACTTGTTGCATAACTAGAATAGGAGGATCACAAAGAATATAATTCTTAGTTGGAATTTCTACTCCTTTCCTCTCATCAAGTGATTCATCCTGGTCATCCACATCTGATTCATCATCTGAAGAATCATAGTCCTCAATGGTTGGAGGACTTTGATTTGAAGCACATGATGACTTTTCTTTGTTATCAGATGAGCCCTCCGATGAATTGTCCGGTTTAAACCCTAGGCCAGTAGTAACTTCCTCATAATCAAGAGGCACACTGGGTTCATACCGAGGCATATCCTCTTCATCGGGCATTTTGGTATAGTTGTGTCTCAAAGGAGGCGGACACGACTTATACCCAACGCCTTTCACATTACCTTTCAGTTTTTGAACGTCTATGATGTGATCGAGCACAAATCGGGAGTTAGAATAACTCTCCAACTTTTGCTTGATAGCATCATGCTCGCATTTGGCAATGGCTAACTCCTTTTTGGTTTCCTCAACAATGTTAATGTAATCGCTAATACTAACTTGTTTATGATAAACAACTTTGTTCAATTCGGAAACACTTTTCTTTAGGGTTTCAATTACAGATTTAAAATCCTTTTCGTTTCGAGTTAACGCCATGTTTGCCTCTTTGCACTTAGACAATTCAATAACCAAACTTTGATTGTGACTATGAACCGTTTCCGATTCACGTTTCAATTCAGCACATTTATGTTTCATATCAGCACAATCACTACATATGCTAGGAGTTGTAGATTTTACCTAACTTGTAGAAGCTGTGATATTAGCCATAAAGGCAGTCTGAGAAGAGAAAGATCCATCTTCAGTGAGAATCTTCTCCATTTCTTCTGATGTAGCATCAGCTTTCTTGATCAAGTCAGATTTCTTGTTAGCATCATTCGACAAATTATTAGCTTCAGAATCAGTTCTTTCATTCAAATTCGATTCTTCATCCGAACTGCTACTGTATCCCGAACTATCATCATTTCCCGAAGATTCACCATCATTGACATTCTTGACAATTTCAGCATAAAACACAGTTCCTGTTTGATCACCGTTTCCCAACTGTATGGGTGGACCACAATCGACACTTGGATCAAATTGAGGTTGTGTTGTGGAAACTTGGGCTTGTGGTGTGGGTATTGATTGTGAAAGATAGGCACTTTGATCGAACTGTGGTTGAGTAGTGGTAACTTGAGGTGGAGGTATGGATTGTGAAAGATAAGTACTTTGATCCCACTGTGGTTGGGCTTGATTGAACTGTGGAAACGGAGAAGAGCTTGTATTGGATACAAACGCCGTTTGAAGCTTCGGTTGCTGAACAGAACTAGAACTAGCTGAAGAACCAAAACCCGGCAAATACATTTCTGTGTTTTGAGTAGGTGCAATCCTTTTAGCTTTCCGAATTTCCTCTTCATTCTTGTGCTCCAACTTCTGAATGAATTCATAGATATTAACATTGACAACATCTAAAACGCCCGTATGCTTTAAAAGCTCAATGAATGGGCTCCACTTTGGAGGTAGGGCATCAGCAAACCGTGCTACCATTTCCTGTTGAGATGCAAGAACACCAAAATAATAAATTTCACACATCAAATGATAAAAACGTGTAGTCATATCATTTAGGGTTTCATTTTCCAAGAACTGAAATGATTCGAATTTCTTCTTCAACAGATCATGACGTGTCTTTCTAGTAGCTGCATATCCTTCTCCTCTCGCTACCAAAAGATTCTGTATGTTTTGATTTTGATTCGACAACAAAGCCCATTGACTTGCACTTATGGATGGTTGAGGAATCATATTTCTTGCCCACGCGGCTGCGGAAGTTTGATCTTGATCTGGTTGTGGGTCCGTACTCCAATCACACGGACTTGTGCAACTCGTGATTGGTGTATAGAAGTGAAAAATTCCTTTTTGATGAAACCGTGATATTTGGAAGCGCGGCTCAACTAAATTTCACAAACACCCGGCCCCACTTTCCAACTCACTTGGAATCCTTGGCGCAAAGTGAAATAATCTAAGTTCTTAAATACGGCCTGCTAAAAATTCATACAATATCATGGGCTCACATGATTCAAATTAAAACATTTAACCTAGGATTGTGCAGCCCATATATGAATTTAATAGTGAAAATGGGGCCCAACACATGTACAGCTCAATATTAATTATGACCCAAGAAAAACCTATAGCAATTAACTTGTCTGCAAACAAACAAGCGGGCCCAAAGATAATAATAAATCATGTGCTTTGTTCTTTGTAGGTCCAATAAACATCCCACGCATCAAGCCAACACATATCTGACAAAACACATGCTTCACAATAGCTTCTTTCTGCGATACACTATATCCAAAGCCCTTTTCTCTCTCTTCAATACACACCAACCAGCAATCCTCCAAATGCCAACAACCTCAAAATTAATCCTCAAAGAAAAATACTACCAGCCGCTAATCATTATCTTCCAGGTGACATCATCTTCTTCTTCGATTCTGTTATGTGTAAATGACGAAACTGAAATGATCTAGGCGACGAAACTGAACTGAAGAATGATCGACGAAACTCTCAGATTTGATGTCGACGAAACTCAGCTGAATTGAATGATTCGACGAAACTAATTGATGTTGATAAACGACGAAAATGATTGATTGCTGAACTAAGGTCGACGAAACTGAGAGTGTGTGTCGGCGAAACAGATTTATGTTGATATCGACCAAAACAAGAAGAATAAAGACAGCGACGAAACTCAATGCAATCTTATGTGTTTGTGTGAGACGAAACACCAGAAAAGAAACCAATAACGACGAAACTTAAAGGTTGATGGCAAAACTCTATTTTATACTTTGATATTGACTGACGAAACTATTGGAGACTTGGTGAAAGTTCATTTGATGAAACCTATGTGATTTTGTCGTTTTTTTTTATTATTAACAAAGAGATAAGGTTTGGTGAGATATTTCAAAATGAATACTTATCCTCTGACACAAACACTCAATTTTTTTAAGTATACACTACTTTCCTTCTTTTCAAACACAGTGCTTTTTTCCTTTTCCAACAAAACATCATTACAAAGTACACAAAAAGTGAACATAATATATAATACTCAACTAACACTTTCAGACAAGAATTCGGATCAAACACTCATATATTATGACGAACAGTTTGAAGATAGCTTATGAACTATATGAATATCAGATGAACACTTATGAAGTTTTTGACCAAAATTTCACCGGATAAATTTTCGAAACCCAAATTTTGCATAAATTTCAACAAAAACCCACTAGTAACATGTAAACATTCAAACAAACAAGGTTTTTTAACAAACTTTTAGCAAAACAGTAGGATAAACACTGATTTTTAAAGCCTTTTTCCAGAAAAAATAAGAACTTTTTCAAGAACAAGAAACTGAAAAATCACAAACAGTCTTGATAAAACACTAACAATGTTTGGTTTTCAACAAGGAAAAGAGCCAAAGCTCTGATACCAATTGTAGGTCCCTTTTTTTCGGTGGATCGATAACGAAAACCAAATCCTGGTTTATCACAAACACGGTAACGGGTGCGGAATCCCCGTGAAGGTGCAAACCAAACAAAGTGTAAAATAAGAATACGCGTAACCAAAGATTCAATATCTATTGATTAGGGATGAGTACAACCCGAAACATATACAAACAATGTTTACAGAGTTTCACTAAGTCTCACAGGTCTCTCATCAGTTTCACACAGAAACTGAGAGGGGTATTTATACTAGACACAGACTAGACTACGACGAAACGCATAAAGGCACGACGAAACACTAAAGTCGACGAAACACATTCTGTTTCGTCGACATACATATTAAATTCTAATTCTTGTTTCTTGTTTCGTCGAGTTGTAGATAAGCCCAGACATAAGTCAAAGCCCATCACAATATTACGGCCCAATGTTGAATAATCACGGCCCAGATTTTGTTCCTGTTATAATCTTTCACCAATATTCAACATAGGACAAAACTTGTGACATCACCATGACATCACAATGATGATGTCATGGTGATGTGTAAACGAGAATGGATTTGCGGTGCTCCGTGCTTCGCGTGTCGAACTCTAGGGCGCACGACGGAGGAATGTCGTGACGTCAGGCTTGAGCCGGACCTAACCGAGTCGAAACCAAGTCGAACCGATCCGAGTCGAACCGAGCCGAGTCGCGTCCACACAAAGTGTATCAACAACATCGGCTTTATCGCATGTTCAGTGCCATTTGATCTAGAATGTGCTGGAGACTCTTGTGATCGGTGAAAATCATGCACTTGGTACCGTAGAAGTAATGTCTCCATATCTTGAGTGCGAAGACTACTGCTCCAAGTTCCAAATCGTGTGTAGTGTAGTTCTTCTCATGAACCTTCAGTTTTCGAGCGGTGTAGGCAATAACTTTCTTGCGTTGCATCAACACGCAACCGAGTCCTTGAATGGAAGCATCGCAGTAGACAACAAAGTCGTTAGTACCTTCAGGTAATGAAAGAATAGGAGCACTACAGAGTTTCCCCTTTAGCTTCTGAAATGCAGACTCCTGAGCATCATTCCACCAGTAGGCGATACCGTTTTTGGTTAAGGTTGTATGTGGTTGCGCGATCATTGAGAACCCCTCGATGAATCTTCGGTAGTATCCTGCCAATCCCAAGAAGTGACGGATTTCGGTTGGAGTTTTCGGTGTAGGCCAGTTTTTGACAGAGTCGATCTTAGCTGGATTGATGTGAATTCCTGCTTCATTAACCACGTGTCCAAGGAAATGGACTTCTCGGTGCCAAAAGTCGTATTTCGAGAACTTGGCATAAAGTTGTTCGTTGCGTAGGTGTTCCAGAATAAGACGTAGGTGTTGCTCATGTTCTTACCGACTCTTGGAGTAGATAAGGATGTCTTCGATGAATACGATTACGAATTTGTCAAGGTAAGGTTTGCATACTCGGTTCATGAGGTCCATGAACATCGCAGGTGTGTTTGTTATTCCAAAAGGCATATCAAGGAATTCGTAATGGCCATAGCGAGTTCTGAAGGCTGTTTTAGAGATGACCTCATCTTGGACTCTCAACTGATGATAGCCCGATCTCAGATCAATCTTGGAATAGTAGCTCGACCCTTGCAGCTGGTCGTATAGATCGTTGATGCGCGGAAGCGGGTAACGGTTCTTAATTGATACTTTGTTCAATCCAAGGTAGTCGATACACATACGGAAAGTGCCATCTTTCTTCTTGACAAATAGTAAAGGGGCTCCCCAGGGTGACAAGCTAGGACGAATAAAACCTTTATCCAATAGCTCTTGCAGTTGCGTAGATAATTCCTCCGGTTCAGCTGGGGCTAGTCGATAAGGTGCATGAGCTATGGTTGCCGATCCAAGAGTTAGCGCGATTTGAAATTTGACTTGACGGTCAAGTGGAAGACCAGGTAATTCTTCAGGAAATACCTCAGGGAAATCGCGTACGATGGGAATGTCTTCGATCTTCTTTTTTTTCCTGGGTGTCAGTGAAGAGAGCTAGAATAGCAGTATGCCCTTTTCGTAAACACTTATGGGATTTCAGGAAGGAGATAATACCTACAATAGCACCACCTTTTTTCGCCTTGAATAACAAGAGGTTCGCCAAAAGGACGAGGAACGGGGACAATTTTCTCTTAACAGAGTATTTCTGCTCGATGTTTAGATAACCAATCCATCCCGATGACAATGTCGAAGCTTCCAAGAATGATGGGAAAGAGATTGACGAGGAAGGTTTGACCAGATAGTATGAGTTTACAATTATTGAGATTGTGAGTGGCCTCGACGTTTCTACCGTTAGCTAATTCAAAGATGTACTTAGTGTCAAAAGGAGTTGGTGTGGATTTAAGAGCTTACTTACGCGTATAGATACATAACTAGCGTTGGCTCCAGAATCAAAATGTACAGAAACATAACGATCATCAAGTAGGAACTTACTTGTCACAACATCCTTGATGTTGTTATTTTGAATTAGTGGAGGGCAATTTTTCCTGATGTACCCCTCTGCTCTGTACTGATAACATCCTTGATTGTTTGCATGTTGCTGCTGCTACTATCGTGGTTGGTTTTGCTTTGCTGGGTACGGGCTCCTGCATTCCTTTGCTACATGCCCTAACTTGTTGCATTGCTAACAACGGTTTTTCTCACACGGCACGCTGTGGTGTCGAACACATTTTTTACACTTGGGATGGTTTCCTTGATAACCGCCCTGGTTCTGGTTAGCTTGTTGTTGTTGGCCTTTGTTGTTCTCAAACTTTCTCATCTGAGGTGAGGTTTGTGTGGGATTGGCATCTTTACCCTGGTTGCCATCCCATTTGTGTTTGTTATCACCAGAAGTTTCAATAGTAGCACATATTCGTTTGGGCAGCTTGCCCTATTCCACTACTTGATCAGTGAGACGGTGACTTAAACAGACAGCATATTGGATCGTAGGGAGATTAGGTGAAGTCACTAGACTTTAAATTTCAGGGACCAGACCCCTGAGATAAAGCTCGATCCTTCGGTAAGCGGGCTGTGACATGTTGGGACATAAAGCAGCATAGTCGTTGGATCGCTTAGTGTACGTCTCGATTTCAGATCCAACTATTTTCAACTCGTAGTACTCCGTCTCGAGTTTATGGATGTCGTCCTTGTGACAGTATTCTTCCTTGATCAGATTCTTGAAGTCATTCCAAGGAGTAGCATTGGCATCCGCCAATCCGAGCATCTGAACTTGCGCATTCCACCAAGAAAGCGCATTTCCCTCGAGCGTACCAGTAGCAAAATTCACCCAATTGATAGAAGGGCATTCACACATAGCGAAAATAGATTCGACCTTCTCGATTCAGTGTAGAAGGCCTATGGCTCCTTCAGTGCCATTAGGTGAGGGGTTTACAGTCCATAAATGTTTTGAAAGTGCATACGTAAGTTTGAGTGGGTGCAGGTCGACCTGTCACGTAAAACAAAACTATCAAGGTTAAGAGTGATAGGACGATACGAGAGTAGGATTTAAACATCATTGAATGACAAGTTTATCTCCGGGATGGGCTGCCAAAGCCTTAGCCACGACGTTTATCAGGTTTGTCAGCTGATCTTGAGTCATGTTAATGTTGCATCTTCCACGTCCGCTCATTGTCTTCACACCTAGAAAACACAGAGTGAGAAAGACGCCATTGTGTCGTGAGAATATAGAGGGAAGTTTGACCATTGCACAAAGTATTATATATATATGACGTTTCATATACTAAGTATACTAGCACATATATCATCAAATATGCACCAAATAAGTAATCAAGTAAACACTTATAGCTGACGTTTCATATACTAAATCAAATATGCACCAAATAAGTAATCAAGTAAACACATGCCCGAGCTATGTAGTCTAGGTTGTTGAGCCTTACACTTGGACTGTAGCGTCATTACGAGTTGTTTAGTACAAAACGAGTTATAGTCTAGTTCTTCTCAGAAAGACTTTTCTTCTTAAAACCAAGTACACTATAACCAATGGCTCTGATACCAATCTGTCACAACCTCAATTTCCACCTGTAGAGTACTACCACGAGGCGTGTGACTGACTAGGATCAAGCCACCAATCATATTGGACAATAAGATAAATAAAATAGTTTTCGACACAAACAATACGATCAGTGACTAACGTTCAACGTCCATGATGCGTGTTAGTGTATATATGTTTTTAGATATATATTTAAGCCCTTTTTACACTTTTAGCCAAGTTTTAAATTTATAAAACACGATATTTACTAACACTAAACACACATATGGGCAAGTGCACCCATCGTGGACGTAGTATAGTGTTGGTAAGATACCGAGGTCGTCCAAGGACACAAGAGCTTTTAATACCGGTTTATCCTCAACGTCTAATCAAGTCAAAAAGGTTAGAAAAATGTTTTAAAATAAGAAAAATAAAAACTAACTAAATGCTGAAAATAAAAATAAAATAAAAACAGATAGACAAGATGAATCACTTGGATCCGACACGTGTATTAGTATAACCTTTGATTATTTTCGCACTTTTGCACTTGTTTAAGAGATTATCTTAGTTATTGTAGTAGGCCCCTCTTTTGAAGGCGACGTTACCCTCAACCCAGTAGTTTGAGTCAGCAAGGATACAATCCTAAAGGGTCGGATTATTGAAAGATAATGAATTAAGTTATTAATGCAAATTGTGGTAGGCCCCGCTTCTGGCGGTGACGTTACCCTCGGCTAAGTAGTCTGAGTCAGCAGGGATACAGTCCTAAATAGCCGGGTTATAGTATTAATAGTAGTTAACTTATGAGGGGGTCAAAGAGTTTGGATCCCCGCCATCCAATACCTATGGGCATTGAAGAAGATCCTACTAAATTTGACCCAGGTTCCAAGCAGGACCTCTAAACGCTGAACAAGGGCAAGACCCTTACCAAACCGTTCCCTTAACCCCCGACCAGGTAGCCAACATACCTCCATATAGACCGTGGAGATATGAATGGTGAAAATCTTTTATTTTATATAGACAGTAAAATAACGCCAAGACACCACGGACAAACGATAAGGAAAGATCACCTTCAACATAAGTAACTAGTTATTAAAGTCATTAATACAAAACCAAATAAAAAGTGCAAAAGATTAAAAATAAAAAGTATTATACTAAACACTTGTCTTCACCAAGTGATGTAAGAGACTTAGGCAAACATGGCCTTGATTGTCAAGAACTCTTACGATCAATCTTGGATCCCGAGACGACTCACACACTCTACGATGGACAATGGATGATGGTGGTGGATGATGGTGTTATGGTGGTGGTGGGTGGTGGATGAAGTGTGAGAGAGGTGGTGTGCCAAGGGATGAGAGAGAATGAAGCCAAGCTCCTCTATTTATAGGCTGAACAGAAGGCTGGACACGGCCCCGTGTCCGCTGGACACGGCCCCGTGCCCGCCTGACACTCTCTCTCTTCATTAATTGTAATTGCGAATTACAATTAATGCGCCTGCTGTACTTTCACCACGCCCCCGTGCTCGCTGGACACGGCCCCGTGGTGGGCAATGGAAGCTTCTACTAGTTTGTCTTTTCTGCTGCTTCCTGGGCACGCCCCCGTGTTCGCTGGACACGGGGCGTGTTCAGACTCTGTTTCCTTCTTTTTGCCTTGGGAGGTGCCGTTGAGGGTCCGGGCAGTCCACTTTTGTTCCTTTTCTTGTATTTATGGTAGAATTAGTGGTCTTTTTGCTTCTTTTGTGATTTTGAGCTCATTTCATCCTGAAAATACAAAAGGAAGACAAAAACACTCTTTTTCCAACATTAGTACTTAAAAAGGGTTAGTTTTTTTGCCTTAATTGATGTGTTTTATATGTTGCATTTTACACACATCAAATACCCCCACACTTGAACTTTTGCTTGTCCTCAAGCAAAACTCTTTAAATGTGGCTTACACTCCCAAATGGAATAGGTAGAAGAGAAGTTTTTTAGCTTGTCCTAGAGTGTCGGGAATCCAAGGTTTTTATAGGTTTTATTTTTAGTTATTTACAATCCTATTCGTTATGATTTATTTTGAACTTTTCACAAGATAAACTACTTATTTGGGCATAACATGTTTTATTAAAATTCCATTTATATACAAGTTCACATACCTCACGGGAGATCACTCAACACTCGGCCGAAGGTGTATATTTTAGTGAATCACTCGAGAGCGGCACGGAACTTACGTATTTCCATAGGCTTGCCAAGCAATCAATCCTCCTCCTTTTTAACTTTTTACCTTTGTAAATATCAAGATGACTTTTGGGGTGAAGGCTTGGGTTTAAAGGTGGGTGGTTGGTTAGTGGTTAGTAAAAAGGGCGAAAATCGTAACAAGTGTCGGTTTTCGTAGAATACCTTGTTTTTAGTGACTTATTATTTTTGAAGTACTTCTTCAAACAAGCTTTTGTAGCTTTTGTTTGTTTTTTGACTTCATCATCTAGTTTTTTTTTTTTTTTTTTTTTTTTTTTGATGTCACTTGAAAGGGCAAGTTGACGAAAAACCGAGCTTGTTACTAAAATAAAGGGGAAAAATGAAAAAGGTTTTTGGTGGGTAAAAATGGTTTTTGGGGTAATGAAATGAAAGGTTTAGGCTCAAAGGGGCTATCTAGGGGGATTTTGGGTAGGTAAAAAAATGAAAAATAATGGTTTTGAAAGAAAAATAGTTAGTCCTAATGCCTCCATCATTTACTTACTTGGGTTTAAGTTGGTAAGGACTGGGAATGTATCGTTGTGGCAAGTTCTAGATTTGTAAGGACCGAGCGGCTATTCACACAAGAAACGAAAAATGAGCATTTAATCTAAATATGTGTATTTTTATGCTCAATAAAGGCTCAAAACTCACTTTTTGTGGGAATGGGTTTTTAAATGTGACCAAGCATATATAATCGAATTTTAAACTAGACTTGTTATGCCGTTTCATAGTTTTCTTATGTTGGTTCCTTTTTTATCACGACGCTATCGGTTGTAAACTTGTAAAAATATAACCTTTTTAGAACTTGTTCTTCCCAACTTAAACTAAGACAAGTAAATAAATAAAAAAATGAAAAAGGTTTTTGAAAAAATTTGGGGTGTTTAGCAGTTCCAATAGAGTTTTGTGTAAGGCTTGTGTTTAGGATTTTGCAAAATTTCAAGGTTTTAGCATCCCCCCACACTAAAATTACACATTGTCCTCAATGTGTCCAAAAACAATATTTTTGGTTGATTAAAATGTATAAAAGTGTGTTAAAAAGCAAATATTTATGTTACTGGCACTCTGGACACGGCCCCGTGTTCACCGGGCACGGCCCCGTGGTCAAGTGCCAGTAACAAAAATTTTAGAATTGAAACAGAAGCCTGGACACGGGGGCGTGTCCGCTGAACACGGCCCGTGTCCAGTTACCTGAACTGGGTGATTTTTCTGCAGGGGTTCAGCACGGGGCCGTGTTGGTTGGGCACGGCCCGTGTTGAGCCTTCTGTGATGGAGATTTTTGTCGGGTTGCTCTGTTCTTCATGCATGGTTCCATTTTTTCTCGTTCCCTTTTTCATCCATTACCACCATGAGTGTGTTTTATTCTGCAAAAACTAAAAGATTAAACTAAACTAAGGATAGTTCCGCGGAATGCCTCCGTGGTGCGCCACGTTTATAAGGGTCCTTGGCTAGACCCGATTCCCGGTCATATGTCTTCAGAGTGGAGTGCCTTGCTTCCCAAGTTACACCGTCGGAGAGCGGTATCCAAGCTCGAGTCAATAACCTTCATGTAGTTGACCGGGTCGTCGTCCTCTATTCTCTTCCCAACTCCGAACTTCACCTCATCGTCCCCATACCTCAAAGTCAGTGTCCCTTCATTCATGTCCACCACTGCTTGTGCTGTGGCAAGGAAGGGTCTCCCTAGGATAAGGGGGACCTCGGTGTCTTCCTCCATGTCGAGTATGACAAAGTCAACGGGATAAACGAATTTGCTTACCCTTACCAAGACATTTTCGATGACACCTTGTGGGAATTTGACTGATCAATCAGCGAGTTGTATGCTTATTTTTGTAGGGCTCGTGGTTCCCAAGCCAAGCCTTTTGAACATTGATGAGGGCATGAGGTTAATGCTAGCCCCTAAGTCGGCCAAGGCATTGCGAACGGGTGATTCCCCTATTGAGCATGGAATCGTGAAACTTCCGGGATCGATCTTCTTTTGGGGTAGTTTATTGAGTACGAGGGCAGAGCATTCTTCGCCTAAATTAACTAATTGCAAATTTTCAATTTTCTTTTTATGTGTAAGGAAGTCCCTCATAAATTTAGAGTATTTGGGCATTTGGGTTAGGACTTCGATAAAAGGAATATTGACATGCAATTGTTTTAGCAAACTTTCGAATTTTGTGAATTGCTCATTGGTCTTTTGACGAATTAACCTACCGGGGTACGGAACTCGAGGAGCCTTGATAGGCTCTGGTGATGGGGGAGAGTTCTTTTCCTGCGGATGTGTTGGCGTTGTTTCTTCCGCTGCTGGAGGTACTTCTGCAGGCCCTACGGTGCGGTTTCGTAGTGTGATGAGGTGAACTTGCGCCTTTGGGTTTGTTTCGGTATTGCTAGGTAATGCGCCTTGCGGTCTCTCGGAAAAATTTTGTGCTAGTTGATTTATTTGTTTTTCTATGTTTTGAATGCTAGCTTGTTGATTCCTAAAATTAGATTCTAATTGTAGAAATCTTTCCGAGTTTTTCTTATCAGTGTCGGAGACGAGGCGAGATATAGTATCTTCGAGCCTTTCTCTTCCACCTTGTTGTTGAGTGAAATTTTGTGACTCATTTCTTGATTGCTGAAAGTTTGTTCGTTGGGTTTGTTGGTTACTACTATTGCCGGTTTCCCTCCAACCAAGGTTTGGGTGGTTTCGCCATCCTTGGTTGTAGGTTCCCGTTGGAGGACCCGACGGCCTAGGTCTATTATCAATGTAGTTTACCATTTCTTGTTGATCGTCCGTTTCTTTCATGCAACTCCAATTTTCATGTGACCCACCACACCCCTCACAAGCCATAACCAAGACTGTTTTTGTCATTTCTAATTTTTTTATTTTTGAAGAAAGGGCCTCGATTTGGGCTTGTAAAGAGGTGCTTTCGTCTACCTTATGGGCGCCCGGGGCGATAGACTTATTTCCCCGGGGAGTGTGCCATTGAAAATTGGTTTGAGCAATTTCCTCAATTTGATTATATATTTCGTGTGGGCGTCGATTACCTAAAAGTCCCCCGGAGCTAGAATCAAGTGTCTGCCTAGTATGTGGCAACAATCCATTATAGAAAGTGGATACTTGTTGCCATATTGCGAGGCCGTGATGGGGGCACTTGCGTAATAGCTCCTTGAACCTTTCCCAAGTTTCATATAAGGATTCCCCGTCCTCTTGTGAGTATGTATTAATTTCAGCCATTAATTTAGCAGTTTTAGAAGGAGGGAAATACTTATATAGAAATTTTTGGGCTAGTTCATCCCAGGTGTTTACCGATCCAGCTGGGAGGGTGTTGAGCCAAGCTTTCGCTCGGTCTTTCAGTGAGAATGGAAACATACGGAGGCGGATGGCGTCGTTTGATGCCCCATTGATCCGAAAGGTATCACATATTTCTAAGAAATTAGTTATATGTAGATGGGGATCCTCGTCCGCAAGCCCGTGAAAGGTTGCGGAGTTTTGGAGCATTTGTATCAAGTGCGGTCGAAGTTCGAAGTTATTGGCTTCGACATTCGGAGCATTGATAGCGGCGCCTAAATTACCTACGGTGGGTCGTAAATAATCCATGAGGGTACGTTGGTCCGCCATTGGGGGTGGATCACCCGAAACCTTCTCTTGGTTTTTGGCTTTTAACCTTTTTCTGAGAAAGCGTTCGGGTTCTTCTAATGGTTCCTTTATGTCTTTATTGGAACTGGAGCTCATACACTACGCGAGGTTGGTGTCGGGTTCCAAGTCCTGCAATAAAAACAAAAAAAGAATGTCGGTCAGAAGGTTCACCACGGCCCCGTGTTGAGCGAACACGGCCCCGTGGTCGGAAATACAGTGATTGTTTTCCAGATCCCAGTTACTGGAAGTTGGACACGGCCCCGTGTTGCACCGGCACGGCCCCGTGGTCACCCTTCTGTAACTTGAAAAACAAAAACTGCCAGTAACTTTGCTGAGCACGGCCCGTGTCCGACCAGGCACGGCCCCGTGCTGAGCTCTGCAGAAGCTAAAAATCTAAGAAAAAAAAATCCTAAAAAAAATTAAAGAAAAATAAAATAAAAAAAATGATTAGGCCGTTGATTCCTAACTTTCTTAAAATCCTTGTGTCCCCGGCAACGGCGCCAAAAACTTGATGCGTGTTAGTGTATATATGTTTTTAGATATATATTTAAGCCCTTTTTACACTTTTAGCCAAGTTTTAAATTTATAAAACACGATATTTACTAACACTAAACACACATATGGGCAAGTGCACCCATCGTGGACGTAGTATAGTGTTGGTAAGATACCGAGGTCGTCCAAGGACACAAGAGCTTTTAATACCGGTTTATCCTCAACGTCTAATCAAGTCAAAAAGGTTAGAAAAATGTTTTAAAATAAGAAAAATAAAAACTAACTAAATGCTGAAAATAAAAATAAAATAAAAACAGATAGACAAGATGAATCACTTGGATCCGACACGTGTATTAGTATAACCTTTGATTATTTTCGCACTTTTGCACTTGTTTAAGAGATTATCTTAGTTATTGTAGTAGGCCCCTCTTTTGAAGGCGACGTTACCCTCAACCCAGTAGTTTGAGTCAGCAAGGATACAATCCTAAAGGGTCGGATTATTGAAAGATAATGAATTAAGTTATTAATGCAAATTGTGGTAGGCCCCGCTTCTGGCGGTGACGTTACCCTCGGCTAAGTAGTCTGAGTCAGCAGGGATACAGTCCTAAATAGCCGGGTTATAGTATTAATAGTAGTTAACTTATGAGGGGGTCAAAGAGAGAGTTTGGATCCCCGCCATCCAATACCTATGGGCATTGAAGGAGATCCTACTAAATTTGACCCAGGTCCCAAGCAGGACCTCTAAACGCTGAACAAGGGCAAGACCCTTACCAAACCGTTCCCTTAACCCCCGACCAGGTAGCCAACATACCTCCATATAGACCGTGGAGATATGAATGGTGAAAATCTTTTATTTTATATAGACAGTAAAATAACGCCAAGACACCACGGACAAACGATAAGGAAAGATCACCTTCAACATAAGTAACTAGTTATTAAAGTCATTAATACAAAACCAAATAAAAAGTGCAAAAGATTAAAAATAAAAAGTATTATACTAAACACTTGTCTTCACCAAGTGATGTAAGAGACTTAGGCAAACATGGCCTTGATTGTCAAGAACTCTTACGATCAATCTTGGATCCCGAGACGACTCACACACTCTACGATGGACAATGGATGATGGTGGTGGATGATGGTGTTATGGTGGTGGTGGGTGGTGGATGAAGTGTGAGAGAGGTGGTGTGCCAAGGGATGAGAGAGAATGAAGCCAAGCTCCTCTATTTATAGGCTGAACAGAAGGCTGGACACGGCCCCGTGTCCGCTGGACACGGCCCCATGCCCGCCTGACACTCTCTCTCTTCATTAATTGTAATTGCGAATTACAATTAATGCGCCTGCTGTACTTTCACCATGCCCCCGTGCTCGCTGGACACGGCCTCGTGGTGGGCAATGGAAGCTTCTACTGGTTTGTCTTTTCTGCTGCTTCCTGGGCACGCCCCCGTGTTCGCTGGACACGGGGCGTGTTCAGACTCTGTTTCCTTCTTTTTGCCTTGGGAGGTGCCGTTGAGGGTCCGGGCAGTCCACTTTTGTTCCTTTTCTTGTATTTATGGTAGAATTAGTGGTCTTTTTGCTTCTTTTGTGATTTTGAGCTCATTTCATCCTGAAAATACAAAAGGAAGACAAAAACACTCTTTTTCCAACATTAGTACTTAAAAAGGGTTAGTTTTTTGCCTTAATTGATGTGTTTTATATGTTGCATTTTACACACATCAAATATCCACAGTTTAAAAGAAATAACTAATGTCAACACCGGAAGCATATGTTTAATAGTTTAAAACATCAGTTTAAAGTTCATAATTATTAATAGAAACCCAACACGGGTTCATACGACCGCTGCACTCCTGCTGCATGCTCCCGAGCTATCACCGAGTACCTTCAAAGCATGAAGTAGGGTGTCAACATAAAGTTGACGAATACATAAGTTGTCCATTTATACCATGCCATAGGGAGCTACCCCATAAATACAAGCTACTAGACTCCTTGATAATACCGAAACTTTCGCACTTAAGTTGTTGGTGCCCCGTTTGTCAATGTCTACCATTATTGACGCTTACCGGGGACTATTAGTTCACGCTCATCCACTCAAGTAACGGTGTGAGGTTAGTGAGACCTAAATAGCGCTATTTAACTAATATCTCGTTCGCCTAGCCCCGGTGACTAATCGGTACAGTAATGTACGGACTTTGTGATAGAGTTCCGTTTAGTAGGCTAGTTCATGAAATATAAATAACATTTAACTTGAGCATCCCACATAAGGGGGATGTGTTGTCCGTTCCATTCCCAACCACCAGGAATAGATAATTTAGTAAAGTGTGTGAACTCAGATTGGTTTGCTCGGCATATAGTTTACTGGTTTAAACAGTTGGTTAACCATGTCCTATTATGGTTACCAATACTAGTCAAGTTTTTGTTATGCAAGTAGTTCACGTATTTGTACACATAGCTAACAGGTAGCATGCAAGGTATCACATAAAACACAAATATACATACGGGTCATATAGACAAACAACAACTTAGATAGCCCAAAATACAACATGTGGTACGCGGCCTCAACAGTTTGTAGTCCAACAATACAACACCTTAGTTGTGCGTTCCAAATAGAAAATCAATATACGTGAATGTGTGGTCTAGTTATCATAGCCCAATAATCAGGTTACAAGTATGTGTGCGGCCCAATAGTTGAACGACCCAAAAAGAGTGTGCGGCTCACTGCCTAGTGTGCGACCCATGTGAGAGTGTGCATCCTCAAGGCTGTGTGCGGTCATGCATAGTCTGTATGTACAATTTGCTGTGAATATTGTACCACTAGAGTGTACGGTTTATCAGGTGTGCGACTGTGCATATTTCACTTGTACTATGGTGCATTCAAGATTGTACTAAGAAGAGGTGTGCGGCTTAAAGTGTGCGACTCAATATCATCCTCTTTTACATTGTGTACCACAACTTGTACATTCAGAGAATGTGCGGCACACCTAGCACACATGAGTGTGCGGTGTGCTGCACTGGTTTGTACATCAAGCAAGTGATGTTGTACATGTATGAGTGTACGATATTCATTTTAAACTAACAGAAATTATTCAAGTTTATCAAATCAAGATGGATTCAAGATTCCCATTTAATGTTAATCCTCAAGAACCCTAATCATTCTCTTGACTGTTTCATCATGCATCAATCAATCAATAACCGATTCAATCATTAATCCACACACAGATTTACACATTATTTCCTTCTAAAATAGATCTAGACTTCTATTCTTATCATGAACATTTATCATACTTCATCTGACATTTACATCATGTACTCACTGTCTACTAACACACCTTCATCAGATATACATCACCAAGAATAGATTCGTAGTTCTTTTTCAACAGTAAGCATTAAACACCCCTTTTTGTTCATAATATCGGTCAACATGCATAATCAAAATAATATTGAGTCTTGTTCCTAACATGCCCTAGATCTTTTAAATCATCGAACACATAACCATGAAAACAAGATTAGATTTTTGTGATTACCATTCCAACAGTGATTACCAGACTGCTGCCATATAATCATCGCATTATTCTAGTATGGTCTTCTAAGCATAACATACAAACAAACAATCAAATTGTCACCAACCATAGCATAAATGACATTAACTAACCTGGAAGTTATGATGTGAGATTGTACGATAAAATAAAGAGGATGATGCTTCAAAGAAATGAAGAGAATGTGTGATTGCTACGATAAAATCTAGAGAGAGAAAGTAGGAGAAGAGAGAGAGGGAGAGATAGAGAATGTTTTTAGGGATTGCTACCGTCAAAATGGATTGGGAAACATTCCCTGCGTATGGCAATGCATGTATTTATAATGTGGGCAAAAGATACCGCACACACATTCATGTGTGTGGTCCCTATGATTGTGCGGTATCACTAGGGAAAACGATGGGTTCTTGGGCTTGTATTTGGGCCTGGACTATTTGTGTGTGTGGTCCAGAAGAGAGGTGTACAAGGTGGAGGTGTGTTTGTGTTTAACGGAAGTGTGCGACTGCACCCATTCATCGCATAACTCAAATACATACATATACACATCTACATTTTAAACAAAAATTATATCATAAATATTCATTCATTATATTCACACAATTATCTTTACATAATCACAAACACAAAAATGGAAACGTGCAGGGAAAGCCGAAGTGTCACATTATCCCCAAGTTCAAAGAAAGTTCGTTCCGAAATTTACCGCGTAGCCACTGACTTGCTAGTGTGTGTGTTTACACGTTTTTGCGGCGTGTCACATAAAGCCCTCTTCATTCCTAATATAGGCAGGCACACCATCCATCGTGTCTTAACCCTACACAAACCTAACTTGGGCCATAAACTAATGAACCCTAATAATGAATTGTAATAATTATAAGTGACCCCTACATTCAAGTTGTAGCACAAATGTTAATCAAACTCAATTTGTTTAGACCTCTATTTTGTGGTAAGTTTACGTCAATCGACTCGTATCCTCCTTCTGATCAAAGCTCGAAAATATCGGTTTGTAATTTGGAAAAAAAACTGAACTCCGTTAAGTTTTTTAATAACGGCGGACTATTTTACAAACAAAATGGAAGAGTTTAGATTATTATGGATAATTAATTGAGTTGGAATTATTATCAGCCAAAAAGAGCCGGTTCCAATTATTAAAAATCTAATTTGCCTTTATTTAATATAAGTTATTTCTTAATTATTTAACATATATTAAATATGAAAAAAATTACTCATGAAAAACCATTTTTATCATTATTCTTTTTTATAATATTTTGACTAACATAAGTTGGAATTTGATGATTGTTGTAATATAAGTTTTTTGTTAAAAATATAGTTTATTTAGAAAATTCATAACAAATTTTGTATTCAAGTCACTTCTTAATAAATATAATAATTAAAATAATTAATAAATATAATAACCATCAATAATTAAAATTATTATTCATAATTAAGTCAAGAGAAAGGTGAAAAAACCAAAAAGTAGATGGCCTAGAACATTGACAGTTTTTCTTTCAAATTTTCTTTTATTATATAATATAGATTATCGAAAAATAAAGCAACGGAAAATCCATGATACAAATGATTTGTTCTATGAAAAAAAGATTCTCTTACAAACCATTTAAATGAATGAATTAATTAATTATAAAGAAAGATTCATAAAAATGTATATGTATTGTTATGCTAGGTTATAGACTCGTGTACCACACGTGTCACACCCCAACCCATAGCACATCTAGTCGAGGCATGATAATTGTCCTCATGACAACTAATATAAGTTTTAATATTTAAAGCATATCCAATTTAAATTATCATATAAGAAGAAATTTCCAAATAATCCATACAATGTTCAAAACATAAACATAAGACAATATTCTAATTTGTTTTTCTAAGGCCTGTTCTACATATTAGCCGAATATACGCTCATTATATCGTGTTCGCACATCGAATTCGACATAACACTAATAATATTATATATTTTTGCCTAATATACTCTCAATACCATGTTCGCATAGAAGTCTACTTAATAATAATAATAATAATAATAATAATAATAATAATAATAATAATAATAATAATAATAATAATAATAATATATTTTAGCCGAATATATGCCCGTTATACCGTGTTCGCATCGAAGTCGATAAAACACTAATAATATTAAATATTTTAGTCTAATATATGCTCGTTATATCGTGTTCACGTCGAAGTCAACGTATAAAAAATGTTATATATTTTAGTCGAATATACGCTCGTTATACCGTGTTCGCGTCGAAGAAGTCGATGTAACAATAATATTATATATTGTAGACGAATATACGATCATTATATCGTGTTTGGGTCGAAGTTGATGTAACACTAATAATATTATATATTTTAGCCTAATATACGCTCGTTCTACCGTGTTCGTGTCGAAGTCGACTTAATAATAATATTTTATACTTTAGCCGAATATACGCTCATTATACCGTGTTCGCGTTGAAGTCAACGTCGTAATAATAATAATAATAATAATAATAATAATAATAATAATAATAATAATAATAATAATAATAATAATAATAATAATAATAATAATAATATATTTTAGCCGTATATACGCTCGTTATACCATGTTCGCGTCAAAGTCGACGTACCACTAATAATATTATATATTTTAGCCGAATATACGCCCGTTATACCATGTTCGTGTCATTGTCGACTTAAAACTAACATTATAATAAAAGTAATATCAGAAAAAAATAAAGGCCTCGTATATGTCGCCGCGTACAGGGGTGTACGTGACGTTTTGTTCTTCCTTGATCTGCATCCACAAAATTCCATAACCAAAAATCTGAAATTTCATGAAAAACAACCTAAATCAACGATCCAATGTAGAAATAAACTTCAAAATACTAATCTATGGGTGAGAATACGTACCTGTAATGCTCCAATGATGTGAAATACGGTCGAAATACGACCAAATAGCGTATATGCAGCGTATGTGTGTGTTTGAGAGTTTGTTTGTTGTGTGCGTATACAGGGTTCGTCTACATGATCTCCTGTATAACGCACCAATATATGACGCGTATAGTTCTTCACACAGCGTCTATCATAAATGGTTAATTACCATTTAGCCCTGCGTTACCCCTTATACAGACAAAACACATAGCAAAATTGGTCATTAATCATTTACAATTTTAAATTTCTAAATATTTAGGGGAATTTTTTCCGCCCAGTTTAGACGCCACGTACAGCTCTGTACGCGACGTCTACTCTGTACGCGACATCTATCTATGGTCAAAAGACCATTTTAGCCCTGTGTAGGAGCTGTATGTGGGATATCACATGGCTAAAATGGTCTTTTGGCAGCTGATAGACGTCGCATATAGACATGTACGTGGCGTTTATTTGTTTTTATAAAAAAAATTTTGTGTTTGTTGCTTAAATTAAATACAAAATAAATGTAAATAATAACACTAAAATGAATTATACAAAAATCATATTAATATTAATAACAATAACATTAATTATACAAAATTCATTGTTGCGGTTCACTATCGATGAAATTTATACTCGGGTTTGGGTCCGGTTTCAGATGCACTATCGATGCATACCATTGAAAACGCGGCATATACATATCTTCTCATTATTCTTCAACGGGTCTTTGGTGCATCAACCGTAGATTGTCCACTATCAGCATGGGATAGTCCCCTTCTAGCTTAACATGTATGAAGTGGCCTCCATTAACATGAACGAGAGTTATCACTTCAGCTTACGGATCATCAGGAGGATTCAATATCGGGAGGAAAGTACAACTCCCATTGACGCTTAACACGTGCATGAAGACACCATACCGTTGCGCAATGAGAAGCCATGCGTGGGGGCATTTTCATCCGGTCATTCGGTGGACAACGTTGCACAGAATTCCAAATTAGGCTCGTACGTAGTCGGTTAAAATGGCATTTGGATCATGTTTCAAATATAGCCCACCATGTCAATAAGTTTTAATTCATCTCTTTTAAAATGTCCTCGGGCCACACGTGTTATTCCATACTGAAACCTACATCCTCATACCGAAACCCAAGATGATCGTCTGCCTTCACATCTTGTATACACGAGATGTACTAGTGAAACACTGATGGAAGCTGTGGGCTTAAACCGTTTGATATTTAGAACGTTCTCGTCCCCAGGATTAATGGAAACCCATGATCAACTCGTATCTCATTCTTTTTAGAAGTCGTTGAACGGCTTCGTTGCAGTTTGGGTTTTTTGAGACTTTATGACTAAACCTGTTCCACGAGAGCCCTATGACGGTACGTATAAACTGTGTCGTGGAGCATCGCACCTTCTTTGTTGGGAACCTTCAAAGGAGTTGCTTGCCTCACCGAAGGAGCTGTTTCTCACAGTCTCGTCTATCCTTGGAGCTTCGTCTAACCTTCGCTATACTTTCTTGGATGTTGGCCACCCACGAGTATGTTGTTGGATAATCGATGGTTTCAAGGTAGATTTGGTTTGAATCAACACCGCTTTAATCTTTGACATAAAGATTTTTTTCTGAGTAGGGGTTGTAACTTTAATAGTTTCCTCACATTATTAGGTTCTTTTGCCACATCTGCCTCCTCATCCATCAATTTACATGGTAGTAAGTTAAGCTTGCACTAGAAGACGTCTATGTCTTCGAGTTAAATCTTATCATCTGCACAGTTAAATTAATGCAATGTTTAAGCCACATGAATATAAAAAGTTTATCACAAAGGGGTTGTACGATAAACATTTATTACCGCCACTTACATACTCGTCCAACTGGCAAGCACACGAAAACCCATAGCTAATCCACATTTGCAACAACATAATGAATGAAGTCTCTGCAATACCTCTAGCTTCATGGGAAACCTTCCCACGTAGGTGGTTAAATAGAGGTAGTTTGTGGTGGTTCACGTTTTTTCAATGCTTTCTTGGAAACTCTTCTTTATTTCTCCGAACCGTGTTTCAACTATATCTAAGACACATCCCACAATTCGGTCCAGGGAGGTCTTATCTCGAACGTATCTCTTCAAATTGGCATGCTGGCTCTTAACTCTGTTGGTAGTACGCTGACTAAAGTTGCGACTTTGATTAGTCCACACAAAGACGAACATTTCTTTATAATCTTTCAGCCATATCATGCACATAGTTAAAGATCCCTAAAAATTAAAATAACAAATTAAATTAAATGTGTATATGTATAAATATAATGGAATGTGTGAATCATATGTTGTAAAAAAACTTACTCCTACATTTTCAAGCCACAAGTTGCTTATGCAGTTTGCGCAAGTTGTAATCGTATATGGGTACTCAAGGAGAGTCACACAATGTGCCCAAAAATGACAGAAATTTCTCCCAGTCTTTGTTTGTGAATGCGTTCTTGTAGTGCTTACAAATATTCTGTTGTATGTGATACCTACAATGATACCTAGAGGTGTTCGGAAATACTTTAGCACACACATTCATCAGGGCCAAGTTTATATCCCTTACAATCACACGTGGCTCCATATATTCATTCAACGTTGACCAGATCCGTTCAAGCACCCATACGAACTTATCACTCCGTTCTTTACAAATAACGGCATGCGCAATACAAAACGACTTGATGGTCGATGTCAAATCCACGACATAGACAAATGGCATGTTGTATATTTTTGTTTTGTACGTCGTGTCGTTCAACAGCACGTGCGGGAATGCACGCCACATATCACTCTGGTAGGGATGAACAAAGAAGAGCTCTGTTACGACATCTGTTCCAGGGTCTTGCCAGGTCTTGTAAACGAACCTGTTTTAAAGCAGCATGTTTCTAGTGTCTTCATGGGAGTCTTTCCATATCTTTGTGAGACTCTAATCTTCAGCACCACATTTCATACGTTTTTAGGAACATGGATCCTGTTTTGAGCTTTTAATTGCTTCCTTTTTGTTTGAAAATGTGGCTCCATGTTTTGAGATCTCAGCTGCACGATTAGCTTGTAGTCGTTGGGAGTTATTCTTCACACAAACACGTGGCCGACAGGTCCTCAATAAGTTCATGGTTATGTTTGGCTTTTCCCACTACAATCCCATAGATTTCATACGACTGGTGCCAGACCCGCCATCAGATAAAATGGGCAACTGATTTTTTTGCTACCGACTTTTCTAACTGTTGGTGTAATACGGTGCTCACCACCATGGTCACATTCAAGCTCACCACCACGGTCATATTTAAGCTATAACACCAATAGGCTTAAGTTACATTTTATATTTATTAATCAGGTTTAATTCTTTTATATTATATTTATTTATTTTAATATATAACATTTAACTAAAAAAACATATGTATATCATTGTCTCGCGCAGCTAGATAAATTTAATACCTGCTTAGTTTTGTATGGATTGCTCACCCTCGGGGGTTCCTCGACATCATATGGTGGTATGTTCGGAGGCTCACCACCATATCCTCCGTCGTCCGAATAGTCTAGTTGAACTAAAAAGAATGTGATGCATTTTAGCATTCGTAAGGATTACTCGGGTTACTGAATTGCTCATCACCATACGATGAGGTGAATGGAGGCTCACCACTATATCCATCCGGATAGTGTTGTTGCACGTAAGTAGATTCACACCCGTATCCATAATCCGGATACCCTTGTTGCGTCGGATAATATGATTCATCCATAGGGGGGGTGTTCGTTCAAATATAGAAACGATATGTTTTGATCAACCTATACACCAGACACAAGCTCCTCTTCCTCATAAAAATAAAAATCAGGAACACCAGATTCCTCCTAAAAATGGTATGACAAACAGTAAATAATCAAAACAACAAAGAGTTAAAGTTAATAAATGTTACCGGATCAGTTCTGGGCACCCATGAATCGCTAGAATACTGCCCAAAGAAATGGTTATCGTCCCAAAATGATGACATTTGTAGTGTGTTGAATTAATAAACTCTCGTTTAACGGTTGGTTAAACGTAGAATGCAAACAAAAGGAACAGAAGAACTGAACCGTAAAGAATTCTCTGTGTATCACTATTTAACAACTTCAAAATTGAAAATATACGCCGTGCATAGCCCTGTACGTGGCGTATAACTTTAATCACGTGCCCATAAAATATCGTATCATAGTCAAATCGGAAAAATATACGCCACGTACAGCTCTGTACGCGACGTTTTCCCCTATGGTATATGAGCATTGTACAGGCCAATATTTGGTGTACATGTGATTGGTGTGATGTTGTACGAGGTTGCACACCTGGTCGGACATAGGAACCCTATACACCTGGTATAGCGCTGTATGAGGCGTCAAAAGAACCCTATACGCCTCGTACAAGGTTGTAAGAGTGTCTAAAAGGGTGTGCAAATTGACAACCGGGTGTGTGAATATGTAGACCCTTTTAATAATTTTGTGAATTTATACAAATATTTTGATGAATTTGTGAATGTATATAAATAATAGAGAAAAACTAAAAAATGTTAAAAATTAATAATTGGTTTTAGATTTATCTTAAACTTTATAGAATGGATTTGCGAGTGAAAATCGCTTGGGATTTTTGTAAGATAATTATGTTGGGATTGAAGACCTTTGCTTATTGGGCTTGATGAAGGCTTAGAAGACTTTGTACTTCTCACGTGCTTTGATCCATGATTGTTTTTTTGGCTTAAGTTACTTAACGTAATTATATCCCTATTTATACCTATGTCATGTATTGTAATATTCGTCCTTGCTTAATAAAAAACCTAGTTGCATAATCACGTAAAATTGTCGTGTTTCTATTGCTTTTATTTTTCTTTTTGTTTTTCGTAATATTCGTTTGTGCAATAGTATGTTGGTTTTGGTACGCCACTTAAAGCCAAACAATGTAAAGTTTGTTGTTGATCCCGTAAACAAACCGTTAGTGAAACTTAATCTAAACTAGTCAATTGAGAGAAGAGAAAACACTAAACTTCTGAATTGTGTTTAAGAATTTCAAATTTCTTAGATACGCGCAACAAGTACTAGTTTATACAACATATTTCAACAAATCAATCAATTAATTAACTAACTTCCCTCAACTGTTTACATTATATACTCCGTACACAAGTGGCCACAATTCAATCAATCTTTAACACAATGCACAAAACATAATAAGCAACTAACTCAAAGAATATTCAATTTTCCGTTCTCAACAATTTTGAAAATTCAACGTACCATATCCATGCTACTATTGGTCATTGTAGCGCTAGAAAAACTGACTTCCGAGCCATCTGGTGGAGCGTAATAGATGGGCACCGGCATCTTCAACGGAAGATTTGGGAGTGCACCTTGGAACTTGAGCACCTGAATTACTTCGTGGATAGACGGCCTTAGATTTCGATCAGGGTGTGAACACCATAACCCAACCATCATCAAGCGCTCAACTTCTTTTGCGTCAAATTCCTTGTTCAGCAGCTGATCCACACCAGAAAGCAGCTCGGTTTTTCCAAGTAAACCCCATACCCACTCAACCAACCCAAGATCAGAGTCTGGGTCAACTTTATCTGTTGCCTTTTTCCCACAAGCTATCTCTAATGCAACCACCCCGAAGCTATAAACATCCGACTCTTTGCTGGCTTTGCCGGTTGTTGCATACTCAGGAGCCATATAGCCTAGAGTTCCGGCTAAGCCAGTTGTTTTCAGACCTAGTTCATTGTCCATGAGTCGAGCCAATCCAAAGTCTCCAAGCTTTGCGTTAAATCCTGAATCAAGCATGATGTTGCTTGCTTTGATATCACGATGCACCACACATTGTTCACACTCTTCATGGAGATATAGCAATGCAGAGGCTAAACCTGTAGCAATGGTGTACCTCACATCCCAATTAAGGACACTTTTTTTGTAGAACAGATGAGAAGCAAGGCTGCAGTTTGGCATAAATTCGTACACTAGCAAGAATTGTGTCTCATCATGGTACCAACCTATGAGTTGCACCAAGTTTCGGTGCCTTAAACTGCTGATGATCTTCACTTCTGTCATGTACTCTTTCTTTCCTTGTTTAGAACTCTGTGAAATTTTCTTGACAGCTACCATGATACCTTCACAGGATAAGTAGCCCTTATAGACACACCCGAATCCCCCCTCGCCTAACTTTTGCTCATCAGAGAAGTTGTTGGTAGCCAATGCGAGATCTCTGAGAGGAAATCTTTTGGGTCCTATTTCTCTATCAAGATCATCATTTATTGATGTCAAGGAAACTCTGTCTTCTGATTCTTGCGTAGGTTTTCTTTGTCTCCTCCAGAATATAGCATATACTACCATGCCTCCAACAACAAGAACACAAAGAGGACCGATTAAGGATGCTAGTTTCAATCTATTTATGTCCTCGTCCCTTTTCTGTGCTGTCTTCAAGCTTGAACTGAACTTCCAGTATCTAAGAGTATGTTTCTCCATAAAAAGACCCGTGGTACCCGAAAATCCAATTGTTACCCACTCAGGAAGAACCTCACTTAGATCAACTTTATATGAAAGAACAGTATTATCATTTGGAGACGCATTTTCAGCCCCGTAGCGCAAAGACAGGCTTAACATCTGTGTTGTAGCATTGTAAGACACCCAAGCATCCGCAGACTCTCCGCTATGAAAGCTAGCATTCCAAGCAGTGAAATTAGCCGAACCAAGCGAGTTAATGTTGATACCCACATGACCATATGGAGGATCAATCCATGTATTTGCAACAGTATCAAACTCAACAACAATCATTTGGTTTTGAGGCGAGTTATAATTAGTTGAGTTGAACAAGCCTATATATTGACCAACTGAGTTGGGTGGGATTTGGAAGCCGACTGGTGCAAGAAAGAAAGCGAACGCATCGCCATAGGTAGATCGATTTAGTGTATCTATAACAAATGTGAAGTGAGTGGTGAAATCCGAGAGCTTTCCAGATTTTCTGTCCCATATCTGGACACCATCCGCGTATTTAGCATGGCCAACACGCACGATATCGACACGGTTGAGCTCTATGGCACCAGAAGAAGGTACCGCGTCACCTGAATATGCTATAATTTTTTCATGAGAAACAAAACTTGTGATCTCGAAATCTAATGATTCAGATATGGGCAAGAGGAATAAGGAAGGAAAAACAAAGAGAAAGATACAAGCGATTTCACATCTTGAAGATGAGAAGTACGCCATAATTAGAAAGGAGATCAGACAACTGATTAAACATGTCCATAAATACAATCTTTGAAGTCTAAAATATTAAGACATGCCATTGTCGGTAGAACAAACCGACAGCATGAATATTATTTCTATTTAGTTTCTTAACATTTATATACTATCAATATTCAAGTTGTTCAAATATTTACAATTAAATAAACAGTTTACATGATACTTAATCTAAAGTAAACAGTTTTAGTAAACATCTTGAAATTAAGACGATTAAAATGACAGTCAATCGACCAATGAGGTGGTGGTCCATTGGCAAAGGCAAAGCCTTTAAAACACCTAGGTTTGGAAGGGGAAGGTCTTGGGTTCAAGTCCCACAGACGACAGCGATTAAAGAAATTAACCGTTCAAAAAAAAATGACAGTCAATCATAATTATCTCTTTTAGATTACTCTTGTAATTAAATTCATATTTTCTAACAACATATAACTTAAGTAAACTAAATTGAATAACAATGATAATGAAACATGTTCTCGTAAATGAAAACTAGCTCTTTATTACCCACAAGCCAAACTAGCAAGATGCTGGTGAAAGGCCACCACCAAATTACAGGAGGATGTCAAAAATAAACCACTATATTCCACTCCATGTCATGAAAACTAGCTCTTTATTCAACCACACATAAAGATTTGATTTGACATCCTCAACTAGTCTTTCCGGCCCCTTCTTAATCTTCTTAAAAATCATGTCGTTTCTTGCTTTCCATACAAACCATAATGTGGAAATAATGAGACAAAGCCCCATCTTCCTATAAAGCTTGCTCCCAATTGTAAGCTATTTAAATTGTAATTTTTCTTTCACACACCATCTAGGACCACCATTTTACACATTCATTTTAATTTTCTAGTGCCATTTTCCTTGCGATTTTAGCCATGCCTACTCTCCAAGCCAAGAAAAATTCATCTTCTTTAAATCCACTTTGACCAAACAAATAGTCTATTTTCATGAGCAAACAGTTCCTATTCGATTTGACGTCGAACCGAACCAACCGAAAAGTCTGCCTCCCACCCCCCCCCCCCCCTCTTGTCCACACTCCATCTCCATATATTGATCTCTAATCTGATTTAGGCGTTGCTACCTGAGTAGCTCTTCAAGGTATAAAAAGTTGTTTAAAAAGAACAAGAGTCGTCAAGGACCACCTGAAGCAAAAGTCATAAAGTATTATTTAATGATATTAACACATTGGACCGGTTGACAAGTTCAAATAATCAACATCATATTTATAAGATAATAACATATGGCCGGCGTCTGCTAGCGGTCCTCTATTACTAGCAATTTGTAAAAACCCATTAAATTTTTCGTTTCTGTTTTTGAATATTTTTTTTAAGGTAAACTCTAATATTTCAACTGAACGTACTAGTGTTAAAATATTAACTTAGTAACATAATAGAAAACTTCAAAAACAATTGTATTTTGCATATCAACTGATAGAATATTTGTCACACCCTCAAATTCCACATGCAGAGTACTACCGCGAGACGTATAACTGACCAAGATTCAGCCACCAATCATATTCATATTGAACAATTAAAGTAATATAGTTCATCAAACCAATACAATTAGTGACTACTAAAGTTTAAGTCCAAAAGTTCTTAAGTTCAAAGCAACAGTTTAAGTAAGTAGCGGAAGTATAGGTAAAATGATTTAAACATAAGTTCACAGTTCACAGTTATTAAAGAACCCAACACACGGGTTAAGACGTCCACTACACATCCCCAAGCTGCAAGCTCCTAAGTCACTGTGTACCTGCAAAGCATGTAGTAGGGTGTCAACATAAACTTTGCGAGTTCACGATTATATCCAGTTTTAATTCCAAAAACTTGTTTAAGTAGTTAAGTTACTCATTTATATCATGCCATGGGGAGCTACCCCATATGTAAGGTATTAAACTGCGTTATACTGAATCCTTGCGACCGTACGTTTCCGTAGTGTGCCCCATTTGTCAATGTCTATCATCATTGACGGTTTGCTAGAGTCTATTAGTTCACGACCGATCCTATCCAGGCACGGTGTGAGGCTGGTGAGACCTAAATAGCGTTGTCAACTAATAACCCGTTCGCCAGGCCCTGTCGACTAATCGGTATATGTAAGTGGAGACTTCCGTGATAGAGTTTGGTTTAGTACACTTGTTGTATCTAATATAAATTGTAATTAACCGTGCGTCCCACACAAGGGGAGAAAAGTATGTTTGTACCCCACACAAGGAGGTAGTGTTGTTTGTTCCGTTTCCCAACCACTGGGGACGCATGCTTTTAGAAAAAGTTGTGAACTCACCTCGGTTTGCTCGACAGACAGTTTACTTGGTTTGGTTTGCTGGTCAACCACGTCCTATTATGTTTACCAGTATAGGCCAGGTTTGGGTATAAATAATTCACGTATATCCTAGACGTATCTCACACATGGCATGCATATCAAATCATCATGTAAAGTACTTAGGCCTAACCTAGCATATGAGCAGCAAATAGTAGCAGTTAACATGTAGCCCAAACATAGCATTCAACTGTGTGGCCCAAATAAACGACAGCGCAACCCCGTTGTCACACCCCGATTTTCGGTTTATGCGGAAGCGTATTGCGAGGTGTGGCCAGAGCGGCAATCGTTACAATCAATCGAGTAAACAACATAAGTAAACCATAAAAGGATGTTCATCCATACATTTGTTTTGAAACCATAATTTACATAACTTGTTCGAAAATTGTAAACCACTACAACTTTAACAACATTGTTCAAAGTTTAAAATAGTTTCACACAACATAACTGTGACACTTCGGGTTTTCCCGAGCAACCATCTCTGTATTTAATCAACGTGTATATATATATTATATTGAATGGAAGTTTGTGATTCTAGTTGTGATTCTCCGTGACGTGCTAATTATCGATAACATGTATGCATTACATATATTTATATAGATAAAGTGTGTGAGCGTGTGCATGTGTGTGAGGTGAGCCGAAACCATGACCCAACTCGAGGCCCCTTGGTCTCGAGTGAACAGTAAGGCATATTAGGGGCCGGTTTGGTTTGGGCCATGTGAAAGCCCAAGTCGCAACACCCTAAGCCCACTCGGAACACTATATAACCCAACCCTCACACCCCTTTGCCTCTTTTACAACACTCATCTCACTCACCCTCACCATTCTTCTCCAAAACCCTACAAACACCAACATCCACCATCACCTTCTTCCTTCTACTCGGAACCGACAACAAGACCACATTCGGATCACCTCGGAACCACCACTCGGGGACTCCACCTAGTCGCCTGCTTTTGAGCTACACACAACCGGTTAGTGAGATAAATATGGTTGCTAGATGATAAATGTTAGTTGTTGTTATTGTATGCAAGTTGATGTTACATTATGTGAATTCAATATGTGCAAAGTGAGTAATCGGCTAACATGTGTACATTTCGGATAGATATCATTGTTGTGTGACATATAATGATGGTTGTTGATTCTTGTTCCGGTTTGTAATAAGGGTTGGTTAGGGAAAATTTGCATGATTCTTAGGTTTGTAGGTATAATGGTAATGATTTATGCTAGATTCGGTATTATAACCTTTGTTAATGAAGATGCACTGTTTTATATATTGCCTAATTTGATTCGGATCTATTTCGAGGGTTCATATGTATGATGAATGTGTTTGAATATGGTTGATGATAAATGAAGAACACTTTGAAGGTTGCTTAAATATTTCAAATATGCTAAGTTTGATCCGAATTGTGCACATTTTAGACAAGAAAACATGTTTAGTGGGCATAGTACACTGTTACATGAAATTGCAATTCTATTGGTCAGTACATTGCAGGTTCTAGAAGATTTGCTGCACGTAATCACGGTTGCGAGTCGTAACCTTTGGTTGCGACTCGAGACCACATCAAGTCTTGTCGAGATCTCCCGATTGCGAGTCGCAATCAACGCGTATCGAATCCGGTTGCGAGTCGTAACCACTGCTGCTAAGTCGGAACCGCTAGTTGCGAGTCGTAACCTCTGGTTGCGACTCGTAACCAAAACGTGATGAACCGAGACCTCGGTTGCGAGTCGTAACCTCGGTTGCGAGTCGCAACCACCCTTGTCTCGACTGGACTATTTTGGTGTTATTGGGCTTTGACTGTTGGGCTTTCTGTTGACTGGGCTACGTGATGTTGCTGCTGATTGTATGTATAGGGCTGACCCAATAACCCAACTGTTTGTGTATTCGCATGTTATACGTGTCTGCCATATGTGTTTGCCATACGTGTTCGCTATGTGTTACTTATACCCGACTTGACCCATATTTGGTAACCATGTTAGGACGTGGTGACCAACATACTTGACCGGGTAAAAATATCTACCGAGCAACCCAAGGTGAGTTCACAACTTAAAAGCATGCGTCCCGGTGGTTTGGGACACGAGACTAAAACAACCCTATCCCCTTGTAAAGGGGATACCATTTACATTCCTCCCCTAGTTATTGGGAACAAACTTACTTTTCCTTCCCTTGTCATTGGGAAACCTTTTAGTTAATTACTGTTTATACGGAATGCAACCAAACGGCACTAAACGCAACTCTATCACTCAAGTCCCTACTACATAATACCGATTAGTCGCCGGGGCCAGGCGAACGGGTTATTAGTTGATAGCGCTATTTAGGTTTTACCAACCTCACACCGTGCCATGGTATGGGATCGGTCGTGAACTAATGTACTCAGGCATCCGTCAATGATGATAGAACATTGACATCGGGGCATCCTGCGGAAACGCAAATGGTTACCTAGTGTTCGGTATTGGAAAAACAGTTTAGTCGCTAACTTTTGGGGTAGCTCCCCATGGCATGTATAAACGGATAATTTAACTGGTGAAACAAGTTTTTGGTAATTAAAACTGGACAACTAGTGAACTCACTCAGCATTATTGTTGACCCCCTTACTGCATGCTTTGCAGGTAACCAGTGACGAAGGAGCTTGCTGCTTGGAAACGAGTAGTGTCTGTCCACCCTTGTGTTGGGTGTTACCTTATTTTGAACTATGAACTATGTTTAAACTACCTTACTTATGCTTCCGCTACTTATTACTGTTTGAACTTGAAATCTTAAACTCTGAACTTGATATTTGCTAATCTTATGGTTAGTAAGTATTACTTTTTCTATCAATTTAATTATTCAGTATAATTGGTGGCTGGATCCTGGTCAGTCACGCCCTCGAAGCGGGTGTTATCCGCAGATGGATTTTGGGGGTGTGACAGATTGGTATCAGAGCCATTGGTTATAGTGAACTTGGTTTTAAAAAGGGAAAAAAAATCTTTTTGAGAAAAACCAGACTATAACCCGTGACTCGTGACGACACTACACTCCAAGTGCAAGGCTCGACTTATCTGACCTCCTAGCTCGGACCCATATTTACTTGCTTAATTGTCTTATGCTTTCTGCTTTACTATACGTACTAGTTTGCCTGATTAGATAGATACGCCTCCTCTCTTCTATCTCATTCTCGCTATGTTACGACACCACACTCATACTATGTTTTCTGGTTATGAAGACAATGAGTGGACGCGGACGAGGAAACGTCAACATGACTCAGGCTCAGTTCACTAACCTGCTCAACACAGTGGCTGCAGCTTTCGCAGCTCACCCTATAGGTCAGCCTGCGCCTGTGCAACCACGTGTCTGTACCTTCAAGACCTTCATGGATTGCAAGCCTCTTCCATTCAGTGGCACTGAGGGTGCCATAGGTCTCCTGCACTGGATCGAGAAGGTCGAAGCTGTCTTCGCTGTCTGCGAGTGTCCCCCTGCTAATTGGGTGAAGTTTGCTACTGGTACTCTAGAGGGAAGCGCACTTTCATGGTGGAAGGCGCAAATTCAAATGCTTGGTTTGGAGACTGCTAACGCTACTGCATGGGAAGATTTCAAGGATATGATCAAGGAAGAGTACTGTCACAGGGATGACATCCACAAACTCGAGGACGAGTACTATGAACTCAAGATGGTTGGGTCAGAGATTGAGACCTACACCAAGCTGTCCAACGACTATGCTGCTCTTTGTCCAAACATGTCCCGACCCATGTACCGAAGGATCGAATTGTACATCAAGGGCTTAGTCCCAGAAATCAGGAGCCACGTAACCTCGGCCAACCTCACTGCCATACAGCCCGTGGTTCGTCTTGCCCACAAACTCACCAACCAGGCTGTGGAGGAGGGCAGGTTGCCCAAAAGGATCAGTGCTGCGGAAGGAACTTCCAGTGATGGCAAACGAAAGTGGGATGGAAATCATGGCAAGGATGCCAACTCTACTCAGGCCCCAGCTCAGCAAAGGAAAACTGACAACAACAAAGGCACTCAGCAACAGGGTGGCTACCGGGGAAGCTACCCTAAGTGCAACAAGTGTAACAGGCACCACAATGGGGCATGTAACAAGGGTCAGTGTCAGCGATGCCACAAGATGGGGCACGAAGCCAAGGATTGCAGAAGTCAGTTCCCAGCAAGGCAGAATCAGCAACAACCCCAACAGCAACAGCAGCAGGGAAACAACCGAGCATGTTTTAAATGTGGGGCAACAGGGCACATGCGAAAGGATTGCCCTGAACTGAATCAGAATCGCAACAACAATCAGGGAGCTGGGAACAATGAGCAAAACAACAATGCTGGGAATGGTGCAAGGGGAAGAGCTTTCGTGATTGGAGCTGGTGAAGCAAGGAACGACCCCAACGTCGTGGCGGGTAAGTTCCTACTTGATGATTGTTATGTTTCTGTGTTATTTGATTCCGGTGCCGATGCCAGTTATGTATCCCTTCGCATTAGTAAGAAACTTAAGCACCCGCCTGCATTATTAAGTTCTAAGCACATCGTCGAGATAGCTAATGGTAAGAACATCGAGGCCACGCACATGATCCACGACTGCACACTAGAATTGTCTGGCCACACGTTTAGTATCGATCTTTTCCCCATCAAACTTGGAAGCTTCGATGTCGTCATTGGTATGGATTGGTTATCCAAACATCGCGCTGAGATCCTCTGTCAAGAGAAAGCAGTTCGTATACCTCGTCGTTCTGGCCAACCCCTCATCGTCCAAGGCAACAAAGGTGGAGAAGTCACAGGCATTATCTCGCTCCTGAAAGCCCAGAAGTGCTTACAGAAAGGGCACGCCGCTATCCTAGCACTTGTCACCGACACTCAAGAAAGGGAAAAGAGGATTGAAGATTTTCCTGTAGTACGTGACTATCCCGAGGTATTTCCTGAGGAACTACCCGGACTCCCTCCCCACCGTCAGGTAGAATTCCAAATCGAGCTAGCTCCCGGAGCAGCACCTATAGCTCGTGCACCGTACCGTCTAGCCCCTGCAGAACTGAAAGAACTCTCTACGCAACTACAGGAACTTTTGGATAAAGGATTTATCCGTCCTAGTTCATCACCCTGGGGAGCACCAGTACTCTTTGTCAAGAAGAAGGATGGCACATTCCGAATGTGCATTGACTATCGTGAGTTGAACAAGGTTACCATCAAGAATCGTTACCCTCTCCCGCGCATCGACGACCTATTCGATCAGTTGCAAGGATCGAGTTACTATTCTAAGATTGACCTGCGATCAGGCTACCATCAGCTGAGGGTTCGTAATGAAGACATCTCTAAGACTGCATTCAGGACTCGTTATGGTCATTACGAGTTCCTCGTTATGCCTTTCGGAATGACTAATGCACCTGCGGTTTTCATGGATCTCATGAACCGAGTGTGCAAGCCTTACCTCGACAAATTCGTGATTGTGTTTATCGACGACGTCCTGATTTATTCGAAGAGTCAGGAGGAGCATGAACAACACCTACGCCTTATTCTGGAACTCCTTCGCAACGAGCAGCTGTACGCCAAATTCTCTAAATGTGACTTCTGGCTTCGAGAAGTCCATTTCCTCGGCCATGTAGTTAATAAGAACGGAATTCACGTCGACCCAGCCAAGATCGAATCGATAAAGAACTGGCCTACGCCTAAGACTCCCACTGAAGTTCGCCAATTCTTGGGTTTGGCAGGCTACTACCGCAGATTCATTCAGGGATTCTCAAAGATTGCACAACCCCTCACAACTCTTACTCAGAAAGGCATTGTTTACAAGTGGAATGAAGCTCAGGAGTCGGCCTTTCAGAGGCTAAAGGATAACCTCTGTAGCGCTCCTATTCTCTCGTTACCTGAAGGCACTGACGACTTTGTGGTTTACTGTGACGCGTCTATTCATGGGCTCGGTTGCGTGTTAATGCAACGCGAGAAAGTTATTGCCTATGCCTCTCGACAACTCAAGACGCATGAAAGAAACTACACTACGCATGACTTGGAACTAGGAGCAGTGGTTTTTGCTCTTAAGATATGGAGACATTACCTGTACGGTACCAAGTGCACCATCTACACCGATCACAGGAGTCTCGAGCATATCTTTAGGCAAAAGGAATTGAACATGCGACAACGTCGATGGGTCGAACTCTTGAATGACTACGAATGCGCCATCAAATACCATCCGGGCAAGGCCAATGTCGTGGCAGACGCCCTCAGCCGAAAGGACACTATACCAAAGCGCGTGCGAGCATTGCAACTTACCATCCAGTCTAACCTCCCTACACAGATCCGAAATGCTCAAGTTGAAGCATTGAAACCGGAAAACATCAGGGCTGAGTCTCTGCGAGGGTCGAGGCAGCGACTAGAACAGAAGGAAGATGGCGCTTACTATGTAACAGGGCGCATTTGGGTTCCACTCTATGGAGATTTACGTGAACTCGTGATGGATGAAGCCCACAAATCCCGCTACTCCGTACATCCTGGTTCGGACAAGATGTACCACGACTTGAAGACTACGTATTGGTGGCCTGGTATGAAGGCCCACATAGCAACATACGTCAGCAAATGTTTGACTTGCGCGAGAGTCAAGACAGAATACCAAAAGCCAGCTGGCCTACTCCAACAACCAGAAATCCCGAAGTGGAAATGGGAGCAAATTTCCATGGATTTTGTTACAGGGCTACCTAGGTCTCAACGCGGAAATGATACTATTTGGGTAATAGTAGATCGATTGACCAAGTCCGCGCACTTTCTGGCTATTAAGGAAACAGACAAGTTTTCTACTTTGGCGGAGATTTACTTAAAGGAAGTAGTTTCGAGGCACGGAGTGCCAACCTCAATTATTTCCGACCGAGACGCTCGATTTACTTCGGAATTGTGGCAAGCTATGTACAAATCCTTTGGCTCACGCTTGGACATGAGCACCGCATATCACCCGCAAACGGATGGACAGTCTGAACGCACCATCCAAACCCTAGAAGACATGCTTAGAGCGTGTGTGATCGATTTTGGCAAGAACTGGGAGAAGCATCTACCGCTAGTAGAGTTCTCCTACAACAACAGCTACCACACTAGTATTCAGGCAGCACCTTTTGAGGCATTGTACGGTCGTAAATGCCGGTCACCTCTCTGCTGGGCAGAAATCGGTGATAGTCAAATCACGGGCCCAGAGATGGTGGTAGATACAACGGAAAAGATTGCCCAGATCAGACAACGCATGGCGGCAGCTCGTGACCGTCAGAAGAGTTACGCTGATAAGCGTCGGAAACCATTGGAATTCCAGGTCGGTGACCGGGTTCTACTTAAAGTCTCACCCTGGAAGGGTGTGGTTCGCTTTGGTAAACGGGGCAAGCTTAATCCGCGATACATCGGACCATTCGAAATTACCGAGAAAATCGGTAAGGTTGCTTACAGATTGAACCTGCCTGAGGAACTGAGTGCGGTACATAACGTATTTCATGTATCTAATCTGAAGAAGTGTCTATCAGATGAAACGCTCGTAATTCCTTTCAAGGAGCTAACTATTGACGAACAGCTACACTTTACTGAGGAACCGATTGAAATCACTGATCGAGAGATCAAAACCCTCAAACGTAGCCAAATACCTCTTGTACGAGTCCGTTGGAACTCGCGACGTGGCCCAGAGTTTACCTGGGAGCGGGAAGACCAGATGAAGCACAAGTATCCCCAGCTATTCCCAAACGAAAACCCCAGCACTGAAGCTACAACCGAATTTCGGGACGAAATTCCAAACTAACGGGGGGATGATGTGACACCCCGTTGAAACGCTTTCACTTACGCTAGCTTGACAGTGGCTGCCTTAACTTTCGGGACGAAAGTTCCTAAAACTTGGGGATAATGTGACACTTCGGGTTTTCCCGAGCAACCATCTCTGTATTTAATCAACGTGTATATATATATTATATTGAATGGAAGTTTGTGATTCTAGTTGTGATTCTCCGTGACGTGCTAATTATTGATAACATGTATGTATTACATATATTTATATAGATAAAGTGTGTGAGTGTGTGCATGTGTGTGAGGTGAGCCGAAACGATGACCCAACTCGAGGCCCCTTGGTCTCGAGTGAACAGTAAGGCATATTAGGGGCCGGTTTGGTTTGGGCCATGTGAAAGCCCAAGTCGCAACACCCTAAGCCCACTCGGAACACTATATAACCCAACCCTCACACCCCTTTGCCTCTTTTACAACACTCATCTCACTCACCCTCACCATTCTTCTCCAAAACCCTACAAACACCAACATCCACCATCACCTTCTTCCTTCTACTCGGAACCGACAACAAGACCACATTCGGATCACCTCGGAACCACCACTCGGGGACTCCACCTAGTCGCCTTCTTTTGAGCTACACACAACCGGTTAGTGAGATAAATATGGTTGCTAGATGATAAATGTTAGTTGTTGTTATTGTATGCAAGTTGATGTTACATTATGTGAATTCAATATGTGCAAAGTGAGTAATCGGCTAACATGTGTACATTTCGGATAGATATCATTGTTGTGTGACATATAATGATGGTTGTTGATTCTTGTTCCGGTTTGTAATAAGGGTTGGTTAGGGAAAATTTGCATGATTCTTAGGTTTGTAGGTATAATGGTAATGATTTATGCTAGATTCGGTATTATAACCTTTGTTAATGAAGATGCACTGTTTTATATATTGCCTAATTTGATTCGGATCTATTTCGAGGGTTCATATGTATGATGAATGTGTTTGAATATGGTTGATGATAAATGAAGAACACTTTGAAGGTTGCTTAAATATTTCAAATATGCTAAGTTTGATCCGAATTGTGCACATTTTAGACAAGAAAACATGTTTAGTGGGCATAGTACACTGTTACATGAAATTGCAATTCTATTGGTCAGTACATTGCAGGTTCTAGAAGATTTGCTGCACGTAATCACGGTTGCGAGTCGTAACCTTTGGTTGCGACTCGAGACCACATCAAGTCTTGTCGAGATCTCCCGGTTGCGAGTCGCAATCAACGCGTATCGAATCCGGTTGCGAGTCGTAACCACTGCTACTAAGTCGGAACCGCTAGTTGCGAGTCGTAACCTCTGGTTGCGACTCGTAACCAAAACGTGATGAACCGAGACCTCGGTTGCGAGTCGTAACCTCGGTTGCGAGTCGCAACCACCCTTGTCTCGACTGGACTATTTTGGTGTTATTGGGCTTTGACTGTTGGGCTTTCTGTTGACTGGGCTACGTGATGTTGCTGCTGATTGTATGTATAGGGCTGACCCAATAACCCAACTGTTTGTGTATTCGCATGTTATACGTGTCTGCCATATGTGTTTGCCATACGTGTTCGCTATGTGTTACTTGTACCCGACTTGACCCATATTTGGTAACCATGTTAGGACGTGGTGACCAACATACTTGACCGGGTAAAAATATCTACTGAGCAACCCAAGGTGAGTTCACAACTTAAAAGCATGCGTCCCGGTGGTTTGGGACACGAGACTAAAACAACCCTATCCCCTTGTAAAGGGGATACCATTTACATTCCTCCCCTAGTTATTGGGAACAAACTTACTTTTCCTTCCCTTGTCATTGGGAAACCTTTTAGTTAATTACTGTTTATACGGAATGCAACCAAACGGCACTAAACGCAACTCTATCACTCAAGTCCCTACTACATAATACCGATTAGTCGCCGGGGCCAGGCGAACGGGTTATTAGTTGATAGCGCTATTTAGGTTTTACCAACCTCACACCGTGCCATGGTATGGGATCGGTCGTGAACTAATGTACTCAGGCATCCGTCAATGATGATAGAACATTGACATCGGGGCATCCTGCGGAAACGCAAACGGTTACCTAGTGTTCGGTATTGGAAAAACAGTTTAGTCGCTAACTTTTGGGGTAGCTCCCCATGGCATGTATAAACGGATAATTTAACTGGTGAAACAAGTTTTTGGTAATTAAAACTGGACAACTAGTGAACTCACTCAGCATTATTGTTGACCCCCTTACTGCATGCTTTGCAGGTAACCAGTGACGAAGGAGCTTGCTGCTTAGAAACGAGTAGTGTCTGTCCACCCTTGTGTTGGGTGTTACCTTATTTTGAACTATGAACTATGTTTAAACTACCTTACTTATGCTTCCGCTACTTATTACTGTTTGAACTTGAAATCTTAAACTCTGAACTTGATATTTGCTAATCTTATGGTTAGTAAGTATTACTTTTGCTATCAATTTAATTATTTAGTATAATTGGTGGCTGGATCATGGTCAGTCACGCCCTCGAAGCGGGTGTTATCCGCGGATGGATTTTGGGGGTGTGACAATAACAACTGATAACGGATGACATCTCAAAAGCTTGCGTTCTTGATAAAAACACGAACATATTTTTCCCAAAGTCGTCCACTAATCTCCTGTAATACATGTTAGTTTTGAAAACGTCAACAAAAGTTGAGTGAATTCATGTTATTTCGTTTTTGCATCTAATGAGTCTCCAAAACTTTTGAAATAGTAAAATCGATTTGTTTCGCATCAAATGAATCTCCAAAACATTTGAAGTAGTAAAATTCGTTTTGTATAGTATGATGAAAAATCGTGTGATGATTAGTGTTTTGCAAGGACACTAATATGTATGCCAGAATAGGAGGCAACCAAACCTTGACAATTTATAATGTGTGACAACGACACTAGTTTGGACACAAAGGCACTCTTAATGATCGTGGTTATCATTGCTGATAAGGGAGGGGCTTGCAAAAACTCAAATAGATCTATCCATTTGTTCCTCGGTACTTGTTTATTCATTAATGGTCCCTTTATTTTAAACACATATCCGCATGTGATCAACCTAGTTTCATCGTATCATCATACTATTTGTAACATGTATACATCCTCAAAGTTTAAAACAATAAATATTCAAAGTAAAAGGGGAAACATGAACTCACAGATCTGCGTTCCCTACAAATCTCTATTCGATTCCTGGTTCGTCGTTTGTTTCTCGACCTACAAGTGTTCTAATCTTGTTAGACACTTAGGTTGTGTTTGTTTATCGTACAAGTATTTCATCTTGTATTTAGTTTTTAGTTTCTCGTAATCGTTTGCTTTCTTTGTTGTCTTTTCGTATATATGTCTAGCTTCCATATATATATATAGGGAGCCGCTAAAATAGAAACCATCCCCAGTTGTAAGAACCACGAGAACCACTCTCAACCAATCAAAATAAAGGGTAGTTTGGTCTTTTCCTTTAAATGTCTAATCTCTCCTCTCTCTTCATTAAAGTCATCTGACTTTATTAATAACTCTCTCCTATCTCTTCTCTCATCTATCATCAACCCCAATCTATCATCTCTCTCTCCAAAACCCATCTCACTCTCCTGTTTCATCTCCAACCAACGAGACAATACACCCCCACCATATTCATCTTCTCCAAATACCCCCATCCCACCTAATCTGCAACCGCACGCCGTACCCTTGTACCCCCCTCCTTCTCCGGGCGATAAGACCAGGTGTTCACTACCATCTGACCACCACCGACACTAGTTGTTTTACCACCATCTGAAAAATGGGTGAAGGGGGTGTCGAAACCAGTGACGGCTAGAGATTCTTACATATCTTTTCTCACTTCATTCGAGGAGAGAGAAAGAGGATGGAAGCGGTGGCCGGTGGGACTGAACGGCTGTGGTAATGGTGGTGGGATTGAACGGCCGGTGGGACTGAACGGCTGAGGAGAGAGAAAGAGGACCGACGGCGGCGGCCGTGGTGGCGCGGCAAGGATGGGGTGAAGGGGGGGTGTGTGAATTTGGTGCTTTTTGTTTATGTTGATTCCGTTGAATCTGGGTTTGAATCTTTTGTGGTTTTGACTTTCTTGATGGTTTGTTGGTAAGTGTTTTTGTTGGGTTTGAATCTGTTTGAATATGTTGTTGGGTTTGAATCTGGGTTTTTGTTGGGTTTGAATCTTGTGGTTTGAATCTAGTGTTTTTTTAATATGTTGAATCTTTGAATCTGTTTGAATATGTTTGAATGATGTTCATGGTGGTTTTTGGATGTTTAAATCGGTTGGACTATGTGGGTTTTGATCCGTTTTGGATAGGGGCGGTAATGATGCAAAAAAAAACGTATATTTTGATGACGATGGCGCGGCAAGGATGGTGGAGGGTAGGTTTTTGAACATGCAACCCCACTCTTGCAGCCTCTGATTATCGGAAAATCTGAGCCAAAACATCGTTTTTTTTTCAAGAATCCACTCGTTCTTTTGATTTTTGTTTGATGATTTTTATTTTTTTAAGGCGTCGATGATGATAGCAATCTATCTGAGACACCTACCGAGTAACTATTTTCTGGTCGTTTTGTGTAAAAAACTTTTAACGTAAACCGTAAACTTTTTTACGTAAAACGTAAAAACGTAAAACGTAAAACGTAAAAAGTTTTACGTAAAACGTAAAGCGTAAAACGGTAAAAGTTTTACGTAAAACGTAAAAATTTTTACGTAAAACGTAAAAATTTTAACGTAAAAAGTAAAACGTAAAAATTTTTACATAAAAAGCAAAACGTAAAAAGTTTTACGCAAAACGTAAAAATTTTAACATAAAACTTAAAATGTAAAAAGTTTTGAAAGTTTAACGTAAAACGTAAAAAAAATTATGTAACCTGTAAAACGTACAACGTAAAACGTGAACTTTAAATGTAAAACATAAAACGGCGCGTAAAAAACGGGACGTAAAAAACGCCGCGGTATAAAACGGCGCGTAAAACCAGGCATAAAAACAGCGCGTAAAAGCACGGTCGCAAAAACGGCGCGAAAAAAATGGGGAGTAAAACAGGTCGTAAAGAATTTAATATTACTTTCAACTTCTTTTAATACCTAAAAAAATCTAAAAAACACCCTAAAAAAATTTTTTTTTTACCATTTTTTTTGTAAAAATCGCTATATTTTGTTTACAATAAAAAAAATTTCAAAAAAAAAAAATTTCGAGTCACAGTTATCCATGCACATGTGCATTTGTATCATTTCTTTGACAAATTTCGTAATTCATTACAAATATTAGACAATTGCACTTCATTTACACTACCATGTGTAATACACTACTTTTTACGTTAACAATATTAGAAATGCACATGCGCATCTATATGTATCAACATGAAATAAGGTGTGTTGGTACACTAATTTCTCTTTCATCTATCATTCTATCCATAATACACAAACATGCACATGTGCATTTTTGTCATTTCTTTGACAAATTCCGTAATTCATTACAACTATTAGACAATTGCACTTTCATTTACACTACCATGTGTAATACAATACTTTTTACATTACCAATATTAGAAATGCACATGTGCATCTATATGTATCAACATGAAATAAAGTATTTTGGTACACTACTTTGAATACACTTTCTCTTTCATCTATCATACCATCCATAATACACTACCATTACCTCCAACCATCCATAATACAATACCGTTACCTCCTACAATCCATAATACAATACCTTTACCAATATTTTCACTTTATTACATGTATGTAAACACCATTTATACCATCCAATCAACATATTACATCATAAATTGACAACTATAACCAAACCATCAACCACTAGATATAACTAACCAAAAAACATGTATATGGGCCTACTTCTCCATTCAAAATCCCGAACTTTTTGTACCAAAACACGTTATATCATGGTTATACCTAATGATACACATGTGCATTTTGAAATTGGCAATGTAAAAAGTAGTATATTACGAATGTGGTATTGTAAATTAAAGTGCAATTGTCTATTCCTGATAACGTATTACCGAATTTGTCGAAGTAATGATACATAAGCACATGTGCATGGATAGTTGTTACCCGAAAAGAAAAAGTTTTTTTTATGGTAACGAAATATAGCGATTTTTTTTAAGAAAAATACTAAAAAAAAAAATTTTTTTTTGAGTGCTTTTTTTATTTTTTTTTAAATTTTATTTTGTGTTCACATTGGTATTCGCGGTTCTAGCAATAAGGGTGGTACTCGCATGAACCTTACCCAATATATATATATGTAGGGCTGGGCTCTATAAGAAACCCCATCTTTTTTAAAAAACCTTGGAAACCCAACCTCATCCATTGATTCTCTTTCATCCAACTTGATCAATGGCTCTCATCATTTTAGTAACAATTATAATTAAAAGAAATAGTATAATGCACATTTGAAAGTCTGGGAGGGCATTTTCGGTAGAACAAAACCCACCTTTTGGCATTAAAAATGACAAAACCCACTTGTGTCATAATCTCTCTCCTCTTTCTTCTAGTCAAATCTTTCAATTAACTATTATCTCTCTCCTCTTTCTTCATCATTGAAAAGAAGAAAGCTTCATGGTCTTCAATGGTGATCCTTCAATGGTGATCTTCATTTGAAGATAATTTCAGCGTCATGTGGTCTGAAAAAATCACAAAGACAAACGCACGAGTGTGTGTGTGAGAAGAGCGATGACAAGATGAATGTTTTTAGAGAGAGAAAGTTGATGTTTTAGATAGAGAAACAACAATCTTTATCACAAAGACACACGCACGAGTGTGTGTGTGAGAAGAAGGTTTGAAGATCTTCTTCGTGTTCATCGGACGGGTATAGATCCGGTAAGTGTTCATGAAATATCATTTCACACTTGATTTTTTGTTGAAATGGTTGTTAATATGTTTTTGTGTGCTGAAAGTGTTTTAGTATTGGTTAATGGGGTATCCATGGTTAACGTTAATGTATTTTAAATAAATCAAAAACTTTAGGATGAGATTTTGAACGGGTTTTTTTGTTGGTTTAGTTGCTTGTTAGGGGCTTTTGATCTTAACAGTAGCTGTTTTTTTGTTGGTTTGAGTTGCTTGTTTGGGTTTTTGATCTGAACAGTAAGTGTTTTTTTTGTTTGGTTACTTGATTCACAGACTCAGGCCCATAACACGTGTTAAGCCCCCCTGTTATAATGTTATATAACGTGTGTTGATTTACAGAAACAAACTCATAAAGATATTCAATTGAGAAGCTGGATGGATGTTATCGAGAAGTTAATGTGTGTTCTAGTAATGGTTAATGTTAATGTATTTTAAATAAATCCAAAACTTTAGGATGAGATTTTGAACGGGTTTTTTTGTTGGTTTGGTTGTTTGTTTGGGGCTTTTGATCTTAACAATATTTTTTTTTTGTTGGGTTGCTTGATTTACAGAGACAGACCTGTAACATGTGTTAAGCACCTGTTAGAATGATATATAACGTGTGTTGATTTACAGAAACAGATCCATAAAAGATATTTAATTGACAAGCTGGATGTATGTAGGCGACGTTTATGCGGGGACATTGAATAAGTCACATCCTTTGGGAAAGAAGTCTTCGTTCATTTATAACATGTGTTAGTGGTTCATGCTGTAACAGAACACCATGATGTAAACCTGACATGTGTTCATGTATAACATGTGTTAAGCCCCTGTTAGAATGATATATAACATGTATTAACCTTTTGTTAATTAAAAAAACAAGTAATATCTATTTTATTTTTGTTGATGTTTAACATATCCGATAATGTGGATACTGAGCGTAAAACTTGTACAAGTAATAAATGTACAAGTTAGTATGTAACGTGTAATATGAAACGAGCCATTTATGGTAACACATGTACCGGTATAATATGAAACGGGTCATTTGTTTTGCACATTTTGGAATGTATAACATGTGTTAAGCCACTGTTATAATCTTTTTGTAACCTGACATGTATTCATGTATAAGCTAGTGGTTTTCAATGTGTTAAGCCTCTGTTATAATCTTGGTTTAACCTAACATGGTGTCATGTATACCTGGGATAAAATGTGTTAAGCCTCTATTATAATCTTGGTTTAACCTAACATGGTGTCATGTATAAGCTAGTGGTTTCCAAAACACCATGATGTGTATATACATACTGTAACATGTATTAAGCGACTGAAATATATAACATGTGTTAAGCATCTATTATAACATGTGGTAAGACTTCCGTAATATATGCATAAACTCCAATAGTAACTTAATAACAACAGAGTAAACCTGATATAACGTGTGTTAAGCCTCTATTATAACATGTTTTAAGACTTCCAGAATGGATGCATAAACTCCAATAGTGTGTTAAGACTTCCAGAATGTGTTAAGTCCAATAGTAAACTCCAATAGTAATATGTGTTAAAACTTCTAGAATGGATGCATAAACTCCAATAGTAACTTAATAACAACATAGTATACCTGATATAAAGTATGTTAAGTCTCTTTTATAACGTGTGTTAAGGCTTCCATAATGTGTTAAGTCCATACCGTTTTAACATCATGTACTAGACAAAACAATAAGAGTCTCAAAATACATATTACTAGTAAACGAAAATACATAGCACTAAGAAAAATGGTGGAGCTTCCTTTGACAGTCTGCCTTAGCTTTTCAGCGGCTACCTTTGCTGCCTTAGCTTTTCAGCGGCTACCCTTGCTTTATTGTTTGGGTCGGTCTTGAAACGGTTTGTAAACATGTGGGTGTGCGTATGCCATGGAAGTTATAAAAATGTGTTTTCATGTCTCACGTAACACGTGTTATGTTGTACATGGGTTTCATGTCACATGTAACACATGCATGTCCGAGAAGTTCAAACTATAACACGTGTTAGTTGTGTTGTGCTGTAACATAAACATGGTCATGATCCTTGAGCATCTGATCCACGTTTGACGAAACCAACGTTTGCTATAACACGTGTTATTTGTGTTGTGCTGTAACACAAAAATAAAAACTTGTAAATTACATAAACATTTTCCCCTTTTAAGAACCATTTTAACAAAAAAAATCAATTTTCATCTCTAAAACAGCCATTACACAAAAACCTATTAACAACCGGGTTTTATGAATAATTTTTGATATTTTAATTGTAAAAAATGGAGCCAGACGTTGAATATCATCTTATAAAGTCCATACCTATATCAATTTTAAATTCAATATTTTATTGGTTCAATATTTAAGTATAAAATAGTAGAACCGTAAATTATAATCATCTTTCAAAAGTTCATACCTACATGCTCAAGTTATCAACTAACATAAACTCCACAAAATCAGAAAAATCCATACGAAATACCCAGAATCAAACATATATGAAAACATATGTTGCATAAAACTAAAAGAGTGTAAAAAACTCACAAATATCAAGATCTGAAACAACATATACAAATCATATTTTATATAAACAAAAAAAGTGTAAAAAACTCACAAATATCCAAATCAGTAACAACATTATGAAACATGTGGACAAAGGAGATCTAAAAGGAATGGAACAAGATCTGGAAGGGGTTTCCACGTGGATCTGACTTCATATATTAACATCTTCATCACAAAACCACGTTCTTCATCAGGGATTGATCGATCTGATTTTCGTTCTTCACTTCGTTCTTCATCGTTGTCAATGAACCTGTTGGGGAAACTATGGACCGGTGACATTAACTCGGAGGTTGGTGGATTTGTCTCCATGGCCATTAATGGAGAAATGATAATTTGGAGGAGAAGATGAAATATGCACTTTCTCTTTCTGTTAAAAGAAGATATAAATTAAAATGAAATGAAATAGGGTAAAAGAAATATGGGGTGGCTGATTTGAACACATGAGTTGATTGGCATTAAATGATCATGTCAGATCAAATTGGGAAAATAACTTGGGTTGGGAAATTACTGATATAACCTTGAGAGCAAAAAGGATTAACAAGGGACTATGGCAACGTGGATTAATATAGGCCACAAGTAAGGTTTCCTAAGTTTTCTAAGTAAATAGGGTTTTTTACATAGCATTCTCCTATATATATACTAGTCGTTTACCCGCGCGATGCGGCGGGAAACATATCACTTAGGTTGGTGAGTTTAGGGCTATGTACGGGGCAGTTCGGTTTTGAGCCATAAGCAAAACCAAATTCGCGATGCAACAAAAAACACAACACTTATTAGTAATTCTAAAGGTGTGCATGAAAAGGTCCAGTTCAGTTGGGTCATAATCGGTCATGTGAATTTAAAGAGTTTTAAAAGAATGTAAACAAACCGAAGCCAACACAAGCAAAACCATAAGCTCAAAACTAATCAAACCAATCTACGAGCCCGTATGGTCATTGTGGTGTGCATGTTCCGTCGGTTCGGCTATTTTCCTCAACCAAAGCCATCGGTTAGTCTATTTTATTAACCAATCGGTTTTCGGTTAATCAGTTTGGTTTTCGGTTAGATTGACAATTTTTTTCTCAGTTATTTTAATTTGGGTCATTAGTAACACAACAGTTGGGCTAAAAGATTTGCTTAATAATACATGAAATTGAGGACTCATTATTTTATTTTTTGCTTATAAAATACATATCATGGACCCATTATTATATTTTATTGTATAAAAAGGATCACATCACTGTCAATACCTAATTAAATAAAAAAAATAGTTCTCAAATACATAGGAAATGTAATGTAATGTTATGTTATGTGTGTATTGTAGTTGTGTGTCCTCTAAATTAGTAAGATATTTTCTAACAAAAATGTCATAAGACGGTGTCGGTAGCTTTTGTTACCAAAATGGAATAAAAAATCAAATAATTTTTCTTTTGTTGTGTTCTTGAGGATCATCCGATGATAATCAGAGTTAGACCACTTAGTGTAATTCAAAACAACGTTGATCCGAATATATCATCTTTAAGTTAATTGTTGTTAATTGCTTTAAGTCCACTATGTATATTAAACAACATAATGGAGGGTATACTAACAGAAGGAGCATAATGAAGGGTATATTAACAAAATAAACAACACAAAACCATGCGTGGCAAATGTTTCTAACTACTCATGTTTCGATCACAAGTATATTAAGAGAAATCAGTTTAGTGAATCTAAAACAAAAACACCTTAAATTTATTTTCAATTACCCAAATATAAGATACTTTTAGAGAAGAAAACAACACTTTAGTCAAGCTGTCAACGAATATGTAAAGAGAATATACAATAACAACAAAAAATTAATAAAATACAAAAGCAACAATAAAGAAAATGGAGCTTAACGTGAACCCATGAAAATCCAAAGTCAAAAGTAAATCTATTAGGGCTACTTTGATGTTGATTCCTTATCGGGTCATGGTTAAGAAGTCATAGCGAATTTCGTTCTTCTCCCTCGATGTAAGCTCAAAGCTGGGTTCTCTTCCACACATGAAAGCCGCCCTATGCAAACATGGAAACACAATGAACGGGTCAGGCCGTTTGGCAATGAGTCAAAACACTAAACGATGAGAGGTATAGGAGGTTTCTATGCATTTAGATACAATTTGAATGACTTATAAACTGTTTGACCCATTTGACATATTTCCTTTGTTAGTTAGAATCATTCAACTCCTAACTCATTTAACCCATCAGAGATTAATTAACAAGATAACGTAGATTGACACTTCAAATCATCCTTGTTACTTGTTAGACCATTTAGCCATCAGATCTTGAATTAATAGTCTCTGTCTAAAGACCATCCAAACAATAAAAGCATGTTTCAGTATGTTTTGACTAAACCAAACAAAATTAGACCATTTAACCTCCTACTTTTGCACAACCAGGTCATTATAAGTATCCTTCACTATAAAAACAATTGTTGGTTCGCCATCTATTTATCCATTCAACTGTGTCATTAAAGCATATCCAGCCTTGGCAATTATGTGAAGCACCAGCAGGCAACACTTTCAAATTTTCAAACATCAAATAATAAAGACTGAAAAAATTGCTTCAAATGCATAACCGAAAAGCGGGTTAAGATTTAAAAGACTCACTATCATTCCTCATGTGCACACATGTAGAAATCATTGTCCCTGGGATGGCACACTTTGTTTGTCGATCACTGGCCACTTCCTACCGGTAACCGACTCGCATACTCCCGTTCACCACAATTTGTGTTAACCTCACTTTGTCTTCAATCACTGGCCAGTTTATACCTTCAAAGTCAAACAAGCTAAATGAGGTAAACAATGGGCACCTGAAGGAAGGTGGCGGACTGGGCCAAAATAGTGTTTGATAATTGCGGCGACAGAGAGGTGATTACCCACATGTTATGGCCATTGACAAACGCTTACCACAACATCTTGTTCCGAATATTGCTTCTTACATCCGGCACGATAATCTTCCGCCACCGCTAGATCTGAAGTCGTTATCGGAACCAATACAAATAAAATGTAAAAAGCAACCTGTAACCTTCGAGTCTGGAGTTCGCATGTGCCACCATCATCCTCCATCGCTGTCCGGCGTCCGCAGTTCGCCGCCACCACCGGCAGTCACTATTGTCGTGGCAAATCACTACCAGAACTGTTAGAATTATCATTACAGTCCCCAAATTTACAAAATTTCTACATCAGTTGCTAGAACTAACAAGAATTGAAGCACGTGACCTACACAAATCAGAATAAAGTCGGCAGACTTACCTCAACCACCATCGACCCACTTGCCTCATTTTTCGGTACAGGTACCGGTACCCACTTTTCCCGTTTTTTTGGTACGGGTAACGTGTTCATCCCTAAATTGAAATACTTTTTGTAATCACATTTGACCCATTGAACGTATTTGAAAATTGCTTTTTTAATGTTTATAGTCAGTCAGTGAAACCCACAACCTGCACCAAAAAAATTACCAGTTTTGCTTTCATACTGAAACCCTAGCAACTCCAAATCGGTTCAATATATGTTGTGTAAGCAAAATATCACAATAAACATCAAACTATAGCTGATTGATTTCGATACACCACCTGCTCATTTGCTTCTCAAAACATCTGGAAGACTCAGACATGTAATTGAGAGATGAACACAACTACGGGTAAAGCCATGGCTGCAACACACGGTTGCAGAGTGAGAACTATGCAACCTGGATATTGCCCCGCCAAGATGCTTCTCGGATCTTCTATGTACCCTCAAAATACAATCATCATCACAGTCTATTGTGTTATGTAACCCCGCTTTAAAGCATGATGTACAAGAGTAATTTGCCACTAAACTTAAACAACCTTTAAAGCATGATGTACAAGTGTTTTAAGCACAAGAAACACATATGTAACCTCACAGGCTCAGCTTATGCATCATAGCCTCAACACTTTCAGTTCAGACATATTAAGAACACAAGCTCAGCTTTTGCATCACAGCCTCAAACACTTTCAGTTCAGACAGATTACACAAGCTCAGCTTTTGCATCACAGCCTCAAAACACTTTCAGTTCAGACAGATTAAGAACACAAGCTCAGCTTATGCATCATAGACTCAACACTTTCAGTTCAGACAGATTAAAACACAAGCTCAGCTGCATCACATTATAACTCTTTTTAATAAACTTTTTGAATTTAAAGTAACAATTGATTTAAAGTAATGAATCAGGTTAAAACTCTAAACAGCTTTGCACTTGCATCAAATTATAACTCTTTTTAATAAACTTTTTGAATTTAAAGTAAAAATTGATTTAAAGTAATGAATCAGGTTAAAACTCTAAACAGCTTTGCACTTGCATCAAATTATAACTCTTTTTAATAACCTTTTTGAATTTAAAGTAAAAATTGATTTAGCTTTTTTTATGACAAAAAATTGAACAGTAACCTGTCAGAAAGACTTTCGAAACCTTTTTCAGAAACCTAACTCTTAATTTTACAGTTGAACAGTTGACAACCTTTCAGAATCCAAAATATTTTACTGCTATCCTTTTTTATTTTTTTTACTGACGATGACTGTTCAAATACAGCTGTAAAAGCAAACACTGTTCGGATTTGTCAGAAAGGAAGCATGCTTGGAAGTCTATAAATTCAACTACATTCATCACAATTCATCACAACTCTACAAGCACTCAACTTAGATACTAAAACCTTCAGTAACATAAGCATGTAAATCAGCTACAAACATACCAGATCTGTAACAAACATAAAGGCTAAAATCATTTTAAGCACATTATCTATCTATCTATGTCTATATCTATACTCTATACTACTTTAATAAGCATATAGGAAGGACAGAAATGGTCATTTGCCACTTTACAACTATTTGAAGCCCATTGTACAACCTTTAAAGCACAAAGGTGTTGAGAAATCCTTCAACACGCGGACCAGCTCATATAAACTAACCGGATGCATTTGACCCGTTTTAATCAAATGGATCCAATATATACTTTCTTTCAAAACATCTGGAAGACTCGGACATGTAATTGAGAGATGAACACAACTATGGGTAAAGCCATGGCTGCAACACACGGTTGCAGAGTGAGAACTATGCAACCTGGATATTGCCCCGCCAAGATGCTACTCGGATCTTCTATGTACCCTCAAAATACAATTATCATCACAGTCTATTGTGTTATGTAACCCCGCTTTAAAGCATGATGTACAAGAGTAATTTGCCACTAAACTTAAACAACCTTTAAAGCATGATGTACAAGTGTTTTAAGCACAAGAAACACATATGTAACCTCACAGGCTCAGCTTATGCATCATAGCCTTAACAGTTTCAGTTCAGACATATTAAGAACACAAGCTCAGCTTATGCATCATAGAGTCGACACTTTCAGTTCAGACAGATTAAGAACACAAGCTCAGCTTTTGCATCATAGCCTCAAACACTTTCAGTTCAAACAGATTAAGAACACAAAATCCGGAGTACACAACTCCTTTACCACCCACCGGCAACTGTAAAAGCAAAACTGAATCTTATCAGTAACATAGATCTATAACAAACATAATAAGCTACAAACTTACCAGATCTTTAACAAACAAAATCAGCTACAAACAAAATCAGCTACAAACATACCAGATCCGGGCTGTCAATATTCCTCTAAGAACTCAGATTTGCAAGTCGTGTAACCTCAGATCTGTCAATATTCATAAAAAGTCCTCAAAAAATGACGGTAGATCTGAGGAATTTCAGCAGAAAAAAGTACCTTGCTCGACGGTGGTAAGGTAGATCTAAGTCGATGGTATCTCCACCGCTCCATCTTCATCTATAACAGAAGAAACAAAACAAACTCAAAATCAGCTAGAAAAAAATCAGCTACAAACAAAATCAGCTAGAAACAAAAGCAGCTACAAACATACCAGATGATACTTGCAAGATAAACAGCTACAAACAAAATCAGCTACAAAAATCACCCTAACACGAACAACTCAACGGCGATCTGGTATTGGATGTAAAGAGATTCATCATAGAGAAACCCTAGATCTTGATCTTGGAGCACCTGGTTTTGAAACCCTAGAACCGCGTCTGGTGAGAGAGAGAGAGAGAAGAAGAAGGATGGGGGCGGATGTGAATGAAATGAATATTAGGGTTTAGATTGAGTGAAAGAAGGTATATATTGGATCCATTTACGTAAAACGGGTCAAAGAGATCCGGTTAGTTTGTATGAGCTGCTCCGCGTGTGTTGAAGGATTTTTCAACACCTTTTTGCTTAAAAGGTTGTACAATGGGCTTCAAATGGTTGTAAAGTGGCAAATGACCATTTCTGTCCTTCCTATATGCTTATTAAAGTAGTATATATATATATATATATATATATATATATATATATATATATATATATATATATATATATATATATATATATATATATATAGGGGATTGATCATGAGAAAACTATTTTAAATGAGAAAACCAAAAAAACAAACTAAAAATGCCTGAAAAACATACCAATTTTTTTTTTACATTTTTTTAAAAAAATCGCTAGTTTTTATACATGGAAAAAAATTTTCAAAAAAAAAAATAAATTTTTTTTTGTTGTTGTATTACACATGTGCACTATTACGGATATAGTGCACATGTGTAGTACATGTGTAGTACACATATAATCACATATAATGCATATGTGCAGTACAACAAAAAAAAATTTTGAAAACTTTTTTTATATAAAAAGTAGCGATTTTTTTTATACAAAAATGTAAAAAAAAAAAATTGGTATGTTTTTTGGTTTTTTTTTTAGGTTTTTTTAGTTAGTTTTCTAGTTTTCTCATTTAGATGTAGTTTTCTCATGAGTCTCTCCCTATATATATGGAGCCGCTAAAAAAAACCATCCTCAGTTGTAAAAACCGCAAGAACCACTCTCAACCAATCAGAAAAAGGGGTGTTTTGGTCGTTTACCCCAAATGTCAAATCACTCCTCTCTCTTCATTTAAAGTCACTCACTTTTTCTAATACCTCTCTTCTTCTTCTACACATCAGGAAGCTAATTAGCTACATCTTCAACATACCCATCAAAATCTTTCAGTCTTTTTTTTCTGGGTCTGCAAAAATCAACTTAAAGAGTTTATGCAGAGTGAAATAACCCTAGCTCTTTGAGGAGACAACACTTGATTCGAGAATGCCCTATTTTGTCCATCATAGAACCTAAACAAATCAAAGTTTGGTTTCAAAATCGCAGGTATATTAAATAAAAAATAAATGAATAGGATTTTGTAGTTAGGTATTTTTATTTTATGTTGAATTTGACTGGATATGCTGGTTGAAGATTTTTCTGTTTTTTTTTATTATATATTTATTTATAATTATATTTTTTGTTGGACTTAATTTTGATCTTTGAACGGCAGTTTGTGGTTCGGGTTTGCTTCGACGGGTCAGATTGTGGTTCATGACGATTTGGGTCAACTAGTCAAACCCGGTCAACTCGGTTCGATGTCGGGTTTTGACGGCGATTATGTGGGTTTGGGGTTGTTTGATAATTGATAATTGTGATTGGTTTATTGTTGTATTTTAAAAAATGTTTATTTTTTACAAGCGTAAAAAAGTGTTTGTAAAAAATGTTTTTTCACAACCGGAATTTTTTTTTTTGTAAAAAATGTTTTTTTTACAACCGTAAAAAAAAATTCTAAATTTTTTTAAGGTAAAACGTAAACTTTTTAACGTAAAATGTAAACTTAAAATGTAAAACGTAAAAATTTTAACGTAAAATGTAAAACTATAAAAATTTTACCTAAAACGTAAATTTTTATGTAAAAACTTTTTAACGTAAAACGTAAACTTAAAACGTAAAACGTAAACTTTTTAACGTAAAACATAAAACGTAAAACGTAAACTTTTTAACGTAAAACGTAAAACGTAAACTTTTTAACATAAAACGTAAAACGTAAAATGTAAACTTTTTAACGTAAAACGTAAATTTTTTTTATGTAACCTTTAAAACGTACAACGTAAAACGTAACCTTTAAACGTAAAACGTAAACTTCTATGTAAAAACGGGACGTAAAAAACGGGGCAAAAAACGGCGCGTAAAAACGGCGCGTAAAAACGGGACGTAAAACACGGCGCGCTAAAAAACATTGCGTAAAACCGGGAATAAAAAACCGCACGTAAAAACCCGGTCGCAAAAACGGCGTGAAAAAAACGGGGCATGAAAAACGGCGTGTAAAACGGGCCGTATAAACGGTGCGTAAAATGGGCCGTATAAACGGCGCGTAAAAACGGGACATAAAAACGGGACGCTAAAACGGCGCGTAAAACGGGGCGTAAAAAATGGGGCGTAAAAACGGCTTGTAAAAACGTGATGTAAAACACGGCGCTACAAAAAACGATGCGTAAAACCGAGCATAAAAAACGGCACTTAAAAACCCGATCGTAAAAACGGCGTGAAAAAACGGAGCGTAAAACGGGTCGTAAAAACGGCGTGAAAAAACGGAGCGTAAAACCGGCTGTAAAAACGGCGTGAAAAAACGGAGCGTAAACTCGGCTGTAAAACGGCGCGTTAAGAAACGTCGAAAAAGCGGCGCGTAAAAAACGTGTAAAAAACGGCGCGTTAAAAAATGTGAAAAATCGACGCGTTAAAAACAAAAAAGTAATAAAAAATAATAAAGTAATATAATAAAACAAAAAAGTAATAAAAAATAATAAAGACAAAAAGACAAAATAGAGTAATTTTACTATACTACCCTTTTGAATTAAAATATTAAAGACATAATAAGACAAAATCTATTTAATATTAATTTTAGTTACTTTCAATCTCATCCATCCATCTTCTTGATCTAAAGGCTAGTAAGTGGTTCTCTCAGTTGTTACAACTGGAGGTGGTTTTCATTTTAGCGTGACCCTATATATATATATATATATATATATATATATATATATATATATATATATATATATATATATATATATATATATATATATATATATATATATATATATATATATATATATATATATATATAGGGGGCTGCTAGAATGAGAACCACCCCGAGTTGTAAGAACCGCGAGAACTACACCCCACGGAGCGCCGTTCGCCGCGATTTTTTTTTTACAAGTAGATGTGTGCATTATAAACACGGCCGTAAAAAATCACGGCGAATGGCGCTCCGTGGGGTGTACTTTTTTACACCTCAAGTTTGGTGTTTTTTAATTTTTTTTCTTTTTTCTTTTTTTTTTCACCAAACTTGAGGTCTAAAAAAGTACACCCCACGGAGCGCCGTTCGCCGTGATTTTTTACGGCCGTGTTTATAATGCACACATCTACTTGTAAAAAAAAAATCGCGGCGAACGGCGCTCAGTGGGGTGTAGTTCTCGCGGTTCTTACAACTCGAGGTGGTTCTCATTCTAGCGGCTCCCTATATATATATATATATATAGGGGGCTGCTAGAATGAGAACCACCTCGAGTTGTAAGAACCGCGAGAACATCCGGGTCGAGGTGGACCAATTTTTTTTTCAAAAACGTAGATGCATGTATTATAAACACATTCGTAAAAAAAAATTAAAAAAAATGCCGTGCGTGTAGTTTTTTACACCACAAGTTTGTGGTTTACGAGTTCCGTAAATTTACGGAACTCGTAAACCACAAACTTGTGGTGTAAAAAACTACACGCACGGCATTTTTTTTAATTTTTTTTACGAATGTGTTTATAATACATGCATCTACGTTTTTGAAAAAAAAAATTGGTCCACCTCGCCCCGTACGGTGTGGTTCTCGCGGTTCTTACAACTCGAGGTGGTTCTCATTCTAGCGGTCCCCTATATATATATATATAGGGGGCTTCTAGAATGAGAACCACCTCGAGTTGTAAGAACCGCGAGAACTACACCCCACGGAGCGCCGTTCGCCGCGATTTTTTTTTACAAGTAGATGTGTGCATTATAAACACGGTCGTAAAAAATCACGGCGAACGGCGCTCCGTGGGGTGTACTTTTTTACACCTCAAGTTTGGTGTTTTTTAATTTTTTTCTTTTTTCTTTTTTTTTTCACCAAACTTGAGGTGTAAAAAAGTGTACCCCACGGAGCGCCGTTCGCCGTGATTTTTTACGGCCGTGTTTATAATGCACACATCTACTTGTAAAAAACAATCGCGGTGAACGGCGCTCCATGGGGTGTAGTTCTCGCGGTTCTTACAACTCGGGGTGGTTCTCATTCTAGCGGCTCCATATGTATATATATATATATATATATATATATGTATGTATATATATATATATATATATATATATATATAGGGAGCCGCTAGAATGAGAACCACCCCGAGTTGTAAGAACCGCGAGAACTACACCCCACGGAGCGCCGTTCGCCATGATTTTTTTTTTTACAAGTAGATGTGTGTATTATAAACACAGCCGTAAAAAATCATGGCGAACGGCGCTCCGTGGGGTGTAGTTTTTTACACCACAAGTTTGGTGTTTTTTAATTTTTTTTTCTTTTTTTTTTCACTAAACTTGTGGTGTAAGAAACTACACTCCACGGAGCGCCGTTCGCCATGATTTTTTACGGCTGTGTTTATAATATACACATTTACTTGTAAAAAAAATCATGACGAACGGTGCTCCGTGGGGTGTAGTTCTCGCGGTTCTTACAACTCGAGGTGGTTCTCATTCTAGCGGCTCCCTATATATATATATATATATATATATATATATATATATATATATACATATATATATATACATATATATATATATACATATATATATATATATATACATATATATATATATACATATATATATATATACATATATATGTATATATATATATATATATAGGGGATGGTTCAAATGAAAACCACTTTTATTGTGAAAACTTGAAAACTAACTAAAAAAAGCCTAAAAAACACACAAAAAAAATTTTTTTTTTCAATTTTTTTTATAAAAATCGCTAGTTTTTGTATATAAAAAAAACTTTTTTTCAAAAAAAAAAAAAAATTTGTGTAGTGCACATGTGTAATAATACACATGTGTAGTACACATACATATGTGCAGTATTACACATGTGCACTACACAAATTTTTTTTTTTTTTGAAAATTTTTTTTTATATTAAAAAACCTGCGAAATTTTGATTGCAAAAAAAAAAAAAAAAAGAAATTAAAAAAAAAAATTTGTATGTTTTTTTGGCTTTTTTTAATTAGTTTTCGAGTTTTCACAATAACTAGTGGTTTTCATTTGAACCTTCCCCTATATATATATATATATATATATATATATATATATATATATATATATATATATATATATATATTCTATCTGGTCTGTTTTCGAATGGGCTTAATTTATTTATTAAATTTTAAGTCCGTTTTGTGTATTTGGTGTATATGGGCCTAGCCCAAATAACTTTGTTTAAAGTGGGTCAAGCTCAAATTGATTTGTAGGAGTAGGTCTTAACCCAAAACACTTTTATAAAAGTGGGTCTAGCCCAATTTAGTTTATAATTGTGGACTTAGCCCAAATAATTTGTGTAAAAATGGGGCTAGCACAAATTATTTTCTAAAAATGTATCTAGTTCATAATAATTTACAAAAATTGGGTTTTTAGCCCAAGTATTTTGTAGAGTGGGCCCGATTTTGACTAAGAAAATATTTTAGTCCTTTTGTTTTGTAAAAGTGGGCCTAGCCCAAATTTTATTTATGAGAAATGGTCTCTAGCCCAATTTAATTTATGGACTCCTTTTTAAAATACAAGATTTGGGCCTAGTCAAAAATCTAGTTTTTTATAAAAATCATCACTTATGCCATATATGAACCTTTTTAGTGCATAAGCTTTTGTGACGGCTCGAATTCTGTTATGACCATTTATATGTTTCGGCTTGGTTTATTCGTCTCGTTTGTCCCTTTCGTGTTGTCCGTCTCCTTTTTACCATTTGTTTTGTTTGTGCCATTTTATTTTGTCTAAAAGTCCATATTGTCCAATAGTGTCCGCATTTGTCCGTTTTTGTGTTCATATCCAAGGATGGACATTTTATTTTGTTTTTCAAGTTCATATATATATATTTTTGTAATTTTTCGTGGATGTGTATAAATTTTGTATTTGTTCCTACTTGAACTAAACATATAATGTACACATCAAAAATATATATTTATTATACTTGATTAATATTTTTGAAAGCATATATTTTATCTAAAATATATACTTGTCACTTTTGTTTAGAAATCTTTTATAAAACATGGATTTATAACTTTGTCCAAAATTTGTTTAACCATGTTCAAAGACTTCAAATAGTTGTTCTAGTTACATATTTCTTTGTTAAACAACTTTTTAAGCATAAATATGTGTTCAAAACGTTTACTACTAACATATTTCTTGCTTTGATTCTTTCCAGAAATGGAAACTGTATTTAAGAAATTTTTCAAAAATTTATTTTCTTGGATTTAAATAATTTCTCATACTTTACTAGCATGCATGTTAATCATTTAAATCATCATACTGATGTTCATCACCTTTGTTGATGAATCTTGGTTGATCTAACATGCATGTATGTAGATCATATTTTTTAACAAAATAACCAAGATTCAAGTTTACTAGTCTACATTTCTCCAAGTTCATACCAAAATCATAGAAAAATCATAGATAAAAATAATGATTTTTAGTTTTTCATAGTGTTTTTCATGTGGGTTTTGTGTAGATTTTGATTTATGATGAACATATTTTTCTTAAAAATCAAGAATAAAAATAAGACTAATGTAGTGTTCTTACAATTTTTGCTACAAAAATATGGATGAAGATGAGAAAAATAAGATTATCCAATGTTCCTAGTGCTTCTTCAAGTCTTGAACCCTTCTTGAATCATCCATAATTCTCCATATTAGCAAGATTTCCTTGTGTTTGAGATTGAATGAAAATGTTGTAAGGGGTGTTTGGTCTAGCCGATTTTTAGAGAGAGAGAATAAGAGTTTGATGGTTATTTGTTTGATGGTTTTGGAATTATGAAAGAGAAGGTGGAGTGTTGGGAAAAATTTAGTTGCTCTAGGTACACTAATCATGCATTTGAAGCTTCCAACACACCATATCAAGATGAGTAGGCTTATGGGGGACCCACATATTTCGAAAATCAGCCATGGGGGTATTTTATTATTTTTTTATAAAAATCTTGTTTAAACTAGAAACTTTAGGAATTTTAAGAACTTTGATATTTTATATAAAAATATCTATAAGGTTTTAACCTCTAATATTTTAAAGTAGTGTAACACTAGGTAAAACTAGTCCACCAAAATTTTTCGTTTGTTGTTCGGATGAAAAAGTCGGTTCGGGTCCTGTACCGGGTTAAATACTGACACCGTGTTTTGTTTAAGTAAATATACGACAAAAAATTTATTATTTTTGACACGGTTCCGGTGCCGGCTTTGTGTCTGGCAGTTTACTGACACGATTGCGAATTTTGTGTCGTTTTTAATACCCATTATATTATTTATGTCAAATAATATTTATTTTTTGGGTTTTCGGACAATTACTATTTCATTCTGCGGAATGCTGTACATTCCCGCAGGATTACTGTATTTTTCTGCGGACTTGGACAATTTGGTTTTTAATTGGAATTTTCTAAATAATAAGGCACATATTATTTTTGGACAAAGCTTTTTATAGAATATTTGTGTAGACACATCTGTATGTCTTGTTTTTATCGTGTCAGACTATACCGCGACTAGTACTAACAAGTATCGTTTATTTGCGTTCCTATTGTTAGTCTAGGATATTGTTTCTAATGGCAACGAATTTGTTATCATACTTCAATATGATTTTTGTAATTCGTAGACTTTTAAGACTTAATTAGTTAAAATCAAGTCAAACACGCGAAAATAATAGTTGAAATAGTTGTTCAGGTTGTACGGAATTACCGGAATTTTGCCGATTGTCACATTCTCCCCCTGTTAAAGAAAATTTCGTCCCGGAACTTATAGGTTGCGTTACTCTTTGTCACCTTGGAAAGGTGTAGTTCTTTTGGCAAACTCAATCCGCGCTATGTCGGACCATTCTAAACCATTGGGAAAATCGGCAAAGTGTCCTACAGGTTGAATCTACCTGAAGAACTCAGCGGAGTTCACAACGTATTCCACGTGTCAAATCTGAAGAAGTGTCTGGCAGACGAGACCCTGATAGTTCCTCTCAAGGAGCTCACTATCGACGACCAGCTGCGATTCGTCGAGGAACCAGTAGAGATTACGGATCAAGACGTTAAGATTCTCAAGCACACCAGAATACCTCTCGTCCGAGTTCATTGGAATTCCCGCCGTGGCCCAGAGTATACCTGGGAACGAGAAGACCAAATGAAACTCAAGTATCCCTAACTGTTTTAGAAAAACACAACCACTACTGAGGCTGAAGCTACTACAGAATTTCGGGACGAAATTCCAAATCAACGGGGGGGTGATGTGACACCCCAGGAAAACCAGGAAACCAACGCAACATAACTAGCTTCCTCAGTAACCACCAGCTAAATTTCGGGACGGAATTTTCTTAACAGGGGGAGAATGTGACAACCCTCAAAATTCCATGTATTCCTTACAATTTATTATTGATAATTAAAGTGCTTAACGACTGTGTGGAATTACTTAACTGTTGTCTGATATCTGTGTTATGCTTACATGTGCTTGTTAACATACTAATAGTGTACAGAAAAGTCATTAAATAGTCCGTTATGCTTTCCTGAGTATTGAAAATCAAAAACGTTACAAAAAAATATATATGTATGAAACTTTACGGATTAATTAAGCACTTTAACGGAACAGTATCAAACCGAACAACCGGACTTTACCCGGAACATAAAAATATTGCCAATAACATTGTTTATACTTTTCTGAGCTAGTTAGGGTCCCCGAACACCCTAACACCCCTTATATTAATTAACACACTAAACATGCTAACTAAATAACATTAGATTGCAACTAGATCCTAACTATGGCATTACACCCCAACCATACCCCCCTCCCCCTCCTTCTACGGTTTTGTAGTGTGGGGAACACCCCACAATTGTTTGAGTATTTTATTAAAGAATGTTTGATATCTAGGTGACATAATGTATGGTGGATAATAAGAAAGTTGGTTTATAAATTTGCACACTAGAACTTCCACCTTCATTTCATCCAACATCCAACACCAAACTTCTCTCTTCCTCTCCTTCCCCACCTTCGGTAGCCAACACCCTCCACCATATCACCACCATCAACTCTCATTCAAGCCATTCTCCATACAACCAAAGGTGCAAGAGGTCCAACAAGCAAGCTTTGTGCACTCGGAAGTTAAAAGACCTTCTCTATTCGCTTTTAACCACCACTTTTCTAAACTCGAACTCCCCTAGCCTTGAGCTAGTGGTAAGAACTTAGATCCGTTCATTCTTCATGTTATTTAAGTGGTTAATAGTTGTTTGATGATGAAAATCGAGAACACTAAAGATTAAAACTAAAAGTCTTGAATGAAAGATAAACTTGATGGATAAAGAGTAACTATTGGTGTAAATCATGTAGATCTTGTGTAGTTATGATTCTTGTTGATTTCTGATGATTTTGTTGGTTAATATTGATGTTTGATGTTGTTGTGATCGCTAAACATGTTAACGGAATCAATCGAACACACTTTATAATGTTAAAAGACTGAAAACAGCTTGTTGATCTGCATTTCCAGCCGCCTTTAACTGGCTGTAACAGGACCATAACTTAACGAAAAATGTATTTTCTGAAGTCTAGATTTATGTACTATGAAATACGGTTCTAATGGCACCGGAATCGTAATTTTTGGACTTTGTTTACTATTTTTAAAGACCAGATTTATAACAGCAGCTAGAGCTGCATTTTGTCTGCAGAAAATTGGCGATATGTTTTCAGTCATAACTTGAGTTCCGTGTCGCATCAGCCCATGAAATCTGTACAGTAGATGGACACTGATGTCGTAGTAATTGTTCCACTGGAATTTCGTCAATCTGACTTACAATGAATTTTTAGTGAATTATTCCGTGGGCTACAGTCAGAAGATAATGAATCTGATTGCAGTCCGGAAAATGATTTTTAATAAAATATTGGTGATGAATTAGATCCCGAGATTTTTACACAATAATATTTGGGTCGTTTAGCATCTTCTATAATAAGTTGGGAATTTTTGAAATAAGATAACTATTTTATTAAAATGCTCGAAAACAGCCCAACTTCGGATAATTAAGTTGAAACGACATAAGTAGTGATTTGCGTGTCTAAATGTCGAATATGTTATCTGTGAATGATCTAACATGTTATGTGTCGATAAAAGTGTTATGTGCAATATCATATGTTTATTTGTGAATGGGAATAGATGGGGAGGTTACATGGGCATAAACCGTCAAAGTAAGGCATGTTATGTGATAGATACGTGTAGGAACTTTGTGCTGTATTTGAAAACCACTAATTGATTAACTGGTAATTATATTAGGACGTGATTGACCGACCTCGTCTGTTAGCTATATTTGATATCTAACCGAGCAAACCAAGGTGAGTTCACACACTTTCTAAGGCATGGGATTCCCGGTGGTTTGGGAATAGGTTAAAGAATTAAAACGGAATCTACATATCTTACTTAAGTAGGATATGTACGGCCATCCTCCTCGGGTAGGATGCCAGTATTAATCCTGCGTATTCTCTTTGGGAGAACTACGTACGTTCGTCCTCCTTGGGTAGGACAACAACCTTAAAACTTACTAGACAAAACTCTACCATAAGTCCCTCATTTTATATCGACTTAATCGCCGAGGCCAATGGCGAGCGGGTCATTAGTTAATAGCGCTATTAGGTTTAACAAACCTCACACCGTGCCAGTCGGACGGGCGTGTACTAATGGACTATGGCAAACCATCAGTGATGATAGACACTGATGTAGGGCACAACTTACTTGTGTAGTAGTCGATATCATACGGTCTAGTAGTTCACATGGGGAAGCCCCCACTAATCATGGACAGGGCATGGGTAATAAAGAATGAACTGTTTAAATTTTCTTTCAACTACGGGGTAACCCCCACGGCAATTACGCCAACAAAAGACAAACCACATTTTCAGAAACAACTTAAAACTAATCAACCAACCGTGAACTCACTCAACTTTGTTGTTGACTCGTTGTTACATGCCTTACAGGTCGCTAAATGCTTGGAGCTTGCACGAGGAAGGAGTCGTTGTGGTGTACGGACTGTCATGTTCCGTGCTTAATATTTAAATCCTTATGAACTTATAAAACTTGCGTTTTGAACTTTAACTTATAACCTATGGACTTATGTTTTGGACTTTACGTTTATGCTTCCACTGTTTAATTTAAAATTCGGTTAACTAGCTTTTGGTCACCAATCGTATTGTGGTTGGCTTTATTTACTTAAATATGTTGTTCAGTATGATTGGTGGCTCGATCCTGGTCATGTCACGCCTCCAAGCGGTGATACTCCGCACGGTGGATTTTGGGGGTGTGACATCTTATCTGCTCCTGGATGCATCGAATATTTGGATTTATGAGCCTCATCAAGAATTAGGCCTCGAAGACAACCAAAATGAGGAATCCAAATTCTATTCATGAAATATAAGGCTCTGTTCTCTTTCGATTCTAATTATTTTTTTTTCATACCTCTAAGCATTTCTGCTTTGAAGTTTTCTTCTTTCAATGCTTCTTGGTGAGCATCACGAATTCGAGAGGTAAGGTTGTTATGAATTGTGAGCCTTAAAGATTGCACACACAAAGGTTTAACTCGTTCTTTTCGACTTAATGCATCCGCGACAACGTTCTCTTTGCCCGAATGACATTTGATCTCGCAATCGTAGTCATTCAACAATTCAACCCATCGTCTTTGGTGCATATTTATCTCTTTCTGGTTAAATATATATTGAAGACTCTTGTGATCCTTGAATATCGTGCATTTGGTACCATAAAGGTAATAACGGCAAATTTTTAGTGCAAATACCACTACACCTAACTCTAGGTCATGTGTGGTATAGTTCCTTTCGTGTATCTTTAGTTGGTGTGATGCGTATGCAATAACTTTTTCCCTTTGCATTAACACGTACCCTAACCCTTGTCATGAGGCGTCACAATAGACTACGAAATCATCCGTACCGTCTGGGAGTGACAGAATTGGAGCATTACCGAGTTTGTCTTTAAGCAGTTGAAAGGCTGCTTCTTGTTTTTATCCCCATTCAAATTTCTTAAATTTTTGAGTGAGAGAAGTGAGTGATTGAGAAATCTTCAAAAAATTCTCAATGAATCTTCGATAATAACCGGCCAATCCAAGGAATTGACGTATTTCAGTCGGTGTCTTTGGTTCACTCCAATTCTTTATGGCCTCAATTTTTGATGGATCAACATGTATGCCTTTCTCGTTGACTAAATGTCCGAGAAATTGAACTTCGCGAAGCCAAAATTCGCATTTGGAAAATTTCGCATACAGTTTCTCCTTTTTCAACAACTCAAGAATAGTTCTAAGATGGTGCTCGTGTTCGTCCTTGTTTCGTGAGTATATCAATATATCATCGATAAACACTATCACAAATTTGTCAAGGTAGGGCTTGCACACGCGGTTCATTAAGTCCACGAACACCGCTGGAGCATTTGTTAAGCCAAACGGCATGACAAGGAACTCGTAATGACCGTAGCGAGTTCGGAATGCCGTTTTTGGAACACTTTCTTCTTGAATCCTGAGTTGATGGTATCCTGATCTCAAATCAATCTTCGAATAATAACTCGATCCTTGAAGTTGATCGAATAGATCGTCAATCCTCGGTAATGGATACCGATTCTTGATTGTGATTTTATTCAACTCTCGATAGTCTATGCAGATCCTAAAATTTCCGTCCTTCTTCTTCACGAATAGCACTGGGCTCCCCAGGGCGAGTAGCTTGGCCTGATGAAACCTTTGTCCAACAACTCTTGAAGTCGTGTGGACAATTCTTGCATTTCCGAAGGAGCTAATCGGTATGGAGACTTTGCCATAGGTGCGACACCTTGAATTAAGTCTATTCGAAATTTGACTTGTCGTTGTGGAGGTACTCCCGGCAAGTCTTCTGGAAAGACTTCAGGGAATTCCTTCACAACCGGGATTTCCTCAGGTTTTAGCTCCTTGGCCTTCTTGTCAACTATTTGCACTAAGAATGTTGTACATCCTTTTCGTAGGCACTTTCGGGTTTTCATACAGGAAATAATTTGCAATGGCATTTCGTTTTTCTCACCGTGAACATGAAGTGTTTCATTATTAGGAAGGGGGATTCGAATGGTCTTGTCGTAACATACGACTTCGGCTTGGTTGGTGGATAGCCAATCCATTCCAATTACAATATCAAAACTACCTAGTTGAACGTGTATTAGGTCAGTTTTGAATTTTCGTTTTCCTAGTTCTAAGGAACATCCTTTAACTATTTTATCGGATTCAATCACCTTTCCATTCGCTAATTCGATAGTGAATGGAATATCTAGTTTAGTTGACTTTAGTCCAAGTATATCTTTAAATTCTAAAGATATAAAACTAAAATCTACACCGGTATCAAACAAAATAAAAGTGAAATAATCGCTGACAGTGAACGTACCGGTGATTACGTTGGGATCTTGCCGCGCCTCTTTATCTCCAACCACAAAGGCTCGTCTGCGGCCTTTGTTTTCCTTGGGACAGTCCTTCCTGAAGTGTCCCATATCTCCACAATTAAACCAACCTTGAGTTTTCCCTCGTTCATTTTCATTATTTTAATTACCGCTCGTTTTATTTGTGGCAACGAATGCCTTGGTTTTTCTTAGTCGTGGGGGTTTTCTTATGTTTGTTGTTCGATATAGAACCTTTCTTAAAACTCGAATACTTTCTCTAATTGTTACCCGAAGAAGACTCCACATGCGTCTCATTTTTCACTGCACCTTTATTCAGTTTTCTCATCCTTACTACATTCTCGGTAAGACTTAAGGCAAGGGTTATAGCCTGAGCAACCCTCAATGTGGTTCCTCCAGTTCCGCCATTGTTTGCAGTGTGGTTTGCTTCATGTTGTACGATTGCTTCTTCAACTCGCTGGTTCAGTAAAGCATCAAGCTCAACTCGTGTTTTAGGTAAGGGTTCCGTTTGGGCTTAAAAAGTGTTACTTCGTTATGGTGCCATTATCTTCATATATATATAAAATATATTGAAGCGATTAGACATGAAAGAAAGTAAAACACATTGTTACGCACTACGAGCATAAGGGCAAGATAGATCATAATGATACTTATGCAAATCTTTCGCACCATATTCATCACATCCTTGCAGGGATGTAAAATAAATTACAACAATGTGTCAATAAGAAAATACGAACTTATATATGCTATGTCACCTTTTTACAATTATTTTTGTGAAGAAAACAAAAATAATCTCGGAGTTACATCACTTCGGTCGATACAAGACATATAGTAATATATAAAATAAGGTGAAGTCTTTTCTTCACATTGTTCCTTGCTTGATATTCAAGTCTCCAAGTCTTCAACAGTCTTTAGTCTTTCACAAAATCGGGTATACTTCCCAAAAGATAGTAATTGAACATAACTACCGTGGTGTGGTATGTGAAAGTGAAGACATAGAAATTAGACCGTGAAGGCACGTAACCTCCTCCTCGGGACCAAAAATGTGCCTAATGGTGGCAGTCGAGTGGTTCTTAAGGTTACGAATGTGTTCCTCAAATGATAGAGGCACTTTGTGGAATGGAGAGTGTGGAGGTACTGATCGGGGGAAAATGATAGTAATTGGGCATTCCAGGGGAGGTCGAGTAGTAGAAATCTGAGTCTCAAGATCATGGACTCGTCGGAAGGGAATATCCAGCTGAATCTTGGAAGATAAAACTCTATAATTTATGGTAGTAAGCAGAAAATGGCATGCATGATATGGATTAGATGGGCTCATGCCCGGTGGTGGAGGTTGAGAATGTGTATCGGAGTAGTAAGGTAGAGAGTAGTGAATGATAGGATGTATGTGTTGCCCATACGCCTATGCGGAAAAACCTTCTGTTGAGGAGGGGAAAATCAAGCGGTCACCTCTATCCTTAAAGTATGTATATCATACCCCATGGACCTTGGTCGTCCAAAGTAGGGAAAATCCTTCGTCACATTAACTTATGTGACGAATACATTGGTATTGTTTGAGCTCAACGAGCTCTAACAAAGTTGTTATGATTTCCATAGATGTTGAATAGAATATGGTAAGAGAGTTGCCCCATGGCTCATGCCATAATATCCTTTGAGACAAAATGAATGTTAATTGAAAGATTTTATCGCAATAACTTCAATAAATATGATAAGGTGTTATAGGCACCGTGAGGTTAACCCAAATGTTGGAGTTTTAGAATGTTTGAGGAAAATCCTTCCTGGATGGTTATCCTAATTTGTTTGTTTAGATGACTAGTCCCAACTGACTTGTGATATAGATCGGATGCTAGGCACGAAATCAATACGTGTAGTTTTTAATGTATTGTGGGGAGCTATAGTAATCACCTTAGTTAGCATTCTAAGAAATCAAGAATTTTGAACAGGTAGTGATCTTTAGTTCTGACACGCAGAGCCTACCAGGATACCCATCCACTGCAAGTTATTATTACGTGGGCACCCGTAATAATAAATTGCCTTGTATGGTCACCCTAGCGTTCCCTCGTTCAAAACAGACGATCAGTCGGAGAGGGGGACATGACTGTCTATTTACCTTTAACATAGAATGGACCTTCGTGATGGTCCACGCGTTAATACTTGTAGCCATCGCTCATGGAATGGCACGAAGTTAATAAATATAAGAAAAGAGGGTTCATAACAATAATGGCTGAATGGGCACCTTCAAGATGAGTGTTTCATCTTCCTTATCTTGACAAGAATGTCACCAATCATGATTAATATGAATCATAGGAACCTCGTTCCTACTAATAGAGTGTTCATCCAAGGTTACCACCTCCGCCTCATTGTCATCCTCGAAGTCAGGCATTTTTCACCCGAGGGAAAACAACCATCTTTTGTGGAATGCCGAGCTCAGGGTTTCCCTTAGGGACTACGCCCTACCATAAGCTCATCAATAGATGCGAGGTCAATACGCTTGTTATGAGAGTCCAGAATAATAATAGAATTTGAATACCAAGATATTATGGTTATGGAAAAATAATCCGTACAACGTATACATGTTAACAACTTATAAATAATAGATTTTTGGGCAATTGTACTTTTGTGTTCATTGTTGTTTATATCGTATATCGTTTCCAGTTCAATTTATTGTTATCGTGTCTAAACCCCATAGACTTGTACCAAATAAACTAGTCTTTGGTATTATCGTATCGAACTATCATTTAACACTGTTACATAGTATCCTTGCATTATCGTTTTGAATTAGTGGACGCTTTGTAACAATATAATGTAAAATGCTTGTTGTAAAGAACATCGTTTTGAAATTGTAGACCAGACTAAAAAAGAATCTTAGTTCACTACAATTGATGCTGTGATACCAGGTCTGTCACACCCCGATTTTCGGTTTATGCGGAAGCGTATTGCGAGGTATGGCCAGAGCGGCAATCGTTACAATCAATCAAGTAAACAACATAAGTACACCATAAAAGGATGTTCATCCATACATTTGTTTTAAAACCATAATTTACAAAACTTGTTCGAAATTTGTAAACCACTACAACGTTAACAACATTGTTCAAACTTTAAAATAGTTTCACACAACATAACAACTGATAACGGATGACATCTCAAAAGCTTGCGTTCTTGATAACAACACGAACATATTTTTCCCAAAGCCGTCCACTAATCTCCTGTAATACATGTTAGTTTTGAAAACGTCAACAAAAGTTGAGTGAATTCATGTTATTTAGTTTTTACATCAAATGAGTCCCCAAAACATTTGATATAGTAAATTCAATTTGTTTCGCATTAAATGAATCTCAAAAACATTTGAAGTAGTAAAATTCGTTTTGTATAGTATGATGAAAAATCGTGTGATAATTAGTGTTTTGCAAGGACACTAATATGTATGCCAGAATAGGAAGCAACCAAACCTTGACAACTTATCGTGTGTGTCAACGACACTAGTTTGGACACAAAGGCACTCTTAACGATCGTGGTTATCGTTGTTGATAAGAGTGGGGCTTACCAAAACTCAAATAGATTTATCCGTTTGTTCCTCGGTACTTGTTTATTCATTAATGGTCCCTTATTTTAAACACCTATCCGCATGTGATCAAAATAGTTTCATCGTATCATCATACTATTTGTAACATGTGTCACACGCCGACCACGATAAAACAACAAAACATGGCGGAAACATCGGGGAGTGTTGTAACAGAATCATTGTTTCAAAACACACGGAAAATTTGAAGTTTTGTTTTATTAAACATTAAACATTACATCGTCTTGAAATCTAACAAACAAGTTAAACATAGTCTATCATTGTTATTAAGTCACTAAGGCCTTGTCCAGTCCTATGTGAGAGCATCCTATCAATCAACATTACCTGAAACATATGTGAAAACAAAGTCAGCAAAGAAATGCTGGCGAGTATATAGGTTTTATGAGAGTGTCGGATTCATGGCTAGTTTATATGTTGCAGTACCTTGTTAGACTCAAAGAGTCAAAATACTCACCTTGTTTTGAAAAGTGTATTGCAACATGAATAACCAACTCAAATCAAATTGGTTATAGTTTGTTATAAAATCTCATAGCCATAATTCTTAACCCAAAACATTTGTTTTATCAAATCAAATTGTAAAACATCTTGTAAAAAAACTCGTTAATAAAACTCGTATGGGTTATAATCATTTCAAAAACCTCGTTTGTGTGACATCATCTCAAAATCGTTTACCCAAGTGAACTAAATAACACCACGGTATGTAATATGTTGAAAACACTTATATATAGGAAGTACCAGCGGCGTATCCACCATGTTTTCAACATACTACACTTGTTTCGTTATCTAAACACTAACCAAAAACCAATCGTTTACCCAAATCATTTAACTCGTTAAGATCGTTTCAAATCATCCTCGTTTTAATTAGTGAAAACTACTTTTGGTCGCCTCGCTAATAACATTCAAACCTGTGTGACTCGCCTATCTCGCATTAACAAACCACCAAAAGGGGGGGGGGATATTCCACGGTCCTCCCAACCGCCGAGGTGATCCCACCTCGCAGACCGCCACCCAGCAAGCCTGAGTCTGGGGGTAAATCCGCTACCGTAGGGGCATTGGGAACGAGCAAGACTCGAACCCGCCACCTCCGGGTTAGAATGCGGGCTGGTGGCCATTGGGCTGACACCCAATGGTTGCAAACCACCAAAAGGGTAAGTTAACAATCTCGCATTAACTAACCACCAAAGGGTAAGTTAACAATCTCGCATTAACTAACCACCAAAGGGTAAGTTAACAATTTTCAGGTTCGGTCGCTACCCACCTAACCCACACATAACCATGGGTGCAGTCTGATAACGGGATTTGTCAGATCCTATGGTACCATAACCTAATACTGGTCGGTTTGGCCAAAATTAATGAATGCTATTCGTTATGTAATTACAACCAACAAGTTTGTTCACCTTATCAAAATCGTTATTAATTTTGTAAAAATCGTTTCAATCGTTTTTCAAAAACCATTGTTAAAACATTGAAATCATTTAACACATATGGATCACCCCAAAACAATTGAAAACAGTAAAATAGGGGAACTATGTACTCGCCTGAGAATGCTTAGCGGTCTTTGAACAACAACCAAGCAGAGCTAGAGGGAGCACGGAATCAATCGGCAATCTAATAACTATATAAATAAACCGGACCTAAGTCGGAGGATCGGATAGGATGAGGTCTTGTAAACCAAATGAGTTATTGGAACTCATATGATTTAACAATGCCTACATACTAAATTGAAACCTAACCTAAGTGCTTTCGACCCGTTACGACCCATTAAGGTAGCTTACGCTACTTTAACGTGTCGTGCGCGCAAACGCGCGTTCGAGAAGTCTAACTAATCCTATGACAAGTACTATATGCCCATACTTGTTTGATTATGTTACATAATTAGTTATGTGTCAAAAGTTTAGGTTACATATGCTTAATTACCAATTATGTATGAAAAGGGTATTTTGGTAATTTACTAAAGACATATAACTACCTATCATGCGACTAATTAACCCTAAGTGACCATAAGGTATTCCCTACCCTACTATGGTCACAAAACATGTTTGGTCGGATCCTAATGATCGACCAAACGGGTCATGTTCGAAAGTCTAAGCGGGTGTTTAGTCCGCTTGACTTACGACTCTACACAAGCACAAAAACTAAAAATTGACGAGCTAAACATGTCAAAACATGTTTAGTTAGGTTTGAAAACGGGTTTGGTATCAAAACAAACGGTTTTGATACCTAAAAGTAGCTTGGTTACAAAATACGCGAGAAAACGCATTCTGGCCGAAGCTACGACTCGTCACTGAGCCTAGATAACGTGGTAATCAGTAGGTATAGTCATTAGGGACTATAACCATCGTGATTACGCTCACGTTATGAAGTTCAAACGAACTTCGCGTTGACCACAAACTGGTCAATGCAGAAAGTCAAACGCAGTTTGACTTTAACGCTAAAACGAATAAAAAAAACGCGAAAGAATACTTACAGAAGGTCCCCGCAAGATTGAATTCCAAGTATTTCTCAGGTATGAAGTGATAATCACTCCAACTTAGAGAAAATCTCAGAATTCAAGTGAGGAAGAAATGAAATGGTTTGGGTATTTATAGGAAAACCAAGACCGTTAGGATCGTTCCTCGATAAACGTGCTTCGATCTTGGCCGTACACATGGGCCCCTTGTTTTAGAAAACCATTAGAGCCCATAGAAATGCCCCAAAACCATTTGCAAGTGGTTTGGATGTGCTAAACAGCTGCAAACAGCTGTTTGCAACAATTTTGCTGATCTGGGAGGCTGACGCGGCCCGCTTAAGAATTACACAAAAACTCACGCGGGCCGCCTGGGCATAGTTTGACAGATTTGTCAGTTTTGGTCCCTGCAGCTTAGAAACATGCGTTTCGGCCCATTTTTGACACGTTTAAGCCCCGTTAACCTCATTTCAAGTCTCTAAAATGAAGTTAAAGTATTGGGAACTCAAAACATGCTCAAAAATATCTCGGATGTCGGTTCGCTTGGTCGTACGGTTGCGTTGTTCGGTTAATTACGACGGAAGTCGTAACGAACGCAAAAACGATCCAAATTGAGCGACGAATGGATTTTTATTATGCCAAACACTAAAATAAAATATTTTAATGCTTACATAAATTTTTGGTTGTCCGGATATATTCAGAACGTAAGATATGCGCGAAAATGCAAACTTGTGCACTTTTTGACGCTTTTAGTCCCTATTGATCAATAAAGTTTATTTTAGCATACCGAACCCTTCAAAGCCTATTTTTAAGCTATGTAAAGGTTATTTAGGGTATGTTTAACTTATGATCAAGTTCCGGAATGTTTGTTACAGTACGAATCGGCATACTTTCGCAGTTTGTCGAAATTAGTCCCTGTAAGCGAATAAACTTGATTTCGACACACCAAACCTTCCAAAACTTATTTCTAAGTTATGTAAAGGTTATTTAAGGTATGTTAAGCCTATGTCACTATTCCGGAGTGTTTGTCGCGCTAAACTGATTACGTTTACGCATCAGCTCGCGTATAACTTTCCAGAAAGCGATTTAGAGCTTGAAATCGAACGAGAATTGATATGTGCAAATGATACACATATTTATACAAATCCCAAGTATGAAATACAACATTTCATTGATTTGGTATTTGTTTGATGGCCGTGGAGGCACAGATGTCACAGTCTCCCCTACTTCAGGAAATTTCGTCCCGAAATTTTAACTAGAGGAAATTTGTGAGAACGATTGAGCATCACGATTAGATATGATGTCCAAAGGAACACCATGTCGAGATACAATCTCATCAACATAAATCTTTGCAAGATTATCAGCAGATAGATCTTCGCGAGTCGGAATAAAATGAGCTGTCTTCGTTAATCGATCGATAACAACTCGTATAGCATCGTGACCTTTAGATGTACGTGGTAATTTAGTGATGAGATCCATAGCAACGTTCTCCCACTTCCAAACCGGTATCTCTGGTTGTCCAAACCAGAAGGTCGTTGTTGTCAGCCTTGACTTTGAGATAAGTTCGGCATTTCGAAACATGAAGTCGAAAAGATAAGACAACACCGGTAAGGGTTATGAACTTCTAGTAACTTTGATAACATTATACTTACAATATAAGAGGGACACGTATATACAAGTATATGAAGTGTCATTGGTACGTCCACCGTACCTCCATTACATTGTTCACGTTCCGTTATTGTTGCCACTATCGGTTCTTACACATGATAAATCTTACTGTGGTTTCTGTGTACTGAATTTCATAATTATGTATGCATCCATAATTACACAATTCCTTGCATAGTCCACACAGTGCACTTTATAATGTGTAGGGGAAACCCATATAAACAAACCTGTGATGAGTGTGACTAGACCACCATAGAGTCCTTTAGATCAATAAATGATCTTTTAAAACAGACCACCAAGGAGTCTTTCCAACTATATCATCACATGTCATTTCTAACCAGATTTGAATCAATCTTTTTTACTAGACCACCCAAAGGGTCTCTTTTTCTGAATTATGGAATGGTACTATAAAATCCAAGGGTCTTAACTACCACGTAGAAGCCCATTAAGGATTTAAGGTAGTACCTTTGGATATCCTACTATGAATCCCTCATATGAAGATATGGAAGGTTCTACGAGGATTTGGATAACAAATAACTCGGATTACACAAAAACATAAAAGAAACACATAATCACATAATCGTTTAACTTGACCTTTAATTTGTTATCTTTGGACACGAATATTTAAAGCATACCAGGAATCCAATCCGTGGGTTTCATTTGACACTTTAAACATCTTCAAAAATCTAACTATGAACATAGAGAGATCTTGATAGGAATTCGGTTTGTCCTCATTTGAATTGTAATGTACGTATTAAGACGTATAAAGAATTCAATCAAGGGTTCCGATTTGAGCGAAAATCATCCACACGGATCTAATTGCAAAGATAATAAGATCCTACATGGATTTCGAAATTCGAATAGCAGGAGATGCTTCGAAATCTTGCACTAGACGTGCTTAAGTTAACGCACGAGGTAGAATCCTCATGAATACCCTGCTCGTTGACTATATGACCCAAGAATTGAACTTCTTTAAGTCAGAATTCACACTTGGAGAATTTAGCGAAAAGTTGTTCCTTCTTCAGGAGTTCCATTGATAAGCGAAGGTGTTGCTCGTGCTCGGCTCGAGACTTCGAATAGACAAAAATATCGTCGATGAACACAGTGATGAACTTGTCTAAATAAGGTTTATAGACCGTATTCATTAAGTCCCTAAAGATGGCTGGAGCATTTGTCAACCCAAAGGGCATGACAGTGAACTCATAATGCCCATATCTTGAGCGGAGAGCGGTTTTGGGAATATCTCCTTCGAGAATACGAAGTTGATGATACCCAGAACGCAGATCGATTTTGGAAAAGCATGAAGCACCTTGCAGCTGGTCGAAGAGATCATCTATTCGAGACAGGGGATAACGATTCTTGATGGTGAGCTTATTCAGCTCACGATAATCGATACACATTCGAAAAGGTCCATCTTTCTTTTTCCCGAAGAGGACAAAAGCTCTCCAAGGCGAAAAGCTCGGACGGATGAACCCTTTATCAGATAACTCTTGAAGCTGTTTAGATAACTCTTGCATCTCCGACGGTGCAAGACGATAAGGTGCTTTCGCAATCGGGTTGACATTGGGTTCAAGGTTGAAATGAAATAGGACTTGACGAACTGTAGGCAAACCAGGCAGTTCATCAGGAAACGCCTCTGGATAATCCCGAACAGTCGGAACATCCTGAATACTCTTGGTCTTGACTTTCTCCTCGGTGACATGTGCTAGGAAAGCAACATATCTTTTTCGTAGATAGCTTTGGGCTCTTGTTTCTCAAAAGAAACGGGCGTTTAAGGTTCAAGGGGAGATCACAAGTGATCATAAATATAAAAAAAGGAACAAAATCACACGAGTGGTTTAGCAGAATTGAAACTTTTGAAGTTGCACGGCGCATTGTTGTTGTTGTATACCTCGTGGACTTGGGTCACAACGCCTGGAAGTACAGCAGCCACTTGCTGAGAAACCAAGGCTGCGATTTCTTCAATAGTGAAAGATTGTGCTTCACGTCGAGGAGGCATTGTCTAATAAGGACATAAGAGAAACGAGTGGGGTTGAAAAGAAAAGGAGGTATTGAAAATACCGTCAAAATAGCAGAAAGGCGATCATTTGTCCGTTACCTCGAACAAACAAACGACACAGAGTGACTAATCAAAGTAAATAGATCAAAATAATGTATCGCCGAAGACATGCTCGCCTATAAGTGGACACTCACCCCAAGAGTTCCCAGGTAAGAGTGACTGGTCCGATACTGCGGATTTGTACGAACACTCTAGCCTTAGACAGAAAACTCAGAGTACAGGCACTCACTCTTCCAGTTTGCACGTGTTCACACTATTTAGACCCAAACTCTGACGAGATTTTGGAAACTTAAAGGGTTCAAAACCTTATAACAAAAGGTTCAAAACCTAGAAATAAATCATCCTAGAACAGATGATTAATTTTCGAAGCGGATTCGAAATTTATGTTCTTATTGTGGTTGTCACCTAAGGATAGGTGACGGTATTGTTTTAAGATCTAAACACAAGAATCTTGTGTTAGGGTCCTAGGAAGGTTATCGACTAGGTCAAAGCATTACTAATAACCTAATTCCCTATAACTATGAGCTCTGATACCAACTTTTCTCTCACACCCCGACCACGATAAAACAACAAAACGTGGCGGAAACATCGGGGAGTGTTGTAACAGAATCATTGTTTCAAAACACACGGAAAATTTGAAGTTTCGTTTTATTAAACATTAAACATTACATCGTCTTGAAATCTAACAAACAAGTTAAACATAGTCTATCATTGTTATTAAGTCACTAAGGCCTTGTCCATTCCTATGTGAGAGCATCCTATCAATCAACATTACCTGAAACATATGTGAAAACAAAGTCAGCAAAGAAATGTTGGCGAGTATATAGGTTTTATGAGAGTGTCGGATTCATGGCTAGTTTATATGTTGCAGTACCTTGTTAGACTCAAAGAGTCAAAATACTCACCTTGTTTTGAAAAGTGTATTGCAACATGAATAACCAACTCAAATCAAATTGGTTATAGTTTGTTATAAAATCTCATAGCCATAATTCTTAACCCAAAACATTTGTTTTATCAAATCAAATTGTAAAACATCTTGTAAAAAAACTCGTTAATAAAACTTGTATGGTTTATAATCATTTCAAAAACCTCGTTTATGTGACATCGTCTCAAAATCGTTTACCCAAGTGAACTAAATAACGCCACGGTATGTAATATGTTGAAAACACTTATATATAGGAAGTACCAGCGGCGTATCCACCATGTTTTCAACATACTACACTTGTTTCGTTATCTAAACACTAACCAAAAACCAATCGTTTACCCAAATCGTTTAACTCGTTAAGATCGTTTCAAATCATCCTCGTTTTAATTAGTGAAAACTACTTTTGGTCGCCTCGCTAATAACATTCAAACCTGTGTGACTCGCCTATCTCGCATTAACAAACCACCAAAAGGGTAAGTTAACAATCTCGCATTAACTAACCACCAAAGGGTAAGTTAACAATCTCGCATTAACTAACCACCAAAGGGTAAGTTAACAATTTTCAGGTTCGGTCGCTACCCACCTAACCCACACATAACCATGGGTGCAGTCTGATAACGGGATTTGTCAGATCCTATGGTACCATAACCTAATACTGGTCGGTTTGGCCAAAATTAATGAATGCTATTCGTTATGTAATTACAACCAACAAGTTTGTTCACCTTATCAAAATCGTTATTAATTTTGTAAAAATCGTTTCAATCGTTTTTCAAAAAAACATCGTTTAAACATTGAAATCATTTAACACATATGGATCACCCCAAAACAATCGAAAACAGTAAAATAGGGGAACTATGTACTCGCCTGAGAATGCTTAGCGGTCTTTGAACAACAACCAAGCAGAGCTAGAGGGAGCACGGAATCAATCGGCAATCTAATAACTATATAAATAAACCGGACCTAAGTCGGAGGATCGGATAGGATGAGGTCTTTTAAACCAAATGAGTTATTGGAACTCATATGATTTAACAATGCCTACATACTAAATTGAAACCTAACCTAAGTGCTTTCGACCCGTTACGACCCATTAAGGTAGCTTACGCTACTTTAACGTGTCGTGCGCGCAAACGCGCGTTCGAGAAGTCTAACTAATCCTATGACAAGTACTATATGCCCATACTTGTTTGATTATGTTACATAATTAGTTATGTGTCAAAAGTTTAGGTTACATATGCTTAATTACCAATTATGTATGAAAAGGGTATTTTGGTAATTTACTAAAGGCATATAACTACCTATCATGCGACTAATTAACCCTAAGTGACCATAAGGTATAACCTCGAAAGGTTATTCCCTACCCTACTATGGTCACAAAACATGTTTGGTCGGATCCTAATGATCGACCAAATGGGTCGTGTTCGAAAGTCTAAGCGGGTGTTTAGTCCGCTTGACTTACGACTCTACACAAGCACAAAAACTAAAAAGTGACGAGTTAAACATGTCCAAACATGTTTAGTTAGGTTTGAAAACGGGTTTGGTATCAAAACAAACGGTTTTGATACCTAAAAGTAGCTTGGTTACAAAATACGCGAGAAAACGCATTATGGCCGAAGCTACGACTCGTCACTGAGCCTAGATAACGTGGTAATCAGTAGGTATAGTCATTAGGGACTATAACCATCGTGATTACGCTCACGTTATGAAGTTCAAACGAACTTCGCGTTGACCACAAACTGGTCAATGCAGAAAGTCAAACGCAGTTTGACTTTAACGCTAAAACGAATAAAAAAAACGCGAAAGAATACTTACAGAAGGTCCCCGCAAGATTGAATTCCAAGTATTTCTCAGGTATGAAGTGATAATCACTCCAACTTAGAGAAAATCTCAGAATTCAAGTGAGGAAGAAATGAAATGGTTTGGGTATTTATAGGAAAACCAAGACCGTTAGGATCGTTCCTCGATAAACGTGCTTCGATCTTGGCCGTACACATGGGCCCCTTGTTTTAGAAAACCATTAGAGCCCATAGAAATGCCCCAAAACCATTTGCAAGTGGTTTGGATGTGCTAAACAGCTGCAAACAGCTGTTTGCAACAATTTTGCTGATCTGGGAGGCTGACGCGGCCCGCTTAAGAATTACACAAAAACTCACGCGGGCCGCCTGGGCATAGTTTGACAGATTTGTCAGTTTTGGTCCCTGCAGCTTAGAAACATGCGTTTTGGCCCATTTTTGACACGTTTAAGCCCCGTTAACCTCATTTCAAGTCTCTAAAATGAAGTTAAAGTATTGGGAACTCAAAACATGCTCAAAAATATCTCGGATGTCGGTTCGTTTGGTCGTACGGTTGCGTTGTTCGGTTAATTACGACGGAAGTCGTAACGAACGCAAAAACGATCCAAATTGAGCGACGAATGGATTTTTATTATGCCAAACACTAAAATAAAATATTTTAATGCTTACATAAATTTTTGGATGTCCGGATATATTCAGAACGTAAGATATGCGCGAAAATGCAAACTTGTGCACTTTTTGACGCTTTTAGTCCCTATTGATCAATAAAGTTTATTTTAGCATACCGAACCCTTCAAAGCCTATTTCTAAGCTATGTAAAGGTTATTTAGGGTATGTTTAACTTATGATCAAGTTCCGGAATGTTTGTTACAGTACGAATCGGCATACTTTCGCAGTTTGTCGAAATTAGTCCCTGTAAGCGAATAAACTTGATTTCGATACACCAAACCTTCCAAAACTTATTTCTAAGTTATGTAAAGGTTATTTAAGGTTTGTTAAGCCTATGTCACTATTCCGGAGTGTTTGTCGCGCTAAACTGATTACGTTTACGCATCAGCTCGCGTATAACTTTCCAGAAAGCGATTTAGAGCTTGAAATCGAACGAGAATTGATATGTGCAAATGATACACATATTTATACAAATCCCAAGTATGAAATACAACATTTCATTGATTTGGTATTTGTTTGATGGTCGTGGAGGCACAGATGTCACAGTCTCCCCTACTTCAGGAAATTTCGTCCCGAAATTTTAACTAGAGGAAATTTGTGAGAACGATTGAGCATCACGATTAGATATGATGTCCAAAGGAACACCATGTCGAGATACAATCTCATCAACATAAATCTTTGCAAGATTATCAGCAGATAGATCTTCGCGAGTCGGAATAAAATGAGCTGTCTTCGTTAATCGATCGATAACAACTCGTATAGCATCGTGACCTTTAGATGTACGCGGTAATTTAGTGATGAGATCCATAGCAACGTTCTCCCACTTCCAAACCGGTATCTCTGGTTGTCCAAACCAGAAGGTCGTTGTTGTCAGCCTTGACTTTGAGATAAGTTCGGCATTTCGAAACATGAAGTCGAAAAGATAAGACAACACCGGTAAGGGTTATGAACTTCTAGTAACTTTGATAACATTATACTTACAATATAAGAGGGACACGTATATACAAGTATATGAAGTGTCATTGGTACGTCCACCGTACCTCCATTACATTGTTCACGTTCCGTTATTGTTGCCACTATCGGTTCTTACACATGATAAATCTTACTGTGGTTTCTGTGCACTGAATTTCATAATTATGTATGCATCCATAATTACACAATTCCTTGCATAGTCCACACAGTGCACTTTATAATGTGTAGGGGAAACCCATATAAACAAACCTGTGATGAGTGTGACTAGACCACCATAGAGTCCTTTAGATCAATAAATGATCTTTTAAAACAGACCACCAAGGAGTCTTTCCAACTATATCATCACATGTCATTTCTAACCAGATTTGGCCAGAAAGTCCAAATTTCCTAAAAAGTGTAAAAAGTCATAAAACGCCATAATGTCAACCATAAAACACACCAAAAACCCACAAATAATATGATAAAGATTACTAAAACATCATGTATGTGGGTTTTGTGTTGTGTTTTAGATGTTAAGGCTCTGATTATGGAATGACAAATATTATTGTGTTTTAGGTTGTTTAGCATTGTGTGTTTTACATTCATAGTTATACGATGGTGCGTTTGAAGTTTTTATGGACTATTAGAGTTTGAATATGGTGTTTTAGTAATATTCATTCTATTATTTGTGAGTTTTAGGTGTGTTTATGCCTGAAATTATTGTGTTTTATGACTTTTTACACTTTTTAGGAAACTTAGACTTTCTAGCCGAACCTCACCCTATATATATATATATATATATATATATATATAGGGAGAAGATCATGCGAGAACTACCTCTTATTGCGAGAACCGCGAGAACCAATGTGAACATAACCAAAAATGCCTAAAAATAGCTAAAAATCACACAATTTTTTTTAATATTTTTTATATAAAAATCGCTACTTTTCGAAGCCAAAAAAAAAATAAATTTTTTTTTTTAAAAAAAAATTTATTTTTTTTTTGCCACTAAAAGTAGCGATTTGAGCATAAAAAATATTAAAACAAAATTTAGATTTTTTTTTAGGTTTTTTGGGGGGTTTAGTTTTTAGCATTTTAGCTTGGGGAGGGGGGGGGGTGGGGGGTTTAGGTTTTTGGGGGGTGGGGGATGGGGGTTTAGGTTTTTTTTTTTTTGGGGGGGGGGTTAGGTTTTTTTTTTTTTTTTTTTTTGGGGGGGGGTGGGGGTTCCGTTTTTTTAGCTATTTTAGGTTGTGTTCACATTGGTTCTCGCGGTTCTCACAATAAATGGAGTTCTCACATAAGCCCCTCCCTATATATATATATATATATATATATATATATATATATATATATATATATATATATATATATATATATATTCTATCTGGTTTGTCTTCAAATGGGCTTAATTTCTTTATTAAATTTTAAATCCGTTTTGTGTATTTGGTGTATATGGGCCTAGCTCAAATAACTTTGTTTAAAGTGGGTCAAGCCCAAATTGATTTGTAGGAGTAAGCCTTAGCCCAAAACACTTTTATAAAAGTGGGCCTAGCCCAATTTAGTTTATAATTGTGGACTTAGCCTAAATAATTTGTGTAAGAATGTGCCTAGCCCAAATTATTTTCTAAAAATGTATCTAGTCCATAATAATTTACAAAAATTGGATTTTTAGTCCAAGTATTTTGTAGAGTGAGCTTTAGCCCGATTTTGACTAAGAAGATATTTTAGTCCTATGTTTTGTAAAAGTGGGCCTAGTCCAAATTTTATTTATGAGAAATGGACTCTAGCCCAATTAAATTTATGGACTCCTTTTTAAAATATAAGATTTGGACCTAGTCAAAAATCTAGTTTTTATAAAAATCATTACTGTATTTTTCTGCGGACTTGGACAATTTGGTTTTTAATTGGAATTTTCTAAATAATAAGGCACATTTTATTTTTTGTTGATACATACTATGTGGACGCGGCTCGGTTCAGTTCGACTCGGTTCGATTCGACTTGGTTAGGTTCGGCTTAAGCCCGACGTCACGACATTCCTCCGTCGTGCGCCCCAGAGTTCGACACGCGAAGCATGGAGAGCCGCGGACCGATTCCCGCTGACACATCATCATGACTTCATCATGATGATGTCATGAACCTTGACTAAATGAAAGTTTCTATAGAAACTGCCAATTCATGAACGTTGATGCTCTGTTGGGCGAATCACCTTCTACCATTGGGCCAATCCATTATCACTTAGGCCGAAACCTATACTTGGGCCATTGGTTTGCATTGGGCCAACTCTCTTGGACGAAGACCAAGCCTTGGCACATCAAAGTGACGAAATCACTTTGATTTCGTCGAGATATTATGGCGAAAACACACATGTGACGAAATCCAAGGGATTTCGTCGATGGGTTTTTGTCCAGGATTGGATTTCATCATGTTGTTAGTATAAATACCCAGACAACAGATAGAAACAAAAACGAAGTCTGAATAGATTTCACAGAGCGAACACACTGTAAACACACACACACTGAGAGTTTATGACAGCATCTTGTAAACATTGCTTTGTAACCGTTTTCTAGATTAATACAATGGAGTGTTAATCGTTGAATCTTTGTGTTTGTATTCGTAACTTGGTTTAACTTACCCGTTTAGATTCCGCACTCACGGGTTTGTCGGAAAACAGGGAATAGAGGTTACTCGATCCTCCGGGTGGACCTACAATTGGTATCAGAGCATTGGCTCGATTCCTTGTTAAAACCAAGTAGATTTTCATGTGTTTCCAGATTTGTTCTTGAGTTTTGAAACAGAAAGTTTATATTTTCAGAAAAATCAGTTTTAAATCTTTGAAAATCTTGTGTTTTTGCTGTTTGTTCTTATATAAATCTTGTTAGTTTTCATTTTTACATGTTAAGAAAGGATTTTTAGTGAACTTTTGTGCAAAAACTTGTGTTCGGAAAATTATTACGGTGAAAATATTGTCCAGAACCTTTAAAAACTCATATTGTTCTTCATTATTCTTAAGGTTGTTCATATTTTCTGGGATATTTGAGTTGAATCTGCTTTGTTCAATTTGTTTGAGTTGTTAGTAATATATTTGTTTATTATTTGTTTGAACAACTTGCTCTTTCAAGTCATGAATTGTTGAAATTGTGGACTGTAGGTGATAAGGTGTTTGACAATTGGGCTTATTGTGTCAGAAGGATACGATTTAGATTTGATTTGATAATATCTTTTTGTCTGGTCAAAATTGTCAACGAAATCACTTGTGCAACTTGTGCTGGACGAAATCCCTTGTGAACCATTTGCTGGACGAAAACACCCTAGTCAACTTGTTGCTGGACGAAAACACCCTGGTCAACTTGTTGCTGGACGAAAACAACTCCTGATTTCGTCAAAGGCACATTAGCGACGAAAACAACCCGTGATTTCGTCATAAAAAGCACATCAGCGACAAAAACAACCCCTGATTTCGTCAAAGGCACATTAACGACAAAAACAACCCCTGATTTCGTCATAAAAGGCACATCAGCGACGAAATCACCCTTTCAGCGACGAAATCACCCTTTCAACGACGAAATCACCCTTTCAGTGACGAAATCACTCTTTCAACGACGAAATCAAACATATCAGCGACGAAAACCCCTATTTTCATCACATATCTTTTCATTTTATTAACAGAAGCTTTTTAAAACATTCTTAACTGTTTAATTTGTGTGATTTAAGCAGGTTTTCATCAATAAACATCTAAAATGAATCCGGCTTGGTGGAATACGCTGTCAACTGCAGAGAGCAAGTATATAAATACGAGTTTATCTCCATCATGGGCCGAATATCCCACACCGTCAAATAAACGTATACGAGAAAGGACTTAGCAACCGATTTGTATGGAAATCCATTACCACCAGTTGCTTCACATGCTCCACTTCAAACGGCGTTTATCCAAGCACAAATTTGTATGGCAATCCGATACAAGTTCCTGTAAAGCCAGCTCCAACCACAAACTTGTATGGAAATCCACTACCACCAGTTGCCTCACAGCGCCATCGTTCTACTGTAGCACCATCATCTCTTCATACAAGGAACTGTAGTCAAACAAAAACGGCGTTTATGCTAAAATTGTCAAAGATGCCAGCAATGGTGAATCATCGCGAAACGATGACAGTTCTGAACATGACAGTAGTTCAGTTGAAGACGTTTCAACTTCAGTTGAAGATGTTACAACTTCAAGTTCAAGTTAAAGCGAGGATGGATCTGAATGTGAATTATCAAGGGAGGTTGTTGATTCTGATGCAGATAGGTCAACATCTGAGAGTGATTCCAGTCAGGTACGTGTCGATGAATCAAAATCTGATAGTTGTGATAGATGTGATATATGTGTTGGATTAAATGTTAAATTGTCTGATTTGCAAAGCAAGTATGATGACTTGCAGCGCAAATATGATGTGACATTTATCCACAATCAACATTTGATCGTGGATCTTTCGAAATGCACAGAGGCCAACATGTTTCATGAAAATTATGAAAAGGAATTTAAAAAGATAATTGAAACATTAAAAGAAGATAAGACCGAGCTAATGAAAATGGTTTCAAGAAAACAAACTGAAATAAACCTTTACATCAATAGGATCGAGTTAATGCAAAAAAAGTTGGCCTGTGCTAAGTGTGAAAGTGAGGCGATCCAGCTAAAGCTGAATAGTTATTCAAACTCTAGGTATGTGCTGGATCACATCATTGACATACAGAAAAAGAAAAAGGATGTCACGTGCATAGGTTATAAGAAGTGTCTGTGACAACTCGAGTTTTCGACCTTCACTTTCGCATTAAATGCACGTTGACTTTGACTGATTAGTTGTTTGACTTATTGACTTGTAACGTACACATTGTGATATGATGTAATGTATCGTGAGTACTGCATGTTTATGTGTTAATAATATTATGTGAACCTGTTAGTACACACTGGAACTAGTTATATATTGTATAACCTTCACAGCCTGACTAAACAGAATTGCATAGTCATAACATACTCGATGAAACAAAAGCTTGTTTCGCCAAACACTCTTCGACGAAACAGGAGTGTGATTCGTCAACCATAGCTCGACGAAACAGGATGTGTTTCGCCGGACCAGTTTCGCCAAGGCCTAGTTCGGGCCCAGTACGGTAAATTGTACATATTAACGTGAACAGACTTCAGTTGTATACTTTTTGGCAAATAAGAAAAACCCTAGGAGCTCTATCCACTGTGTGACGGCAACATCCATCCTTCATCATCATCTTCCCTATTGAATCCTTATTTGTTCATCTTGAATCGGTTAGTGTAAACTCTATTGTATGCATATCTTTAATTGAGGTCTTATGTGTTTGAATTAGGGTCAGTTAACTATATGAAATCAGAATTATGATGTTGAAATGTATATGATGAGATCCTTGAATGCGTTGGTTGATGTTGATGTGGTATATTATCGGTGATATCGTGATTAAAAGAAACATGGTTACCAAATCCGTATGTCTCGATCTAGGCTACACATGACTATCTCGTGACCTAGGGTTCATGCTAGATGATTGGTTATGATGATACGCTTTGTTTAGATTAACGATGTTCTTTGTGAATGATAATGACTGCGTAATGATATGTCATTGATGATGATAGTGTGATCGTATGATATTGATGTGTAACAGCTGAAGATGATTAGGGTTTCTGGGTTGATACTGTAACTGATCGGCATGATTGACGTAATTACTAATTGACGTAACTGATGTCGACGTAACTGACTTGTTTGATGAAACAGAAATATTGACGAAACAGAATCTTGCTTCGCCAAGGGGTAGTTGACGAAACAGAGAGGGTGTTTCGCCAAGGGAAGTCGACGAGACAGAATCAGTTTCGCCAAGGGTGGTTGACGAAACAAGGTATGTTTCGTCAATCTGTGTTTTGCCGACTTGAATAATTTGCACAGTAATCTGACTTAACTCTGTTAGAAGTTAACTGAGATATTTAACTGCTGTTAACTGATACACATGACTTATATGAGCTTGAATGTGTACAATGTGCTACTTGGTGATTATCGATGCATTGTCCTTTGTGATTACACATACGTGCCAACTTCATGAATATCAACTGATCAAATACATGTGAATAATTAGGACTTGACTGATTAAGTGTGAGCGAGTAGTTAATCTTACCGAGCAAACCAAGGTGAGTTCACTGCATTCCTCAAGCATGCGTCCCGGTGGTTTGGGACAACTAGTAAACGTTTGGAAAGGGAATCTTGGGTAAACAATGTAATTGGGTCTTGGTTATTGTACATGGGATCGATCATTACCAATGCTTGGTTAGGGGCATTGGGGGCTGGACACACTCCAGGTTATTGAGGGACACACTTCCCGGATACATATGGGCACACTCCCTAGGGTATCTCAACAAGTTATGAACCGCATCAAATCATAACGTTGAACTGACTTAACATATACCCGGTAACAAAACACGTTAACTAAACTTTGAACTCACCAGCGTCGTCTGACACACTTGTCTGCATGCTTGCAGGTCGTTAGAATACAAGACATGGACTTGCTATCTGGGAGTGCTGGAGTGGTCATGGATCGAGGCTATTGGATTACTTATATTTGAAACATTGGTTTTGAGTATTATTATGAAACAATTGCTAAACAATTTATTACATGCTTCCGCTATACCACTCTTTGGGAATTAATATTATGTTGGACATTTTCTATTGGTAATTAACGACATGTTTATTTAAATAATTATCATTGGTTCAATGTGATTGGTGGCTCAGACTCTGATGCGTAACACGCCTCGCGGAGTTCCCGCAGGTGGTATTTTGGGGGTGTTACAGTTTGGTATCAGAGCCAGGTTATAGTGAACTAGGTTTTAAAACGTTTTATAAAACCAGACTATAACCGAATACCTTCGAAGAATCGATCATGACACTCAGCTCCAGATCGCAAGGTTCGTCTTCTGTTTAGTTTATGCATTACTTCTTTAGTAGTCACACACTCATAACTTGCATGAAACGATACACTTGATGCTATGGTAGTGTGACACTACTCTTCAACTATGTGAATAGTAAATCTGTAATACCATTCGTTGTGTTGTGTGAACGGGGGAAACTTCGAGCGCAAGCTAAGAGGCATTGAGATAAGCATGCAAATTGCCTTATTATTATGGGTGCACACTTAATAATAACGTGGGGTGCATGCAAGTCCCAGTGAGGCTTATCAAGCGTGAGAAGGGTTCTGCCTTATTATGTGTGAACTTGGTAGTACATAGATATCAACATGATACTTGATTTCCATCTCGTTTCGATTTCCTGAATCGGTTCATCTCTATATATAGAAACATGAGTGGACGAGGACACGGACGTGGCAACATCAACATGACTCAGGCTGAGTTGACTGACTTAATCAACACCCGTGTGTCTGAGGCTTTAGCAGCCTATCAAGCTGGTACGGAATGTACCAAAGTACTTTTTCCTCTTATACCGCGTACACGTCTTTTCACTCCTATAATGTGTTTCCTTTCGTCATTTAGGTCAGCAAGTGCAACCTCAACCCAACCAGCCTGTGTGTACGTTCAAAATGTTCATGGACTGTAAGCCACAGACCTTCACCGGGACTGAAGGGGCTGTGGGACTCTTCAGATGGTTCGAGAAAGCAGAGTCCGTGTTTGCTATTTGTAACTGTCCCGCTGGGGACAGGGTGAAATATGCTGCGGGTACCTTAGCGGATGGTGCCCTAACGTGGTGGAATGCCCAAGTGCAGTTGTTAGGCATTGAGGCAGCGAATGCCACAACTTGGGATGACTTTAAAGAACTGATCAGGGAGGAGTATTGTCCTCGGGATGAGGTCCAGAAGTTGGAGAACGAGTACTATGACTTGAAGATGGTTGGATCTGAAGTCGAAGCGTATGTGAAGCGATCATATGAATTGGCCGACATGTGCCCGAACTTGTCCCGGCCTATGTCTCGGAGGATTGAGTTATTCATCAAGGGGCTGCCTCCGCGTGTGAAGAGTTTGGTCACTGCAGCCCATCTCAATGATTTGACACAAATTGTCCGTTTGACCCACAAGATTGTGGATCAAGAGGTAGAGAGTAACTCGTTACCACCGCGTGTTTCAACCACTACTGCTGCACCCACTGCCACTGCGTCCGCTAATGATAACAAGCGGAAGTGGAACGATTACGACAAAGCATCTAGTGCGGGTCAGACTCAGAAAAGGCCAGACAACAATAGCAATCGCAGCATCAGCCAGTCGTCTTCTGTCAATCAAGGCCAGGGAAGTGGCCAAAGTCAGGGTTCGTATGCAGGGAGGAAGCCACGATGTAACAAATGTGGCTATCATCATTTCGGGCAGTGTGGACGGACATGTAACAGGTGCGGTAAGGCGGGCCACGAGGCCAAGGATTGTAGGGCCCCACAGCCCAGACATCAGCAGCAACAGAACCAGCAGAACCAGAGACAGCAGGGACAACCACCCCAGCAGAATCAGGGCTTCAGAAAGGGGTGTTATCAGTGCGGGGATGAGGGTCACTTTAAGCGGGATTGCCCTCAGCTAAACCAGAATGCCAACGACAACAACCGCCCGAATAACAACAACGCTGAGAACAACAACAACAATGGCAAAAATGGGGGTAATGGTGCTCGGGGCAGAGTGTTTCAGCTTGGGGCTGGGGATGCTAGGAATGACGGCAATGTTGTCACCGGTACGTTTCCTGTAAACAATCATATTGCTTCTGTGTTATTTGATTCTGGTGCCGATTGGAGTTATGTGTCCCTAGAGTTTAGTCAACGATTGGGGATAACCCCAACACCTTTAGAAGTTAAGCAAGTAGTAGAACTAGCAGATGGTAAGACGATAGAAGCCTCGAATGTCCTTTTCGGGTGCAAACTAGATCTCGTGGGTCAAGTGTTTGATATTGATCTCCTTCCCGTTACGCTCGGTAGTTTCGATATAGTGGTAGGCATGGATTGGCTGTCTAAGCACCAAGCGGAAATTTTGTGTAAGGAGAAGGTTGTGCGTATTCCTCTCCCCAATGGGGAGTCATTATCGGTTCAAGGGCATCGTAGTGGGACGATGGTTGGTATTATCTCGGCTATGCATGCGCAGAAGTATCTACAAAAGGGGTATCCTGCAATGTTAGCTTTAGTTACTAACGCTCAGTCCGAGGAAAGAAGGATCGAGGATCTGCCAGTGGTACGGGATTTCGCTGATGTGTTCCCAGAGGAGTTACCAAGGCTACCTCCTCACCGTCAAGTAGAATTTCAGGTTGATCTGGCGCCAGGAGCGGCCCCAATTGCTCGAGCTCCATACCGGTTAGCTCCTGGGGAGCTACAGGAACTGTCTAATCAGCTGCAGGAATTATTGGATAGAGGTTTCATACGACCCAGTTCTTCGCCTTGGGGAGCTCCAGTTCTGTTTGTAAAGAAGAAAGACGGATCATTCCGTATGTGTATCGATTATCGAGAGCTCAACAAAGTAACCATTAAGAACCGTTATCCATTGCCACGCATCGACGACTTGTTTGACCAGCTACAAGGGTCAAGTTTCTACTTGAAGATCGACTTAAGATCGGGTTATCATCAGGTGCGAGTTAGAGAGGAAGATGTTCCCAAGACTGCTTTTCGAACGCGCTACGGACACTACGAGTTTTTGGTTATGCCGTCTGGATTGACAAATGCACCAGCGGTTTTCATGGATCTCATGAACCGCGTATGTAAGCCATATCTTGACGAGTTTGTTATAGTGTTTATCGACGACATCTTGGTTTATTCAAAGAACAAGGAGGATCACGAGCGTCACCTACGTCTCATCCTGGAACTTTTGAGAAGGGAACAGCTGTATGCGAAGTTTTCTAAGTGCGATTTTTGGATTCGAGAAGTGCATTTCCTTGGCCACGTCGTTAACGAAAAAGGGATACATGTAGATCCTGCAAAAGTAGATGCAGTTAAGAATTGGGCGGCACCAAAGACTCCTTCTGAGGTGCGCCAATTTCTTGGTCTCGCTGGATACTATCGAAGGTTTATTAGAGATTTCTCGAAAATCGCGCAACCTCTCACTTCGCTGACACAGAAGAACACGGTGTACTCTTGGGGAACGAAGCAGGAAGAGGCTTTCCAGTTGTTAAAACAGAAACTTTGCAGTGCACCAATCTTGTCTTTACCAGAGGGTACCGAAGATTTTGTGGTCTACTGTGATGCATCGATTCAAGGTCTCGGCTGTGTGTTAATGCAACGCGAGAAGGTGGTAGCCTATGCCTCGCGACAGTTGAAGATTCACGAGAAAAACTACACGACACACGACTTGGAGTTAGGAGCGGTGGTATTTGCGTTGAAGATCTGGAGGCACTATCTGTACGGTACCAAATGCACCATCTACACCGACCATAGGAGTCTTCAGCATATCTTCGACCAGAAAGAATTGAATATGCGGCAACGGCGATGGGTTGAATTATTGAATGATTATGAATGTGCCATCAAGTATCATTCGGGCAAGGCGAACGTCGTAGCTGACGCCCTCAGCAGAAAGATTAATGCACCTAGGCGTGTACGAGCATTGCAACTCACGATCCAATCCAATCTTCCTTCCCAGATACGAAACGCTCAGTTAGAAGCGTTGAAACCAGAGAACGTTCGAGCTGAAGCTTTACGCGGCTCAAGGCAACGACTAGAGAAAAAGGGAGACGGTGCTTACTACGTAACCGGACGCATCTGGGTTCCACTCTATGGTGACTTACGAGAACTTGTAATGGATGAGGCACATAAATCACGTTACCCGTACATCCTGGATCAGATAAGATGTACCACGACTTGAAAACTACATACTGGTGGCCTAGCATGAAAGCTCATATAGCAGCTTATGTCAGCAAATGTCTGACTTGTGCGAAAGTCAAAGCGGAACATCAAAAGCCCTCGGGTCTACTGCAGCAACCGGAGATACCCACATGGAAGTGGGAACAGATCGCCATGGATTTCGTGACAGGACTACCAAGAACTCAGGCTGGTACCGATACCATTTGGGTGATTGTTGATCGCCTCACGAAGTCAGCACATTTCCTGGCAATCAAGGAAACAGACAAGTTTTCGCAGCTAGCAGCGGTTTATCTTAAAGAAGTCGTCTCTAGACATGGGGTACCAACTTCTATCATCTCAGATCGGGATCCACGTTTCACGTCTGATCTTTGGCAAGCCATGTATAAGTCGTGCGGTTCATGACTCGACCTGAGTACCGCTTACCACCCGCAGACGGATGGTCAAAGCGAGCGCACCATCCAGACACTTGAAGACATGCTGCGGGCATGCGTACTCGACTTTGGGAAAGGATGGGAGAAGCACTTACTGTTGATAGAATTCTCCTACAACAACAGCTACCATACAAGTATTAAGGCAGCTCCGTTCGAAGCACTATACGGACGAAAATGCCGTTCACCTCTCTGTTGGCTTGAGGTGGGTGACAGTCAGATCACAGGCCCTGAACTTGTGCTTGAGACATCAGAAAACATTGTGCAGATCCGAAACCGTATGGCCGCAGCTCGCGACCGTCAGAAAAGCTACGCTGACAAGCGTAGTAAACCTCTGGAATTTGAAGTTAATGATCGCGCTATGTTAAAGGTCTCACCCTGGAAGGGTGTGGTGCGTTTTGGGAAACGCGGCAAACTAAACCCTCGTTACGTAGGACCGTTCAAAATTTTGGAACGAATTGGAAAGGTGGCCTACAGGTTGGAATTACCTGCTGAGTTGGGTAATGTTCACGATGTGTTTCACGTGTCGCAATTAAAGAAGTGTTTGGCTGACGAAACACTAGTTGTACCATTTCAAGAGCTGAAAATAGATGACAAGTTGCAGTTTGTCGAAGAACCAATTGAGATTATGGACCGGGAAGTTAAAGTTAGTAAGCACAGCCGTATACCCATTGTGAGAGTTCGTTGGAACTCAAGACATGGTCCGGAGTTCACGTGGGAACGCAAGGACCAGATGGAACGTAAGTATCCACATTTGTTTCCCAAAGACAAGACCAAGCCTGGCAATGCTAGATCTCATGTAACTAGTGAATTTCAGGACGAAATTCCCATTCAAGTTGGGGATGATGTGACACCTGCGGAAAATGCACAGTCATCTTGATTAGCATCGCAACCTGATTAGCATCGCATCGTGTTGCGGATGGCTTATCAAATTTCGGGACGAAATTTCTTTCAAGTTGGGGATGATGTGACAACTCGAGTTTTCGACCTTCACTTTCGCATTAAATGCACGTTGACTTTGACTGATTAGTTGTTTGACTTATTGACTTGTAACGTACACATTGTGATATGATGTAATGTATCGTGAGTACTGCATGTTTATGTGTTAATAATATTATGTGAACCTGTTAGTACACACTGGAACTAGTTAAGTATTGTATAACCTTCACAACCTGACTAAACAGAATTGCATAGTCATAACATACTCGACGAAACAAAAGCTTGTTTCGCCAAACACTCTTCGACGAAACAGGAGTGTGATTCGTCAACCATAGCTCGACGAAACAGGATGTGTTTCGCCGGCCCAGTTTCGCCAAGGCCCAGTTCGGGCCCAGTACGGTAAATTGTACATATTAACGTGAACAGACTTCAGTTGTATACTTTTTGGCAAATAAGAAAAACCCTAGGAGCTCTATCCACTGTGTGACGGCAACATCCATCCTTCATCATCATCTTCCCTATTGAATCCTTATTTGTTCATCTTGAATCGGTTAGTGTAAACTCTATTGTATGCATATCTTTAATTGAGGTCTTATGTGTTTGAATTAGGGTCAGTTAACTATATGAAATCAGAATTATGATGTTGAAATGTATATGATGAGATCCTTGAATGCGTTGGTTGATGTTGATGTTGATGTGATATATTATCGGTGATATCGTGATTAAAAGAAACATGGTTACCAAATCCGTATGTCTCGATCTAGGCTACACATGACTATCTCGTGACCTAGGGTTCATGCTAGATGATTGGTTATGATGATACACTTTGTTTAGATTAACGATGTTCTTTGTGAATGATAATGACTGCGTAATGATATGTGATTGATGATGATAGTGTGATCGTATGATATTGATGTGTAACGGCTGAAGATGATTAGGGTTTCTGGGTTGATACTGTAACTGATCGGCATGATTGACGTAATTACTAATTGACGTAACTGATGTCGACGTAACTGACTTGTTTGACGAAACAGAAATATTGACGAAACAGAATCTTGTTTCGCCAAGGGGTAGTTGACGAAACAGAGAGGGTGTTTCGCCAAGGGAAGTCGACGAGACAGAATCAGTTTCGCCAAAGGGTGGTTGACGAAACAGGGTATGTTTCGTCAATCTGTGTTTCGCCGACTTGAATAATTTGCACAGTAATCTGACTTAACTCTGTTAGAAGTTAACTGAGATATTTAACTGCTGTTAAGTGATACACATGACTTATATGAGCTTGAATGTGTACAATGTGCTACTTGGTGATTATCAAGCATTGTCCTTTGTGATTACATATACGTGCCAACTTCATGAATATCAACTGATCAAATACATGTGAATAATTAGGACTTGACTGATTAAGTGTGAGCGAGTAGTTAATCTTACCGAGCAAACCAAGGTGAGTTCACTGCATTCCTCAAGCATGCGTCCCGGTGGTTTGGGACAACTAGTAAACGTTTGGAAAGGGAATCTTGGGTAAACAATGTAATTGGGTCTTGGTTATTGTACATGGGATCGATCATTACCAATGCTTGGTTAGGGGCATTGGGGGCTGGACACACTCCAGGTTATTGAGGGACACACTTCCCGGATACATATGGGCACACTCCCTAGGGTGTCTCAACAAGTTATGAACCGCATCAAATCATAACGTTGAACTGACTTAACATATACCCGGTAACAAAACACGTTAACTAAACTTTGAACTCACCAGCGTCGTCTGACACACTTGTCTGCATGCTTGCAGGTCGTTAGAATACAAGACATGGACTTGCTATCTGGGAGTGCTGGAGTGGTCATGGATCAAGGCTATTGGATTACTTATATTTGAAACATTGGTTTTGAGTATTATTATGAAACAATTGCTAAACGATTTATTACATGCTTCCGCTATACCACTCTTTGGGAATTAATATTATGTTTGACATTTTCTATTGGTAATTAACGACATGTTTATTTAAATAATTATCATTGGTTCAATGTGATTGGTGGCTCAGACTCTGATGCGTAACACGCCTCGCGGAGTTCCCGCAGGTGGTATTTTGGGGGTGTTACAGTTTGGTATCAGAGCCAGGTTATAGTGAACTAGGTTTTAAAACGTTTTATAAAACCAGACTATAACCGAATACCTTCGAAGAATCGATCATGACACTCAGCTCCAGATCGCAAGGTTCGTCTTCTGTTTAGTTCCCGCAGGTGGTATTTTGGGGGTGTTACAGTGTCCACCACCTGTTAAACATGATTATTCTTCGATGCCTGATGAGGAAAATAAACCTCATTTTGAGCCCTCAGTTTCATTGAACCTTGAGGAATTCACATTTGGGCTAGGTTACAAAAAGGAAGTATCCTCAGATTCGGATGAATCAGCAGATGCGAAAGTGTTAACAGCTGAACGAAATCAGGATCCTCCAGTCATTGTTGAGGATGCTGATTCGTCAGATGATGAATCCGAGGATACTAACTCTGAACAGTCAGAAACGGTAACAAAACAGGAAAACATACCTCTCAAAAATTACATTCTTTGTGATCCACCTGCAAAACCGTTTGTGACTGCTACAGCCAAGTCTGTTGAATCCTCATCTGGAAGCTGTGAAAGCGTGAACTTGCTTTACACATTGATCGGATCTGATAAAATATATTCAGACAAGGATTTCCCTATCAAAAATGTCAATCAATCTTTGATTGATAAAGTTTTCGAAGATTCTACCAGTAAGTTTTTGGGAAAGTCGAGCCCAGGAGTTGTAGTAACTCAGTGTGCTCCTATCCCAAAATCCGAAGTTAGAAAGAAATATGGGAATAAAAAATTGCAACCACAAAACAATCAACGAAAGCAAAGTCACGTTCACCAAGGAAAGGGAAAGGGCAACCAAAGCCAAAACAAGAAGACGATTCAGAAGGTGAACTTCGTGAAATCCAGAGGGACTGATAAAATTGAAACTTTCGAAAACAAATCCAACACGGATTTTGTTAAACAAAGTAAAATTTTGAAAAGAAACAGTCAAAACAACTACACACAACACACAAACGGTTGTGATGTAGGACCAAGTACCTCAAGATCACGAAGTTCATCATCAAGTTCTTACAATTATGATACTCCGAGGTTTGTTGAGCGGAGATCATGCTTTGAATGTGGTAAGTATGGGCACATTGTCAGAAATTGTCAATATCTCAGAAAGGAAAGGCAAAGGATGATGCCCCCCATGGTAACAGTTACCATAAAAGATCTGTTTCACCAAGACAGGACCCACGTCTTGTTAAACAACGGGAAATGAAACAGAAAAGGAAACAAAGAAAAGAAAATGAAAAGGTTTTAAAACCAGAGGTTTTCCAAACGCAGTCTGTAAATCAGATGTTAAAAATGAAAAACAAAAACAGATTTGGAAACCAAAATCAAAAACTGTTTTAGGGGGAGCTACATCAATTCCGAATCATCGGGAAATATATGTCACAATTCTCGATGATGACGGACGACCCAAGTCTGTGAAGGCTTGGGTCCCCCTCTCCAACTAATCTCTGAAAGAGTGTGTAGGATGTTCCAGGAGGAACTATTGATAGTCTTAGGATTGTTGATAGTGGAGCGTCCATGCACAAGATCGGCGACATAAGGCTCCGAAATATTGTTACATTTAGGAGAATATTGTTGCCATTGATGGAGAGGAAAAAGGAATGAAGTTGAAAAATTCGACAAGAGGAAAAATGTGCCAAAATTTGGTTGTTATGGTTTTTGATCGGGTTCTCAGGAAAGATTCCAATGAAATGTACGCGCCTGTAGCACGTCTGTAGCTTTTTGAAGATTCATAGATTTTTCTTCCACAAGAAGTTCAAAGTCCACAAGATGAACATGTAGGGTACTTTTCTTCACGGTGTGATTGAAGAAAATGTGTTTGTTGAACAAACCAGCCGGGTGTGCGAATGCCTTGGCGTGGATTGAACAACCGCACACTACTTCTCAAAGAGAAAGTCAAAGACCTTCGCTGGTGCAATGTGGAAGACCAGCCGGACCCAGAGGTCTATGATCTTGTTGCTGTGAAGAGATTTCTTAGTAGCTACAAAATTGACTTTGAAATCCACACCTGGTGGATATCCAGTTTGGGAGAGCACTTAGATTCCTGGCAATGCACGAAGCAGTTTCAGGAAACAGTTTTGAATTTCTAATCTCTCCTATACTTGTAGATATTTAAGCTGCTTTATGAATAATTATTATCTCGCACAGCACTCTTTGACCTGACACGTTGAACTCGAATATCACCTCACACGTGATTGTTTCACTATGAAACTCATCAATGTTGTCATGGTCCGCACCGATTACCGTAATGCCAACTGATTTTTCAAAAATTCGATAAATCATTTCTGATTTAATTATTATTGGTAAACGCCATTAAGGTCAAGCAAGAGTAATCCACATCAGAAAATCGTTTCTGTAAATATCTTTGTGTTTTTAAAATTATCATAGTTTGTTGATTTTAGGGGGAGTAATTCTAAAATTTGAAAATTCAAAGACATCGAAAAATTTCAAAACTCAAAAACAACAGAAAAACAAAAATGAGTTTCCTGGCGAGCAAAAGAGAAAATGATAGTACATCAGTGGTCTGTCTAAACCTCTTTGAGCTTAAAATGCAAAATGAAAAATGCGATAAGCAGCTCTATATAAGATGTATCGGTAGGCTCACAATCATCTTAAAGTGTGCAAGGTGATATAAACCTAAATCGACTGAAGATTGTGTGGGAACCACGCATTGGCATATGGTCTTAGTACCGAAATTTGGTTTGAGAGATTGCCGAGGTTCTGAGATATGTGGTCTTTATGTTGTTTATCATCTGGGTATCATGGTTGTTTCTTTTACCGAAAACAACGGAGACGAAGTCTAGATCTTCCATGATACCATACAAACATGTACATACGGCATACGACCTCAATAAGTGATCAACAATCACATGTCCAAACAAATAAGTGATAATATATCACAGCTTTCTTGCGGGAGTCAAGTTCGTCTCTTTGTTGTACGAAAGTACTGACCTGTTCACGGACTTGCTCTTGTGCCCTCATGCATCTGAAAATCAAGTTCCTCATCAATAAGTGATTCTATCACATAGGGCTTGTTTTCAAATCAAAATAAGTGAGTTTTTCACATTTTCATATACGGAAAAACAGATGATAAATGGTATACTCACCAGTAAGATGAACTCTCGTGCATACCTTGATACGGGAATGTGTCGTGATGTGGATGAACACCGGTCGCTAAGTATAAATCATACCTTAACGTATCCCCTCGCCATGATTACATATGATAAGTTGAGCTTATGTGGATAACAATACCGATAATCATTATAGGATGTTTATCTAATTGTTAACAAAAAGAACAACATGAGCGTTTTGGCATGACCGTACACTGATATGATTCTCTTACCCTCGAAACTCGCAAAAAGAATGTTTGTATATCTTTACTTTTCTTAGTTTCTGCAACTTTGTATATATTTACTTACTGCTTTCTGTCTTTACATTTGAAATATTCAAAATACCAAAAAGATTTTATTTCTACTTTAGTTTTGATTAACCGATGTTGGAACTCAAGTCTTCGTTGCCTGAAATCTGATGAAAACCAAAATGACTGAATCTTCATAAACGGTCAGAGTTTGCAAGTTTTGAAAGTTAATAATCAAAATTGAAAAATCTGTTAACTTTTCAAACAAATTGTCGGACGATAGTTGAATGAGAATTGGTCTCATGTGTGTCATTTGTTTAAATGTTAACTATATTCCAAGCGTTTGTTCTCATTACGTGTTTAGCTTTCTTGCATGTGCAGATGCTAAAGGCGAGGAGAACATGTTCGATGATAAGCTTCGGAATGAAGACACGACGTAAAGGCACTCAAATGATAAAGATGATCAAGTTGCCGCTGATCACTCATCAACACCATAAGGATCTGAAGCATTGAAGATCAAAAGATTCACAAGCATAATCAAAGGGAGAGTTTATTGATACACTTCCTAAATGAAAAGGGGAGTTTGTGGATACACTTTCTACTTGCGACACGTGAAGACTTTGAAGATCCTCCAACATGGAAGATATGGAAGACGAACCTCACGAGTAGCGTCCAAGGGGGAGTTTATTGATACATATTATGTGGACGCGACTCGGGTCAGTTCGACTCGGTTCGGTTCGACTCGGTTAGGTTTGGCTCAAGCCCGACGCCACGACATTCCTCCGTCGTGCGCCCCAGAGTTCGACACACGAAGCACGAAGAGCCACGGACCGATTCCCGCTGACACATCATCATGACATCATCATGATGATGTCATGATGATGTCATGATGATGTCATGAACCTTGATTAAATGAAAGTTTCTATAGAAACTGCCAATTCATGAACGTGGATGCTCTGTTTGGCCAATCAACTTCTACCATTGGGCCAATCCATTATCACTTAGGCCAAAACCTATACGTGGGCCATTGGTTTGCATTGGGCCAGCTCTCTTGGACGAAGACCAAGCCTAGGCACATCAAAGTGACGAAATCACTTTGATTTCGTCGAGATATTATGGCGAAAACACACATGTGACGAAATCCAAGGGATTTCATCGAGATATTGGTGTTCGTCGAAAACATAGTTTGTCTTTAGTTGTCTTACTTGCCGTGGGGGTTTCCCATAGTCAAAAATATGATTAACCAGTTTACCTTGTTTCCCAAACATAACCGTAGATGATGGGGGTTTCCCATAATTAAAAATATGATTAACCAGTTTACCCTGTTTCCCAAACCTTTTTACGATATTTAGTGGGGGCTTCCCATGTTGTATGTTGCTAGACTAGTTGAAACCATGAGTGTTCTTCTTAACCCGAGAATAAGAGTACGTACGAGGTTTACGTAGGTTTTATGTAAGTGCCCTTGTTAACTTGAGGACAGTGGTACGCGTGTGGTTTACGTAGGTTTTACGTAAGTATCCGTCGAAACCCGAGGACAGTAGTAAGCACAAGTATACGTAGGTTTTACGTAAGTGTCCCTCGAAACCTGAGGACAGTAGTAAGCACATGTATACGTAGGTTTTACGTAAGTGTCCCTCGAAACCTGAGGACAATAGTAAGCACATGTATACGTAGGTTTTACGTAAGTGTCCCTCGAAACTTGAGGACGATGGTAGATAGTCTAGTAGTAGTAACAGTTCGAGTAATTGTCCAATCCCATTCCCAACCCCGGGAATCCCATGCCTTGGTAAGAGTGTGAACTCACCTTGGTTTGCTCGGTATGCTAAGTTAAGTGCTCACAGATAATCAATCAAGTCCTATAGTATGCACGTATACTGAATCAGTTCAAGTTTATAAAGTTCCACATGAAACCGAAATCTCTAAGTGTACGGGATAGTTAACATCAAGTAACACGTAAACAGATAGTTACCTTCATATCATTCATGCTCACATAGTTGTCTTTCACAGTTTATGCTAATGTGGTAATTAAATAACACAATTGTGAGTTATCTGTCATAACGAAGTTAATAACTCAACAAGGTTTATAAACATACAGGAATAATAAACTAACAGTGTAGTTAACTAACAAAGTTAACCACTTAACAACTTAACAGGAGTGTACATGCTTAGCAAAGTTCGTATATTTAACAGAGTTGACACTAACTGAACCAACAACAACCTCGGACCTTGCAAGCATCAACAAAACTCGGATCATACATTGATCACAAAACCCGGACCACACATCATCACAAAACTCGGACCAAGCATCATCACAAAACTCGGACCAAACATTGCCACAAAACTCGGATCATGTGTTTCATTATCAAAATTCGGACTATGTATTAAATCAAAAGTCGGACCATGTAATCAAACAAAAAGTCGGACCATACAAGGCATTAACAAAAAGTCGGACCTTGCTTCAATCAAAAAGTCGGACCTAACATCATCATTAAAGTTCGAACCAAGCATCAATACTTAAAATTCGGACCATGTGTTCATTACTAAAAAATTCGGACCACAAGTCTTGTAAAATTCGGACCATACATGGTTCACTAAAATTCGGACCTCATGTAATGTTTAAAACCCTGACTCTCATAATCACAATCATCGGACTTTGTGACTTCACAAAGCCCTGACACTTAACTCCGAGTTATCAACATGCGTGATTTCCAAGACCAATATACAGTTTTCAGTGGAACAGTTACATTGCAGATTATGATCAAAACCCTAATTTTCATACCTTGACAATGTTGTAATCTAATCAACAATCAAACATCTCTATCATATCAGGCATCTTAGTGTCAGGCAAGTGATTACACAACTAATCATAAACCATTTCACAATAATCAGAATAATCAATAAACACAGAACCATTGTTTGGAGAACTAGGGTTTGCATGAATCAAATAATCAATGATTAACAACAAATAATCATTAAACGTTTACCTTAGATTGATTCTAGATGAAGAGACAGATCAAAAGTGATGATTGAGAGCTTGTGCCACCAAGAATGATGAAAAAGATGATTGCAGTAGATGATTGTAGAGAAAGATTGAAAGTACGTATAATGATTTGTGAGAGAGGTTAGGGTTAGGGGTTATTAAGGTTTCACTAACTACTCTACTCACCCTTAAGTATCATCTTTTACATAAAACACACACACCACATATAATTTACAGTCAAGGCACAAAGTTCTCATGTAAGTCAAATAATGCATAAAGTAATGCATGGTTCCATGCAATGCTAAAGATTGTGAGACCAACTTAATTGTGTTAAGTTAAAGCATTAACCTGAAGTTACGGGTTGTCACATTATCCCCAACTTGAAAGAAATTTCGTCCCGAAATTTAGCATGTGGTTACTGAGGAAGCTAGTTGAGTTGTATCGTTTACTGGTTTCCCTGGGGTGTCACATCATCCCCCCGTTGATTTGGAATTTTGTCCCGAAATTCTGTAGTAGCTTCAGCCTCAGTAGTGGTTGCAGGGTTTCCAAATAACTGGGGATACTTGAGTTTCATTTGGTCTTCTCGTTCCCAGGTGAACTCTGGGCCACGACGGGAGTTCCAACGAACTCGTACAAGAGGTATTCTAGTGTGCTTGAGGACCTTAACATCCCGGTCCGTGATTTCTACTGGTTCCTCGACGAATCGCAACTGCTCGTCGGTAGTGAGCTCCTTCAAAGGAACTATGAGGGTCTCATCTGACAGACACTTCTTCAGATTCGACACGTGGAAAACGTTGTGAACTGCACCGAGTTCAGCTGGTAGGTTTAGTCTGTAGGCTACTTTGCCTATTCTTTCAGTGATTTCGAACGGTCCGACATACCGCGGATTGAGTTTGCCTCGTTTGCCAAAACGAACCACACCCATCCAGGGTGAGACTTTAAGTAGCACTCGATCCCCAACTTGGAACTCGAGTGGTTTCCAGCGCTTATCAGCGTAACTTTTCTGACAGTCGCGAGCTGCCGCCATGCGTTGTCGTATCTGTGCAATTCGTTCAGTAGCATCAACTACCATTTCTGGACGTGTGATCTGACTATCACCCACCTCTGCCCAACAAAGAGGTGATCGACATTTACGTCCGTACAATGCCTCGAATGGAGCGGCTTGAATGCTGGTGTGGTAACTGTTATTGTACGAGAACTCCACTAACGGGAGATGCTTTTCCCAGCTGTTGCCGAAATCGATAATGCATGCACGTAACATGTCTTCCAGAGTTTGAATAGTGCGCTCAGACTGCCCATCTGTCTGAGGGTGATAATCTGTGCTCATGTCTAACCATGAGCCAAAAGATTTGTGCATTGCTTGCCACAGTTCTGAAGTAAATCGTGCATCACGATCTGAGATAATAGAGGTTGGCACTCCATGCCTCGAAACAACTTCCTTCAAATAAATTTCTGCTAATGTAGAGAACTTGTCTGTTTCCTTGATAGCCAAGAAGTGTGCAGGTTTAGTGAGTCGATCCACGATCACCCAAATAGTATCGTTCCCACGTTGAGATCTAGGTAGGCCAGTAACAAAATCCATGGAAATTTCCTCCCATTTCCACTGCGGTATCTTGGGTTGCTGAAGTAGGCCTGATGGTTTCTGATATTCAACTTTGACTCTCGCACAAGTCAAACACTTGCCGACGTACGTTGCGATGAGGGCTTTCATTTTTGGCCACCAATACGTTGTTCTGATATCATGGTACATTTTATCCAACCTGGATGTACCGAGTTGCGAGACTTGTGTGCTTCATCCATCACAAGTTCTTGTAATCCGCCATATAGTGGGACCCAAATACGCCCCGTTACATAATAGGCGTCGTCTTCCCTTTGTTCTAATCGTTGCCTTGAGCTGCGTAAGGTTTCAGCCCCGACGTTTTCTGGTTTCAATGCTTCTACCTGAGCATCTCGTATCTGAGCAGGAAGACTAGATTGAATAGTAAGTTGCAATGCCCATACACGTCTAGGTGTAGTGTCTTTCCGACTGAGGGCGTCAGCCACAACATTTGCTTTGCCTGGATGGTACTTGATAGCGCATTCGTAATCATTAAGTAGTTCAACCCATCGACGTTGACGCATGTTCAATTCCTTCTGCTTGAAGATATGCTTGAGACTCCTATGATCGGTGTAAAGAGTGCACTTGGTATCGTACAGGTAGTGTCGCCATATCTTAATCGCGAAAACAACAACTCCCAATTCTAAATCGTGCGTAGTGTAGTTCCGTCATGAACTTTAAGTTGCCGCGAAGCGTAGTCAATGACTTTATCCCTTTGCATCAATACACAACCAAGACCCTGAATCGACGCGTCGCAGTAGACCACAAAATCGTCCGTGCCCTCTGGCAATGAGAGAATAGGTGTACTGCAGAGCCTATCCATTAGGTGTTGAAAAGCCGTTTCCTGTGTACTACCCCAACGATAAGTAACACCTTTCTGTGTCAGTAATGTAAGCGGCTGTGCGATCTTTGAGAAATCCTTGATAAACCGACTGTAATAACCCGCCAAACCCAAGAATTGGCATATCTCCGTTGGTGTACGTGGTGCAAGCCAGTTCCTGTTCGACTCTACCTTGGATGGATCAACATGAATCCCATCCTTGTTTACCACAAGGCCTAGAAAGTGGACTTCACGAAGCCAGAAGTCGCATTTCGAAAACTTGGCATACAGTTGTTCCTTTCGAAGAAGTTCCAAAATAAGTCGCATATGCTGCTCGTGTTCCTCCTGACTCTCGGAATAGATCAAGATGTCGTCGATGAAGACAATCACAAACTTTTCTAAATAAGGCTTGCACACTCTGTTCATTAGATCCATGAAAACTGCAGGCGCGTTCGTTAGCCCGAATGGCATAACTAGAAACTCGTAGTGGCCGTAGCGAGTTCTGAATGTTGTTTTAGAGATGTCCTCATCCCGGACTCTCAACTGATGGTAACCTGACCTCAGGTCTATCTTGGAGTAGTAGCTCGACCCTTGCAACTGGTTGAATAAATCATCAATTCGTGGAGGAGGATAGCGGTTCTTCACTGTCACTTTGTTGAGTTCTCGATAATCGTTACACATGCAGAACAACTTCTCTTCTTGAGTATAACGGGGCTCCTTAAAGCGAAAACTAGGTCCGACGAAGCTCGAGTCCAATAATTCCTGGAGTTGATTAGACAGTTCCTGCAACCTTCCTGGTGTAAGGTAGTAAGGTATACCAATAACGAGGGTTAATTCTAGCATGATACAGGTCTGACATCCCACCTGTCGATGTGTAGATAAACCTGACAGTTCTTCGGGTAACGTTTAGGGAGAGTCACGAATAATTGGTGGATCCTCGATCCTCCTTTCCTTAGTCTTGACATCCGTGCTGAGGGTTAACATTGCGGGGTAATCCTTCCGTAGACACTCCTGGCCCTTCTTGCTGAAATGAAGTTAACCGTTGTGCCACTCTGACACGCTGCAGTAGGTAACATTTCTCCGCACAAAGTTTTCTCCTCACTGGGTGTATGCATACGATATCTAGGTAGCCAATCCACACGGTTACTTCATCAAATCTATCAAGGGTAGCAGAAGGATGGTCGACGTTGATCACTTGTCCCACAAGGTCGAGTTTGCATTCCTACACCCATACGAGGTTTCAATAGGCTCGCCATCTGCCGTTTCCATAGCAGGTTCGGTTTCGAGATGTACTAGGGTTGAGCCGAACAGTGACGAAGTGATTTATTACTAAGAGCACGAAGGCCACCATGTTGTTACAATCTTGGCGTTGTCCACACCAATCCTAATTGCCCATCGCGAGTACCACATCCAGTGTTGTTGCTACTGCTACTAGAGCTCCCAAAACTGTCATTGTTCCTTGGGTTGATGATGTTTTAACTTAACCCGTACGGAGGTCGGTAAGGTGCTACGCTCATCCTCCTGTCCGTCGTCGTTACGAGTGGTTCAAGTAGTTCACTGTCTGATACGAGAGTGTTGCGGAAGTGATCACACTTCGGGATCGGAGACGTCAATCCATGAGTTTCAGAAGACGAGGAGGAGTAGGAAAGGTATCGTTCAATCATTCGACGCGGGGACATCCAACTCAGGGATGTTTGTATAAGCACCTAACATTCTACACGGTTCGCTAGATGTTCTGATGGGTGTTCAGGTAATCACTCGACAGCATCGAGTTTCGAAAGAATCCAACGATAATTGAGAAGTTCACGTTTAAGTTTGAGTAGGGAGACAATTACTGCTATGGCTCCTATAGGTCGGTTATGTTTCATATTGATCAAATAACGGGATAGAACCCCTTTTCCACTTGTTAAGCCTTACTGGGACTCACATGCACCCCACATTATTATTATGTGTGCACCCACAATAACATTGTGATTTGCATGTTCATCTCAGCTCCTCTTAACTCATGTCAAATGGTTCCCCACACTCGAGTAGGAATCAAAGAGTATCACATAGCGTAGGTTATGAAGGTTTAGGGAATGGCCACCCTATCGGTTGTGCTAAACGTGCAATCACATGCAATATCGTATGTAGGTGTTCACTAGTTATGTAGTACAATGAGTATAAGAGAGACGAACCTTGCAATCTGGAGCTGAGTGTCATGGTCGTATTCCCATTTTCAGAACTGTCCGGTTATAGTCTGGTTTTACAAAAACAGTTTCCCCTTTTTAAAACCAAGTTCGTTATAACCTATGGCTCTGATACCAATCTGTCACACCAGCAAAATCCACATGCGGAGTACCACCGCTTGGAGGCGTGACTGACCAGGATCTTAGCTACCAATCACATTGAACATCTCGAGTATATTTAAATAAACTTTCATTTATTAACAACATGTACAATATTTCACAGTTTACAGCGGAAGCATATTCAACTTAATAAGTGTTTATAAAATCACATGTAAGCTCTTAGTCTTGTGCTGCGATTCCTTGTGTCCCGACCCATGACCACTCCAGCTTCCCAGACAGCAAGTTCCTTTGACATGCACCTAAAGGCCTGCAAGGCATGTAACAACTAGTCAACAACAATGTTGAGTAAGTTCACGGTTGGGTGTTCGTTTTAAGTATTTCACGAAAACATAGTTTGTCTTTAGTTGGCTTACTTGCCGTGGGGGTTTCCCATAGTTGAAAATTTGATTAACCAGTTTACCCTATTTCCCAAACATAACCGTAGATGATGGGGGTTTCCCATAGTTAAAAATATGATTAACCAGTTTACCCTGTTTCCCAAACCTTTTTATGATATTTAGTGGGGGCTTCCCATGTTGTATGTTGCTAGACTAGTTGTAACCATGAGTGTTCTTCTTAACCCGAGAACAGGAGTACGTACGAGGTTTACGTAGGTTTTACGTAAGTGCCCTTGTTAACCTAAGGACAGTGGTACGCGTGTGGTTTACGTAGGTTTTACGTAAGTGTCCCTCGAAACCCGAGGACAATAGTAAGCACAAGTATACGTAGGTTTTACGTAAGTGTCCCTCGAAACCTAAGGACAGTAGTAAGCACATGTATACGTAGGTTTTACGTAAGTGTCCCTCGAAACCTGAGGACAGTAGTAAGCACATGTATACGTAGGTTTTACGTAAGTGTCCCTCGAAACCTGAGGACGATGGTAGATAGTCTAGTAGTAGTAACTGTTCGAGTAATTGTCCAATCCCATTCCCAACCTCGGGAATCCCATGCCTTGGTAAGAGTGTGAACTCACCTTGGTTTGCTCGGTATGCTAAGTTAAGTGCTCACAGATAATCAATCAAGTCCTATAGTATGCACGTATACTAAATCAGTTCAAGTTTATAAAGTTCCACATGAAACCGAAATCTCTAAGTGTACGGGATAGTTAACATCAAGTAACACGTAAACAGATAGTCACCTTCATATCATTCATGCTCACATAATTGTCTTTCACAGTTTGTGCTAATGTGGTTATTAAATAACACAATTGTGAGTTATCAGTCATAACGAAGTTAATAACTCAACAGGGTTTATAAACATACAGGAATAATAAATTAACAGTGTAGTTAACTAACAAAGTTAACCAACAAATAAAGTTTACCACTTAACAACTTAACAGGAGTGTACATGCTTAGCAAAGTTCGTATATTTAGCAGAGTTGACACTAACTGAACCAACAACAACCTCGGACCTTGCAAGCATCAACAAAACTCGGATCATACATTGATCACAAAACCCGGACCACACATCATCACAAAACTCGGACCAAGCATCATCACAAAACTCGGACCAAACATTGCCACAAAACTCGGATCATGTGTTTCATTATCAAAATTCGGACTATGTATTAAATCAAAAGTCGGACCATGTAATCAAACAAAAAGTCGGACCATACAAGGCATTAACAAAAAGTCGAACCTTGCTTCAATCAAAAAGTCGGAGCTAACATCATCATTAAAGTTCGGACCAAGCATCAATACTTAAAATTCGGACCATGTGTTCATTACTAAAAAATTCGGACCACAAGTCTTGTAAAATTCGGACCATACATGGTTCACTAAAATTCGGACCTCATGTAATGTTTAAAACCCTGACTCTCATAATCACAATCATCGGACTTTGTGACTTCACAAAGCCCTGACACTTAACTCCGAGTTATCAACATGCGTGATTTCCAAGACCAATATACAGTTTTCAGTGGAACAGTTACATTGCAGATTACGATCAAAACCCTAATTTTCTTACCTTGACAATGCTGTAATCTAATCAACAGTCAAACATCTCTATCATATCAGGCATCTTAGTGTCAGGCAAGTGATTACACAACTAATCATAAACCATTTCACAATAATCAGAATAATCAATAAACACAGAACCATTGTTTGGAAAACTAGGGTTTGCATGAATCAAATAATCAATGATTAACAACAAATAATCATTAAACGTTTACCTTAGATTGATTCTAGATGAAGAGAGAGATCAAAAGTGATGATTGAGAGCTTGTGCCACCAAGAATGATGAAAAAGATGATTGCAGGAGATGATTGTAGAGAAAGATTGAAAGTACGTATAATGATTTGTGAGAGAGGTTAGGGTTAGGGGTTATTAAGGTTTCACTAACTACTCTACTCACCCTTAAGTATCATCTTTTACATAAAACACACACACCACATATAATTTACAGTCAAGGCACAAAGTTCTCATGTAAGTCAAATAATGCATAAAGTAATGCATGGTTCCATGCAATGCTAAAAATTGTGAGACCAACTTAATTGTGTTAAGTTAAAGCATTAACCTAAAGTTACGGGTTGTCACAGATAAAGTCGATGACTCCTGGTCTGTGCAATTTGGAAGTAGAGATCAAGGAGGAACTGAGTTTTATGCTGAAATTGTCAAGAATGTTAATGATGGTGAATCTTCAGGAAATGATGACAGTTCAGGATATAGTGGCAGTACTGATGCAGATGGATCAGGTGTGAGTGATTGCATTTCAGAATTGGACGTCAAGGAGGGAATGGATTCTGAAGCTGATAGTTTGTCGAATGATGCCAAGGAGATGAAATGTCAAAAATCATTCTTAGTCAAGAAAGCTGATGCTACATCAGAAGAAATGGAGAAGATTCTCACTGAAGATGGATCTTTCTATTCTCAGACTGTCTTTTTGGCTAATGTCACAGCTTCTACAAGTCAGGTAAAATCTGAAACTCCTAGCATATGTAGTGTTTGTGCTGATATGAAACATGAATGTGTTGAATTGAAACGTGAATCAGAAATAGTTCATAGTCACAATCAGAGTTTGGTTATTGAACTGTCGAAGTGCAAAGAGGCAAATATTGCTTTAGTTAGAAATGAAAAGGATTTTAAATCTATGATTGAAACCTTAAAGAAAAGTGTTTCCGAAGTGACCAAAATTGTTTATCATAAACAAGTTAGTATTAACGATTACATTAACATCGTTGATGAAGCCAAAAAGGAACTAGCTATTGCCAAATGCGAGCATGATGCAATCAAGCTCAAATTGGAGAGTTATTCTAACTCCCGATTTGTGCTCGATCACATCATTGCCGTTCAACAACTAAATGGTAATGTTAAAGGCGTTGGGTATAAGTCGTGCCCGCCTCCTTTGAGACACAATTATACCAAGATGCCCGATGAGGAGGAAATGCCGCGTTTGAGCCAACTGTACCTCTTGATTATGAGGAAGTTATAACTGGCTTAGGGTTCACGGACAATTCATCGGAGGGCTCATCTGATAGCAAGGAAAAGTCATCATGTGCTTCAAATCAAAGTCCTCCAACCATTGAGGACTATGATTCTTCGGATGACGAGTCAGATGTGAGTGATGAGGATAAATCTCTTGATGATAGAAAAGGAATAGAAGTGCCTTTTGAGAATCACATTCTGTGTGATCCTCCTACTCCTGCTGTGCAATCAACTGATGCTAAACAGAACATAGATCCTATCACTGAGACAGTGTCTACCATTAAAAGTGATAACGTGTTGTATACTTTGGTCGGTGATAATAAAATTTATTCAGACAAAGATTTTCCAATAAAAAACGTCAATCAATCCTTGATTGATAAAGTGTTTGAAGATAATACAACTAAGTTTTTGGGTAAAGCGATCCCGAGAGTTTCTGTAACTCAGTGTGATCCTATTCCAAAAGCTGAAGTTAGGAAACAGCATGGAAATCTAACATTACCGACAAAGCAACAATCTGTCGCTTTTAAGGGAAAACAACAACAACGAGCTCCAAAGCCCAAGGCGAAGTTTGAATCAAAAGGAACTCGTTACAAGAAGAAAGCAAAAGACGTTAAGTTTGTGGCCTCCAAAGGTACTACTGATAAAGTGGAGACTTTTGAAAATAAGTCAAATACCAATTTTGTTCAAAAAGTCAACATTTTGAAACGTAATAGTGATAACAATTACACTCAATGCACAAATGGGTGTGAAGCTAGTACCTCGGGGTCTACAAATTCTACGTCAGATCGTCGATCAGATTCTCCTAAGTTTGTTGAAAGGAGAACTTGTTTCAAATGTGGGAAGTTTGGGCACATCATTAAAGACTGCACAAACTCACCCAAACCAAATTTTGTTGAAAGAGCCCCTTCTGAACAAGGTCATCAACAACGTCGTCCTGTGTCACCAAAAAACTGACAAACGCACAGTTAAAGAACAGGAAACAAAACAACGACGTAAAAATGTGAAGGTGATCGAAAAGGCTTTAAAACCAGAAACTGTTAAAAGGAAACCAATTTTGTCACAACCGTTAAAACCGGAGATTTCTAAATCTGTAAATAATACACAATCCGGTAAACAAAAACAAGCTTGGAAACCTAAAATGGGTGAAGGTTCAGGGGGAGGCGTGAAATTTCCAAATCATCAAGAGATTGAAATTACATTTCTTGATTCTCAGGGGCAACCCAAGTCTATGAAGGCTTGGGTCCCCCTCTCCAACAAATCTCTAAGTGAGTGTGTAGGATGTTCCAGGAGGAACTATCGATAGTCATCGGATTGTTGATAGTGGAGTGTCCATGCACAAGATCGGCGACAAAAGATATTGTTGCCTTTGATGGAGAGAAAAAGAAAAGAAGACAGAATTGTCTGTCGAAAGAAATTGAAACCTTCGACAAATTGAATATCATTCCAAAGTTTGATTGTTCAAGGCTTTGATCGGGGCCCCAGGATAGATTCAATCAAAATGTACGCACCTACAGCATGTCTGAAGTTCAAAATCAACAAGATGAACGTGTAGTGTACATTTCTTCGCGGTGTAATTGAAGAAAATGTGTTTGTTGAACAAACCAACCTTGGTGTGCGGATGCCTTGGCATGGATTGAACAACCGCACACTACTTCTCAAGAGAAAGATAAAGACCTTCGCTGGTGCAATATGGAAGACCAGCCGGACCCAAAGGTTTATGATCTTGTTGCTGTGAAGAGTTCTCTCGGATTAATTGAAGTAGCTACAAAATCGAGTTTGAAATCCACACCTGGTGGATATCCAGCTTAGAAAGACCACTCAGATTTCTTGGCAATGCACGAAGCAGTTGCAGGATATAGTTTTGAACTTCTAATCTCTCTTATCTTTGTCGATATTTAAGCTGCTTTATGAATTATTATCATCTCGTACAAGCACTCTTTGGCCTGACACGTTGAACTCGAATATCACCTCACACGTGATTGTTTCATTATGAAACTCGTCAATGTTGTCATGGTCTGCACTGCTTACCGACGTGCAAAATGATTTTTCCAAAATTCGATAAATCATTTCTGATTAAAATTAATTTTGGTAAACGGCATTGAGGTAAAACATGAGTTAATCTGACATCGGGAAATCGTTTTTGTAAATACCTTTGTGTTTTTAAAATTTATCATGGTTTGTTGATTTTAGGGGGAGTAAATCCAAATTTTAAAAATCCAAAAACATCAAAAAATTTCAAAAACCCAAAAACAATAGAAAAACTAAAATGAGTTTCCTTGCGAGAAAAAGAGAAAATGATAGTACATCAGTGGTCTGTCTAAACCTCTTTAAACTGAAATGCAAAATGAAAAATGTTAAGCAGCTCTATATATGATGTATCGGTAAGCTCACAATCATTTTAAAGTGTGCCGGGTGATATAAACCTAAATCGATTGAAGACCAGGTGGGAACCACTCATTGGCATATGGTCTTAGTACCGAAATTTCGTTTGAGAGATTGCCGAGGTTCTGAGATATTCGGTCTTTATGCTGCTTATCATCTGGGTATCATGGTTGTATCTTTCACCGAAAAATAACGGGGACGCAAGTCTAGATCTTCCATGATACTATACATACGTGTACATATTGCATTCGACCTCAATAAGTGATCAACAATCACATGTCCCTCAAATAAGTGATAATATATCACATTTATCCGGGAGTCAAGTTCGTCTCTCTGCTGTACGAAAGTACTGACCTGTTCACGGACTTGCTCTTGTGCCCTCATGCATCGAAAATCAAGTTCCTCATCAATAAGTGATTCTATCACATAGGGTTTGTTTTCAAATCAAAATAAGTGAGTTTCTCACATTCTTTTATACGTTCAAACAGATGATAAACGGTATACTCATCGGTAAGATGAACTCTCGTGCATACCTTGATACGGGAATGTGTCGTGTGTGGATGAACACCGGCCGGTAAGCATAAATCATACCTTAGCGTATCCCCTCGCCATGATTACGTCTGATAAGTTGAGCTTAAGTGGACAACAATACCGATAATTGTTATATGATGCTTATCTAAATGTTAACTAATTGAACATCAAGAGCGTTTTGACATGACCGTACACTGATATGATTCTCTTAACCTCGAAACTCGCAAAAAGAATCTCTGTAAATATTTATTTACTGCTTTTCGTTTCTGCATCTTTGTATATATTTATTTATTGTTTTCCGTCTTTACATTTGAAAAATGAAAAATTCCAAAAAGATTTTAGGTGTGTTTCAATATAAACTTTATAAAATCCAAAAAGATTTTGCTTCTAGTTTATTTTTGATTGACCGATGTTGGAACTCGAGTCTATCCTACCCAAAATCCTGATTGTAAGCCGGAAAACAATTGCATCTTCATAAACAGTCGAAGTTAACAAGTTTTGAAAGTTATAGGATTAACATTGATCAATTTTTTAACTTTCAAACTGTTGTCGGTCAGTGTTTGATTGAGATATGGTCACATAGGTGTCATTTGTTTAAATGTTAACTATATTCCAAGCGGTTGTTCTCATTATACGTTTAGATTTCTTGCGTGTGCAGATGCTAAAGGCGAGGAGAACATGTTCGATGACAAGCTTTGGAATGAAGACACGACATGAAGGCACTCAAAAGATAAAAATGATCGAGTTGCCGCTGACCCTTCATCAACACCACAAGGATCTGAAGAATTGACAAGTCAAAAGATTCACGAGCATGACTCAATGGAGAGTTCATTCTAAGGGGGAGTTTGTTAACACACTTTCTAAATGAAATGGGGAGTTTGTTGATACATGTTCTTCTTACGACGCGTGAAGACTTTGAAGATCCCCCGACATGAAAGACACAGGAGACGAACCATCACGAGTAGCGTCCAAGGGGGAGTTTGTTGGTAGACTTTATGGGCCGAATATTTACATAGACCAAACAACTATTTTGGCCATGATTAAGTGATGAAACTCATTTTGGTTTCATCGCTTTTGTTGTTTCGTCGTGCCATCTTTGTGTTTCGTCATGGTCTGTGTCTGTCTAGTATAAATACCCCTCATAGTTTCTGTGTGAAACTGATGAGAGCTGTGAGACTTTGAGAGAGTCTGTAAAACATTGTTTGTATATGTTTGTATCGTTCTCATCCTTAATCAATAGATATTGAATCTTTGGTTACGCGTGTGTTTTACACTGTGTTTGGTTTGCACCGTCACGGGGATTCCGCACCCGTTACCGTGTTTGTTATAAACAAGGATTAGGTTTTCGTATCGGATCCACCGAGAAAAACGGGTCCTACAATAATAGCCTCGAGAGTCAGATGGATGTGATTAATTGTAGAGTAGGATGAATGTGTAACTTTATCATCTTCATATTTTTTATCATGTATCATTCCCTAAATATGATACCATCCTCCTGTTTCTTGCACGCTTCAATTCTTTAGTGGCTACAAAAAAGGCTTGCAACCAACGGTATGGGCTCCGACAACCTTCACATCATCGTCCAAATCCATGATGATATCACAATCTTTGAAAATCTACTATGTCTGCAAAGACACACCCAATGTGCATTGGTTCCCCGACAATGACGATATCACAATATTTTTTATTTTGGAATTTTTAAGAAAACAACTAAACTAAATAATAAGTGCATTGATTCCCCGACAACGGCGCCTTTTTAATCGTTGTCGAAATGTCGCTCAAAAATAAAGTTAAAATAAGTTCTTAGCTATCTTTACTATTAAGGGTAAGTAGGGTGTCAAACCACGAGAAATCTGTGGAAGGTGCCAAAGTTCAAGTGCCTTAATGATTTAAACATTAAACTGCAATATTGAGAATTGTTCTATTGATTTTATAGTTGAAAACTTGTATTGGATTTTGAAAACAATCATAGACAAAGTGTTATCCACTCTGGGCTTCAAGTTTAGTAAAACAAAATTGATCCAGTTAACTTAGTTGCAAGTCATTAATAGTGACCATGTATTTGATTAATCAAGTGATGAATGTGAAACTTAATTCAACGGGTTCTATTCACGCAACTACCAATTTAATTGCGTGAAAATATCAACCAACAAACAAACTGCTAATGATGTAAAGAAACCAGAATCAAATGCTTATCAGTTGATTGTTCAAACAATACCAAATCATTTAAACGTAAAAACCATAATTGAATTCCATCAAACATAAAAGGTTAACGAAATTCCATCCCAAAAACCATGGTTAAACAATAAGCATGTTAAAACACAATCAAATACCAGTGTATCAATGTCACACAATTCTTTAAGCATCGTGGTGGTTCTGGCGAAACTAGCAGTGAGATCACACATGATTCACAAACCTCCCGCCCCTTTCTAGTGGAGCAATTTTTGAACATCTTCGCTAGTGGCCATTAGAACGCTAGCGAGCTCTAATACCAACTGACACAGAATGGAAGCAAAGAAATTGAGAATAAAACCTCACATGGATTCACGTCAAAGTTTAACTAAATTAAATACCCCAATTACAATGGATCCATTCATGTCTTATATATAGGCATGAGAATAAAGATAAATCTAATCCAACCATTTATGCGGAAATCAAAAGTTAAATAAAACATAAATCTTGTAGAGATCAACTCCTAATATTCAACACGGATAAGCTTGCTTTCTACCTTGTTCGCCTCTCTCTACTTGGTCCATATAATAATTCTTGCATCATCCATTTATCAAGTAGAATATGTGGTTAGCTCTCTCGTCTAGTTCATATACATGATGTATAGCTTATTAATTATTGAACACTTTGCTTTGGATTATGAATTGATACCAATACATACATTTTAGAGAGAAAGAGAGGATTTATAAAAGCAACCGATGTTTATTTGGTACAAAATTCCTTGGGTTGGATTGACCAATGGGTCTTGGGGTGTACGTAAACGAGTCAAGCCAAGTGTGAGCTTGCTCTAGCTTAAGCTCATTTAGAGCTTTAATTATTTCTCGCGCACGTAACTCGTTATATGAGGAGCCCATCGACCACATTCCTATTATTTTTTCTTAGCAAATCCCACTGTTGCTCAGCCCACATAATTCGTATTTCCTCGCCTAAAGCATATGATCAATCATAAGGAGAAAATCAACTAACTCGTGTAACCACTACTCGGACAAATCTAATATATTCTAATACTAGGTTATCACCCGTGAATACTCACGGGTTGTTAATCTATCTTTGTTAACAAAAAACATATATACCAAACGCACATCAAATGTAATGCATGGGTTTAATTTAAAAGCAAAACCAATAGTAGTTGAAATCAGTGCATAAAAGTGCTAATACCAGCGAATTGCACACTCTTGAAAAATCACATGTTTGTCCTTCTTATGTAGATGATTTAGGTTACATAAAAAAATGATATGAGAACAAAATTTTAATGACAATCGGATTTTAAAATACATCCACTTATCCAATATAGAGTACGGTAGGCGGTACTCCTCTCATCTACACATGAGATCAAAAAAAAGTTCTCGTATTCGGTTACAAAATACTTTTTTACATTGATTGTTTGCAAAAAAAAAAAAAAAACAAAAAAAAAAACAAAATCAAATGTTAGTGCAAAATCTAAGAAAATAAAAACTGAAAAAAAAAAAGAATTAATAAAAATATCTGTTACTTTATTATGTTAACAATTTACCTACACTCATTCATATCCCTTTCTCAAATACACCCTTTTATGTCAAAGCCCTAAGTTCATTCCCAAATCGATTTCAAAGTCGGAAATTCAACCAGAAATCCATTTCACAGTCGGAGAATTCAACCAGAAATCAATAACAGGGTATTATTCCAACTGAAATTCTCACATCATCTAGATTTTTAAAACTTAATGTATTATAAAGTTGTAAACTTGAATCGCATAAGAGATTAGGTCGGTCCTAAGGTCGCTCTTCAATTTCGTTTGGTATACTTGATTCGTTTACTTTGTTTAACAGATTTTGTACTGATTTTTGATATTTTATTGTTTTTATAGCTTGAATTTAAGTTTCAGATTGTGTGGATTTTGTTTATAATGTGTTATGATAATAAGGGGATGAAGAAGACTTAATATAAACTTGTATGGTTTTATAGGATAAAAGCTCTGATGTGCGTTGTTAAACTTGTATTAGCGTCATTAGGTTTATTGATATTTCATTCGGTGTGTTTTAGGAGTAGTTTATTTAAAATGTTTAGTTTATTTTTGAGGTTAGTACCTGATCTTGCTGGTTAGTTATGACACACTGTTTATAGGAAAGTTATCCATATACAAACCGTTTCATCATGTATTCACAGGGTTAGTTATATATATGTCACAGATTATTATTTATACCCCTATGTTTTGCTGGTTACTTATGACACACACTTAATAGGAAAGTTATCCATATACAAACCGGTTAATCATGTATTTACAGGGTGTTGTTTATGAATAATGTAATATTTGTGTTAGTGTATAGGTTTTAGAACTCCAGATTCAATTTCAGATTTGTGAATATTGCATCAGTGTTACATATTGGCGATCTTAAATTCGGGGTTTTCTGTACTGTGATAATAAACATCTAATATTTATCAAAATAATCATATGTAGTCAATGGCAAGTGGTTCAAATCAGCGAAAGAAACAAAAGAAAGAAAAGGAAGTGATGATGGTAACAGATTCGGACTCAGAAGAACCTTTCACTTCGGAATCAATTGACTGGGACGCACCAGAACCAAATATCATTTGGATGCCGTCCTCTTGTTCACGCTTTGTAAGTAATTACTTAGATTATTTGTAACTAACTTAAATATTGGTGTTCTATGGTGTCATTATTCTCTTTATCATTAGAGTCTAAATATACTTTTTGGGCCTTTTTAGCGGATATCGGTAAAGGTCGCAAAAGCCATGGGAATCGATCGCTGCCGTACAGTGACCATTCAAAATATGCGTGGTGTCGAAAACACTTTGAACGTCTCTGCTGAACCAAAAAGAGGAAAAAAGAAAAACAGGTTTACTGTATTGGGATGGGCAGCATGGGTTCGTGAAAACAACATCAAGATTGGTAAATTTGCGTTTTAGAGTGGTATGAGGATATACCTACACTCTTTGTTAGGGATGTAATCAAAGAATAATGGGGTTAGTACCATAGATGAAAACCATTCAACCATTTTATATGGTAATTTTGGCTAACAAACGGTTTTCGCTATAAGTAGATAAGTAAGTAGCAATGGTTTTTTTGGAACATGTTTAAATATTTTGGTTTATCTTGGATGTTGGAATAGTACTTGACAACCTTTTTTGGTTTATGTTAACTGTTTAAATGTTTTGGTATATTTTACTTGTTTGAATATTTATTAAATTTGAATACTCATGTACAAAATATGACATCAGTTTACGATTATCAGTATTGTTACCTGTTGCAATACTACTTGACAACATGTTGGTTGCAAAAGTTGAAGGTACATGCAGATTATGAGATCTCCAAGAAGCGAAGTATAATTTTCGTTTTCTACGTCTATCTTTTGCCTCATTTTGCATGGTTTTCGGAATAGAAAACTCTAAAAGTTAATAACTATTGAATGAATGTTAGATGTATAAAGGTTAATTAAATAAATATAGATATCACCGCTTGTGATAATATCAGATGGAACGTGATTATAATATGGTAAACAACCAACACAAATCATTGGATTTCAAACCAAACACATGTGATAATTAAAAAAAATAAAACATTGTTTATTCATAATCAATCAACCGATATAGTGTTCAAAAAAGTAATTTAACACCAATCAAGAAGTAGTACGTAGAAGAAATAACGTTAAAAGACAAAGTAATATCGAAGTACATAAAAAGGATGATACTTCATCTTAGAGTATCTAGTGTTTTTAAAAGATGTTAGGTATGACGTCCGAAATCAACAAAACTCCATTGTTCCTTTCGTAACGAAGCACATACGCACGATCACTAACCAGACCAACTTGACGCATAAATCTCTCCCAGCCTCTGAAAGCATACCTTGTAGCTCCACGTGAACGCTCAAAACGAATTTCCAAAACAACATTAACACCATTCATAGTCTGAACGTTCATCGATTCAACATTATCTAACGGGACATTCTCAACAAAACGTTGTGGGAAACGCTACATCAAGTTTTAAAAAAATACATATCAGTGACAATAAATAAAGTTAAGCAGTAAAATCAACTTATGTTAGAGTACCACTGACTTACAAATCGATAAGTAAGGACCCACTCAATCTCATATACATCGTTGACGGGTAGAGGCGGGTTTCCGTCAACAGGCAGCTCTTCATCATCATATACTTGATTGTCAACATTAACATCATTGTGATAATTAATATCTTCAATCGGAATTTGATCCTCAGTCTGGCTGTGTTGATCACCGACTTCAATATCATTTTCTGCTTGATACTCTGGTTCAGGTATCGATTTTAGTTCAGGCAGTGGAATTCCAATTTCAGCAACTAAAGAACCATCACCGAGTAGACGGAAAACTATGACACTAAATGTGTAAGTTTCAACTCTATGAAACACAAGGAAATCCCACTTAACCAACGACAAATCAGTTGAAATCTGTGAGAAGTCAAGGATGTAGTAATGAATATCCCATAACTTTTTAATCCTTACAGTCCTTTCTTGATTAGGAGCATAACGAATCGTGACATTATTTTCGAGAATATCATCATTGAAATTATGTTCCATGAATTTTTTTGGCAACCACTGCAAACAATTATAAAATATCTCAAATAATTTTTTAACATAAACCTGATAAAATATATAATAAACATAACACAATGGTGTAATATTTTGAAAAACATACCAGATTTTTCGCTTCAGGAAACATCATTACATGGTAAAAACTATCCTTCACATTCAAATCACTGTCAATCTTGAAATGGTATATATGAAATGCGTTTGCAGAAAGGACCTCAAAAAAAATAAAATCTGTCTTTTCAATTCCAAGATCCGAAAAAACTTTTGACCATCCATCAGTGATAAAGCATCCGTTAGTCGTCGCTTTGATGTAAACATGCCAGAATTGAGAACCTGTACTCAACCTGACATGGCCAACAGGAAAGCCAAAGTTTCGAACGGCATCATTGTAAAAAGCAGGCAACGGCTGTAATATTTAAGAAAAATAAGTTGTCGGAAAAAAAACATTAATACAAATAAATTTAAATAAAAATTTTACCAGAGATGACGGTGAAGCATCATAAATAATCTTCACAAACGCTGGAGCCATGACTGTATAAACAATACAATAACAAAGCGAGCAAGTAAAAGCAACTTACATTATAAAAAGCAATTTCAAACATGTTTACATTCATAATTTTTAGCTATTACAATTTTAATCTTTTCATGTAAACTTGAGTTCTATTAAGTGAATACAAAAACGGCTATTCAAACAAAAACGTAGTCATTTCACAACTTTTATAATTTCTAGCTATTACTATATTCATTTCAGATCGATACAAAAACAGCTATTCAATCAAAAACATAGTCACAAAAACCACAAAAATTTGCTACAGCTTAAAGACCAGATGAACATGCATACATATTCAACAATCGTACCTTTAAATAAACCTTCACAATACGATTGACTGCCAATTCGTGGTGAACAAAAATATATTGATTGATAAATCGATTAACGACCGAATCGATGTAAGAAAACTTGAAGAACAGGTATGGATTTATACATCTAGGGTTTAAACATCTAGGGTTCATATTTTGGGTGCTGATTATCAAGAGATATGAAAAATTGGATATATGGTGGTATTAATAAAAAAATTAACAGATTTATAAAATCTGGTTACTAAATAGTAAATATCTATTTATGTATAATAGTTAATTAAAAAATGACTGAGAAAAATCTTAAAGTAATATAATATAATAAACAGATATATATAAAATTAAAATATCAATGTTTAAATATTAAAAGTAAAAAACCTAATGCAATTATCATATATCAACTAATCAACTGACAACTGCTTACCATCTTCAATCAAAAGTCACAACCATCAAGAAAGTTGCAAACGGCGGTGGAAGAAGAAAAATTGGTAAAGTTACTTTCCGACCTATTTTCCGATCATCTTTCCGGTAAGCTTCGCTTTGATTTACAAAGTAATTATCCAATCAGTTGAACACCAAATTTGAGTTTCAGTTATTTGACAGACTTTTTTCCGGCGATTATTTTAAAATTACACGTGAAATCAGTTCTTAGGTTTTGTCTGAAAATAAATGTTCTGTAGGTTATGTGTATACAAATAATATTAGATTGCATTGCATGTCTTTCAAAGTTTACAGTTTCGGTTAATTAGATTATTTGTCTGATATTATGTAGATCTTTATTTTAAAATGAAAAACTCCTTCATGAACATTCTTATTTTGATGTTTTAATAGGTTATAACAAAAAAAATAGGCTTAAAATTGTTTTCTCTTGAATTATAATGTCTTTGTATGCGGCTACTCAATTATTAAAACTGATATATGATATAGGTTTTTATAAAATTGATTGTTGTTAATGTTATGTGTATCTAATAAAGATTAGATTGTATTGTATGTATTTCAAATTATACAGTTTTGGTTAATAAAGTTATGTAGTTAATATATTTTGTGTCACTTTTTTTGAAGAAAAATATGTTTATTTGAGATAATATTGTTATTTGGATGATTGAATACTTTATAATGATAACTAAAAATAACAGTTATCTTCTTATAAATTGAAGAACAAAATATATGTTTTTTTTTAGTTGTAATCCAATACATTGATACGATAACAGTTAATTTGTTATTTTCATATGTATATTGTATATTGTATTATTCAAGTTCAATACTAAATGTTTGTAACAGTTATTCTTATGATACAGGTATATAAAAATGAGTTTATCATGTGTAGCTGTGTTAGATGATGATTCGTCGTTAAAAGTGGTATGCAACAAATGTTATAAATAAGTATATATAAATTTAGTTACATATGATTTTTTTGACATAAATTTATACACAGGTCATGCCAACTGAGTTTGTTAAAACTGTGTATGGTGTTTATTGGCAACGAAGAAAATTACTGATACATCATGAAAGTCAAAAAGCTTGGCCAGTTTCTTTGAGAAGTGTGAGCGGGGAATCGGTTATCACTGACGGATGGAGTGAAGTGGTAAGGGATCTTCAGTTGAGAAAGCAAACGTTATTGCGCTTTAGGATAATCGAAGATAAAAATATGCAAATGGATTGTTTCGTGGATAACATTTGTGGTCAGTCCTTCATAACAGTAAACCGTTACGGCGTTTTAAAGATAATAGTAAGTATACTAATATGTATGAATCACTTTTTTAATAGTTGAAAAAATAATGGTATACATATATACTTAACAATAAAATACTACTTAACTTTTCAGGTGATTCCTGAAGCGTATGTTACAAAAAATTACTCTTATACGCCAGTCAACGATTCATACAACATAACAGCAGCAGGTCAGATTTGGAAAGTTGAGACGCACAAAATCAATGATATCTATGTTTTTACAAAAGGTTGTCCAAAGTTATTTGATGATCTTACCATACAAGATGATGATATACTACTTTTGATGAAGACGGACATGAACACATTTGAGTTAACAATTTATCGTCGAGGAGTTGAGGTTGTTTTGTCAAACAAAGAAGAAAGTGAAGATGATTCATTGTTGGAAATACCTAAAGACACATACTACAAAAACGTCCAGTTTGTAAGTATTTTGACCTAAACTATAACGGGTTACTAATAAATATGAATTATTTATGTATCTTATTATATAACAGACATTTTGTGATGATGATGACTGCATGGATGATACGCTTTCTGAGGTAATAAGTTTACGTTTATGTAAAATAAAATATATTACAATGAGATTTTGTAATATTATTAATTATGATTATGATACACAGAATGATGAAGGTAGTAACAAAGAGGATGTGAATACAAAAAGCATTGCTGGAAAACAAAAGTGGAAGGAAGAAAGTTCTACTTCAATGAGAGAAGAGATAAAGCAATCAACAAAAGATGATGTAATTATGTCAAACATAATAATAGATGATCAGTTTCATTAATATATGTAGACATATTTACTTAATACTCATTCCTTATTGTTATTTATAATTAGTGTTTCTCTTAACAGGTTAAGAAGAAAGGAAAACAGGTTGACGAATATGGTAATGCGGACGACATTAATGAGCTGATATGTGGGACAGAAATTGAAATGACAAAAGTCTCAACAGTTGGACAGAGAACTCGAAACCGGTTGGTAAGTATATGATATGATCACAACATTGATTTTTCAGTATTTATTATAAATTATGATGTTAGTGGGAATATAATGTATTTGTTATAAAATAAGGTAAACGAAAAGAGAAAGAGAAATGATAAGACTTTGAAGAAACCGGATGATGAACGAAAAGATGTTGGAAGACTGACCATTGTTGAGGGAACTGGTAAATGTGATTTCACAACAAAGGGAGGAAACCGCATGGTATGTTATCTTTAACAAAGTCAATAGCAAACGGAAATAATGTAACATGCACCAGTTCATTTACTTTTGACTTATGTTAATTATGCAGAGAATGCCTGTAGATGTTGTAAGATTTGCCGGGTTCAAAAATAAGGTGCATGAGTTACAAGTAATAAACTTGAATGGAGAAACAATCACTATGAATCTTAGGCGACAGAAGAATGGAGATGATGTAAGGTTTGCAATCGAAGGTTGGCCGAAGTTCATGAAGGATAATGGACTTCGTTTGGGTGACAAATTGCATTTCACATTCGAAAGTGCAGGAAATGTGATGGTCTTAACACATGTGGAAAGTGTTAATGCAGACTAACAAATACTTTAATGATGAAGGTGTTAATGTCGGACAAATCATGACTCTTTTATGCTACTTATTTTATGTTAACTTTGTTTTGAACACGTAAACAGTGGTTATGATGTTTAATTTTGTTACTTGGTGTTTTAAGTTTAAATAGAACTACTGTTATATCATCAGCCTTTCTATCTTATTTTAGTATGTAAGTAACATTGGTATTTTCTTAAAACGTTTGGTCATTATGATTGTTTAAGTAGATACATTTACATAATAAGTTGCTGATGTTTATATGTAATACTCTATTTGGAAATATATGTTGAAATATATATTTACATTTTAACTTGTAATTACTTATACCTTACGCTTGTTATTGCAATCGTTTGTAAAATTGCTGGATATAAAGTTGTATTACAATTACAAACCAAAGATTAAAAGAATGTGTTAAGTACATAAACAGATATTAAACACTTTTAATATACATAAGCGAAAATAGGAAAATTTAAATAATTATAAATTAGCAGTGGGTGTCTAAAAAAATGGTAAAATTTGTATACTCTATAGAATTAAAAAATAGATAGTTTGAATATATTTTCGTATTGTTAACTACATAAACAGATATTATAATTTTATATATATAGAAAGTTTCTATTATTTTAAACTTATATATTAGTAAAATAGTATATCACCAAATATATGTGATTTATTAAGTTAATTTACTTTATATTAAATAATCATAAATGGAAAATTGATAATACATGGTAACATACAATGCTAAAGTAATCGTAAATTCAGTTTAAAAAAGATAAATGTGAAATGCAAAATAACTGAATTTAATAATACATAAATTATGTCATTTATAATATCTATAAAGAAATTCATCATTACACTACATTTACCTACAAAACTACTGCATCATATCCTTCTTTTATCTTCACATTGCTCAAGATCCTTCTTTTATCTTCACATTGCTCAAGAATAACCCAAAAGGAGTTTCAAGAAATTAGTAAAGGTAAATTTCCAATTTCATCTCCTTCATCTTATAAACAGACTGTTATGTTGTTAATCTCTACAAGAAATTGCCTTATTTCTTCAAAATAACACATATGATGTTTTTAATAGCGATTAATGAGTAAGTACATAAGTAATCGGAGTGTCTTTATTTGTTAAGAAAAATCTATATTAGTTTGTGATGTCGATTTAAAATTTTTTATATGTATTGGATTTTATATGGAAGTTTACTTTTTTGGTTATATAATGATATATTGTTTAAATTTTCTGTTGGAAATTTTTTAAAAAAATGGATTTTATTGGTTTATAGTTTGATTTGGATAATTAAATGTATTTGGTTGTTGCATAACTAAATTACGATTTAGATTATTTTGTCTTCATCGGATTATGACATTAGATTTTAATAAATTTATGTATTTTTTTTTATCATGAATTACAATAGGTATATTTCTGCATATTAAAAAATGAGTCATTGTTTATTTGTAATTTTGGATAATAAAAGATGTAAGAACAAAGACGTTTAAGATAATTTTGTTTATTTCTATGTAATTTTGTTTTTTTTTTATCATGAATTACAACTGAAACTAAAGTAAGTGTAATACAATATACATGAATCATCAAAACACATTTACGTACTTAACGTATGCATGTCACTGATTAAAAGTAATAAATGTATGCTGCATTATTTGTTATACTCTGATATTGTATTTTAAACGGATTAAAGTTTTATATCTCTCATAGAATGGCTGGAGTTGAAAACGATGTTATCGTCGTATCGGATTCTGAAGATTCTTCGGACGACTCGGAGGATTTTGATGATGATGATATTGGTCCGCTGACATTTATTGTGCCATACACGAAACGATTTGTAAGTTCAAACAACACAACTATGTTAATTACCATCAAATATGTTTACATATATTGGTTAACTTTTCTATTTTTTTAAAGACCATCAAAATGGAAATTATTATTATGTCTTGTAAATTATAGCGGATACCAGTGGAAGTAGCAAGGATAACAGGAATTGACGAAACCTTGAAAGTTAGAATAGCAAACAGGCAAAATGTGGAGACGAAACATGATGTTAGGGCAGAAACAAATAAAAACAGTATAAAATATGTGGTGAAAGGCTGGGCGAAATGGCTAAAAGATAACAACATACAAGAAGGTGATCATTGCAAGTTCCAGTACTTTGAAGATATTTGTGTTTTCTTCTTTGCCGGCGTTATCGGCTAAAGGTGATGTTTGAAATTATGAAACAGGGTAGAAACATAATATATAGTAATTTTGGGAAACGTTTTTATAATTAGTGTAAGTTATGTAGTGTTATAAGTGGTTTTCTAGTAGGTTAATATGTTTAATAGTTAAGATAATCATGTACTTTGGACTTTTATTATGTAGGAATGTCTATAAATATCTACATGTTGTAGTTTTTGTTTATATGTTATATTTAATACATAGTAATAACATCTTCTATTGATATAACAATGAAATACCATACAAAAAATTAAAACAAATTACATAGTCTTTAAATAAGTAACATGAGGACATGGAATTGAAAACACCCAACATACAATAAAACCATACAAAAAAACAGAACATCTTGCCCTATTACACGTCTTAATACAAATTTTAAACTACAATTTCCCAAATATTTCTTTGTAAACAACGTTTGCAGTTTTATTTGTTGGCCTCCCATTTTTGTCGAATATTAAAACCTTAACGCCATCCTTAGTCTTTACCCTGGACAACGCAACATAAAGTTGACCATGTGAGAACACGGGGTCTCTGAGGTATATACCAACTCTAGATAGAGATTGTCCTTGACTTTTGTTAATAGTCATCGCAAAACATACGGTTATTGGAAATTGCCTTCTTTGAAATTTGAACGGTATTTTCTTTTCAGATGGTATCATGCTGATTCTTGGGATGTAAGTTCTTGATCCAACATTACTTCCTGATAATATCTCTGCTTCAATAACACGTTTACCAAGACGTGTGATTTGAAGACGCGTACCATTGCACAAACCGTTTTGCTGATCAATATTCCTCAAAAGCATAACCGGAACACCCAATTTTAATACCAATCTATGATTTGGTAACCCTGATACTTTTACACTATTTAACACATCTGGATTATACAAATCTTGATGTAACGGATCGTTGATTTCCTCAGTCGGACATAAACTATCAGAGCTAAGATACTCTACTTCTTCACCGGGAAACAAATCAAGCAAACGGTCATTTATATCATGAACAACTTCATTCTTAGGAGCGAGTATAGCTCTCTCAGAAAAGTAGTCACGCTCTTTATAACGATGAAGAACTGAAGGATATACAAAGTCAATCAAACCTGGAATTGGATCATTCTCATCAGTTATTAAGAGATGAGCAGGTATTTCAATAGTTCCATCACCGTCTATAGAATCACCAACATTACCTTCGCCGATGTCAAGAAGCCATTTACCAAATTCGTTTATCTCCATAACGTTTGAGCTACTTGATCCAACCGACAAACGCATGTTGATTGTCAATTTCAACACCTTGCAAGTGGACCAGATGTGGGATGAACATAATGAGGCGTTTACGATATCTTGCCTGCTTCCATTTTGTACAACTGGTAGGATTTGTCTAAAGTCACCACCAAATACAATAGTTTTCCCACCAAATGGAAGTTCTGAATTTTGTGAATCAAAAACACTCAAAACATCCTTCAATGTACGATCAAGAGCCTCGAAAGCATGTTTGTGTATCATCGGTGCCTCGTCCCAAATAATCAACTTTGCTTCATATAAAAGATTCGCGATTTCAGTATTAGGCTTTATATGGCATACCGAATCTTCATTGAGATTAATTGGAATATGAAATCGCGAGTGAGCGGTACGACCGCGTGATAACAAAGATGCAATACCACTTGAAGCAACATTAATAACAATCTGTCCATTGCATCTAATAGAAGCACCTAAAGTTTTCCACAGAAAAGTCTTGCCCGTACCACCATAACCGTACACAAAAAACACACCACCCTTACCAATCCGAACAACATCCATAATTTCATTATACACGGCTCTTTGATCGCCGTTTAGACAGCTGTGAAGATTATTGAACTCAGCCGTAACTTCATCAATGTCAAAAGAAAGCTCCTCATTTATCAAACGGTTGCTCTCCGACATCAGATAGTCATCATCAGGATAAGGCATTGGTGAAAACCTGTGCAAGCTGGATCCATTACGAAGAAGGAATTTTTCGATTTTCGACAACGTAATATTCTTTAAACGTTCCTCAGAAACAACGAAATCTACAATGACAAGAAAAATTACTAAATATATAGAAAATACTTGAAAATTTAACATCACAAAATATAACAAAAGGATAAAAAAGATACCGCTCATGCCAGAATCCTTCCGCATATTGTATAAAATGTCCTCGGACAATAGCTCCCACGTTTTCTCCCAAACAACTTCAGGTCTAGATAGCGTATTAGACAATAGAAGTGTTGCAAACAAAGAACGAAGATAATGACCGTTTCCTGTGAAACTGGATTCTTTAATACACTCGATATATTCATTGTCATCATCTAACAGGCCACGTGCATAACACGCATCCCGAAATGTAGGATAAACAACACCATCATATGTTCTTATTTCTTCAAATGATCGTGGGCCTTTAACCTTAGTAAGAAGAATTCGTAGGTAATAAGCCTCACCAAGAGATGGAGACGCAGAATAAATTCTTCCAATAACAACATAATTTTGGCGTTGCTGCCAGCAACGATCTTTTAACTTCCACACATATTTTGTGGGAAACTCAACATAAGTAAGTTGTCTTGCTTCAGGCTTAGAATTGTTCATCTTCATCCATTCCAAGAAAATAGAGGAATTTACTTGAGGTTTGTTTAGGACATCCTCAATATCATCGTCACAACTAAAAACAACATTTTGTTGTCCTGGAAGATGAAATGGTAACCTCATAACAGATGGATACCGATAATGAACATCATTGCCAAATATTCTCCAGCTGGCTTCACATGCGGAAACATATCTAGCTTCGTAGTACTCTTTAATTTCATCTTTTGGAATTTCCTCATCGGGGCCTCTGTCTGAATCAAAAACAGCAACAGTGGCTCGATCAGGTCCTTTATTAATCTATTTAAACAAATACTTTATTGAGCCAGCCTGATTGCACCATTCCACGTTAATATGTGCCTGATATCTTTTGAGTAGGTTTTTGTTGTACGGAACTACACTCCTATTGTCTAAAGTAACGCCCTTCTTGACAACTGTGTGACCAGAATCTCTTCTCCTATAAACTGGAAAACCATCAGAATCAATGGAAGTGGAATCCAAAAACCTCTTCGGAAAATTCTTTGAACAACGGTTGCCAACCATGCATGGACATTTCATGTTCGCATATCCACAAGGACCATGAATCATAAAGTCACTCACAAGAGAATACAATTCAGGATCCTCATTCTTATCAGGAATTTCAGCTGATATAAAGGGATCGATGTGTTCAACCGTAGGAAGCTTATGATCAGCTTTCATAAATAAGCAAATATGCGCATGTGGCAAACCACGTTTTTGAAACTCAACGGTATAAACAACTACAAAACAAAAAAATTTTAAAGATAAGTATAAAACTAAAATATAATGTATGGAAAGACCAAATAATTGTATAAATTGAAAGTAGCTGATGTATTGACATACCTGCATTAATATTGCCAAAAAAAATTTTTTGCTTCATATCTTTTATCAATTCATCAAGTTTCATCTTAAACAATCGACAAAGTATGTCAGGTCTGTCTTCAGGCTTAATTGAAGAGTCACCTAGAAATCTTACAATCTCAGGCCATTTCGGATTACATGTGATTGTGATAAAGAAATCAGGATAACCATACTTCCGACATAACGCCATAGCATCTAAGTAATTTTGCATCATGTATCGAGAACCACCCGTAAAAGATGAAGGTAATATAACAGGTTGTCCCGTATGACTCAAATCACTCTGACCAACATCTTGAACATTTTTAAGACTGTTTAGCGAATCAGATCGAAGTTTGATTTGCTGAAAACGTATGTAGTTTAGCCTCTCACTCTCAATCATTGTGTAGGCATCGACTAAAAACTGCTGAAACAACCTTCTTGCATTAAGAATTAGAGAAAACTTGTTATGCCTATCCTGAATTCTATAAGCAAAGAACTCCCTCATAGTACAAGTTGGTCTTGTCTTCTTTGAATTAGGACCAAATTCTCTATGAGGAATGTTAATCCTATATCCATCGTCTCCATACGGAAAAAGAATTGGATACTGTAGAGCAAGATAAGAAGGATGTAACTCGCTAATACGCTTTAGTTCTCCAGAACGCATTTCAACAATAATATCACGGCTTTCAATCTGGAGATCAGGTTCATCAACTATCAAAGCAGCAACTTCAGAACACGTAGGTAAATTGTAAGTCCTACCGTCTCTATCCCTCTGTGAGATTATACGAAGTTTAAGAGTAACATTAGGATTGTCATGGAGATGGTCTCGTACCATCCTGTAAGTTTTAACCAACATATTCGTAGAATCTAACATGTTCGTAATATACTTTATAAACTTCACATCAAGTTCCTTTGCCCTAATCGAAGCTTTGCTTGAAGAATCACTGTAAGAAAATAAACAGTATTAAATAATAGTTTCAAACTATGAAATGGAAAACATATAAGTATAATTTGTAAGTTAACATTAACATAATGATAAGTAAAAAAAGGAAACAAATACCTAAATAACAACTCCCTATTAGTAAGCTCATTCTCAGTATCATAGATATAAAGCTGTGAAAATTTTGGCTGGGCTCCATGCTTAGGAAGAAGACTACCCATACTATGTGCATTCTGGCCACTGATTCTATAAACAAATGGAGCATTACCTTTGTTTATTTTAGTATCAACTTTTCCTCCCATCGAAGTAAAGGAAAACATAGAATTGTAACGTCTTATGTTCTTTAAGAAATATTTGCTTTCCTGATCTAAACCGCGAAAAAGCATCTGATAAGATGGATCAGAATCTTTATATTCAGGCAAATCAACTTTACCATATCCACAACATAAGCTATATGTTTGCTTTTGAAGTGTAATGCGACCCTTTCCACCTTCGGTTGGCCATAAGTTTGCAAAGCATAAACCACACGTAAGAGTTTGGTCACCATGGTCAACGTAATCTGAAGATTTAACATAAAATAAATAATACAGTACGAAAAAAAATAATATGAAACAACAATGAATAACATTAATCAGCTACCTTTAGAAACGCCTTTTGTGGCGTCTAACACAACCTCGTTAACGTGATTTTCATCATCAGAGTCAAGAGCAGCCATTGGTATGGGTTGTATTTCAATTGGTTTATGAATAAGTCTACGCTTTCCAGAAGACATCTTTTTTATCGAGCTTAATTCAGATGACAAAAATGTTGTGTTACGTTTATTGGATATTCTAGGATGAAGAGAAAAGCAATCATTCAATGGTAACGTTGATGAGCTTGCAATATTGTCTGAAAAAACAAAATAATTTTTTCGTAAAGTTTTTAAATTAAATAATTAAAAATGTATGTAATAATATAAATATGAAATTTACCAGAGGATATACGATTCAAAGAAGACATAGCATTAGAAAACTGCGGTTCAATTTGAACTTGAGAACGTATGTTTGTAACACACGAAGTTGGTGTTATGTTTTCTTTGTTTGACCTCGTAATTCGTCGTGTTGAGGTAGAAGAGTCATGAATAACATTTGTCTTTCTATTATGATTTGAAAAAGCTCCAGATGAATATGCTACATTAGGGAATTAATTACAAATAAGTATTTTGCATATAATTTGTTCAAACATTATATGTAGTAAAAACAATTAAAAATATGAAACTTCAGCAAGTAATGATTATTTGATTTTGTATTACAAACCTGGCATTGTGTTTGATAGGTTTGCAAGTGGTGTACGGATGGGTGTTGAAAACTGATCGTGTAGTACATTTCCTTTCTTCTTGAAAGTTGATTGTGTAATAACGGATGATCTTACATTAAAGGACGAATTTAAATGATTACCTAATAAAATATAAACAGTAATTATAAAAAATGTAATATAATCGAAGTGAAGTTGAGGAACAAAATTAGTAATGATTAATATACATAACATTACGAAACATAAATGTAAACTTACTTGTCCCAAAAGCAGTTGAAGATTCGGTAGGAAAGGTGGTGTTTGAAATATTGGGAGTAAAATTCTCTTTGTTATTTAACCGGATTGGTGTTGATGATGACGATGTTGAAGTACCACCTCTAGAAATTAATTTCTTTGTAACATTTGATCTCTTACGATCAAGGTATAATTTTCTTAACTTGCGCCTGTGTTTAGCCTCTAAAGCTAAAAGTAATAAAAAAAATTAAGAATTTAAATATATGACATATGTAAAATCAAACATTAACAATAATAAAAAAATATAAGTTATATAAATATTACCTCTGACAACATATTCCGGAAAAGCAGCTGCATTTGATCTCTTATTATCAATATATAGCTTTCTTAACGAACGCCTACATTTAGCTTGCTCAGCTATAATGAGAAAAACAATACACCAAAATAAAAAAAATAAACGAAATGAATAATTTAGAACATATAAACTTTTGAAAAAAATAAATTGAAGAATATTATAACTTTTGACCATAAACAGGAACAAAAAACTTACATTTATTTTCAAGGTCAATATGTGGACGTTCTGAATAATACGACTTAAGTTGTTCAAACCTATTATGCATTTTTAAAACAATAGAAATAACTACACAAAAAAACAAAAATACCTTTAGAATGAAAACCAAACGCAAGAATTAAAAGATTTATAACAAACTACATACAAAAATTACTGGAAATGTAAATAATAATGAAAAAAGTTATTCAAAAGCATAAGGAAGCTAAGAATGCAAACTCAGAAAACCATGATGATGTTTCACAAGTATGAAAAGTATATGAATTTATAGACCTAAGCTAAAAGTTATTTATGGAATTCAAATTATACATTACCAAAATGAATTTTAACAAAATTAATGATCATAAATATAAAAGAAATCTATATTTATAAGTTTCGATATTTTAAGAAACTGTGTCATTTTATAAAAATAGATTTGCTAAAGTTAGAAACTTTAAAAAGAAGATGTTTATAAACGTAACTGAATAATATAAATTGACATGATTAGCATATTTCTTAAAATTATTTTTGGAGTTGTAAGTGAATTGTTAATACTAAAATTATTAGTAAATAGTAAATCGATATATATCTATAGATCTATAGATAGATGAGAACTAATACCGTAAAAGTTTTACATTTTACCAATATTTACATTATGGCATATTATTAGATTACAAATGTAAAATCAGTAATCAAAGTAGTATCATAAAATAATCATACAGCATACCAACATACAATAAACAATAAAACCAAACATAACTCTCAACCAAAAATATTGTAGGATAACTTAAAAGGTAACAATATATAGGAAAAAGTTAAATTGTCTTGAAACATGAACAAATGTTACGAATAAACCAACATTCAAATATTGAAATACCAAAAAAATAGTTCTTATTATTCAAATCAACCTCTCCTATATCTCCTTTAAGCTTCCTTCTCAACACACATGCGAGGCTTACTTGCTGAGGACGCCAATCCAACTTCATTCAAATAAACATCATCAAGGTTACGCTTCATGTCAGAGGATGATTGTTTCAAGTCAACCGCATAATCCTTTGAAATAGGTGTGGTGTTATCCCCAGTGTAAGAATCGGCATCCTTACAAAAAATAAACAAATTATAATAAAGGCAAGTATTAAAGTTATATATATCTTAATTTTTTAATATATACCTTCAAACCTTCAGCACCAGAAGTTTGCAACTCAGACTGACTCATACCAAAAGTTTCATAAGCATCAATCTGTAAAAACATGAAAAGCAAACAACAAATACTTCAACTTAGATTAAAAGGTTATCGAAAGTGGTAATATATATATATATATATATATATATATATATATATATATATATTACAAAAAATCACTTACTTGATCTATTTTAAATTTTTTGTTGAGCTTATCCAAGATGTCATCATCAGTTGTAACAACTGATATTCCATAATTCTCGACACCATTTGCAATATTAAAGTCAGTTACTTTAATCACAAAAGCACACTTTTGATTAAGCAACTCTTCAAATTCAACGGGATATTCTCTTGGGAAATCATTAGTTTGAAATAACTATATTAAAAATAATATAATGTGTCATTACAATAAATATAAAAACATGTGATTTTAATAAATGTAAAGTATAACTAAACTTAACCTCGTCCTGAATTTGAATAAGCTCCTTTGCAGTTTTCCGAACAAACTTCATCGCCTCATGGTCAAATAATGTAAGCGTCACAGTTCCAGTTGAATCTTGAACGCGAACCGGTATTTTGAACCTTATAAACGATTTTTAAATAATGAACAAATACATGATAATAGATCATATAGCCGAACTACGTCGTTGTTGTGGAACGAAAAATAACATAAAGTATTACTAACAAACGGTATACCTGGACATCGGGAAAACCTCTTTTCCATTACAATCCTTGTTAGAACATTGATACAACTGCGTATCTCTAACATCACTTGTTCCATCATCTTTATCATAGGTTTCAAACTTTTTCTCAACTTTTGACTTGCAATAGTTACAACCATCATAATACCACATCTTATCAGAAACGATTGCCACAATAGTTCCAACAACAACAACTTTCTTTGGCTGTTTATTATTACAAAGGTAGTCAAAAAATGCAGGTTCAATTTTTTTTTAAAATATAAAATATAAAAGAATAAATGTTTAGGAAAACCTCTAAGATTGATGGAAGGTAAGCAAGTGGTGAAAAAACATCATTCTTTAAAAATTCATCTTCGACAGAACACATCATATATGACCCAGCATGGCTACTTGACTCACTTGAAGCAGAAAGTTTAGCAAGAAACCTATAATATATTTTGAATAAATAAAAATGTTCAATAAAAAAATATTAATACATAAAACATACGAAAAAATTGATAAAATTTTTAAAATATTGTTAAAATAAGAAAACTTACTTTTGCTTGAACAATAGCATGTCATCAAAGTTGTCGTTAATGAAAACTCTTGAACCATCAAAGTTATTGGATAATCCCCATTTGCCTATTGTTAGATAAAGATAATATAAGAAATACAAAAAAAAGGTAACAATTCTATTTAAATGAATTGTTAATAAATATGCAATATGAATTAAATACCTTTGTATGATTTAACTGCACCGAAATGGACAACAACGACAACATGTGCTTCACGCTTTTCGCTAATCATGTAAGAATACATGTCCTTAGCGTGATCGTCCCAAAGAGTTAAATCAATCTGAACATCTCTACAATATAATATAAGAAGATACTAAGTTTAAAAACATTTTGAATATTTAAATGCATAAAATGGAAAATAAACAAATAAAAGTCATAGTTGTTTCGTATATTACTCAAGATCTTGAAGCTTAAGATTAAGACGTTTCCCTTTGCTACCATCCTTCTTGTTAGTATCCTCAATGTTATAACAAACACCAACATAGCCAATGAAATCTACAAAAAAATCAAATAATGAGATAACATCATATACAAAAAAAAATCTATATATAAAGTAAACAAATATTATCGTATATAAATATTGGAAATATAAAAAAAACAACATACCTACTGTCGTACCCTCTTTTATTTTCATTGAAAGAACATCATTAAACTCAACAAAATTGAAAACGTATTGCGGACCGTCCCATACATTGCACTTTTCGACAAAGGTATGATAATAAAACGTTAGCTTCTGGTTGTTAGGAACAATCTTGAAAGATGCTGTGTTAGCAGCAAGAGATGGCCGTTTAATGATAAGGCATTCATCAACATTAAGATGCCTCTCAAATTTTGAAAATAGCTTGTGCATGCAAGAAGCTTGAATTTTGCTACCCTATGTATACATAAAGAATAACATGAAAAGGATATGTTAAAAGTCTAACAACATCAAATAAAAATAAAAAACAAACAAAAATTTCATTAGCTTACCTTTTCATCCATCAGTATCATATCTATCCGATATGTCTCCCTTTCATTATCCCTCATTTTCTTCCTCCACAAACTAACAATTTTAACCTTGATAGTGTAGTTTGTGGTAAGAACATCAATATCGTTTAGCAATGTGATCCGATCAACGTTTTCCATGATATGTAATAACCAATCGACTGTTGGACAAGTACTACTTGTTTGGTTACCGTTCGTTAACAAAATGATCAATTTATATAAAATTCATAAAGTCCTAATTTTAAGAAATATATTTTCATTATTTCTACTAAAAATAATAGTCTTTATATCATGGCATAAGTAAGGAAACGATATAATTTATAATTACATACTAACAATTAACATAAATTCAAATTTGTAAAATTGGAAACTGTATATATTAAGAATATTAATCCGGGTTTACATTAAGAATTTAAAAGTTATTTAAAATTATTTAAGTAATTTAAGTAATAAAATCTTATATTGGAAACCTATTAATAAAATTGACAACCTTTAATAAAATATTGAAAATATTTTTGTGTATCTTTATATGAATAATAAGTTTCCAAAATTATAATATACAAACTGTAAACTAAGATTAAAGTATTGGAAAATAAAGACTAAATTTTGAATTTGTTATATACTAAGATCGAGTTGACTTTCGATAATTATAATGTTTATAATAATTGTTAGTTTTGAAAAATGTTATATAAAAAAATTAGAATGAAAGTTGGGAAACATAAGATTCAAGCTGACCAAATGATAATCAGAGTGTAATCTATGTATTATATATGTAGTACTACAGATTCATAATACTATGTTATAATAATCTATATATATATATAAATGAGATGGATTTGGGCAATGTGGCATTTGTCTTTGGCCATCTAGGATGATGTGGCAATGTGATTTAGGAGGGAAATCCCATTCCTTTGTAAATTCGCAATTCCAAAGACAATGTACGCGGCATCCGAATTTACTTGGGTCGGGTTATGTGTGCTCCGAAAACAACCAGCTATTATATTCGGATCATTTATAACCTAATTGAAATCTCATTTTACTATGTAATCTCCTTCTTTTCTTCTTGATTCGGTTATCTTCTCTCCCATTTTACCAAAAATTAGGTCAACATCAAAGGTAAATACACTGATTTGAACCTAAATTTATGTTATTATAAGTTTTGTATCAAGAACAGGGTTTGATTTTAACATTTGTTTTGTTTTGATTTTTGTAGATCCAACCGTAGATCTTTAAGGTATGTTGTTTATTCCTTTATCCCACCATAATCTGATTTACTTTGGTCTGATTTTTTGTAGATCCCACCATAATCTCCTTCTTTTCTTCTTAATTCGGTTATCTTCTCACCCATTTTACAAAAATTAGGTCAACATCAACGGTAAATACACTGATTTGAACCTAAATTTTTGATATTATATGTTTTGTATCAAGAACAGACTTTGATTTTAACATTTGTTTTGTTATTGATTTTTGTAGATCCAACCGTACATCTTTAAGGTATGTTTTTTAATCCTTTATCCCACCATTATCTGTTTTTTTTTGGTCTGATTTTTGTAGATCCCACCATAAATCACATTTGTTTTGGTCTGATTTCTGTATCTCTCACCATAAATCTTGAAGGTATGCTGGTTATTCATTACCTACATATTGATTTATACTATTCTCATTTTTGTACATCCAAATATATTTATCGCATTTAACGATTTTTCTTGATTTTTGTATTCATGTCATCCTCGAACTCTGGCATAACAATCGGAATCCCATCTTTCTGCAAGCAAGAAGGTTAATTAAATCTTTTAATTTTGTTTTTTAACTTTTATAAATTTACCATCTATATTTTTATTATGTTTTTATGTTATGCAAGCAAATTTTTAATATTAATTATAACTAATATGTTATAAATTTTAAAAAATAATTATAGACATAAATTTATAATATTAGTTAAATTTAAATTTTTTTTAAAACAGAGTAATGTTCTTAACCTTAATTTTGGAAACTAAAGGAATAAATTTTGGTTGTCTAAGTAGTAATTGTTTCTATATTTATGTTTACGTTTTTTTTTTTAAAGATTTTATGTCCTTTGCAGTTATGGTTCCAGTCAACTCTTCAACTTCCCTCCAATCTTCTTCCAAGAATACCATCGGTTTCCATATTACAATTTATTTCTTCAACGGATCTATATATATAGATTGTTTTACATTCCTCACATTGTCCATCTACATCTACTTTTTATTCAATCCATATCTGAGGTTTACATATCGCTCTACAAACATGTAAGTTCTTTATGTTTAATTCATTCATTAATCATTATTCATGTGCTCTTGATTGTATTTAATGTTTGTAAACTATGTTTATGTTTATTTACTATGTTTATTTTGTAAACATGTAAGTTGTTTATCTACTATGTTTATGTAATCTCTTGCGGAATATGATGTTTATAGTAAACCCCGACTCCAATTCTATTCTTATATGTCACTTTTTTAATCTTATGTTTTGTTTTATGTGAAATGTGATGTTAATTTGTTAATTTTTAATGTGATATCATTTTATTTATATCATCGGTTGCCTAATTTTGTTATAGATTTTGTAATACAAGATATATATTTTGATGTTTTTAACGTTTTTAATGTTAGTATAATATGTTGTTAAATTTTTTTTTTGTTGTTTGTAGATTATTGCTATGTCTGAAGGTTCATCAAGGTATTTTATTGTTCGTTTTTGTTACTTTATGTACATATCATCTACGTTCAATCTCTGTTGTTTTTATTTTTTTCTTATTTACACTACCATTAACATCTTATTTTTTAAATCATTTTCAGTCTACCATGGTTCTTAAGGTTAATGAATGTAGCAGATACAGTTATTTTGGTAAGTGACAATTTATTACATAATTTTTGTTTTCTTCATATTAAATACAGTTTATTATAATTGTGTTATATATAAATTTAATGATATTGTAATTGTTTTTTTTTTTGTTTTGTTAGTGCATTCCAGATGATGCTGTTTGCAAACTATGGGGTGTTTATAAAGGTCCTACCAATGTTATGATACACACTGAAGATGGACGAGAGTTTAATGTTTGTTTAAGCGGTGCTAAAGGAAAGTTATTCCTCTTCCATGGTTGGTCCAATGTTGTAGAACATTTGAGTCTAACGAAAGGTTGTTTGGTAGTATTTAATCCCATTTCGTCTACTACTTTTAAATTAACATCTTACGTTGATGGCGTTAGTCGTGGCTCTTTTTGGACGTATTTGCTACCTCCATCATCGCATTTTTATGTAAGATATATTATTTATTTTTTCTTATTGTATGTATGATCAAATACTTATATTCTGAATAGATTTTTTTTCTTTGTTTCTTATTCCCACAGGTCATTCCTGAAAGCATCCTGCCAAAAGTTTATCAATATTCATCAAATGATGTAATATCTACTGTAATGTTGGGTAACAAAATTTTTAAGGTTGCCATTGAAACATCTGACGGTAAAGTTGGATTTACCGTTGGTTTTGACGTAATGGTCAGTATGTTACATCTGAAGGTTGATTGTATTTTGTTATTTACAAAAGGTTTTGGCAATTTTTTCCTTTTAAAAGTTTTTGGAGAAAACGGACTTGATAAAAGTGCTAATACCAGCGAATTGCACACTCTTTCTTAATCTATCTTTGTTAACAAAAAAACATATATACCAAACGCACATCAAATGTAATGCATGGGTTTAATTTAAAAGCAAAACCAATAGTAGTTCTGAGCGTTCACGTGGAGCTACAAGGTATGCTTTCAGAGGCTGGGAGAGATTTATGCGTCAAGTTGGTCTGGTTAGTGATCGTGCGTATGTGCTTCGTTACGAAAGGAACAATGGAGTTTTGTTGATTTCGGACGTCATACCTAACATCTTTTAAAAACACTAGATACTCCATTGTTCCTTAGAGTATCTAGTGTTTTTAAAAGATGTTAGGTATGACGTCCGAAATCAACAAAACTCCATTGTTCCTTTCGTAACGAAGCACATACGCACGATCACTAACCAGACCAACTTGACGCATAAATCTCTCCCAGCCTCTGAAAGCATACCTTGTAGCTCCACGTGAACGCTCAGAACTACTATTGGTTTTGCTTTTAAATTAAACCCATGCATTACATTTGATGTGCGTTTGGTATATATGTTTTTTTGTTAACAAAGATAGATTAAGAAAGAGTGTGCAATTCGCTGGTATTAGCACTTTTATCAAGTCCGTTTTCTCCAAAAACTTTTAAAAGGAAAAAATTGCCAAAACCTTTTGTAAATAACAAAATACAATCAACCTTCAGATGTAACATACTGACCATTACGTCAAAACCAACGGTAAATCCAACTTTACCGTCAGATGTTTCAATGGCAACCTTAAAAATTTTGTTACCCAACATTACAGTAGATATTACATCATTTGATGAATATTGATAAACTTTTGGCAGGATGCTTTCAGGAATGACCTGTGGGAATAAGAAACAAAGAAAAAAAATCTATTCAGAATATAAGTATTTGATCATACATACAATAAGAAAAAATAAATAATATATCTTACATAAAAATGCGATGATGGAGGTAGCAAATACGTCCAAAAAGAGCCACGACTAACGCCATCAACGTAAGATGTTAATTTAAAAGTAGTAGACGAAATGGGATTAAATACTACCAAACAACCTTTCGTTAGACTCAAATGTTCTACAACATTGGACCAACCATGGAAGAGGAATAACTTTCCTTTAGCACCGCTTAAACAAACATTAAACTCTCGTCCATCTTCAGTGTGTATCATAACATTGGTAGGACCTTTATAAACACCCCATAGTTTGCAAACAGCATCATCTGGAATGCACTAACAAAACAAAAAAAAAACAATTACAATATCATTAAATTTATATATAACACAATTATAATAAACTGTATTTAATATGAAGAAAACAAAAATTATGTAATAAATTGTCACTTACCAAAATAACTGTATCTGCTACATTCATTAACCTTAAGAACCATGGTAGACTGAAAATGATTTAAAAAATAAGATGTTAATGGTAGTGTAAATAAGAAAAAAATAAAAACAACAGAGATTGAACGTAGATGATATGTTACATAAAGTAACAAAAACGAACAATAAAATACCTTGATGAACCTTCAGACATAGCAATAATCTACAAACAACAAAAAAAAATTTAACAACATATTATACTAACATTAAAAACGTTAAAAACATCAAAATATATATCTTGTATTACAAAATCTATAACAAAATTAGGCAACCGATGATATAAATAAAATGATATCACATTAAAAATTAACAAATTAACATCACATTTCACATAAAACAAAACATAAGATTAAAAAAGTGACATATAAGAATAGAATTGGAGTCGGGGTTTACTATAAACATCATATTCCGCAAGAGATTACATAAACATAGTAGATAAACAACTTACATGTTTACAAAATAAACATAGTAAATAAACATAAACATAGTTTACAAACATTAAATACAATCAAGAGCACATGAATAATGATTAATGAATGAATTAAACATAAAGAACTTACATGTTTGTAGAGCGATATGTAAACCTCAGATATGGATTGAATAAAAAGTAGATGTAGATGGACAATGTGAGGAATGTAAAACAATCTATATATATAGATCCGTTGAAGAAATAAATTGTAATATGGAAACCGATGGTATTCTTGGAAGAAGATTGGAGGGAAGTTGAAGAGTTGACTGGAACCATAACTGCAAAGGACATAAAATCTTTAAAAAAAAAAACGTAAACATAAATATAGAAACAATTACTACTTAGACAACCAAAATTTATTCCTTTAGTTTCCAAAATTAAGGTTAAGAACATTACTCTGTTTTAAAAAAAATTTAAATTTAACTAATATTATAAATTTATGTCTATAATTATTTTTTAAAATTTATAACATATTAGTTATAATTAATATTAAAAATTTGCTTGCATAACATAAAAACATAATAAAAATATAGATGGTAAATTTATAAAAGTTAAAAAACAAAATTAAAAGATTTAATTAACCTTCTTGCTTGCAGAAAGATGGGATTCCGATTGTTATGCCAGAGTTCGGGGATGACATGAATACAAAAATCAAGAAAAATCGTTAAATGCGATAAATATATTTGGATGTACAAAAATGAGAATAGTATAAATCAATATGTAGGTAATGAATAACCAGCATACCTTCAAGATTTATGGTGAGAGATACAGAAATCAGACCAAAACAAATGTGATTTATGGTGGGATCTACAAAAATCAGACAAAAAAAAAACAGATAATGGTGGGATAAAGGATTAAAAAACATACCTTAAAGATGTACGGTTGGATCTACAAAAATCAATAACAAAACAAATGTTAAAATCAAAGTCTGTTCTTGATACAAAACATATAATATCAAAAATTTAGGTTCAAATCAGTGTATTTACCGTTGATGTTGACCTAATTTTTGTAAAATGGGTGAGAAGATAACCGAATCAAGAAGAAAAGAAGGAGATTATGGTGGGATCTACAAAAAATCAGACCAAAGTAAATCAGATTATGGTGGGATAAAGGAATAAACAACATACCTTAAAGATCTACGGTTGGATCTACAAAAATCAAAACAAAACAAATGTTAAAATCAAACCCTGTTCTTGATACAAAACTTATAATAACATAAATTTAGGTTCAAATCAGTGTATTTACCTTTGATGTTGACCTAATTTTTGGTAAAATGGGAGAGAAGATAACCGAATCAAGAAGAAAAGAAGGAGATTACATAGTAAAATGAGATTTCAATTAGGTTATAAATGATCCGAATATAATAGCTGGTTGTTTTCGGAGCACACATAACCCGACCCAAGTAAATTCGGATGCCGCGTACATTGTCTTTGGAATTGCGAATTTACAAAGGAATGGGATTTCCCTCCTAAATCACATTGCCACATCATCCTAGATGGCCAAAGACAAATGCCACATTGCCCAAATCCATCTCATTTATATATATATATAGATTCTACCTAATATTCACCTCGGGCTACTCCTTTTCATACCAACCACAGTCACTTCATGATAACCTATTGATCTTGATAGTTCATACTTATTCCATAACAGATCCAAGCCCAACATCTCTCTAAAATGTTGGTCTTCTAAAAACTGGCCGATCCAAACCACCCTTGACTTTTGCTCTTCTCATATCATATCCAGAAACGTTTTTAATAGCTTTTGTCTCATAATCAGTGGCGGAGTTTGACCAAAATTTTCGAAGGGGCGTAAAATGATGGGACCCAAATTTTTTTTTCCTATCGTTATGTTTCGAGTCGGGTCGGGTTGGTTATTCAATTCAAATCGGGTCAAATAATAATAGTTCCAAATAAAACAAAATGTATATTTACCAAACTACCCATCATTTATATACAATGTTTATAAATATTTAGGATATACAATTTAGGAAAAATTATCGGGGGCGATCCTATATAATTTTAAAATTTTTGGACGAAAAATCGGAACTTGTACACTTCTAACCGAAATATTGGGGTGGGCGGGTGCACCCCCGGGCACCCACAATGCTTCGCCTCTGCTCATAATAGGCAAGCAATTGAAAGTGCGTTCTAAGAAAGTTTGCCATTAAGATAATAATCTAGAAGTCAAGATAAAGGTTAACCCTATCTTCGTGTCCAGTTCAAAGTAATATGATTGCAACTTTGTTTTGGCATGCTAGAGTTTATGTTGGATTAAGAAATTCAACGGTAAAATAAGTAAAGACACAATTGAGACCTCTATATGCATATGTACTGATAGTTTTGGCTTGGTTGACCACATCAACAATTCTACTACCCTCCAAACTTCAGGATATTCTCATTCCAAGAGTTCATTACTCTCTCTCTTCACTCTATCCACTCATGAATATAAGCTCATGTCACAATATGTTATGATATATCGAAAGATCAATCCCCGAATCGTCTTATCAAGCACCCAAATCGCCTTACCCTCTTGTTTATTGGGTTTGGCTAGAAGGTCCAAGATCATTTATATATAATCATGGGAAAGTTATTTGCAATGCACACTTCATCATCAGAAAACATGTGGATAGGAGGAGCAATAGTATTGGTTATTGTTCTCACCATCATATTTTGGAAATTCGCCTTTTATGTAGACTTCAAAGCAAAAGCAAGATCTTTGTTTAAAGCACAAGGTGACGATGATCAGAAGGACACAGGGTTATCTTCATTGTCTACTACTAAGAGTATTAGGACTTATACACTAGATGAAATCAAGGTGGCGACAAGGGATTTCCGAATTCGGATAGGCGTTGGAGCCACATCGTATGTTTATCTAGCTGATCTTGGGGATGGCAGGTTTGGCGCGGTGAAGAGGGTGATGGAGGAGAGGGGTGGTTCCCAGAAGATGTTTCTTGATGAAGTCTCCATCTTGCTTAGGATTTGTCACCCTAACTTGGTTGGCTTGTTAGGTTTTTGCCTAGACAAAGGTAACTTCAATCGTGATTTGAGTTGATAAACTTCTTGATCATATTGACCTTAGTTTTAAAAAATAAAAGCAATATATTAATTTTGGTATTGGGGAATTAAACCTTAGCTAAATATAATGGGCATTTTTATAATAAACAATTTCTTGAAAATACAATGCCATTTTGGATAACTCGTCTTCAAAACTAATTAAAAGATCTATTAAATTCACGATTTTATTGTCTGAAACGTGAAAGCCTTGAAAAATGTTCGGCTTCACAGGATTCTGAAATGATGTAAACTAATGATCAATCATATTATATATCATAAAATATTTATAAGTATCTTAAACAAATAATTTAAAATTTTATAATTTGTATGTATATTATAACCTTTTATAAAAGGATCGTTACACGTATGCTATTTTATCTTTGTTACAAACGGATATTCCTAGTTTTGTATCCCCCGTATTGCCCTAGGTTTATATTTATCTTCTTGAGAACCAAGCATTCTTTTTCATTGGCCAACTTGACACATCAATCAATTTCATATAATATTTTTTTTTTCTAATTAAGGAGGCAATCATCCCCCATTTAAAAAAAATTAATAATCCCAACTTTGATCGTTTGGCCCATTAAATATTAATAATCCTAACTTTGACCTTTTGGTCGGTATTTGTTTTAACTCATCAAATGCTTACAGATAGTCCTAACTTTGAACGTATTTTTTTCTAGCGATCTCATAGCAAGAATAAATGGAATCAAAAAACTAACAGAGTTAACTATCAGTTAGTATGGGATCGTTAGAGTATCATACGTACAAAGTTGGGACTGTCTAGCTATGTACATTTCCTAAGTTGGGATTGAAATTTGCCAATAGGTCAAAATTGAGATTACTAATATCCAATTTTCCTTTAATATTGAAATTTTTTAAACAATGACAACCCCATTGTCAATTAGGTATTAAATATTAGTTCTAAAAAACAAACAGAAATAAATATTAATCTTTAATTTATGGAATAATAAATTTTAAAAATCCTAACTATTTGTCATTATTAGTCAGTAACAATCCCAATTACAAAAATAACTACTAGTGAATCTTTAACCTATTGTCTACAAACAGGCATTTTTCAACTGAGGTCTAACCCAATTAGTTTTTTTAGTGACGTGGATGGTGACGTGACATAGACCTTTTTTTATCTGATAAGGTGGCGGCTTATATGGCACCACCTCCACCTCCACCTCACCCCACTAACACCACCATCCACCTCCTTCGGTGTCTTTTTTCTAGTCAAACGAAGCAACAAGACCACGACTTGAGTGTCACCATTGACGGGCTGCAAAATTCAAATGAATGGTGGGGTGTAGGTTTGCAAATATTCAAATCGGGGTCTCAGGTGGTGATGGTTGATGGCAATGGAGGTGGGTGGTGGCGGCTTATGGTGGTGGATGATGATGGCTGATGGCGGTGGGGGTGGGTGGTGGCGACTGATGGTGGTGTTGGTGATGGCTGATGGTGATGGTGATGGAGGTGGCGGCTGGTGGTGGTGGTGGAGGTGGGTGTGGCGGTTGATGGTGGTGGGTGGTGATGGCTGATGGCGGTGGCGGCCTGTGGTGATGGTGGTGGTAATAGTAGTAGTGGTGGTGGTGGTTTTAGTGGTAGGGGTGAGGTGGAGGTGGAGGTCAAGTGGTGCCACATAAGTAACCATTTCATTAGATAACAAAGGTCTATACCACGTTATGAAAAAATAACAGAGTTAGATCTCAGTTAAAAAATGTCTATTTGTGGGCAATAGGTTAATAGGTGAGATCATCGATGGTTATTTTTGTAGTTTGGACTATTACCGACAAATAACAATTAGGTAGGATATTAAAATCTATTATTCCTTTCTTTATTATATACATATATATTAATTTAATTATATTTTAAAAGCACAAAATCACTAACTAATTGAAATTTGTATCACAAGCATGTAATTTGAATGTTATGTATAAGACAAAGTGCACAAGTATCCTTCCAAATACAAGTTTTAATTGGCAATTTCAAGGAACATGCCTTTATAGCCTAGTGGCATTTTGGTAGTGGGATAAGGTTTTAAGACCAATAGATCATGGGTTCAATTCCCACAAAGGGGGGTTTTCCCATATTTATTGGCTTTCCTCCTGAATTGGTGTATAGGCATTATGCCTAGTGGAGATGGATATGATCAGGTGGTTCCGCTGGTGGCACGATGATATTCCAGTGGTCCGTCAGTGATCCAAATTTGCCGTTAAAAAAAAATATTGGCAATTTCAAGTATCTTTTTTATTTCCGCGTTTATAATCACTAGAAAATAATAATACTGTTTCTATTAGTATTGTATTCTTCCTCCTCTATCAACAATTTAATTTTTATTTCCGATTTATAATCACTAGAAAATACTAATACTATTTCTATTTGTATTGTATTCCTCCTACTCCATTTAATGCTGGATTATTTTGTTTTTATATGGTAACAGGTGAACAGCTTCTTCTACTAGAATACATACCTAACAAGAGCCTCTATGATAGACTACACACCCACAAAGGCAAGTCTTCTGGATATCTCTCATGGTCCAGTCGTTTAAGCATTGCGCTAGACATCGCCTACGCCCTGGACTACCTCCACTCAGTTGCAGACCCTCCGGTCATTCATAGAGATGTCAAGTCATCCAACATCCTCCTCGATAATGACGATCATGCAAAACTTGCAGACTTTGGCCTATGCAAATTAGGACATGATGCTTTCACTGCTCAAACACCAACAATCATAAAGGGCTCCTTAGGCTATGTTGATACAAATTACCTCAACACGGGTCTAGTATCCCCTAAAAGTGATGTATATAGCTTTGGTGTTTTATTGCTTGAGCTTATAACCGGGATGAAGTCATTGCAAGGCTCAATAACGCTAGCTGAGTTGACGAATGATTGTCGAAAACATCAGGATGTGGATGTTATGATGGGTATGTTGGATCCAAAGCTAAATGGTCAAGTGGATGTGGAACAACTTAGAGTTCTAGTCCATGTCGCCAACATGGCACTACTAGAAAACTCGATTGCAAGACCAACTATGGCAGAAATCGCGTATCAGATATCGAGTTGTATGGAGCATTCACCTGAAAGCGCTTTGCCTGTATGATTAGTTTGTATATTTGGTAGTAAGTATATATTTTGTTAAATCCTATTAGGTATATGAATAGTTTGTATATTTGGTAGTAAGCATATACATTGTAAAATCCTGTTAGGTACACATATATACGTAGGTGCATCACACCTACATTAACATTTTTTTCTATAACAAGAGAAGTGATGCAAAAAAAATCAATGTTTTACATCGTTTTTGCTATTTCTTTATTTTTCCTAGTATTTTTCTTGATGACAGATTCCTAAAAAGAGGTTAATAAAATTAGAGAAAGTATATATTTAAATATTCAAAATAAGTTGATAAATTTCATAGCAAAAGTTGATAACATATTAATTAAAAATTATCATGACTATTAAAATTCAACATGGTTCATTATATTATTTTCCATTGCATTGCCTTTTGTCTCAAAAAGAACAAATACATGATGATCGGTTATAACTCGTTATGACCTATCTTGATCAACCATAGGGAGCAATAATTTAATGAGAGACAAACTTGGTCAAGCAAAGTCAATATGTCACAAAGGATTGATCAAAGTCAAACTGCATCACTCATGGTCAGTCATGTTATCATTTATCACACATAACGTGACCTAATAAGGCTCATCGTGCCAAACATAAAGCTATGATAGTGGATGACTCTTAAGACCCAATATGGTCGACAAAACAAAGGTGGAAGAGACTTAGTTTGGAGACAAATAATATTATTATCTAGGGGCACCGGGTTATATTGGTGTTGGATACATACAGCATAACATAATCGTGCTCATGCATAACGATTTCTTAGAGGTTGACAAAGCAATCCACGACAGCAACATATCAAATCGTGGCGAACTTACAACAATATATTGTACCAGCCTAGATTAATGCATGCACCTAGATTGATCTAACACGTATAAGAAGCATGTCGTTCAAAACAAATTAAGGACATGGCCAATAATCAATAAAGACAATTCAACTTACATAGCTTGGATTAGAACTAGAAGATTTCTACAAAGATCAAAGTCAAGTAGTTTAGGGATATACACTACACTATTTTTCGCTTCTCTGAGTTTTTTAGTAAGAGTAAATTACAAGTTTTGTCCTTTATGTTTGTACCAAATTGCAGGCGGTGTCCTTTGCCTTTAAATTTGACGAATTTTGTCCTTAACGTTTCAAAATCATGCACGTTATGTCCTTTAACCCTAATCCGGTTAGATTTTTTGGGTAAGTATGGTCATGTCCTTGTCTTTTCATATTTTCAGGGGTTATTGTGTAAATAAATTATATACAAGAACTATTTTGTAAACATAAAATAATATTTAATTAAAGAAACCCTGCACTCTCTCTCTCTCTGGGTCTTCTCTCTCTCTCAAGAAGCTCATCCCTGTTGAAGTTATAATGTAAATAGGATGCTAAACACCCAGAAAGCAAAGCCTGTAATATGCTCACCAACACCACCACTGTTCTCCACCTCCCGCCACCACGGTTCTCCACCGCCCACCACCATTGTTTGGTGTAGGTCCCTTTTCGCGGAGGATTACGAACCTAAACCTTGTTATACTAACCCACTAGCAAGTGCGGAATCCAAGCTAGTAGGCAAACCGGAATGAAGTAAGTAGAGAAACAAACACACAAGAATTCACCGATTAACACCACTGTATTAATACGTATGAAGGTTCCAGTTACAAGCACAATGTTTACAATCAGTTTGCAAACTCTCAAAGTGTGTGTGTGAATGTTTCGGACAGAATGCTCTCTACTCTTGTCTGTCTCTCTAAGTGTGCATCTCTGTCTAAACACAACACTGCATGGGTATATATATACCCAGCCCATGATGTCTGGTCGAAGGATCCGATAGATGGTCCGAAGGATCATCTTTCGGATATAGTGCTTTCGAAGGATCAGCAAGGACCTCGAAAGATCACCTTTCGAGGTCTATCAATCGAAGCATATCTTTCGAGGTGATCGAAGGATCTGCATTATCCTTCGATCACTCATCCTTCGAGGCAGACAAACAACAAGCATATGCTAACTGTTGGCCAAGTCAATCCGGAGGATGGTTGACTTGGTCAACTTACAGACTACCAAGGACATCGTTTACATACAGACCGAATACAGACAAAGTACAGACACAAGTGCACCAACAAACTCCCCCTTGGCTGTAGCTTTGTCTTTATCTTCTATAGTTGTAGACACGTCTCGAACTTCGAGGGTCTTTGGTCTTCGAGTTCCCAAAACTTTGATGTCCTTTCAAGTCTTCATTGTCGGGGGATCTTCAAAGTCTTCACGTCTTGAAAGCAGAGAGTGTATCAACAAACTACCCGAATCATGTAGAAAGTGTGTTGACAAACTCCCCCTTAACATAAGCTCCCCCTTGGGCTGTGCTCGTGAATGACTTGATCTTTATGAAGTGAGATCCTTGTGGTGTTGATGATGGTCAGCGGCTACTCGATCATCTTCATCTTTTGAATGCCTTCTCGTCGTGTCTCCATTCCAAAGCTTGTCATCGACCATGTTCTCCTAGCCTTTAGAATCTGCACATGCAAGAAATCTAAACGCGTAATGAGAACAACTGCTTGGAACAGTTAGCATAAACAAATGACACACGAATGACCATGTCATAATCAAACACCGTCCGACAGTTTGAAAGTTTAATAAATTTGTCAATTTTAGTTTAACTTTCAAAACTTGCAAATTTCGACCGTTTATGAAGATTTAGTCAGTTCGGTTTTCAGTCAGGTTTCAGGTAACGAAGACTCGAGCTCCAACATCGTACGATCGAAAATAAAGTAGAAAGAAAATCTTTTTGGCTTTTATAAAGTTTATATTAAAACACGCCTAAAATCTTTTTGGTATTTTTGAAATTAAAAGACAACAATTTAAAAACCTTTGAGTGTTATCAAACGACATCACCGCTAATGCCGTGCTGATATGCACCAAACGACGAAACTGTTTAAAAGAAAAGCAATAAAAGTTAAGCAGTAAATAAATAAATATATACAAACATTCTTTTTGCGAGTTTCGAGGGTAAGAGAATCATATCAGTGTACGGTCATGCCAAAACACTCTTGTTGTTCAGTTAGTTAACATTAAGATAAGCATCCTATAACAATTATCGGTATTGTTGTCCACTTAAGCTCAACTTATCAGATGTAATCATGGCGAGGGGATACGTTAAGGTATGATTTATACTTACCGACCGGTGTTAATCCACATCACGACACATTCCCGTATCAAGGTATGCACGAGAGTTCATCTTACCGGTGAGTATACTGATTATCATCTGTTTGACCGTATAAATTGTGAGATACTCACTTATTTTGATTTGAAAACAAGCCCTATGTGATATAATCACTTATTGATGAGGAACTTGATTTTCATATGCATGAGGGCACAGGTGCAAGTCCGTGAACAGGTCAGTACTTCCGTACAGCAGAGAGACGAACTTGACACCCGGATAAATGTGATATTTTATCACTTATTTGATTTGGACATGTGATTGTTTATCACTTATTGAGGTCGAATGCAGTATGTATTATGTACACGTATGTATAGTATCATGGAAGATCTAGACTTGCGTCCCCGTTATTTTTCGGTAAAAGATACAACCATGATACCCAGATGATAAGCAGCATAAAGACCGAATATCTCAGAACCTCGGCAATCTATCAAACGAAATTTCGGTACTAAGACCATATGCCAATGAATGGTTCCCACCTGGTCTTCAGTCGATTAAGATTTATATCACCCTGCACACTTTAAAATGATTGTGAGCCTACCGATACATCTTATATAGAGCTGCTTATCGTTTTTCATTTAAGGTTTAAAGAGGTTTGGATAGACCACTGATGTACTATCATTTTCTCTTTTACTCGCCAGGAAACTCATTTTTTGTTTTTCTATTGTTTTTGTGTTTTTGAATTTTTCGATGTTTTTGGATTTTCAGATTTTTGGATGGATTTACTCCCCCTAAAATCAATAAACTAAGACAAATTAAAAAAAAAAACACACAAAGGTATTTACAAAAATGATTTTCCGATGTTGGTTTACTCTTGCTTGACCTTAATGCCATTTACCAATAATAAGAAGTCAAATCTAGATTTGTCAAAAGCTTTGGTAAATAAGTCGGCACGTTGGTCATCGGTGTGGACCTTAACAACATCGATTAGCCTTTTCTCAAAGCAATCACGTATGAAGTGATATTTGATTTCGATGTGTTTGGTCTTTGAATGCTGCACAGGATTTTTAGTGATATCTAAAGCAGCAGAATTATCAACGTATATAGGAGTAGTTAGGAATTCAAAACCGTAGTCCCGCAATTGTTGTTGGATCCAGAGAACTTGGGAGCAACAACTAGAGGCAGCAATGTATTCAGCTTCGCATGTTGATGTAGCGACGCATGTCTGCTTCTTGCACTGCCATGTGACTAGGCGATTTCCTAAAAACTGACATCCAGCCGTTGTGGATTTTCCGTCGATTTTGCATCCGCCAAAATCAGAATCACTGAAAGCGACCAAGTCAAAGTTATTATCCCTAGGATACCACAGACCGGTGTCGGGGTAAGCCTTCAAATAACGAAAAATCCTTTTGACAGCTGCAAGATGTGAGGCCTTCGGGTTAACTTGATATCTGGCGAGTAGGCACGTTGGGTACATTATATCTGGCCTTGATGCTGTGAGGTACATAAGAGATCCAATCATCGCGCGATAGTATGAAGGGCTAACAGGTTCACCCTTCAAGTCAGGAGTTATTCCGTGATTAGTTGGCAATGGGGTACCAATGGGCGTTGCATCGGACATCTGGAACCGGCTCAAGATGTCACCAACATATTTAGTCTGATGGATGAATATCCCAGACTCCGTTTGTTGCACTTGTAGGCCCAAGAAGAAATTCATTTCCCCCATAGCACTCATCTCGAACTTATCCTGCATGATGCGCTCGAAATTCCTACACAAAACATCATTAGTAGAACCAAAAATAATATCATCAACATATACCTGTACCAGAAGAAGATCTCCATCTTGTTCTTTGATGAAGAGAGTACAATCGATAAGACCTCTTCGAAAACCGTTCTCCAGCAGATATGTAGATAAGGTTGCATACCAAGCTCGTGGCGCTTGATGAAGACCATAGAGAGCTTTGTTGAGCAACCAAACCCGATCGGGAATAACAGGATCTTCAAAACCTGGAGGCTGTTCGACATATACCTCTTCTTCAACCACACCATGTAGAAATGCACTTTTGACGTCCATCTGGTAAACCTTGAATCCTTTGAATGAGGCATAAGCCAGAAAGATCCGAATAGCTTCCAGACGTGCAACTGGTGCATAGACTTCGTTGTAGTCGATCCCCTCTATCTGACGAAAACCTTGAACGACTAAACGAGCTTTGTTTCGAATAACCACTCCACGGTCGTCTTTCTTGCATTTGAAGACCCATCGAGTGCCAATCTTCTTGTAGTTCTCAGGCTTTTCAACAAGCTTCCAAACACCAAGCTTGTGAAATTGCTGTAATTCTTCCTGCATGGCTTCAACCCAAGCACTATCTTTCAATGCTTCTTTCCACGACTTTGGTTCTTCTTGTGACACGTAACACGCGAAGGACCAGTCATTTTGTTGACCAGATTCTCTTATGGCTGAATACAAACCAGCATTCCGGTTGTTTCTCAGCTGATTACGCGTCTGCACACCGCGATGGACATCTCCTATTATGTTCTGCTGGGGATGGGTATCGTGAATCCTCATTTCAGGATTATCTGGCACACGAGCATTAATACCCAAGTTGGTAAGATTAAGATCAACAACCAACTCCACACCAGGAATGTGTGTAGAGGTGGATGAATTCCCTTCAGCAGTGTCTACATTCTGCGTATGAGGTGTATCACCAGAGGCACCTTGAACAGGAGCAGCTGGAGCTGAAGATCCTTCAGCTGCATCATGATATTCATCATCTTCAGAAGAGTCATTATAGTCAGCAGCATCTTCATAAACCTCATTTTGAACAATATTGTTGACAGACGTAGAAGCTTGAGGATCAACAACAATAGGTCTAACCAATGGTGAGACAGCAGCGTTGTCACTTTCCAACAACATTCGAGCAGCTGCTGATTCTTCATCAAAGGTTGGCAGATTGAAGGAGTCAAATAGCCCATCATAATCGAACATCCACGGATCACCCGAAGCCCTAACAGGACTCGTGTACCTTTGAACCCTAACTTCGCTCCATAGCTCAATCTTCTTGGTAGCTAGATTCCAAACACGAAAATTCGGAGTAGCATATCCAAGGAAGAAACCCTCGATAGCTCTTGCACCAAACTTTCCATCCGGCTCAATCATAGTACATGGAGCACCAAACGGTTCTAGGTAAGAAAGATCCGGTTTCCTTTTCTGAAGGAGTTCGAAGCAAGTCTTGCCATGTCTCTTTACTGTAAGAACTCTGTTCAACGTGTAGCATGCAGCCGATACAGCCTCTCCCCAGAATTGAATAGGGAGTTCCGACTCTACTAACATTGTTCTAGCAGTTTCAATAATCGTTCGATTCTTCCTCTCAGCGACACCATTTTGTTGTGGAGTATAACGAGAACTGTACTCATGAAGAATGCCTTTAGAAGTACAAAACTCATCCATAACTTGATTCTTGAATTCGGTTCCATTGTCGCTTCGGATCCTTTTTACTTTCAACGAATAGAGATTCTCTAACATTGTAAGAAGATCCTTGAGGATGCCAGGAGTTTCACTCTTGTGTGCCATAAAAGATACCCAAGAAAATCTAGAGTAGTCATCAGTAACTACTAAACAATAAGCATCACCAAACGTTGTCTTGTGCTTCATAGGTCCAAAAAGGTCCATATGAAGACGTTCGAGAGGCATGCTGACAATGTTGATTTTCTTCAAAAGGTGAGACTTCTTCGTTTGCTTCCCCTTTTGGCACGAGACACAGATATCTTGCAAATGAAAACTTCTTACAGGCACACCATTCACAAGATTATTTTTCACCAAATGGTTCATCTTTCTCAAGTGAATGTGTCCCATTCTTCTGTGCCAAGATATAGACTCCTTTTCTGTGGCTTTTGAGACAAAGCAAGTGACTTGTGCAGATGTTGTAATTGCCTGGCTCATGTCGAGAATATAAAGATCATTAACTCTCGGAGCCGATAAGAGAATCCATTCTTGTGGAATTTTGAATCCAGGTTTCAGCACATAGCAGCCAGCGTCATCAAAAATCACTGAGAACTTTTTATCGCAGATTTGCGACACACTCAGAAGATTGTGATCAGTTTGCTTCACATAATTGATCTTATCAAAGCACACGATACCATTGGAGATACTTCCTTCTCCAGTAATAAATCCGCCTTTGTCACCCGCAAAAGCAACATACCCTCCTCTAATATTTCTCACATCGTACAGGAGCCGTAAGTCGCCAGTCATGTGCCTGGATGCTCCACTATCAACAATCCAATGACTATTAATAGTTCCTCCTAGAACATCCTGCACATGCAATTAAACACATCAGTTGAGAATGGGGACCCAAGCCTTAGTGGTCTTGGGTCGTCCCTTGGCATCACGAAACGTAAGCTCGATCTCTTGATGGTTTTCAAGAACAACTGCTCCCCCTGAATTGTCACCCGACTTAGGTAACCAAGTTTGTCTGTGCCTACCAGTTTTTGAAGATTCTGGTTTTACAGGTTGTGACACACTTGGTTCCTTTTGCACTGTTTTAACTTCAGATTTTAAAGCTTTTTCAACAGTTTTCATGTTCTTACGTCGTTGTTTAGTTTCTTGTTCTTTTACAGTTCGTTTATCATGTTTAGGTGAAACTGATCGACGTTGAGGGTGAACTGTTTCAGGTGGAGTTTTCTCAATAAATTTCTTCTTTGGAGCATTTGGGCTGTTTCTGATAATGTGCCCAATTTCTCCACATTTGAAACAAGTTCTCCTTTCAACAGACTTAGGAGAACTTGATCGACTACCAGATGTTGAACCTGTAGAACCTGAGGTACTTGCTCTTTCCTCACACCCGTTTGTGTGTTGGGTGTAATTGTTATCACTGTTACGTTTCAAAATCTTGACTTGTTGTACAAAATCAGTGTTTGATTTGTTTTCAAAAGTCTCAATTTTATCTGTACCTTTTGATGCTACAAATTTAACATCTTTTCCTTTCTTCATGTAACGAGCTCCTTTTGATTCAACCTTAGCCTTTGGCTTTGGAGCTCGTTGTTGTTGTTTACCCTTAGAAGCAGTAGGTTGTTGAGTGGTTGGAGATTTTTGATTACCAAACTGTTTTCTAATCTCAGCCTTAGGAATTGGATCACATTGTGTTACCACAATTCCCGGAAGTGTTTTTCCCAAAAATTTGTTTGTATTGTCTTCAAAGACTTTGTCAATCAAAGATTTATTTACATTTTTAATTGGAAAAACATGATCTGAGTAGATTTTATTATCTCCAACCAAAGTGTACAACACATTACTGCTTTTAACAGTAGACACACCTGTCTTATCAACTTTGACAGGATCAATCACTTGCCTCTTGACAGATGGAACCTCAGGAGTATCAGGATCACAAAGGATGTGATTCTCTCGTGGAATATCTACTCCTCTCATCTTGCTAAGTGATTTATCCTGATCACTTACAGCCACTTCTGATTCATCATCCGATGTCTCATAGTCCTCGATAATTGGAGGACTTTGCTTCATGGATGGTGAAGTTTCTTGTTCCTTAGAGGCTGTGTTTGAAGAATTGTCCGGTTTGAACCCAAGGCCAGTAGCAAACTCTTCAACATCAAGAGGCACACTGGGTTCATACCGAGGCATTTCTTCCTGGTCAGGCATCTTGGTATAGTTGTTCATCAAGGGGGGCGGACATTTATTATACCCTATGCCTTTCTGATTTCCCTTTAGTTGTTGAACATCGATGATGTGATCAAGCACAAATTGGGAGTTAGAATAACTATCCAATTTCTGTTTGATCGCATCATGTTCGCATTGGGCAATGGCTAATTGTTTTTTAGTTTCTTCCACAAGGTTAATATATTCATTTATACTTACTTGCTTGTGGTAAACTACTTTGTTAACCTCGGACACATTTTTCTTTAATGTTTCTATTACAGATTTAAATTCTTTTTCATTCCGAGTTAAAGCCATGTTTGCCTCTTTGCATTTCGACAGTTCAATAACCAAATTCTGGTTATGACTATGAAGCTTTTCTGATTCAAGCTTCATCTCTGCACATGATTTACAAATACTAGGAGCAGGAGGTTCAGAAGTTACCTGACTAGTAGAGGCTGAGCCGTTTGCCATAAAGGCAGTTTGAAAAGAAAAAGCTCCATCTTCAGAGAATAGCTTTTCCATTTCCTTTGATGCAGTATCCGTCTTTCTAATCAGAATAGATTTCTGACATTTAAGCTCATCAGCTTCATTCAGAAGATCCTGAATATCTTCACCTTCTTCCTCCTTTTCATCAGGCTCTGAGTGATTATCCCCAGAAACAGAGCCTTCTTCATCCGAACTTCCAGAATAACCAGAACTGTCATCGCTCCCAGAAGATTCTTCTTTATGAACCTGCTCGATGACCTTAGCATACAAAGCAGTTCCACTTCCTTGATCACCTTCACCAAACTGAAAGGATTCAAACTCTTTCTTCAACAAATCATGCCGAGATTTTCGAGCAGCTGCATTGCCTTCTCCTCTAGCAACTAAGGCATCCCACAATGCTTTCGTGGTCTTGCAATATGAGAACTGATGGTAGATGTCTTTGTTGAGTGCTTGAGTAAGTGTGGCAAAGGCCTTTTTCTCCAATTCATAAGCCTTCTTGTCATTTTCAAGCATATTGGCATAACCCTCTGAAGTTGACGCAGCAGTTTCAAGATTAGTATTGAACGCATTGATGAAACACGTCCAAAGATCAGTGCTTTGCCCTTGAACATATGTGTGAAAACGGTTTTTCCATGATGGAAAATCGTTCATATGGTTCAACTTAGGTGGACGATTGTTGCTGCCAGTTTCACTCTCACTAATCAGAAGGTTCTGAAGACTTTGACTTTGATTTGATACCAAAGCCCATTGACTTGGACTGATTGTTGTAGGCGGTAACATACTCTTTGCCCAATCTGCAGCAGTGACTAGCTCTTGATTGGATCGTGAGTCCAAACTCCAATCCCACGGACTAGTACAACTCATTTTGATCAAATATTAGGAGAAAAACCTACACAACCACAAACTGTTAAGTGCAAACAAATAAGAGTTGAAAGATACAATCTGTTCGAAAGATCACGACCTGTTCGAAGGATCAACAATGTTCGTAAGATCACTGTTGAGTTTCGAACAATCACTTCGAAAGATTGACTGTATGAAGGATCCTTATCTTTCGAAAGAAGATTTCGAAAGATTCTCCTTATCTTTCGAAGATTGAAAGATCCTTATCTTTCGAACAAAGGTCTCGAAAGATTCACAACGAAGGATCCTGATCTTTCGTACAAAGATCTCGACAGATTCACACTTGAAAGATACTGATCTTTCGAACACTAATACGAAAGATTCTCCTACACGAAGGATCCTTATCTTTCGAAATGAACAGTAACTCGAAGGATGATCTTTCGAAAAGATTCCTTGACTCGAAGGATAACACACTGACTTCGAAGGATGTTCGAAGGATGGCTATCTTTCGAATCTCCTTGATCGAAGGATGATCTATCGAGCTCGAAAGGTATCTTTCGAGGTCTGACACACTGACAAAAAGTACGACAGGTTGGTGAAAAAGGTGATGGGTTGGTGAAGTACTTTCGGCAGAAAGGATATGGTCTGCCAACAACTTTTCCACCAACTATTTGACTTTCAAAAACAATACCAAAAATGGCAACCTTATCAACAAGATCTGGTCACCGGAAACACACCGGAGATATGGCCGGAAAAATCAAGGTCACTTAAAAACAAGTTTTCAAGTTACCCAACCCAACCTTGAACACTCCCGAAGGTTTAGAAGCCGTTTTTCAGTTTAGAAAAACAAGAAAAACCACCAAAACGGGTGCTAAACCTAGTGTCCAAACACACCAAGAACTCGAACAAACCGGTTTTAAACAAGGTAAAGAGCCAAGCTCTGATACCACTTGTAGGTCCCTTTTCGCGGAGGATTACGAACCTAAACCTTGTTATACTAACCCACTAGCAAGTGCGGAATCCAAGCTAGTAGGCAAACCGGAATGAAGTAAGTAGAGAAACAAACACACAAGAATTCACCGATTAACACCACTGTATTAATACGTATGAAGGTTCCAGTTACAAGCACAATGTTTACAATCAGTTTGCAAACTCTCAAAGTGTGTGTGTGAATGTTTCGGACAGAATGCTCTCTACTCTTGTCTGTCTCTCTAAGTGTGCATCTCTGTCTAAACACAACACTGCATGGGTATATATATACCCAGCCCATGATGTCTGGTCGAAGGATCCGATAGATGGTCCGAAGGATCATCTTTCGGATATAGTGCTTTCGAAGGATCAGCAAGGACCTCGAAAGATCACCTTTCGAGGTCTATCAATCGAAGCATATCTTTCGAGGTGATCGAAGGATCTGCATTATCCTTCGATCACTCATCCTTCGAGGCAGACAAACAACAAGCATATGCTAACTGTTGGCCAAGTCAATCCGGAGGATGGTTGACTTGGTCAACTTACAGACTACCAAGGACATCGTTTACATACAGACCGAATACAGACAAAGTACAGACACAAGTGCACCAACAAAGTACAGACACAAGTGCACCAACATTTGGCAATCGCTGGAACGCCGCTGTCACCACTGTTTGGCAATCACCGGAATGCCGTCACTGTTTGGCAATCTCTAGAATGTCATCATCACCGTTTGGCAATCTTCGGAATGTCGTCGTCACCGTTTGGCAACCCATGGGCCCACCACCACCGTGTGGCAATCACCAGAACGCCTCCATCACTGTCATTTCTCCGTCGTACCTTCCACCATCACCATCGCACTGAATACCACCACCGTCGTACCGTCCAACGTCATCGTCGTTTCTCTTCACTGAAGATCTCGATAATTTGTGTATATATGTGTTCCAATATAGTTATGGATCTGGATTTGATATTGTTACATCTCGATATAGTTATGGATCTGGATTTGAAATTTAAAGTTGTTGAAATTAGATGGCTGATGATATGGTTATGGAACTGAGTTGCTACTATCGCTCCACCATCACAGTTGTTAATTGCCGGAATCGAACGGCTCTCAAGAGGGTGGTGGTTGTAAATATGAGTTGTGGTGGTTGTGAACAGGTAGAGAGATGTAGAGAGAGAGATTTGTTTCTTTTATATATATTTAGTATGTTTTAAATATGATTTTGGTTTTATTTATTAAAATACACTTAAATAAATGGATATAAAGACTAAAATACCCTTATAAAAAAAACTGAGTTTGGCCTAAAGGACACAGCCTGCAATTTGGTGTAAACATAAAGGATAAAACTTGTAATTTACTCTTTTAGAAAAGTTTTTAATAGCTAGTGTATATAACTCATCTAATAGCATTAGGGGCTGTTTGGCAACTTCTGAATGATTAAGTGTTGAACCAGTAAGAGGTCTGAACTATTAAGTGCTTAACCAGTAAGAGGTCTGAACTACTAAAAGCTAGTATAATACTTAACCGTTCAGAGGGAAATGTCTGACCAACTCTGTATAATGCTTAAGCATTTAAAGGCAAATGTCTAAACCATTTAGACATCTGCTCGCGAAACAAACAGTCTGAACCATTAAGTGTTGAACCAGCAAGAGATCTAAACCATTAAGAGCCTCATTTGTAACATCCAAAAACGGGTTTGTTAATTATATTGAATCAACCAAAAATAAACTGGTAAAATACTGTTAGTGGTAAAGTTAACCCGGTAAATATTACGGGTTGAATAAACAAACCTAATATTTAATAAAAAGATAATAAAAGCTTTTGAGAAAACAAAGTATATAAAAGGCCCGAGTTAACGGGACTTAAAATAAAACGGGTTAGGTAACACCCAAAAAAATAATACATAGGTTTTACATATATTAAATATCGGTTATGAACAAGATAAAATAACTAGGAAATAAATAACCTAGTTAATTGCAAGTTTTGTAATTATGTGAAACTTTGGTTAAGACATGTTATATGCAACAAGGTTAAAGTATAGGGGTCAAATGTAGCAAACTTGAAACAAGATTTATTAAATAAAAACGCCAAACACCAGAACACACACTCTGGTCGAATTCTCCAGAGAAGCCAGGGGCTCTCAACTTCAAACCCTAACTTGCTCAAATCGATCAAATTGGAAGGCCAAATCAGTCCCAAATCGAAATCCAAGCTTATATTAGTGATCACCTAAGTGAAGGGATCACGAGGTATATTAAATTTTGTCTTTTAATTACATCTTGAAATTTTGATGAACAATAGAAATCGAAATCTGAGCTTGATTGATTGATGCTTAGATGAAATTAGTAGGGAAAACATGTCTTGGAGTAAACCCTAGTCAATAACTTGTTGAATTAGTGTTTAAATTATGAAGTTCATGACCATCCATTATACGTATTTAATGGGTTTTGTAGAAACATAATGAACACTAGAATCGCGATTATCAAACTAGTATTATTTGAACTCTATGAAGTTAATCTTGACATTGAACCATGGATTAGATGAAACGCACATTTGAATTATGTGACTAACTACATGAAATATGAGCTAAAATGGGTTCTAATCATAATGTTAATTTAACTTAATTGTGCCTATTGTACCATTAAAGGTAATTGACTTCTAAAAGTCAAACTAACCAATGATAAAGTCGAATAGTAGTTTCGGCATGAAATCTGTAAAATGAAATAGTCATAAGAATTGATGGCTAATCTAATCGTCTTACGGATTATGATAATAGTTTGACGCTAGACAAGCTAGGTGGAGGCTTGGGAAAGAAGCGGGTCAAACGGATCGAATGCGCAGAAAAAGAGCAAAATCGGATACAAGGTAAGTAAAGCTTACACCTTCTTTTGTAGAATGCCTAATTATTATAAGGGTTATAAACATGATAAGTAAATAATTAAATGTGATGTTCCGACGTAATTTGATACAGGTCGGAACAAGTAAAAATGACGAGAAACCAGGAAGGATGGTAAAAAAGGATTTATAATGGTGAAGATACACCATTCTACTATAAATGTGTGTTGATGCAGATTTTTTGTCCGATGCTTGTTGAATAGATTAGATTTATTTTATGCTAAATATGTAATAGTTAGTGAAACGGTCAAACGAATGTGTATTGATCTGCTCGTTTGAAGTGGTCAAACGAGAGGGTTATGTGTTTGACCGTGTGTATTTGCTAGACAAGTGGGTGTGTGTATAAATACCAACCCCTTGTTCATTTGCAAACTAGAGAGTGTGAGCAAAAGGTGAGCTCAGTGAAAGAGTTCACTGTGAGCTTTAGTGTTTGGGGGAGAGATCACCACCTCGTCTCTCCCCGGATGTATACTCCTTTGGTATTAGTTCGGTTATCTCGTAATTGAGCTGATTTGTATTGTTTTACTACCGATTAATACAAAGAAGTTTTGTTTATCCATCTCTCATCTCTCCCGTCTTGAACTAATCTCGCACGAATCATGGTTTCGGTCCCGAAACATGGTCCTACAATTGGTATCAGAGCCATGGTATCCGATTTAGTAAATCTAACCGTTTGCTAAATCACATGTGCTCTAGATCTGTGATTTTTATGATTTTTGTTCAAAATGTAAAGTTGGGTAAAATGAGAAAACCAAGATCTGGACCGAAATATTCAGGTCTAGATGAAACAGAACATATACGAGTGTTAGGTTTTATGTTTCACACCAAGTTCAACAAGTTTTCATCATCAAATATCATTTTTGAAGTGATTTTCGTCAAATCTGGGAATAAACAGTGGCTGTGTTCTTGAAGGGGGTGTGGTGGCTGTTAAGAAACTTTAGGGTTTCTTCATATCAGGATCGACGAAAACCCTCTCTTTCAAATAACCCTACTGACGAACCCCCCCCCCACACGAAAAACTCAAATCGACGAAACATCACGACGAAAGACCGTACACGACGAAAGATGTCGACAAAGATCGTACACGACGAAACATCACGACGAAGAACTCTCAAAAGTTTCGTCACTTACTGTTTGACGAAGAACCTACTGATGTTGTATCACAGGTCTTGAATCGGTGAGATAATCGTGCGGCGGTTAGTGTGGTGGTCGGATTAGGATCTGTGAGTGTCGATCAGCGTCTGATATAAAAAAGAAAGAAGGTTGTCTTGTTTGGTTCTTTATGTATTGCAGAAGAAGAAGAGACATCAGCTGGAAGATGATAATTAGCGGCTGGTGTTTTACTTTGTGGATTAATTCTAGGGTTTTGGATGTTTGATGTCGGCAGAGAGTTGAGAATTTTTTTTTTTTTGTCTGTTCTTGATATTTGGTATCGCAGAGACAGAGAATGATGATAGCTGCTGGTAAGTTCTTGAAAAAGTTAAAATAGGGTTGTTGAATTTTGGGCTGTATTAAAGATGCACTCAAATTGGTGGACCTACAATTTGATGGGCCACACGTAAATGCAAGTTGACAATCTTTATTTGGGCCAAATGTAAATGTTATTACTACAAGTTGATGGGCCACATATTTTGACTCTGCTTTGGGCCACAAACTATAGTAGCTTGGATTTACTTCAAGTGTACAAGAGTATTTTCGTAAGTTCAAGATTATATTTGAGCCAACAATTCTAAGTGATTTGCAAAGTGGGTTCGGGTGTTCGCGAAGTTGATTTGAACCCGTCTAAATGTCGACGACAAATTCGTACGGGTTCGGGAGCGCGCGGGATGATGCGGCATGATGAAAACAAAAGATGATGATATTTTTGAAAAATGTGGGGTAATCACGGTTACCTATGCAAACGTCAAATTTGGTGACTTGACTACTACGGGCCAAAAACCAAAAACGGTATGTTCACTTCCGCACGTAAATGTTTATGATTGTTATCGGTTATTCGTAAATGTTCGAAAGCATTTTGTTTATCGTCATATTCTCGCATTTGGAAACGAACGTATGAACCTGGAATGTCAATACCGGTCCTAACGAGTTCACAAAGTCTTTGGAGGGATACAAGTCGGATCCTACGGGGTACTAGGCGAAATTTCTTTAACAACTAGAATATGCAAAGAAGAAAGTTTTTTTGTTTATTGTCATATTCTCGCATTTGGTAACGAATGAATGAACCTAGAATGTCAATACCGGTCCTAACAAGTTCACAAAGTCTTTGGAGGGATACAAGTCGGATCCTACGGGGTGCTAGGGGACGTTCTTATTCAACTAGAATATGCAAAGAAGAAAGTCGTTTTCGTGATTTTTCGAACAACCGAGAACATTCAGTGAAGATTGACGACAGTTCCGCTCAGTGGAGGGAATTGGTGAGCATTTGAAGATAAATTCTACTCAGTTAAGAGAATTTGTTCTATGAAATTGAGGACAGTTTCTTTGAAGTGGAGAGAATCTGTTAAGGTTTAGAGATCTTACCAAAGAAATGGGGGGATAAAAATTTTCGTATGTTGAATTTCTTCAGTAAATTTCTAAACGCAATCACAGGTTGTAGAGTTTGTGATTTTCTGGTGATACAAACGGTTCGGCGTGGAATGTTTTGCACAGACACATATTTGACGATTTTAATTAATTCTCCAGCTCGCGTGAAGGGTTTTGCACGGAAACATACAGGTATTTAAAGTCGACAGTAGTTTCAAAGCGTTGTTCACCGAAGACCTAGGGGAATCTTTATGAAAGCTGATAGTTCAAAGCTGAAGACCTGCAGGATTTGGTTTTGGGTTTGATGTTTCTTTGGGATTTTACAGGGATCTGGGGGTAACTCAATTCGTTGAGTTTGCAAACGATGTACTTGGTTAAGCTGACATCCTGAGTACTGATGCTGAAGATCCGTAGTGCTTTACTTGGTCAACTTCACAAAGGCGAGACAATGAGATCTGGATGTAGTTCAACTAAGCGTGCTGTTTGGTTGAGCTTGCAAGGGATACATTTGGTCTAGCTGACTTTCCTGAGTGTTAATGCTGAAGATTAAAGTGCATTACTTGGTCGTTTCCACAAAGACGGTTTACAGAAGACAGTTCACGAGAAATCTCTACCAATGTAGTATGCTTGAATGAAATAGAGTTCTTATGACAGATCAAGACTTGATGTTGTTCTTAAAGAATGGAACCCTTATCAAATGCCGGTTGGAGTATTAGAAGATCAGCGGAAGATCGGTCAATTGAGCTTTGTGAGGAAATTGCACGACACCCAACACGGATACGCGTACTTTAAGGGGGAAATATTATACAAGGAGCGTCAAGATACTACTTACCTGGATCATCGGTCAAGGGGGAATTTTTTAACACAGAGAAGATAAATACTTGAATGAAGATTGATTGCAGTTGCATTTTCAGCATTCGACAGCAACGGACAAGGGGGAATTTATTGATGCAGATTTTGTGTCCGATGCTTGTCGAATAGATTAGATTTATTTTATACTGAATATGTAATAGTTAGTGAAACGGTCAAACGAATGTGTATTGACCCGCACGTTTGAAGTGGTCAAACGATAGGGTTTTGTGTTTGAGCGTATGTGTTTGCTAGACAAGTGGGTGTGGGTATAAATACCAACCCCTTATTCATTTGCAAACTATAGAGTGTGAGAAAAAGGTGAGCTCATTGAAAGAGTTCACTGTGAGCTTTAGTGTTTGGGGAGAGATCACCGCTTGGTCTCTCCCCGGATGTATACTCCATTGGTAATAGTTCGGTTATCTCGTAATCGGGCCGATTTGTATTGTTTTACTACCGATTAATACAAAAAAGTTTTGTTTATCCATCTCTCATCTCTCCCGTCTTGAACTAATCTCACACGAATCACAGTTTCGGTCCCAAAACACGGTCTTACAATGTGAAATAATTGGTCTTTTCGTCTAACGGGTCAAATGATGAACTTAACACCATTTGACAACAATGACTAACAAAAGCTTGTCGAGTTTTATGTTCACATGAATGATTAGCATAGGGAATTTTGCATTTGTTATTAAGTAGAAATTTATTAAAGCAAGGTATTAAAACGGGTCAACAGTGTGACCCGAGCCAGGTGCGCATAAAAAGGTTTATAGTTAAGAGTGAGTTTTTGGTCAAGTAATTAGTGAGGCCTTCGTAGTAAAATGAGGGACTAAAAGATTGACCAAAAAGCCCTTAATGGGTGAACCGGATAAACGACCCTTAGAGGTTGTTTAGGAACTTGTACATTGAATTTGAAATCTTTAGATACATATAAAAGTTCTAGGCAAAAACATTGGTGGTTCGAATGCCTAGAAATAGTCATTTGTGAAAAAGGACTAGCCGAAGGGTAAAATTGGGATTTTGGGTTCCTTATGTTAAATCCACCACAAAAATAGTTGTGGTGAAAGATAAGTAGTTAATTAGCATGGAAAGACGAGGTGCGAAAAGAAAATAGTGAGTTTGATGCTTAGATGCTTAAAAGTCCCCTAAATGGGTCAAAATAAATTAAGAAGTTAAATGTGGATTAAGTGATTAGAACGATACAAATAAATTGGTGAATGTAAATACGTACACGAACCTCGTAATGGGTGTGAAAACGCTAATGCTTGGTAAGCCCGGGATGGGTACGAAATGTTAGAGACGACCCTTGACAACATTCATGCAATGTAACTTAACTAAACGGGTCAAACAAGAGAAAAAGGGATTTATAAACTATTTGCTTATAAACTGGGTTCTAATATGAACAGTGATGGTAAATAGGTCCGTATTTTAATTATGGAGACGTAGGAAAAAGAATCACACAAAACGGAGGTCTAGATCAAAAGTTATGCTAATTGAAGTTGGATATTTTCTTAGAAACATAGTTGGGTAAATATGCAGCAACCAATAACAACATTCCGTCGAAATGGGTCCGTCACGCCCTGCGACGGAGAAGCATCAAGCGGTCGCGCCCCGCCACAGGTTTTGGCGGCCCGCGAAGAATTAAGTTGAGTCTGTCGCGGCCCGTGACAGACCTACAGAGCTGGGAAAATTTTTATTTTGTTTGCTTTGAACTCAGGACTCGTTTAAATTTGTTATTTAACTATTAAAACTAACTTTTGTGCTGGTTTTAATCATAGGTGAATGTCGAGAATCCCGAATGAAGATCAAGCGACGATCAAGAACCGAACACACGTTAAATGAAGCTTCCGCGTTAAATCTTGTTTTGTTTTGTTATAATTTATTTATGTAAATGCTTACAACTATGTTTTTTGAATGTTTATAAACATATGGAAATGTTGGTGTGACAAGTTTTTGTAAAGTCGCATTCTTAGTATTAAAATGTGTATTTTAATGTTGTAATCGTGTAAATTTTCAATGAGGGTTTTACAAGTTGGTGTCAGAGCCCTGGTTTAAGAGATTCAAGTATGGTGGGGAAAGCTATGCTTGGACTTAAACCTTATGCTCTTGATAAAGATTGGTGTTCGGTTCAAAGCTTGATCGTGAGGTCCGGTAAGTTGTTATAATGAAATAGTATGAATGAAAGATGTTGTAAACCACGCCTAGGATTATCTTGTAATACACGGTAACCCTAAAGAAATGGTAAAGGACCGGTTGGGGTCGGGAAAATTTTCTTGTGATAAAAAGTAGTATAGGTTCCTTGTATTAAAGTACGGGCTTTTATAAATTGCATTATACTAAATTCTAGTGAATGTCTCAGCGATATAATTTCCGCACCTGAGGATGGTGGAAATTCAAAAGTTTATCAATGAGATTATGGCAAGGTCCGAAGCATGACAAGAGGAGCATGCTTGCAAAGGACGAAGGTCAAGCGGTTAGACTAAAATGAAAGGGAGCAAAGAAATGAAGGCCCATCAGGGCGAGTATTACCAGGTGCACATTTTTCTTGTAGTATAATTAATTAAGTGCAACATTTACATGGTGAATGGTAGAAACATACGAGATAAAAGTTTGGGAGAAATCTGGACGGGATAATCATCCATGATGATATTCCCTAAAGGAATTTGGGTGCGTAATACGCGTTATTCACAATGTGAATAACAAACATACATAAAAGGTCCAAACATAGAACTTGGATGGCGGTGATCGTCCAAGTTAACATTATCATTAAGATCCTGTTAAGTAAAATTTAGACTTAGAAACTTGGATGGGGATACCCGTTCAGATAAAAGTTTTATATAAAAGACACGGTATAGATATGTAACAATCCCATTATAGAAAGTGATTGTATATAAGTTTATGAAATAAAAACACCTTATGACTTGTGAATAAATAAAGGTAAAAACCTAATATTTGCAATATAACAATAAAAGGTTTTACCGAATAAAAATAAGAGACGTAACCACAAACTGAAAACTTGCTTACATGAGAGGTAATATATTAATTATAATAAGTTTATGCGTACCATGTGCCGATTACTTACCCTGGCCAGGTAAGTGTTAAACACATGATATGATGAGTTTATTATAACTAACATAAGTACCCCTTATGTAACAAGGACTAAGTGAGTGGGAGATGTTGGGAAATGCATTGGGAGGGAGTGAACCTACACTCGAACCCGGAGAATGCAAATATGTAAAATTATTAAGGAATGCATTGGGAGGGAGTGTACTTACACTCGAACCCGGAGAATGCAAATATGTAAAATAATAAAGGAACGAATTGGGAGGAAGTGTAATTACACTCGAACCCAGAAAATATAATAAGCATAAATGGTTAAGGCGAGTTATAGACTTGGCCAAGCCAACTTAAAAGGAAACATTATAGGTGTTGCTGAATGATGTGGGTAAATTCCATATGATGATATGATGATATGGAATAGCTAAATGATATGTGGAGTAACCTTTGTAAAACACCACAGTGAAAATATATAAGGACTAATGATAAGTGGGACACCAAGTCCTAGTAACAATGAAACTATAAAACGGGTGCCATAGCACCAAATATATATATATATATTGTAAAGGGAAATAAGTGAAAAGGATGATGTTTTGGATCGTCATGATCATTGGGTCTTGAATGATTGTAAATGACTACGAGGTCAATGGGGCTTTTGACTCATAAATAGGATGGACCTTAGAGGTCAGCCCATAAGAGTGAGATCCTAAAGGAATTTCTAAATAGGCTTACAAAGCAAAGTTTGTTAACAACAATTTAACAAATATAAAAGTATAGGAGTTGGGTTCAGGAATGAATCCAAGGGATGGGAACAACCGACCATGTTAATGAGTCGGGCTAGTCTTGAAAAGCAAGACAAGCCGCTTGTTAACGAAAGATGCATAAATATGTGTATACTCATACATATATTAATTAAGTAACATAGTAAATACCCTAATAATGCATGTTAGAAATGAAAAACGCAAACTAACGAAACAAGAATGTTAAAACATTAAGATAAAGAACCCACGTAACGGGTCGTAAAGGAGTATAGGTAAGAACCGGGTAACAGTAAGCGTAGGACAAACCGACGTGTAAATGACGTTAGAAGTCATAAAGTCGGAAGGATAATTCGAAATAAAACAAATGTAGCCTTAGAGTACGGTCAAGATCAAATGAAATCCAAAAAGCAAAAATAAATATTTCTAAACATAAAAAAGGGTGCCTTGACGCCATATACGTATATAAACGTATATACAATAGAATAAAGACAGGAATAAAAGATGATCTACGGGATCATCATAACCTATGGGATTATAATTAATGTTAAGTCTACGGGACCAAAAAGACCCTCGGGTCACAAATAGAAACAAACCAACTGACAGGTTTTTACCTTAGAAGGTGGAAATCTAAGGAAGAAGCCTACGAGGCTATGTGAAAGAACCTACGGGTTAATAACGTAAAACAAGGAAACTGGTTGTAACCTCCCGCGTAAAATAATAACCGGAGGTAAAGTTGGTATAAAAGCAATGGGTTTTGCTAAGTTAATCGAATGGGTTAAAGCAAAGAGATCATGAAAAGTCTGGTTGACAAAAGTGAAGGATTTCACGAAAACATTTAAACGGGCAAAATTGACAAAAGAATTCACAATTATTTAAAATTGTGTTATGTTACAAAAAGGGCGAAGTTATTACCGAAATGACAACGGAAGGGGATAAATCCTTGGAAAAAAATTCCCTGATGTGAGTAATTGACGTAGATTAAAGAGAAAACGCCAAACTAAAAAAAAATCAGTTTTTGGTAAGAAACAACGTTTTAACGAATATGAATCTTATGAGAGGAAATTGGAAATGATTCATATTAAAGGATATAAGTCTTAACACCGATAGGTGCAAGACATACATTCGAAAAGAAGAACTATGATAAAGGAAAGTCGAGATAAACTTAAATGTGACGTGACGCGTTCATGATCAAGAAAAGTAATATAAGATACGATCACGTTGTAACGTGAATTATAGGAATAGGAGATCATAAACTCATATAAGCCTCAGAAGACAAAGTGGTTATACCTGAGCGATGGGATATAAGGTAATTGGCAACTAATAAGTCTAACCGCCAATATAAGTAACGAATAAATATAACGGATACAAGCTAAAAGTAACGGCCCACGAGGCCTCACGCATGAAAAATGTACACGTCAATCCAAATGAAAACGTTGACTGAAAAGAATAAATGCCTTGAAAACAAAACTAAGATCATTTGGCCTAGACCGATGAATAACTTAAAGAAGGTTTCGGGGATGAAACCTCTTTAAGGGGGGTAGACTTGTAACACCCCAAAAACGGGTTTGTTAATTATATTGAATTAACCAAAAATAAACGGGTAAAAAACCGCTAGTGGTAAAGTTAACCCGGTAAATATTAGGGGTTGAATAAACAAACCTAATATTAAATAAAAAGATAATAAAGCTTTTGAGAAAACAAAGTATATAAAGACCCGAGTTAACGGGACTTAAAATAAAACGGGTTAGGTAACACCCAAAAAAATACATAGGTTTTACATATATTAAATATCGGTTACCAACAAGATAAAGTAACTAGGAAATAAATAACCTAGTTAATTGCAAGTCTTGTAATTATGTGAAACTTTGGTTAAAACATGTTATATGCAACAAGGTAAAAGTATAGGGGTCAAATGTAGCAAACTTGAAACAAGATTTATTAAATAAAAATGCCAAACCCCAAAACACACACTTTAAGTGTGTGTTCTGGTCGAATTCTCCAGAGAAGCCAGGGGCTCTCAACTTCAAACCCTAACTTGTTCAAATCGATCAAATTGGAAGGCCAAATCAGTCCCAAATCGAAATCCAAGCTTATATTAGTGATCACCTAAGTGAAGGGATCACGAGGTATGTTAAATTTTGTCTGTTGATTTCATCTTGAAATTTTGATGAACAATAGAAATCGAAATCTGAGCTTGATTGATTGATGCTTAGATGAAATTAGTAAGGAAAGCATGTCTAGGAGTAAACCCTAGTCAATAACTTGTTGAATTAGTGTTTAAATTATGAAGTTCATGACTATCCATTATAGGTATTTAATGGGTTTTGTAGAAACATAATGAACACTAGAATCGTGATTATCAAACTAATGTTATTTGAACTCTATGAAGTTAATCTTGACATTGAACCATGGATTAGATGATTATTTAGTAAAAGATGTTTAAATAGGCAAGATAGGTAGTCATGGAGTTTGATTGTTAATTTTATAAAAGTATGCTCATTAGGTGTTTGATATAATGCCTAAGAGAAAGCCAAATGTTGAAATTTCGAATGAAACGCATATTTGAATAATGTGACTAATTACGTGAAATATGGGTTAAAACGGGTTCTAATCATAATGTTAATTTAACTTAATTGTGCCTATTGTACGATTAAAGGTAATTGACTTATAAAAGTCAAACTAACCAATGATGAAGTCGAATAGTAGTTTCGGCATGAAATCCATAAAATGAAATAGTCATAAGAATTGATGGCTAATCTAATCGTCTTACAGATTATGATAATAGTTTGACGCCAGACAAGCTAGGTGGAGGCTTGGGAAAGAAGCGGGTCAAACGGATCGAATGCGCGAAAAAAGAGCAAAATCGGATACAAGGTAAGTAAAGCTTACACCTTCTTTTGTAGAATGCCTAATTATTATAAGGGTTATAAACACGATAAGTAAATAATTAAATGTGATGTTCCGACGTAATTTGATACGGGTCGGAACAAGTAGAAATGACGAGAAACCATGAAGGATGGTAAAAAGGGATTTATAATGGTAAAGATATACCATTCTACTATAAATGTGAAATAATTGGTCTTTTCGTCCAACGGGTCAAATGGTGAACTTAACACCATTTGACAACAATGACTAACAAAAGCTTGTCGAGTTTTATGTTCACATGAATGATTAGCGTAGGTAATTTTGCATTAGCTATTAAGTAGCAATTTATTAAAGCAAGGTATTAAAACGAGTCAACAGTGTGACCCGAGCCAGGTACGCATAAAAAGGTTTATAGTTAAGAGTGAGTTTTTAGTCAAGTAATTAGTGAGTCCTTCGTAGTAAAACGAGGGACTAAAAGATTGACCAAAAAGCCCTTGATGGGTGAACCGGATAAACGACCCTTAGAGGTTGTTTAGGAACTTGTACATTGACTTTGAAATCTTTAGATACCTATAAAAGTTCTAGGAAAAAACATTAGTGGGTCGAATGCCTAGAAATAGTCATATGTGAAAAAGGAATAGCCGAAAGGTAAAATTGGGATTTTGGGTTCCTTATGTTAAATCCACCACAAAAATAGTTGTGGTGAAAGATAAGTAGTTAATTAGCATGGAAAGATGAGGTGCGAAAAGAAAATAGCGAGTTTGATGCTTAGATGCTTAAAGTCCCCTAAATGGGTCAAAATAAATTAAGAAGTTAAATGTGAATTAAGTGATTAGACCGATACAAATAAATTGGTGAATGTAAATACGTACGCGAACCCTGTAATGGGAGTGAAAACGCTAATGCTTGGTAAGCCCGTGATGGGTAGGAAATGTTAAAGACGACCCTTGACAACATTCATGCAGTGTAACTTAAACTAAACGGGCCAAACAATAGAAAAAGGGATTTATAAACTATTTGCTTATAAAGTGGGTTCTAATACGAGCAATCATGGTAAACGGATCCTTATTTTAATTACGGACACGTAGGAAAAAGAATCACACAACACAGAGGTCTAGATCAAAAGTTATGCTAATTGAAGTTGGATATTTTCTTAGAAACATAGCTGGGCAAATATGCAGCAACCAAGAACAACATTCTGTCGAAATGGGTCCGTCGCGCCCCGCGACGGAGAAGCATCAAGCGGTCGCGCCCCGCCACAGGTTGTGGCGGCTTGCGAAGAATTAAGTTGAGTCTGTCGCGGCCCGCGACTGACCTACAGAGCTGGGAAAATTTTTATTTTGTTTGCTTTGAACTCAGGACTCGTTTAAATTCGTTATTTAACTATTAAAACTAACTTTTGTGGTGGTTTTAATCATAGGTGAATGTCGAGAATCCCGAATGAAGATCAAGCGCCGATCAAGAACCGAACATACGTTAAATGAAGCTTTCGCGTTAAATCTTGTTTTGTTTTGTTATAAGTGATTTATGTAATTGCTTACAACTATGTTTTTGGAATGTTTTTAAACGTATGGAAATGTTGGTGTGACAAGTTTTTGTAAAATCGCATTTTTAGTATTAAAATGTGTATTTTAATGTTGTAATCGTGTAAATTTCCAATGAGGGTTTTACATCATTAAGAGCTAAACAAACAGCCCCTTTGAATGATGAAATTGTTTTTATAAATGATGATGATTGAAACATAATATAAGTCTTAAATATAGTAGAGAAATACGTTGTTAACAAGAAAAATTTAAAAGAATGATTTTTAGAAAAATCATTTTGTTAGTTGTAAAAGACTAAATCTTTCAAGAATGATATTTATGAACAAAGAAACATGTTTTAAAGGGTAACTAAGTCTAATAAATAACATGGTAAGTTACTACAAGTTTTTACAAAAAATTCAAGTTCATGATGTAGTGTAATTGCATGATTTTGGCTTATGGCAAGTGTTAAATTGAATTGTTGTTGATTTGTGATGATTTTAAAAGAAAATGATATGCATTGAAAGCATGGAAACCTCCATTTTTAAGGGGAAACTATCGCAAAATTTTTGTAGAATTTAAACACTTAGAAAAATATTTTTTTAACTAGTGTTTACAAGTATATTTTACCCATGATTTTTCATATAAAATTTGCCATGATTTTGTTACAAAAATTACAAATATTGAAGGTTGGTTTTTGATAAATAAAAGTGACTAAATATGTATTTAGGAAAATATATATTTAGAAGTCACAATTTATGTGATTACTTGTATATTGTGTGTATTAGTTATATTATTTTAGGACTTGAAATAATATAGCTTACCAAAATACCAAAAATTGTAATACAAAATATTATCAAAATTCCAAGAAAATAAATATATAATTTATACCCAAAAATTGGACAAACCGAACAAGGAATATGGATTACATATATATATATATTCCGGAATTAAGTTCATGTATATTTTGACAAATAAGTTAAACGGTATTTCGGAAACCAAAGAAACGGAAATTACAATTTTTACAAGCGTTACAAAAATATATCATATTTTTGTCAAATAGAAAATACATTATTTTTTAGTAAAGAAAAGATGTATATATTTCTTGAATTATTAGAAAATATATTATTTTTGAAGAAAATATATATTTTCTTAAACAAATTTAGAATATATTATTTTTGAGGTGAAAAATGGATTTATAAATATTTTCTAAGTTAATCTTGAAAATATATTATTTTTGAGGTTTATATGAAAATATAACTATTTTTGCCAAGAAATCCTTATGGATATTTTTCTATGGAAGTTTTCTTAAAATAAATATATCTTAAGAATATAAATTGGTGATTTTTATTGGTTAAAAATAATTTCCGGAAATTTAAATACAAAAATTAAGTATCAGAATACTTAATAAATACAAGAAAATATGTATTCTCATACGTGCAAATACACACTGGAATACGCCATCAATACTTGGCAAAAATACACAAGTATAATTATACCCTCATTAGGAGGATACATTTGTATAAATACTTTATATACCAAGTTAAAATATGTATTATTTTAACAAATATTCCAAATATTAATGAATATAATTTAAGTTAAAATATTATTATTTTAAAAAATAATTATACACTTTGGAATACTACAAGTACATCAAAGATGTAACACAAAGATACTAAGTCATCACAAACAAGACTAAAAGTCGTGGCACGACCCAGCCGTCTAATAAGCCATAACACGTGTGTAGGTTGTAGTACGGCGTAAGGATACATACTTTGGGTATACAGGAGGCAGGACGCAAATCTGTGAGTTCATGTCCCCCTTTTCTTTTAACTATTTTCAGTTTTATAACTTCGGGGGTGAAATGCATGTTACAAATGTTTACAAACGTTTATACATGGTATGATTAGCTAAGGAATGAACTGTTAGATCATGTGAATGGGTAGGCGCACACTTAAGGCCATTAATCCTCGTATAAGGATAGAGGGACATGAGTGATAGATCTATTTGAGTGTTGCGAGCCCCACCCCTGGGCCGGAAGTGGACGAAGGTGGTGACTATGTCTTACATCCTGAAGCCCGGTACAAAATCTGCAAGGTTTGAGCCTTCCTATGCCATTGCACACATGTTAATGTATTAGCTACACATTAATTGATCTGTTCATAGACGCTTTCATACCAAATTACAGAGGCATACATACAAATGTTTACAAGATTATTAGAACTCATACAGAAACACATGAACTCGCTCAACTTTTGTTGATGTTTTCAAAATTACATGTATTTCAGGAAACAAGATGGATCTTGGGCGCAGCTGTTGTTTTCAAGACGTAAAAGCCAAGTTCAAATGTCATCCACTTTTGTATTATAATGTAGCCTGAGAATTTTGGGTTGAAACTTAATGACACGTGTTTGTAACATTTTGAACTTATGAATGGATGAACATCATGTCTTGAATGCAATGGTATTGAACAAGTCACACATCATACGCTTCCGCAAAAGTCAGGGTGTGACAACCAAAACTTAGTCCACTATTCCCCTCAGTCCGGCCAAATAACCTCATGTTGTCTAGAATTCAATCAACCACCGTCTTTGACGTTGATGTTCATTGCCACCTGCTCTGTTACGAGTGACGTCATTGGGTTTAGCGATGGGTTGTAATCCCAATTGCAACATTCATTGGGTTACGGCCCATATGAAATTATGGATCAATGTTGTTGGGTTGATTTGCGGGTCAAGCAGAAAACTATAAAAAGATTAAGTTTGTTGTTTATTTAGGTTTATCCAATTATTTACTTTGAGTTGTGTTTGAATTCCAATACTGTTGGAATCCTAATTAGAGTCGGTCCAGTAGGCTTGTTTATCAAGCAACAAATAGTTATAAATAGTGAACGTAGATTCCTTTGTAACGCATGAGTTTTAAGTTTAATATATATAAAAAGAGTTGTGGGTGTTAAGTCCTCCCCACAAAAAATCCTCAGTGTTTGTGTTTTGTTGTGTTTGTGTTTTACTTGATGATAACCAATTGATTTCCATCATTTAGCTTTTTAATTTAGGGATGCATGATTTCCATCATTTAGCTTTTTAATTTGGGATGCAGGCTATGGTAACGGTGGCGGATGTGAGTGTTTTTAGAGAGGGGGTGGAGAGAGAAACAAGGGTGGTGATGGTGGTCTGAGATGGTGATGGTGGTGGAAGGTTATGGTGAGTGTTTTAGAGAGAGAGAGTAGAGAGAAATGAGGGTGGTGATGGCTGTGTGAGAGGCTGGTGATGGTGGTGAAAGGTGTGATGGGTGTTATAGAGAAACAAGTGTGGTGATGGTGGTCTGAGATGTTGGTGATGATGGTGAAAGGTTGTGTTGAGCGTTTTCAGGGAGAGAGTAGAGAGAAACGAGGGTGGTGATGGTGATCTGAGATGTTGGTGATGGTGCTGAAAGGTGGTGGTGGGTGTTTTTAAAGAGAGAGAGAAACGAGGGTGGTGATGGTGTGTTTGTGGTGGTGAGTGCTTTGAGAGAGAGAGAGAGATAGTAGAAAGAGAAACAAGAACGAGTGGGTAGGTGGAAGATGACTATTATTATTTTTTTGTAATAATAATAAAACAAAGTTTAAAAAATGAAAAAAAAAGTATATGTAAAATGACCATTTTACCCCTGAGGTAACTGAGTTTTTTAACTGTGGTTAATTTTTTGGACTGAAATAGCACGTTTCAAGAATGTGAGGGAGGATAACGGTACGATTTTGAAATTTGGCCTGAAATAGCAAAAGTGGACAGACCACAGGGACGTAAATGGCACTTAACTCCATTTTTATTACTATTTTTCCGTTAGCAACTCTAGTTATTGTAACACCCAGCCTTTCGTACCACCAATATTGTACATTTTTCCTCAGATGTGATAGCCATCCAGGAACTCCCAACCCTACCAGGGAAGTAGGATTTACTTAGGGTGTCTACTTGGAACACCCCCATGGATTCACCATCCATGATGATGTTTTCCCCCACCATCTTGAAAAGCATAGAAGTGGCTTTGATACCATTTAGAGACTTACCAGGAGGTTACCCATCTTTGTATCACTCGCATCTGAGCACGCTTAACTGTGCAGTTTTCATTTGCTCCACAACTTATTTGGTGGTATCTGAGGTCTAGCATCTCTCATGTTCACCGCCGATGTGGGATTTGCCTAGAGTATTACAATTGTCGTTTACAGTTTTGAAATGATTGATGTTAGGCTGTGAGTTAGATCGTTATGGTAGGTTTTCGTTGCCCTTTATAGATCACATTAATAACGGATTGTTGACATAAGTACCCATCGCAGATGTGCCCTCGCCGAGAAAAGATTGAAAAATATGTGTGGGAATTTTATCCTCAAACTTTAGACGGTTTACAGACAAAAGTACCCTTCGCGAATGGGACCTCACAACAAACAACTAAAAGTCTATATGGGAATCATATCTGAGATTTCATCCTCAAATTAGCGATGGGACTTTCGTCGGACTTACTTGCTTCGCGTGTCTGTCAGTACTTCGTCGATGATGATTTCCTCACGTTATGGTATCCATCAACAATCGATTGGTAATCAAAGACTGATTAACGACTTTCTTTTTTTTCATTTTTCTTTTTCTCTAATTTTTGTGTGTAATAATGGTAGTTTCATTATTCAAACGGCAATAATGATGGCTTCATAACAAGTGAATGCAAGGTATCTACGTATTAGTATATTTGCCAAACGGCTAAAATACTAATAGGTTGCTTCAGGTGTCTGTCGATGATGATTTCCTCACGTTATGGTAATTAACGACGTTTTTTGTTTTTTTTGTTTTTTTTTCTTTTTCTCTATTTTTTGTTTATAATAATGGTTGTTTCATTGTTTTTCGAACGGCAATAATGGTGGTTTCATAACAAGTAGCTTTCTCTAAATATTCAATTAGTATTTGGCAAAGTGTGTTATATTAAAATAAGAATTAAACTAATTCTCAATATATCAAATTTATGCTTCACATGGCCTACATAGTTGTATATGAAAAGATACCATCATATTTAAAAGACAAAAAAAGTCTCCTGCAATTGGTAAACTCCAGTTCGTTAGAAATTTTCTTGACAAGTTTCCTTCTTCTCCACGGCCTGTAGGCTAATCACAACCATTATAAATACCTGTTTGAGTCGTTTGACCCATACTTCTCACAAATAAAGTTTATCAATTCCAACTTTTTCCCTTCACTTAGAAACTTAAATTTTGGTTTTCAGTGTCCCCTTGGTGATAAATGACGATGACAACGCAAGAAGATTCACAAAAGTCACCAAAAGAGTTTAAAAAAGCATTTGACTCGTGGTTGTTCTATGCCTTGTTAACGCCTTGTTAACGGCTATTATAGTTGTGCATTTGAGGTATGTATGTATCAGTCAACTACCATCCATCGTGGCGAAATACATACAAGAGGGTTGCGTCACCCTCTTGATCAAGCTTCTCAATTTCTTTATCGCCAAATGTTTTCAATTCAGATACCTATCACCAATATTGCCACCACCATTTTCGGGGAAATTAATGTTTTGGATTGTGCTATCTAGAAGTGTTTCTAAGTTGTACTACTGATAATAAACTCAGCTTACAAGTCCTAGAAACTTTGTATATGAAAGTTGATGAATTAACCTCCTGATCATTTACCATAAATCTTTATGTTTCTATAATGACCCGTTACATACAATGTAAACTGTCTAATACAAAATGGACAGAGTGTATATGCACACCCATATATGTATAAAAAGATAGTTGAACTAATAATGTAAGTATGCCTAATATATGAAATTATATAGATTTAAGAATCAAAGTTTATGTGATAAGAAATTAAGAATGTATATAGGTATTCTCAATAACCCTAGCTGAGTTGACCAGTGAGTGTCGAAAAATGAAAATATTAGGATATGGATGCTATGCTATGATGGGTATGTTGGATCCAAAGCTAAATGGTCAAGTGAATGTGAAACAACTTAAGTTCTAGTCCGCGTTGCCAGCATGGCCCTACAATAAAACTCAATGGCAGGACCAACTATGTGTAGGTCCCTTTCCGGAGGATGACGAACCTAAACCTTGTTATACTAACCCACTAGCAAGTGCGGAATCCAAGCTAGCAAGCAAACCGGGATGAAACAAGCACAAACACAAACACACAAGGTTCACCGATTAACACTACTTGTATTAATACGAATGAAAGGTTTCGGTTACAAGCTCAATGTTCACAAATGTGTTTTGCAAACTCTCTAGTGTGTGTGTGTGTTTTCTGGACAGAATGCTCTCAAGAACTCTCTCTCTTTCGGTGTGTGCATCTGTCTAAACTCAACACACTGCATGGGTATTTATACCCAGCCCATGATGTCTGGTCCGAAGGATCCGATAGATGGTCCGAAGGATCATCTATCGATGACAAAGCATTCGAAGGATCAGCAGGGACCTCGAAAGATCACCTTTCGAGATCTATCATTCGAAACATATCTTTCGATGAGATCGAAGGATCCACATTATCCTTCGATCTCTTATCCTTCGACACAGAACATCTTTCAACATTTTATAAACTGTTGTCCAAGTCAAGCCGGAGGATGGTTGACTTGGTCAACTTACAACACTAATCAGGACATCGTTTACATCGTGACCGAATACAGACAAAGTACAGACACAAATGCACCAACAAACTCCCCCTTAGCTGTAGCTTTGTCTTTATCTACTATAGTTGTAGACTCGTCTCGAACTTCGATGGTCTTTGGTCTTCGAGTTCTCAAAACTCTGATGTCCTTTCAAGTCTTCAATGTCGGAGGATCTTCAAAGTCTTCACGTCTTGAAAGCAGAGAGTGTATCAACAAACTACCTGTATCATGTAGGAAGTGTGTTGACAAACTCCCCCTTAACATAAGCTCCCCCTTGAGTTATGCTCGTGAAAAACTTGATCTTTATGAAGTGAGATCCTTGTGGTGTTGATGATGGCCTGCGGCAACTCGATTATCTTCATCTTTTGAGCGCCTTCTCGTCGTGTCTTCATTCCAAAGCTTGTCATCGACCATGTTCTCCTAGCCTTTAGAATCTGCACATGCAAGAAATCTAAACGCGTAATGAGAACAACTGCTTGGAATAGTTAGTATAACCAAATGACACACGAATAACCATGTCATAATCAAACACCGTCCGACAGTTTGAAAGTTTAATAAATTTCTCAATTTTAGACTCAACTTTCAAAACTTGCAAATTTCGACCGTTTATGAAGATTTAGTCAATTCGGTTTTCGTTCAGGTTTCAGGTAACGAAGACTTGAGCTCCAACATCGTACGATCGAAAATAAAGAAGAAATAAAATCTTTTTGGCTTTTAAAAAGTTTATATTAAAACATACCTAAAATCTTTTTGGTATTTTTGAAATTAAAAGACAACAATTTAAAATCCTTTGAGTGTTATCAAACGACATCACCGCTAATGTCGTGCTGATATGCATCAAACGACGAAACTGTTTAAAAGAAAAACAATAAAAGTTAAGCAGTAAATAAATATATACAGACATTCTTTTTGCGAGTTTCGAGGGTAAGAGAATCATATCAGTGTACGGTCATGCCAAAACACTCTTGTTGTTCAGTTAGTTAACATTAAGATAAGCGTCCTATAACAATTGTCGATATTGTTGTCCACTTAAGCTCAACTTATCAGATGTAATCATGGCGAGGGGATACGTTAAGGTATGATTTATACTTACCGACCGGTGATCATCCACATCACGACACATTCCCGTATCAAGGTATGCACGAGAATTCATCTTACCGGTGAGTATACCGATTATCATCTATTTGACCGTATAAATTGTGAGATACTCACTTATTTTGATTTGAAAACAAGCCCTATGTGATATAATCACTTATTGATGAGGAACTTGATTTTCATATGCATGAGGGCACAGGTGCAAGTCCGTGAACAGGTCAGTACTTCCGTACAGCAGAGAGACGAACTTGACACCCGGAGAATGTGATATTTTATCACTTATTTGATTTGGACATGTGATTGTTTATCACTTATTGAGGTCGAATGCAGTATGTAATATGTACACGTATGTATAGTATCATGGAAGATCTAGACTTGCGTCCCCGTTATTTTTCGGTAAAAGATACAACCATGATACCCAGATGATAAGCAGCATAAAGACCGAATATCTCAGAACCTCGGCAATCTATCAAACGAAATTTCGGTACTAAGACCATATGCCAATGAATGGTTCCCACCTGGTCTTCAGTCAGTTTAAGATTTATATCACCCTGCACACTTTAAAATGATTGTGAGCCTACCGATACATCTTATATAGAGCTGCTTATCGTTTTTCATTTTAAGGTTTAAAGAGGTTTGGATAAACCACTGATGTAGTATCATTTTCTCTTTTGCTCGCCAGGAAACTCATTTTTGCTTTTCTACTGTTTTTGTGTTTTTGAAATTTTTCGATGTTTTTGGATTTTCAGATTTTTGGATTTACCCCCCCTAAAATCAATAAACTAAGATAAATTTAAAACACACAAAGATATTTACAAAAATGATTTTCCGATGTTGGTTTTACTCTTGCTTGACCTTAATGCCGTTTACCAATAATAAAAAGTCAAATCTAGATTTGTCAAAAGCTTTGGTAAATAAGTCGGCACGTTGGTCATCGGTGTGGACCTTAACAACATCGATCAGCCTTTTCTCAAAGCAATCACGTATGAAGTGATATTTGATTTCGATGTGTTTGGTCTTTGAGTGCTGCACAGGATTTCTAGTGATATCTAAAGCAGCAGAATTATCAACGTAAATAGGAGTAGTTAGGAATTCAAAACCGTAGTCCCGCATTTGTTGTTGGATCCAAAGGACTTGGGAGCAACAACTTGAGGCAGCAATGTATTCAGCTTCGCATGTTGATGTAGCGACACACGTCTGCTTCTTGCACTGCCATGTGACTAGGCGATTTCCTAAAAACTGACATCCAGCCGTTGTGGATTTGCCGTCGATTTTACATCCGCCAAAATCAGAATCACTGAATGCTACCAATTCAAAGTTATTATCCCTAGGGTACCACAGACCGGTGTCAGGGTACGCCTTCAAATAACGAAAAATCCTTTTTACAGCTGCAAGATGTGAGGCCTTCGGGTTAACTTGATATCTGGCAAGCAGGCACGTTGGGTACATTATGTCTGGCCTTGATGCTGTGAGGTACATAAGAGATCCGATCATCGCGCGGTAGTTTGAGGGGCTAACAGCTTCACCCTTCAAGTCAGGAGTAATTCCGTGATTTGTTGGCAATGGGGTACCAATGGGCGTTGCATCAGACATCTGGAACCGGCTCAAGATGTCGCCAACATATTTAGTCTGATGTATGAATATCCCAGACTCCGTTTGTTGCACTTGTAGGCCCAAGAAGAAGGTCATTTCCCCCATAGCACTCATCTCGAATTTATCCTGCATAATGCGCTCGAATTCCCTACACAAGACATCATTAGTAGAACCAAAAATAATATCATCAACATATACCTGTACCAGAAGAAGATCTCCATCTTGTTCTTTGATGAAAAGAGTACAGTCGATAAGACCTCTACGAAAACCGTTCTCCAGCAGATAGTGAGATAAGGTTGCATACCAAGCTCGCGGTGCTTGATGAAGACCATAGAGAGCTTTGTTGAGCAACCAAACCCGATCGGGATGGATAGGATCTTCAAAACCTGGAGGCTGTTCGACATATACCTCTTCTTCAACCACACCATGTAAGAATGCACTTTTCACGTCCATCTGATAAACCTTGAATCCTTTGAAGGACGCATAGGCTAGAAAGATTCGAATTGCTTCGAGACGTGCAACAGGTGCATAGACTTCGTTGTAGTCGATCCCTTCAATCTGACGAAAACCTTGAACGACTAAACGTGCTTTGTTTCAGATAACAACTCCGCGGTCATCCTTTTTGCATTTAAACACCCAACGGGTACCAATCTTCTTGTATCCAGCAGGTTTCTCTACGAGTTTCCAGACACCCAGCTTCTGGAATTGCTGCAGTTCTTCCTGCATTGCTTCAACCCAAGCGTTATCTTTCAAGGCTTCTTTCCACGTTCTTGGTTCTTCCTGTGAGACATAACACGCGAAGGACCAATTGTTTTGTTGCCCGGATTCTCGAATAGCTGCATACAAGCCTGCATTGTTGTTATTTCGCAACATGTTTCTTGTTTGAACGCCACTTTGCACATTTCCAATGATGTTTTGTTGAGGATGGGTGTTATGAATCCTTGTTTCTGGATTGTCTGGAACTGGAACATTTATACCCAGGTTGTTCAGATTAAGATCAACAACCAAATCAAGGCCCGGAATTGACGAAGAGGATGATGCAGTAGCCTCAGCTGTTCTATGGGCATCCACTGGAGGAGTACCCTCTGAAGTACCATGAACTGCTGTTGTTGGGGCTTCTTGATCTGCATCTACAAATTCATCATCCTCTGAAGATTCGTTCAATTCGTTTGCATCATGAAAATCCTCATTGTTGAGAGTATTATTGTTCACCGAAGAAGATGGTGCTTGATTAACAAGAATTGGACGAACCACCGGTGAAACTGTTGCATTGTCACTCTCGAAAAACATCCTAGCCGCAGCATTTTCTTCAACGGCTTCAACATTGATCGAATTGAAGAAGTCATCGTATTCAAACATCCAAGGTTGACCCGGATTTTTGACTGGCAAAGTGTGCCGTTGTACTCTGACCTCAGACCATTCCTCGACCCTTTTAGTCTCTAGATTCCAGACTCGTAAGTTAGGGGTGGCATACCCAAGAAAGTATCCATCAATTGCTTTTGCCCCAAACTTTCCATTAGGATCGATGATTGTGCATGGAGCTCCAAACGGTTCTAGATAAGACAAATCTGGTTTCCGTTTTTGAAGAAGCTCAAAGCAGGTCTTGTTGTGCCTTTTGACTGTAAGGACTCTGTTCAATGTGTAGCATGCAGAGGCCACAGCTTCAGTCCAGAATGGAATGGGTAGCTGTGACTCTACCAACATTGTCCTAGCAGTCTCGATCAATGTGCGGTTCTTACGTTCAGCGACACCATTCTGTTGAGGAGTATAAGCTGCACTAAACTCATGAAGAATACCCTTTGAAGTGCAGAACTCCGCCATGGAATTATTTTTAAATTCAGTACCATTGTCGCTACGTATCCGCCTAACCTTCAACTTATACAAATTCTCAATCTGAATGATCAAGTTTTTGATAATGCCAAAGGTTTCACTCTTGTGTGCCATGAACGCCACCCAAGAAAATCTTGAATAATCATCAGTAATCACGAGGCAGTATTGATCACCCCGAATACTCTTGTGCTTGACAGGACCGAATAAATCCATGTGCAATCGTTCAAGAGGAACTGCCACCGTGTTGATTTTCTTTGTAGGGTGCTTCTTCTTTGTTTGCTTTCCTTTCTGGCACGAAACACAGACGTCTTGAAGATGGAAATTTTTGAGGGGAACACCATTCACCAATTCATTTGAAACCAAATGATTCATTTTGCGTAAGTGAATGTGACCCATTCGTCTGTGCCAAGAGATAGTGTCTTTTTCTGTGGCTTTGGAAACGAAACAAGTTGCTTGTGCAGACGTAGTAATAGCTTGGCTCATGTCAAGGACGTACAAATCATTTATCCTTGGAGCCGACAAGAGAATCCATTCTTTTGGAATTTTGAAGCCGGGTTTCAGCACATAACATCCATTAGCATCAAAGTGTACTGAAAATTGCTTGTCACAGATTTGAGAAACACTAAGAAGATTGTGATCAAGTTGTTGCACAAAGTTGATCTTGTCAAAGCTGACAATCCCGTTAGATATCATTCCTTCACCCGTTATATATCCACCTTTATCTCCAGCAAAAGCAACATAACCTCCTCTAATAGATTTAACGTCGTAGAGAAGCTTCATGTCGCCTGTCATGTGCCTGGATGCCCCACTATCAAAAATCCAATGACTACTGACAGTTCCTCCTGGAACACCCTGCACATGAACTCAAATGAATTAGTTGGAGATGGGGACCCAAGCCATTGTGGTCTTGGGTCTTCCATTTTCATCAATGACAATAACTTCCTGTCTTTGATGGTTGGTGAATTGTGATGGCCCCCCCTGATTCAGTAACCGATTTTGGTTTCCAGGTCTGTTTTGTTTTACCAGTATCTTTCTTTAAAATTTTAACTTCTTGATTGTTTGAAGTTTTGGAATTTTCTGGTTTTACAGCAACAGATTGTTTTGGAACCACATCAGTTTTAATTGCTTTTTCAATCTTCTTGACCTGTTGGCTTTTCTGTTTCTTTTCCCTTTCTTTTGCAAGGCGGGGATCTTGTTTTACAGAAACAGATCGCTTACGGTCATTGTGGTCACGGGGAACATCAACCTTTTCTTTTTGCTTATGAAGATACGGACAATTACGAATAATATGTCCAATGGTTCCACACTCAAAACATGATCTTCGTTCTACAAACCCCGAAGAGTCATGTGATCGTTTGGCCGATGATGTTGAACTCTGTGAACCCGAGGTACTAGGCTTTGAACTGCTTGGTTCATTTCTTTTCTCAATAATAGCCTTTTTGACAAAATCTAAGTTAGATTTACTTTCAAACGTTTCAATTTTGTCCGTTCCCATCGATTTCACAAAGTTTACATTCTTGTTTTTCTTCTGATTCGGCTTCCTTTGAGTTTGAGCCGGTGATTTTCCTTTGGGCTTGGTGTGATTTTGCTGTTTTGGTACTGTTGGTAATTTCTTGTTGCCCAATTGTTTTCGAATTTCAGCCTTTGGAATAGGAGGACACTGTGTAACTGTAACACGTGGTCCTGTCTTTCCCAAAAACTTACTTGTCGAATTTTCAAAGACTTTGCAGATTAAGGATTGATTAACATTCTTAATGGGAAAATCTTTGTCTGAGTAAATTTTCTCATCACCAACTAGAGTGTACAGCAAATTCACACTCTCTGGCTTGTTTTCAGACGAGGACTCGATTGCAACAGTCTTAGCGGGTTTAGCAGGAGGATCACATAGAATATGATTCTCAAGAGGTATGTCCTCATTTTTGGTTACCGCATCAGACTTTGCTGGGACAGCATCATCAGATTCATCATCAGAAGAATCAGCATCCTCAATCACAACTAGAGGATCTTGATTATGTTCAGCACTTACAAATGTATCTGCTGACACATCTGAATCTGAGGATACTTCCTTTTGGTATCCGAGTCCTGCAGCAAACTCTTTCACATCTAGAGGCACAGATGGTTCAAAGAATACCCTGTCCTCTTCGTCAGGCATGGCATCATAATTGTGTCTAACTGGTGGTGGACATTTCTTGTAGCCAATGCATGTGACATCCCTCTTTTCCTTCTGAACATCAATGATGTGATCCAACACATAGCTAGAGCTCAAATAACTGTCTAGCTTAAGCTGGATTGCATCGCTTTCTGTTTTCACACAAGCCATCTCTTTTTGCATAATCTCCAGGCGAGATATATACAAATTAATATCAGTTTGTTTTCTTGAAACCATTTTTGTCAGTTCAGTTTTATCTTTCTTTAAGGTCTCAATTACTGACTTAAATTCTTTTTCATGGTTTTCATAAAACATGTTGGCTTCTGTGCATTTTGAGAGATCCACAGTCAACTTCTGATTGTGGATGAATGTCACATCATATTTCTCTTGCAAAGCCTCATGCTTGCTTTGCAAGTCACACCACTCAGCACTCAAGGAACTATGTTTGTCTTGCAAGTCAAACAAACTAGCTTGTAACGCATCGTGTTTGGCTTGCAACTCAGACATGTTTCCTTCTAAGTCAGCACACCTAGCATGCAATCTATCACATTCATCACAGTTAATAGCAGTGGGTTCATCGACACATACCTGACTTGATGAACCGTCGACATTAGCCATAAAGGCTGAATGGAGAGAAGACGAAGTATAAGCAGCTTGATCCACCAGAATAGATCTTCTTTGAGCTTCTGCTGCAGCTTCCTCCAAAAGTTCATCAATATCTGCATCGATTGTTGCATTTGATGTCTCACCCACATGATCATCACCAGAATTGGATGATTCTTCATCAACACTCCTGCTGTACCCAGAAGAGTCTTCATCTTCAGACGATTCACCACCACTGGCAGAAGATTCTCCACCACTGGTGTGAACTAGCTCCTTCACAACCTGAGCAAAACATGCTGTTCCATCGGGAGCATCACCACCCAACTGGATTGACCAGTCACAACCTTCATCCACCTGAACTGCAAGTGCCCGGTTAGTTTGGTTGTTGACAGGCACCAATGTACGCTCATTGTTTCTGTTCTGCTGGTTGCCTTGGTTTCTGAAAGGGTTTTGATTCCCGTGCTGAGCTGGCTTTGTACATTCCCTCTTAAAGTGACCCCGTTCACCACAGTTGAAGCACTTTACAGCCTGCTTATCGAACCCATACTTGGTGTCTCGCTTACTTTCCAAGCTGGTTCTGCCAGTACTTTCCATCCAATCCTTTGCTCTTCTCACAGCACTCGCAAAGGCCCACTTGATGTCCATCAAGTCCATCTCTTCTTTATCAATCTGCCTGTAATCTTCTTGTGTCAGATTAATGTTGCCAATCTGACCTTCTATTAACCCACAGTACACGCTCACTACAGTGTTAAGCAGCTCCATGTGTTCCTTAGCTACTTCTACACTGATTTTAGAGAAGCTTGACGTGTCGAGCTGTACGGTACCTGGCTTTGATTGTTGACCAGCAGATGATGTTCCTCCATAACATGCACGTTGTGTTTGAGCAGGAGGAGGAGGAGGAGGTGGCTGTATTGGATTTCCATACATGTCTGTGGTAGGAGGTGGCTTTACAGGAACTTGCACCGGATTGCCATACATATCCGTGCTAGTGACAAACGCCGTTTGCAAAGGAGCATGTGGACCTGTTCTTGCAGACGAAGTATTGGAAGTTCCACAATACATTTCAGGATTTTGTGGTAATGGAACTCTCTTCGCCTTTAATGTTTCCTCCTGATCCTTGTTTTCCAAAAGCTGCATGAAGTCGTTGATATTTGTAGTTTTCAACACTCCGTTATACTTCAGGATTTCCAAGAAACTACTCCATTGGGGAGGCAAAGCATCAGCAAACTTTTTCACCACTTCAGCTTGAGTCGTTGTCACACCAAAATTATTCAACTCAGTAAGCAAATGATAAAACCGACTTGTCATGTCTCCCAAAGACTCTTTATCTAGACACGTGAAACAGTCGAATTCTTTCTTGAGCAGATCATGACGCAATTGACGTGTTGCTTCATTTCCTACTCCCCTGGTTTTCAAACCGTCCCACAATTTCTTTGTAGTCTTGAAGCTGACAAACTGATGATAGATGTCTTTGCTTAACGCCTGAGTGAGAATGGCGTAGGCTTTCTTTTCCAGATCATATATTTTCTTCTGATCCTCTGGAAGATCGGCAAAACTAGCAGTTGTTGAAGCAGCGACCTCGATAGCTTGATCAAAATCTGTGGTGAAACGTATCCACAGCTCTGTATTTTGACCCAGAACATATGTACGGAATCTGTCAGCCCAACCTGGATACTCATTTAAGTGCATCAGCTTTGGAGGTCGATTCAGACTTCCTGTTTCGCTTTCGCTCAGTAAGATACTTTGGATACTCGGAGTTTGATTCGATACCAATGCCCATTGATTTCCCTGAGAAGATGTCGACACAGGAGACTCGGCCCATGAAGGCGATAGACTTGTAGACGTGTATTTTCCACTGTCTGGCGCCGGTGTGCCCCACCATGAAGGAGTGACACCAGAACTAGTATATTTTCCACTGTCTGGGGCAGGATTCCACCAACTCGGATTCATGATTGATAAGCAAAATAAATGCTAAGTTAATATTTCGAAAGATCACACAGCCAAAGGACCCTGTTCGAAAGATCTAAAATCACAGAAACTTGTTAACAATAAGCAGACCACAATCGAAAGATCAAATCTTGTTCGAAGGATCAACAGTGCTCGAAAGATCACTGTTGTATCTCGAACAATGATTTCGAAAGATTCACAAACTCGAAGGATTCACTATTTGAAAGATCCTTATCTTTTGAGTATATATCCTTATCTTTCGATGAACTGTCTTTCGAATAGATTCCCTGGTCGAAAGATATGTTTCGGACTCCGAAGGATGGGTCGAAAGATGATAATCTGTCGATCCTTCCTTGATCGAAAGATGGTCTTTCGATGTCGAAAGATATCTTTCGAGCACTCTGACACAACTGACACTGATGTGACAGGTTGGTGAAAAGGTGAAAGGTTGGTAAGGTCAACTTTCGGCAAGACGGTATGTGCAGGCCTAACTTTCTACCAACTTTGATTTTCAAATAAAATATTACCCAAAAAGGAATACCTTATCCAAAAACCAGTCACCGGAACTTTGACCGGAGATATGACCGGAAAACACCAAGTCACTTAAAAACAAATTTTCAAGTTACCCATCCCAACCTTGAACACTCCCGAAGGTTTAGAAACCGTTTTTCATTTTAAAAATGCAATAAAAACACCAAAAACGGGTGCAAAACCAAATGTCCAAACACACCAAAAGCTTGAATAAAACCCGGTTTTAAACAAGGTAAAGAGCCTTAGCTCTGATACCACTTGTAGGTCCCTTTCCGGAGGATGACGAACCTAAACCTTGTTATACTAACCCACTAGCAAGTGCGGAATCCAAGCTAGCAAGCAAACCGGGATGAAACAAGCACAGACACAAACACACAAGGTTCACCGATTAACACTACTTGTATTAATACGAATGAAAGGTTTCGGTTACAAGCTCAATGTTCACAAATGTGTTTTGCAAACTCTCTAGTGTGTGTGTGTGTTTTCTGGACAGAATGCTCTCAAGAACTCTCTCTCTTTCGGTGTGTGCATCTGTCTAAACTCAACACACTGCATGGGTATTTATACCCAGCCCATGATGTCTGGTCCGAAGGATCCGATAGATGGTCCGAAGGATCATCTATCGATGACAAAGCATTCGAAGGATCAGCAGGGACCTCGAAAGATCACCTTTCGAGATCTATCATTCGAAACATATCTTTCGATGAGATCGAAGGATCCACATTATCCGATCTCTTATCCTTCGACACAGAACATCTTTCAACATTTTATAAACTGTTGTCCAAGTCAAGCCGGAGGATGGTTGACTTGGTCAACTTACAACACTAATCAGGACATCGTTTACATCGTGACCGAATACAGACAAAGTACAGACACAAATGCACCAACACTATGCAAGAAACGAATTAATTAACTTTTCTATCTTATTAATTTTGAGAAGAAAAACTAACAACATTTAGCAACAGAACTAGCAACGCAAATTCAGAAGCAATTACCTACGGTCACTAAATAACCCTTAGTGACTATTGTATTGTGTGACAACTTTGCGACGGGTTTTTTTACGTTGGTGAAGGTGGGTAGCGGCGATATTTTGTTGGTGATACAGCGCCGGAAATCAGGATGTTGATAATCCTATATCAAATAAAGGAAACCAAATGTAGTTAGAGTATCGAATGACCCATTTTCGGTTACTATTTTTCAGTTAGCATTTTTGGTTGCTACAACACCGAGCCTCTCGTACCACTAGTATTGTATGCTTTTCCCCTATCATCCAGGAACTCACAAATTTTTTTGTGGTTACCATGTTGTTGTAGACTTCCTAGGAGGTTGCTACTCCTACCTGAGCATGCTTAATTTGGAGTTTTCATATGCTAAATTAGTTGGTGATATTTGAGGTCTGTTACTCCTTTTGAACCCAACAACCCTTCTATCCATAGCTGATGTGAGATTTTTTCCTAAAGTGTTACGATCACTCCCCCATATAGACCCGTCGTCCTTAATGAGCTTTGCCCCACCATCCCAATATGGTCGGGATGTGGGATTTGCCTAAGATTTCCGCCTGAACACCCCCAAGGACTCACCATCCATGATGAGTTTTGCCCTACCATCTCGAATGGCTTAAAAGTGGATCTGATACCATTTGTAACATATGCTCTCTCGTACACAAATACTCTTCGCTTTGCTCGCGATGGATTGCCTATCCAGGCTCTCATGGATTTATATTTGGTTGTATTGGTAAAGACTTACCGAGAAGTTACCCATCCTGGTACTACACCCATCTGAACGCGCTTAACCATGGAGTTTTCATTTGTTTCATAGCACCTCGGTGATCTTTGAGGGTCAGTATTACTTATGGATCCAGCATCTCTACAGTTGGCCGATATGAGATTTGCCTAGAGTGTTACGATTACTGTTTATGGTTTTGAAATAATTGATGTTAACTTTCCAGCTATATGTCGTTATGGTAGGTTTCCGTTGCCCATTATTGATCACATTAACGACGGATCATTGACGTAAGTACCCGTCGCATATGGGCCCTTGTCGACAAAAGACTGAAAAGTTTGTGTGGGAATCTTATCCTCAAATGGGACCTTATGAAAAACAACTAAAAGTCTGGGCGGGAACCAAATCTGATATCTCATCCTCAAATTAGCGATGGAACTTCCGTTGGAAAATAGTTCCCACAAGTGAATATAAGGTATCTACCTGTTACTAGTTTAGTTTTCTCTAAATGTTATATTAGTTTTTGGCAAGTGTGTTATATTATAAGACAAAGGCTATTCTATAAACTCAAAAAGGTTAAGACGTGTAGGTGACACTCACAACCCTTGATTTCCACTGATCAATTGTGCAGTGACATTTTGGTAAATCTAAGTTCAAACAATTGAAAAACCAAATAAAGCAAGGGTATTCTAGTCTTTTCTCACTTGAACTCTTCCCCCCCCCCCCCCGCACCCTTATTTTCAAACGGCTATAACTTTTTCATATGTTAATATTTTTTTAATTACATCGGATTAACGGTCATCTTGTTCTCTTTAATTCGAGCAGACTATTACTATAGTTTTCTTAAAAAATTATAGAATTTTGAATACCAATTTCGTGATTACGTGATTTTGAATACCCAGTACGTGACTACGTAATTTTGAATACCCTTTACGTGATTACGGTGATTTCATTATAGTATTTGATGTGAAACTCTACTAAGTGATTACGTAATTACCTAACAATAGTTAACTATGTATTATTACGTGACTACATGATTTTGAATACCCATTTTGTGATTACGTGATTTCATTATATTATTTATGAACCCCACTCAGTGATTACATAATTACTGATTACTTAAAACAATAGATGTTATACATAATATTTCATATGGAAACCTAATATTTCAAATATAAGAGCATTCACATCCGGGGAATTAAAATCTGTGTGTGGGGTTTTTAAAATATAAAGAGTGTAAAAAGTGGTTGTGAGTGGAGGCGAGAGAAAATGTTACTGTTCATCTGTATATCTAGGGGGACACTCTTCACCCACTATAATTTTTTAATATATATTGAAAGTGGTTGTGAGTGAATGAGAGAGAAAAATGTAATAATAAAGGTATAAAAATATTATTTAACTGAAAATGAAAGAGAAAAATTATTTGTTTTTAGTGAAAATATATTGATATAGGAGTTGTTTTTTAGTGGAATGTATGTTTATTTTTAGAGAGCTGGATGTGAATGCTCTAAGCACATATTAAGGATAAAATTATATACAAAACATTAGCCAAAGCAACCTGTAATAACCACATAATGTCTTATATTGGAGATTTAATCACGTAATAAAGCATAAATAATCAAGTTCTTTTATTGAATGTGTAATTGCGTAATGAATTTATATTGAATGTGTAATCATGTAATGATTTATGTTGAATGTGTAATCACGTAATAGGTATTCAAAAATCACGTAGTTATGTACTGTGTATCCAAAATCACGTAGTGGGTACTAGGTATTCAAAATCATATTAATAGGTATTCAAAATCCTGTAAAAAAAAAAAAGAAAACTATAGCAATATGCTACTCAAATTAAAGAGAACAAAATGCACATTATTAATACGATATAATTTAAAAAAATATTAAAATTTTAAAAATTTATAGCGGTTTGAAAATCAATTGGAAAACCAGTTCAAAACAAAAATTACCATTTCAGCTAATAACACTTCGCATAGCATTTTTGTCTTATCCATGCACTATATTATAATAAGAACTGAACTTAGTCTCAATATGTTAATTTATGCTTTACATGGCCTACATAACTAGAAAAGATACCATCGTACTTAAAAAGAAAGAATAAAAACGTTCACCTGCAATAAGTCAACTCCAGTTCGTTAGAAATTTGCTTAACAAGTTTCCTTCTTCTCCAAGGCCGCTAGGGTAATCCCAACCTCTATAAATACCTATTTGACCCATACTTCTCAAAGCAAAATAAAGTTTATCAATTCCACCTTTTAGAAACTTAAATTTCAGTTTTCGGTGTCAATGACCATAACACTGCCATTGTGGCTGGTTGGATTGACTCATGACTAAAATAATTTAATATCACCATTGTTGTAAGCTTGAGGTTGAAGAAGGTGTGCAGACGGCGGTGGTGAAAAGAGTTTTTCTGTTTGGGTTATAATAAAGAAACATGAGGTTTTGATAGGTTAGGGTTTAGTGTGTGTTGGGTTGATCAACTGGGCTGGGCTTTAAATGTTTTGCAGGGTTTTTTAGCATTGTTTTTTAAATTGTAGCATAAAATATTTCTTTTTTAATTTTAATAAAATTTATAATTTTAATGTTTTATTGTTAATTTCTAATTTAAAATAAAAAATTAAAAAAAATTGTGAGTGATGGAATTCTATCATTATTGATAAGTAGTTAATTAGCATGGAAAGACGAGGTGCGAAAAGAAAATAGCGAGTTTGATGCTTAGATGCTTAAAGTCCCCTAAATGGGTCAAAATAAATTAAGAAGTTAAATGTGAATTAAGTGATTAGACCGATACAAATAAATTGGTGAATGTAAATACGTACGCGAACCCTGTAATGGGAGTGAAAACGCTAATGCTTGGTAAGCCCGTGATGGGTAGGAAATGTTAAAGACGACCCTTGACAACATTCATGCAGTGTAACTTAAACTAAACGGGTCAAACAATAGAAAAAGGGATTTATAAACTATTTGCTTATAAAGTGGGTTCTAATACGAACAATCATGGTAAACGGATCCTTATTTTAATTACGGACACGTAGGAAAAAGAATCACACAACACAGAGGTCTAGATCAAAAGTTATGCTAATTGAAGTTGGATATTTTCTTAGAAACATAGCTGGGCAAATATGCAGCAACCAAGAACAACATTCTGTCGAAATGGGTCCGTCGCGCCCCGCGACGGAGAAGCATCAAGCGGTCGCGCCCCGCCACAGGTTGTGGCGGCTTGCGAAGAATTAATTTGAGTCTGTCACGGCCCGCGACTGACCTACAGAGCTGGGAAAATTTTTATTTTGTTTGCTTTGAACTCAGGACTCGTTTAAATTCGTTATTTAACTATTAAAACTAACTTTTGTGGTGGTTTTAATCATAGGTGAATGTCGAGAATCCCGAATGAAGATCAAGCGCCGATCAAGAACCGAACATACGTTAAATGAAGCTTTCGCGTTAAATCTTGTTTTGTTTTGTTATAAGTGATTTATGTAATTGCTTACAACTATGTTTTTGGAATGTTTTTAAACGTATGGAAATGTTGGTGTGACAAGTTTTTGTAAAATCGCATTTTTAGTATTAAAATGTGTATTTTAATGTTGTAATCGTGTAAATTTCCAATGAGGGTTTTACATCATTAAGAGCTAAACAAACAGCCCCTTTGAATGATGAAATTGTTTTTATAAATGATGATGATTGAAACATAATATAAGTCTTAAATATAGTAGAGAAATACGTTGTTAACAAGAAAAATTTAAAAGAATGATTTTTAGAAAAAATCATTTTGTTAGTTGTAAAAGACTAAATCTTTCAAGAATGATATTTATGAACAAAGAAACATGTTTTAAAGGGTAACTAAGTCTAATAAATAACATGGTAAGTTACTACAAGTTTTTACAAAAAATTCAAGTTCATGATGTAGTGTAATTGCATGATTTTAGCTTATGGCAAGTGTTAAATTGAATTGTTGTTGATTTGTGATGATTTTAAAAGAAAATGATATGCATTGAAAGCATGGAAACCTCCATTTTTAAAGGGAAACTATCGCAAAATTTTTGTAGAATTTAAACACTTAGAAAAATATTTTTTAACTAGTGTTTACAAGTATATTTTACCCATGATTTTTCATATAAAATTTGCCATGATTTTGTTACAAAAATTACAAATATTGAAGGTTGGTTTTTGATAAATAGAAGTGACTAAATATGTATTTAGGAAAATATATATTTAGAAGTCACAATTTATGTGATTACTTGTATATTGTGTGTATTAGTTATATTATTTTAGGACTTGAAATAATATAGCTTACCAAAATACCAAAAATTGTAATACAAAACATTATCAAAATTCCAAGAAAATAAATATATAATTTATACCCAAAAATTGGACAAACCGAACAAGGAATATGGATTACATATATATATATATTCCGGAATTAAGTTCATGTATATTTTGACAAATAAGTTAAACGGTATTTCGGAAACCAAAGAAACAGAAATTACAATTTTTACAAGCGTTACAAAAATATATCATATTTTTGTCAAATAGAAAATACATTATTTTTTAGTAAAGAAAAGATGTATATATTTCTTGAATTATTAGAAAATATATTATTTTTGAAGAAAATATATATTTTCTCAAACAAATTTAGAATATATTATTTTTGGGGTGAAAAATGGATTTATAAATATTTTCTAAGTTAATCTTGAAAATATATTATTTTTGAGGTTTATAAGAAAATATAACTATTTTTGCCAAGAAATCCTTATGGATATTTTTCTATGGAAGTTTTCTTAAAATAAATATATCTTAAGAATATAAATTGGTGATTTTTATTGGTTAAAAATAATATTCCGGAAATTTAAATACAAAAATTAAGTATCAGAATACTTAATAAATACAAGAAAATACGTATTCTCATACGTGCAAATACACACCGGAATACGCCATCAATACTTGGCAAAAATACACAAGTATAATTATACCCTCATTAGGAGGATACATATGTATAAATACTTTATATACCAAGTTAAAATATGTATTATTTTAACAAATATTCCAAATATTAATGAATATAATTTAAGTTAAAATATTATTATTTTAAAAAATAATTATACACTTTGGAATACTACAAGTACATCAAAGATGTAACACAAAGATACTAAGTCATCACAAACAAGACTAAAAGTTGTGGCACGACCCAGCCGTCTAATAAGCCATAACACGTGTGTAGGTTGTAGTACGGCGTAAGGATACATACTTTGGGTATACAGGAGGCAGGACGCAAATCTGTGAGTTCATGTCCCCCTGTTCTTTTAACTATTTTCAGTTTTATAACTTCGGGGGTGAAATGCATGTTACAAATGTTTACAAACGTTTATACATGGTATGATTAGCTAAGGAATGAACTGTTAGATCATGTGAATGGGTAGGCGCACACTTAAGGCAAATAATCCTCGTATAAGAATAGAGGGACATGAGTGATAGATCTATTTGAGTGTTGCGAGCCCCACCCCTGGGCCGGAAGTGGACGAAGGTGGTGACTATGTCTTACATCCTGAAGCCCGGTACAAAATCTGCAAGGTTTGAGCCTTCCTATGCCATTGCACACATGTTAATGTATTAGCTACACGTTAATTGATCTGTTCATAGACGCTTTCATACCAAATTACAGAGGCATACATACAAATGTTTACAAGATTATTCGAACTCATACAGAAACACATGAACTCGCTCAACTTTTGTTGATGTTTTCAAAATTACATGTATTTCAGGAAACAAGATGGATCTTGGGCGCAGCTGTTGTTTTCAAGACGTAAAAGCCAAGTTCAAATGTCATCCACTTTTGTATTATAATGTAGCCTGAGAATTTTGGGTTGAAACTTAATGACACGTGTTTGTAACATTTTGAACTTATGAATGGATGAACATCATGTCTTGAATGCAATGGTATTGAACAAGTCACACATCATACGCTTCCGCAAAAGTCAGGGTGTGACAACCAAAACTTAGTCCACTATTCCCCTCAGTCCGGCCAAATAACCTCATGTTGTCTAGAATTCAATCAACCACCGTCTTTGACGTTGATGTTCATTGCCACCTGCTCTGTTACGAGTGACGTCATTGGGTTTAGCGATGGGTTGTAATCCCAATTGCAACATTCATTGGGTTACGGCCCATATGAAATTATGGATCAATGTTGTTGGGTTGATTTGCGGGTCAAGCAGAAAACTATAAAAAGATTAAGTTTGTTGTTTATTTAGGTTTATCCAATTATTTACTTTGAGTTGTGTTTGAATTCCAATACTGTTGGAATCCTAATTAGAGTCGGTCCAGTAGGCTTGTTTATCAAGCAACAAATAGATATAAATAGTGAACGTAGATTCCTTTGTAACGCATGAGTTTTAAGTTTAATATATATAAAAAGAGTCGTGGATGTTAAGTCCTCCCCACAAAAAATCCTCAGTGTTTGTGTTTTGTTGTGTTTGTGTTTTACTTGATGATAACCAATTGATTTCCATCATTTAGCTTTTTAATTTAGGGATGCATGATTTCCATCATTTAGCTTTTTAATTTGGGATGCAGGCTATGGTAACGGTGGCGGATGTGAGTGTTTTTAGAGAGGGGGTGGAGAGAGAAACAAGGGTGGTGATGGTGGTCTGAGATGGTGATGGTGGTGGAAGGTTGTGGTGAGTGTTTTAGAGAGAGAGAGTAGAGAGAAATGAGGGTGGTGATGGCTGTGTGAGAGGCTGGTGATGGTGGTGAAAGGTGTGATGGGTGTTATAGAGAAGGCCCTAACTATCTGCACACCCAGTTTGCCTATCTGCACACTTAGGGTTTACCTACGCAGCGTATTGGTCAATACGCAGCGTATAGGTTTAACCCTATACGCTGCGTATTGACCTATACTCAGCGTATATAAACCATGGATCTCAGTGCCTAATTACCAATCATTGCACAGAAAACAAGGTTTATATACGCTGCGTATAGCTCTCTACACAGCGTATATAAACCATTAGACTTTTTTGGATCATTTTGGTAGGTTTGAGGGATCATTTTTACACAAAGTTTATATACGCTGCGTATTGACCTATACTCAGCGTATATAAAGGTCTGAAAATGTCATTTATACCCTTGTATTGAGGCTATACAAAGCCAAATACAAGGGTAGTAGTGTCATTTTTGTCTTATATGCTGCGTAGTGATCTATAAGGAGCGTATATAAAGCTCCATTTTTGTATTTTTTTTTGTGTATTCCTTTATTTATTTATAAAAAAAAGGAAAATAACACCCGATACGATAATGTACGATACGATATAACACCCGTATAGGCCTATAGGTGCGATTTAGGTCCCGTATTGACCTCGTATAAGCCTGTAAGTGTGATATCGTATCGTATAGGTGTAGTATAGGTCACGTATTGACCTCGTATAAGACTATAAGTGTGATATCGTATCGTATAGCATAGTATATGTACCGTATTGACCTCGTATAAGACTATAAGTGTGATATCGTATCGTATAGCATAGTATATGTCCCGTATTGACCTCATATAAGCCTATAAGTGTGATATCGTATCGTATAGCGTAGTATATGTCCCGTATAGGCCTATAAGTGTGATATCGTATCGTATAGGTGTAGTATAGGTCACGTATTGACCTCGTATAAGCCTATAAGTGTGATATCGTATCGTATAGCATAGTATATGTCCCGTACTGACCTCGTATAAGCCTATAAGTGTGATATCGTATCGTATAGTGTCGTATAGGTCACGTATTGACCTCGTATAAGCCTATAAGTGTGATATCGTATCGTATAGGTGTAGTATAGGTCACGTATTGACCTCGTATAAGCCTATAAGTGTGATATCGTATCGTATAACGTAGTATAGATCACGTATTGACCTCGTATAAGCCTATAAGTGTGATATCATATCATATATCGTCGTATAGGCCTCTATACGAGACTTATATACTATACACTATACGATACGATTTGATGCAATATGATACGATACGACGCAATACGATAAGATAATTTAATTTAAACGATAACAATATAATATATTTGTATTATTTACGAATAATATTGTTTTTTTATAAATAATTTTCTTTTTTTATAAATAAAAAAAGGAAAACGATAATTTAATTTAAACGATAACAAAGCAATATATTTGTATTATTTACCAATAATATTGTTTTTTGTAAATAATTTTCTTTTTTAATTTTTATAATTCATATTATTAATATTATTTTTTATTTTTATAATTTAAATTTGTATTATTTACCAATAATATTGTTTTTTATAAATAATTTCCTTTTTTTATAAATAAACAAAGGAATACACAATAAAAAAAATACAAAAATGGAGCTTTATCTACGCTCCTTAGAGGTCCCTACGCAGCGTATGAGACCAAAATGACACAACTACCCTTGTATTTGGCTTCGTATAGCCTCAACACAAGTGTATAAAAGACATTTTCAGACCTTTATATACGCTGCGTATAGGTCTATACTCAGCGTATATAAAGGGTGGTAAAATTATTTTTAACCACAAACCTGTGGTAAAATTATCTTTTTAACCCTTATAGTGTATATATGCTGCGTATTGACCTATACTCAGCGTACATAAAGGTCTGAAAATGTCATTTATACCCTTGTATTGAGGCTATACGAAGCCAAATACAAGGGTAGTAGTGTCATTTTTGTCTTATATGCTGCGTAGTGATCTATAAGGAGCGTATATAAAGCTCCATTTTTGTATTTTTTTTTTTGTATTCCTTTGTTTATTTATAAAAAAAAGGAAAATAACACCCGATACGATAATGTACGATACGATATAACACCCGTATAGGCCTATAGGTGTGATTTAGGTCCCGTATTGACCTCGTATAAGCCTATAAGTGTGATATCGTATCGTATTGGTGTAGTATAGGTCACGTATTGACCTCGTATAACACTATAAGTGTGATATCGTATCGTATAGCATAGTATATGTACCGTATTGACCTCGTATAAGACTATAAGTGTGATATCGTATCGTATAGCATAGTATATGTCCCGTATTGACCTCGTATAAGCCTATAAGTGTGATATCGTATCGTATAGCGTAGTATATGTCCCGTATAGGCCTATAAGTGTGATATCGTATCGTATAAGTGTAGTATAGGTCACGTATTGACCTCGTATAAGCCTATAAGTGTGATATCGTATCGTATAGCATAGTATATGTCCCGTACTGACCTCGTATAAGCCTATAAGTGTGATATCGTATCGTATAGTGTCGTATAGGTCACGTATTGACCTCGTATAAGCCTATAAGTGTGATATCGTATCGTATAGGTGTAGTATAGGTCACGTATTGACCTCGTATAAGCCTATAAGTGTGATATCGTATCGTATAACTTAGTATGATCACGTATTGACCTCGTATAAGCCTATAAGTGTGATATCATATCATATATCGTCGTATAGGCCTCTATACGAGACTTATATACTATACACTATACGATACGATTTGATGCAATACGATACGATACGACGCAATACGATAAGATAATTTAATTTAAACCATAACAATATAATATATTTGTATTATTTACGAATAATATTGTTTTTTTATAAATAATTTTCTTTTTTTATAAATAAAAAAAGGAAAACGATAATTTAATTTAAACGATAACAAAGCAATATATTTGTATTATTTACCAATAATATTGTTTTTTTATAAATAATTTTCTTTTTTAATTTTTATAATTCATAATATTTATATTATTTTTTATTTTTATAATTTATATTTGTATTATTTACCAATAATATTGTTTTTTTATAAATAATTTTCTTTTTTTATAAATAAACAAAGGAATACACAATAAAAAAAATACAAAAATGGAGCTTTATCTACGCTCCTTAGAGGTCCCTACGCAGCGTATGAGACCAAAATGACACAACTACCCTTGTATTTGACTTCGTATAGCCTCAACACAAGGGTATAAAAGACATTTTCAGACCTTTATATACGCTGCGTATAGGTCTATACTCAGCGTATATAAAGGGTGGTAAAATTATTTTTAACCCCAAACCTGTGGTAAAATTATCTTTTTAACCCTTATAGTGTATATATGCTGCGTATTGACCTATACTCAGCGTATATAAAGGTCTGAAAATGTCATTTATACCCTTGTATTGAGGCTATACGAAGCCAAATACAAGGGTAGTAGTGTCATTTTTGTCTTATATGCTGCGTAGTGATCTATAAGGAGCGTATATAAAGCTCCATTTTTGTATTTTTTTTTGTGTATTCCTTTGTTTATTTATAAAAAAAAGGAAAATAACACCCGATACGATAATGTACGATACAATATAACACCCGTATAGGCCTATAGGTGTGATTTAGGTCCCGTCTTGACCTCGTATAAGCCTATAAGTGTGATATGGTGTCGTATAGGTGTAGTGTAGGCCACGTATTGACCTCGTATAAGACTATAAGTGTGATATGGTATCGTATAGCATAGTATATGTACCGTATTGACCTCGTATAAGACTATAAGTGTGATATCGTATCGTATAGCATAGTATATGTCCCGTATTGACCTCGTATAAGCCTATAAGTGTGATATCGTATCGTATAGCGTAGTATATGTCCCGTATAGGCCTATAAGTGTGATATCGTATCGTATAGGTGTAGTATAGGTCACGTATTGACCTCGTATAAGCCTATAAGTGTGATATCGTATCGTATAGCATAGTATATGTCCCGTACTGACCTCGTATAAGCCTATAAGTGTGATATCGTATCGTATAGTGTCGTATAGGTCACGTATTGACCTCGTATAAGCCTATAAGTGTGATATCGTATCGTATAGGTGTAGTATAGGTCACGTATTGACCTCGTATAAGCCTATAAGTGTGATATCGTATCGTATAGCGTAGTATATGTCCCGTATAGGCCTATAAGTGTGATATCGTATCGTATAGGTGTAGTATAGGTCACGTATTGACCTCGTATAAGCCTATAAGTGTGATATCGTATCGTATAGCATAGTATATGTCCCGTACTGACCTCGTATAAGCCTATAAGTGTGATATCGTATCGTATAGTGTCGTATAGGTCACGTATTGACCTCGTATAAGCCTATAAGTGTGATATCGTATCGTATAGGTGTAGTATAGGTCACGTATTGACCTCGTATAAGCCTATAAGTGTGATATCGTATCGTATAACGTAGTATAGATCACGTATTGACCTCGTATAAGCCTATAAGTGTGATATCATATCATATATCGTCGTATAGGCCTCTATACGAGACTTATATACTATACACTATACGATACGATTTGATGCAATACGATACGATACGACGCAATACGATAAGATAATTTAATTTAAACGATAACAATATAATATATTTGTATTATTTACGAATAATATTGTTTTTTTATAAATAATTTTCTTTTTTTATAAATAAAAAAAGGAAAACGATAATTTAATTTAAACGATAACAAAGCAATATATTTGTATTATTTACCAATAATATTGTTTTTTATAAATAATTTTCTTTTTTAATTTTTATAATTCATAATATTAATATTATTTTTTATTTTTATAATTTAAATTTGTATTATTTACCAATAATATTGTTTTTTATAAATAATTTCCTTTTTTTACAAATAAACAAAGGAATACACAATAAAAAAATACAAAAATGGAGCTTTATCTACGCTCCTTAGAGGTCCCTACGCAGCGTATGAGACCAAAATGACACAACTACCCTTGTATTTGGCTTCGTATAGCCTCAACACAAGTGTATAAAAGACATTTTCAGACCTTTATATACGCTGCGTATAGGTCTATACTCAGCGTATATAAAGGGTGGTAAAATTATTTTTCACCACAAACCTGTGGTAAAATTATCTTTTTAACCCTTATAGTGTATATATGCTGCGTATTGACCTATACTCAGCGTATATAAAGGTCTGAAAATGTCATTTATACCCTTGTATTGAGGCTATACGAAGCCAAATACAAGGGTAGTAGTGTCATTTTTGTCTTATATGCTGCGTAGTGATCTATAAGGAGCGTATATAAAGCTCCATTTTTGTATTTCTTTTTTGTGTATTCCTTTGTTTATTTATAAAAAAAAGGAAAATAACACCCGATACGATAATGTACGATACGATATAACACCCGTATAGGCCTATAGGTGTGATTTAGGTCCCGTATTGACCTCGTATAAGCCTATAAGTGTGATATCGTATCGTATTGGTGTAGTATAGGTCACGTATTGACCTCGTATAACACTATAAGTGTGATATCGTATCGTATAGCATAGTATATGTACCGTATTGACCTCGTATAAGACTATAAGTGTGATATCGTATCGTATAGCATAGTATATGTCCCGTATTGACCTCGTATAAGCCTATAAGTGTGATATCGTATCGTATAGCGTAGTATATGTCCCGTATAGGCCTATAAGTGTGATATCGTATCGTATAGGTGTAGTATAGGTCACGTATTGACCTCGTATAAGCCTATAAGTGTGATATCGTATCGTATAGCATAGTATATGTCCCGTACTGACCTCGTATAAGCCTATAAGTGTGATATCGTATCGTATAGTGTCGTATAGGTCACGTATTGACCTCGTATAAGCCTATAAGTGTGATATCGTATCGTATAGGTGTAGTATAGGTCACGTATTGACCTCGTATAAGCCTATAAGTGTGATATCGTATCGTATAACGTAGTATAGATCACGTATTGACCTCATATAAGCCTATAAGTGTGATATCATATCATATATCGTCGTATAGGCCTCTATACGAGACTTATATACTATACACTATACGATACGATTTGATGCAATACGATACGATACGACGCAATACGATAAGATAATTTAATTTAAACCATAACAATATAATATATTTGTATTATTTACGAATAATATTGTTTTTTTATAAATAATTTTCTTTTTTTATAAATAAAAAAAGGAAAACGATAATTTAATTTAAACGATAACAAAGCAATATATTTGTATTATTTACCAATAATATTGTTTTTTTATAAATAATTTTCTTTTTTAATTTTTATAATTCATAATATTTATATTATTTTTTATTTTTATAATTTATATTTGTATTATTTACCAATAATATTGTTTTTTTATAAATAATTTTCTTTTTTTATAAATAAACAAAGGAATACACAATAAAAAAAATACAAAAATGGAGCTTTATCTACGCTCCTTAGAGGTCCCTACGCAGCGTATGAGACCAAAATGACACAACTACCCTTGTATTTGGCTTCGTATAGCCTCAACACAAGGGTATAAAAGACATTTACAGACCTTTATATACGCTGCGTATAGGTCTATACTCAGCGTATATAAAGGGTGGTAAAATTATTTTTAACCCCAAACCTGTGGTAAAATTATCTTTTTAACCCTTATAGTGTATATATGCTGCGTATTGACCTATACTCAGCGTATATAAAGGTCTGAAAATGTCATTTATACCCTTGTATTGAGGCTATACGAAGCCAAATACAAGGGTAGTAGTGTCATTTTTGTCTTATATGCTGCGTAGTGATCTATAAGGAGCGTATATAAAGCTCCATTTTTGTATTTTTTTTTTGTGTATTCCTTTGTTTATTTATAAAAAAAAGGAAAATAACACCCGATACGATAATGTACGATACAATATAACACCCGTATAGGCCTATAGGTGTGATTTAGGTCCCGTCTTGACCTCGTATAAGCCTATAAGTGTGATATGGTGTCGTATAGGTGTAGTATAGGTCACGTATTGACCTCGTATAAGACTATAAGTGTGATATGGTATCGTATAGCATAGTATATGTACCGTATTGACCTCGTATAAGACTATAAGTGTGATATCGTATCGTATAGCATAGTATATGTCCCGTATTGACCTCGTATAAGCCTATAAGTGTGATATCGTATCGTATAGCGTAGTATATGTCCCGTATAGGCCTATAAGTGTGATATCGTATCGTATAGGTGTAGTATAGGTCACGTATTGACCTCGTATAAGCCTATAAGTGTTATATCGTATCGTATAGCATAGTATATGTCCCGTACTGACCTCGTATAAGCCTATAAGTGTGATATCGTATCGTATAGTGTCGTATAGGTCACGTATTGACCTCGTATAAGCCTATAAGTGTGATATCGTATTGTATAGGTGTAGTATAGGTCACGTATTGACCTCGTATAAGCCTATAAGTGTGATATCGTATCGTATAACGTAGTATAGGTCACGTATTGACCTCGTATAAGCCTATAAGTGTGATATCGTATCGTATAGCATCGTATAGGTCACGTATTGACCTCGTATAAGCCTATAAGTGTGATATCGTATCGTATAGGGGTAGTATAGGTCACGTATTGACCTCGTATAAGCCTATAAGTATGATATCGTATCGTATAGGGGTAGTATAGGTCACGTATTGACCTCGTATAAGCCAATAAGTGTGATATCGTATCGTATAACGTAGTATAGGTCACGTATTGTTCTTGTATAAGCCTATAAATGTGATATCGTATCGTATGGCGTTGTATAGGTCACGTATTGACCTCGTATAAGCCTATAAGTGTGATATCGTATTGTATAGCGGCGTATAGGTCAGGTATTGACCTCGTATAAGCCTATAAGTGTGATATCGTATCGTATAACGTAGTATAGGTCACGTGACCTCGTATAAGCCTATAAGTGTGATATCGTATCGAATAGGTGTGGTTTAGGTCACGTATTGACCTCGTATAAGCCAATAAGTGTGATATCGTATCGTATGTGGTTTAGGTCATGTATTAACCTCGTATAAGCCTATAAGTGTGATATCGTATCGTATAGGTGTGGTTTAGGTCCCGTCTAATCCTATATGCATATACAAGAACTATAGGAAACCTATACGAGACTTATACTACACTATACGATACGATACTATACTATACAATAACACCCGTATAGGCCTCTATACGAGACTTATATATTATACACTATACGATACGATACGATGCAATACGATACGATGCAATACGATAAGATAATTTTATTTAAACGATAACAATATAATATATGTGTATTATTTACGAATAATATTGTTTTTTTATAAATAATTTTCTTTTTTTATAAATAAACAAAGGAATACGATAATTTAATTTAAACGATAACAAAACAATATATTTGTATTATTTACCAATAATATTGTTTTTTTTATAAATAGTTTTCTTTTTTAATTTTTATAATTCATAATATTTATATTATTGTTTATTTTTATAATTTATATTTGTATTATTTACCAATAATATTGTTTTTTTATAAATAATTTTCTTTTTTTTATAAATAAACAACGGAATACACAATAAAAAAAATACAAAAATGGAGCTTTGTATACGCTCCTTAGAGGTCTCTACGCAGCGTATGAGACGAAAATGACACAACTACCCTTGTATTTGGCTTCGTATAGCCTCAAAACAAGGGTATAAAAGACATTTTCAGACCTTTATATACGCTCCTTAGAGGTCAATACGCAGCGTATTTAAACTTTGTGAAAAAATATCCCTCAAACCTACCAAAATGACCCAAAAAATCTAATGGTTTATATACGTTGCGTATTGACCAATACGCAGCGTATATAACCCTTGTTTTCTGTGCAATGATTAGTTGTCAGGCACTGAAATCTATGTTTTATATACGCTGAGTATTGGTCAATACGCAACGTAGAGGGTTAACCCTATACGCTGCGTATTGACCAATACGCTGCGTAGATAAACCCTAAATTTGCTAGGGTTTGGTGTGCCAATAGGCACTTTAGTGTGCCAATAGGCACACCCTATAGAGAAACATGTGTGGTGATGGTGGTCTGAGATGTTGGTGATGATGGTGAAAGGTTGTGTTGAGCGTTTTCAGGGAGAGAGTAGAGAGAAATGAGGGTGGTGATGGTGATCTGAGATGTTGGTGATGGTGCTGAAAGGTGGTGGTGGGTGTTTTTAAAGAGAGAGAGAAACGAGGGTGGTGATGGTGTGTTTGTGGTGGTGAGTGCTTTGAGAGAGAGAGAGATAGTAGAAAGAGAAACAAGAACGAGTGGGTAGGTGGAAGATGACTATTATTATTTTTTTGTAATAATAATAAAACAAAGTTTAAAAAATGAAAAAAAAAGTATATGTAAAATGACCATTTTACCCCTGAGGTAACTGAGTTTTTTAACTGTGGTTAATTTTTTGGACTGAAATAGCACGTTTCAAGAATGTGAGGGAGGATAACGGTACGATTTTGAAATTTGGCCTGAAATAGCAAAAGTGGACAGACCACAGGGACGTAAATGGCACTTAACTCCATTTTTATTACTATTTTTCCGTTAGCAACTCTAGTTATTGTAACACCCAGCCTTTCGTACCACCAATATTGTACATTTTTCCTCAGATGTGATAGCCATCCAGGAACTCCCAACCCTACCAGGGAAGTAGGATTTACTTAGGGTGTCTACTTGGAACACCCCCATGGATTCACCATCCATGATGATGTTTTCCCCACCATCTTGAAAAGCATAGAAGTGGCTTTGATACCATTTAGAGACTTACCATGAGGTTACCCATCTTTGTATCACTCGCATCTGAGCACGCTTAACTGTGCAGTTTTCATTTGCTCCACAACTTATTTGGTGGTATCTGAGGTCTGGTATTTCTTATAAATCCAGCATCTCTCATGTTCACCGCCGATGTGGGATTTGCCTAGAGTATTACAATTGTCGTTTACAGTTTTGAAATGATTGATGTTAGGCTGTGAGTTAGATCGTTATGGTAGGTTTTCGTTGCCCTTTATAGATCACATTAATAACGGATTGTTGACATAAGTACCCATCGCAGATGTGCCCTCGCCGAGAAAAGATTGAAAAATATGTGTGGGAATTTTATCCTCAAACTTTAGACGGTTTACAGACAAAAGTACCCTTCGCGAATGGGACCTCACAACAAACAACTAAAAGTCTATATGGGAATCATATCTGAGATTTCATCCTCAAATTAGCGATGGGACTTTCGTCGGACTTACTTGCTTCGCGTGTCTGTCAGTACTTCGTCGATGATGATTTCCTCACGTTATGGTATCCATCAACAATCGATTGGTAATCAAAGACTGATTAACGACTTTCTTTTTTTTCATTTTTCTTTTTCTCTAATTTTTGTGTGTAATAATGGTAGTTTCATTATTCAAACGGCAATAATGATGGCTTCATAACAAGTGAATGCAAGGTATCTACGTATTAGTATATTTGCCAAACGGCTAAAATACTAATAGGTTGCTTCAGGTGTCTGTCGATGATGATTTCCTCACGTTATGGTAATTAACGACGTTTTTTGTTTTTTTTGTTTTTTTTTTCTTTTTCTCTATTTTTTGTTTATAATAATGGTTGTTTCATTGTTTTTCGAACGGCAATAATGGTGGTTTCATAACAAGTAGCTTTCTCTAAATATTCAATTAGTATTTGGCAAAGTGTGTTATATTAAAATAAGAATTAAACTAGGGTGTACATATTCAGACACCTTATTCCCTAAATCCACACCCTCCTATACGCTTCGTATAGGGCTATACGAAGCGTATAGGGTTGCTTTTCCCGACCAACTTCTGCACCTCGTACAACGTCACATCAGTCAACTTATACGGGGAGTCTAGGCCTGTACGAGGGGCCAATACGAAGGCCCTTAGACGCCTCGTATAGACCTATACGAGGCGTCTTGGACTGACCGATTTGACTATGAAGAGACTATGTCTGACATGACTTAAAGGCATACGGGGAGTAAAGACCTATACGAGGCGTCTTTAGCTCCCATAAAATGCAACCTACAGTGCGTTCTTGGTCCACATCCGAGGTTTCAACAAACAAACACTCACATTCTGTTTGTTCTTTTATTTGTGTTTGCGTTATTATCATCCCGGAGTGTTGAAATGTCATCATATTGGAACGGCAACTATATCTTCGGGCAATATTCTAGCGAAAATTGGAGGCACGAAAGCGTTCCGGTAACAGTTATTAGCGTAAATGTTTTAATTACTTGTTGTTTTCGTTTATTATTTACTAATGATGATACGGTTGTCTATTTTGGAGGAGTCTGGCGTTCCCGATTCTAATGAGCAAGAGGAGGTTGTGTCTAGTATACAAGGAAAACAAAACAGCCCGTTTCTAGATTTGAACAAGCATCCTCCTGTTGATGAAACAGCCCGTGTAGATGACTCATACCATGCTAGTGGATACGGAGGAGACGGTGGATACGGAGGAGACGGTGGATACGGAGGAGACGGTGGATACGGAGGAGACGGTGGATACGGAGGAGACGGTGGATACGGAGGAGACGGTGGATACGGAGGAGACCGTGGATACGGAGGAGACGGTGGATACGGAGGAGACGGTGGATACGGAGGAGACGGTGGATACGGAGGAGACGGTGGATACGGAGGAGACGGTGGATACGGAGGAGACGGTGGATATGGTGGATACGGTGGATACGGGGGATACGGTGGATACGGAGGAGACGGTGATCATCAGCAATTCATTTCCCCGGGCACTCCTTATGTTCATCAAAACAATTCGGACGTTGGAGGATATGGTGGTTATGGTGGATATGGTAGATATGGTGGTGAAGCACCTCCCATTCTGGACAGTCTGTACTTAAAAAAGACGGTATAAATTACTATTTTATTATTAATATTTTATTATTATTATTATATTATTATTATTATTATTATATTATTATTATTATTATTATTATATTATTATTATTATTATTATTATTATTATTATTATTATTATTTTATTATTATTATTATATTATTATTATTATTATTATTATATTATTATTATTATTATTATTATTAATATTGTCGATGTTACAAGTTTTCAACTCCTTAGATGAACTAAAGAAACGGATACAAGAAATAGCAAATGCGGATGGTTTCGTTATTGTCACCCGTCGATCAAAGAAAATCGGGGGAAGAACCGGGAGGGTATGGCTTGAATGTGATCGTGGTGGTGAGCACCAGAGTACAGCAACACTTAGAAAAGCTGGAAGCAAAAAAACCGGTTGCCCGTTTTACCTGCTAGCTGTCCGAAACCACCCGTATGAAACCTGGGAGATAAAAGACGGAACAATTGAACATAACCACGAACTTTGTGAGGACCTGTCGGCCCACGCGTTTGTGCGAAGGTTTACTCCAAGCGAAATGAAACTGATCGAGCAGCTGACAGCTCAAAACATGGAGCCGCGCAAAATATTTCAAACGATAAGGAAGCAGGACCCCGACAGGTTTCATGTTCAGAAAGACGTTCAAAACGTTGTAGCGAAGATTAGAGCCGAACAAAGACAAGGATTGACTCCCATGCAGTCACTAGAAAATGTGCTGATGAAGAACGACTTTATTTACGAGATCCGGGAAGAACCCGGAACAGAGATCGTAACAGAGATCTTCTTTCTTCATCGGGACTCGAGAGTCTTGTGGCGTGCATTCCCCCACGTCATGATGATCGATGCAACGTACAAGACAAACATATACAATATGCCCTTTATCCAGATTGTTGGTATGACGCCTACCAACAAATCGTTTATTATCGCGCATGCCGTTGTTAGTAAAGAACGGGGTGATAACTTTGTGTGGGTGCTTGAGAGGGTTAAGGCAATGTTGGATGAATGTATGGAGCCACGTGTGATTTTAACGGATAGAGACCTAGCCCTTATGGGCGCGTGTGCTAAAGTATTTCCAGACGCCTCCAGGCTTCTTTGCAGGTGGCACATACAACAGAATGTTATGAAGCACTGCAAGGGTGCCTTCACAGACGACGACTGGAAGACATTTTTGTCATTCTGGGGTTCATTGATTGAGTCTCCATCCATACCCATCTACGACTACCACTTGCGCAACATGCGAAAGCGACTTGTGGAGTGCAAACGTTCTAGTAAGTTTTTCTAATAACATACGACTCACCTATGCAAATTTTATTAAATTATTTTTACTTTTTAGGAGTCTTCAAATACGTGTACGATAACTGGCTAAAAGACTATAAGGAGATGTTTGTCTTTGCGTGGACTGATAAGAGGCGCAACTTTGGTAATCGTACTACAAACAGAGTTGAGAGCCAACATGCCAACTTAAAGAGATACGTCGAAGATAGGAGCTCGCTGGACCGTATAGTTGGTTGTGTCCGGGATATAGTTGAGACACAGTTCGGTGAAATAAGGAAGACTTTTCGAGAAAGCATCGAAAAAACAATGAAACACCACAAACACCCGATGTTTCAACACCTACTTGGAAAAGTATCCCACAAAGCCCTTGACTTGTTGCATGGAGAGGCAATTAGGAGGCTAGATGTCTTGGAGCGCTTTAATTCATCATGTGGTTGCCAAATGTGGCACAGCTGTGGGTTGCCCTGTGCTTGTAGGATAGAAAAGTACATGCGTGAAGGTAATAATTGTTGAACGTACAACACTTGTGTGATATATTTCCTTTTTTCATTTTACTTAAACAATATTGTTTTTAACCGTGCAGAGCGTCCGATTCAACTCGAAGACATAGACGTCTTCTGGCGGAAACTTAACTTCCAAAGTTGTAAATTGATAGACGACTCACTTGACGTGGTCGAAGAGCTAGATGTTGTTAGACAACAATTACAGTCGCACCCCCCAGCTCAGCAAAAAAGCCTGCTTTCAAAGATTAAAGCGGTGTTGACTCCAACGAAATCTACCAAGAAACCACCGGTTGTCCAACAAAATACTCGTGGCCGACCAACAACAAAGCAGGTACAAGAAAGGTTGGACGAGGCCTCTCGTATAGATGAAGAATTGAGGAGAAGCTCCTTCGGTGATGCAAACACGTGCTTTGAAGGTTCACGACAAAGTAAGTACGATAAACCTCGCCACAGCTCGTACGTTCCGTCTCAGGCCTCACAACAGTCGGTTATAAGGTCCCAAAAACCCAAAGCGACCCTAAGCCGTTCAAAGAGTTCTAAGAAGAAAGAGACACGAGATGATCACGGTTTTCCTTTAATCATTGGGGACGAGTACGTGGGAATCATCGAACGGTTTAAGTCTGACATTCCGCCAGTGTTCCATCCGTACGTCTCGTGCATACGAGATGTGATGCCGGACGGTCATTGTGGGTTTCGGTCTGTGGCTGTGGGCTTAGGGATGGATCAGAGTTCATGGGGGCTTATTAGGAGGGACCTTGTCCAAGAAATGGATCAGAACGAATCGATCTGGTTCCCAATATTTGAAGCATGGGCTGATGGTTATTTTCACACGCATCGTCAGGGCCTAATTTGGGATTCAGTGGCCGGTTGTGGGGAGAATCACTGGATGGACTTCCCCTTTGCAGGACTTCTTATTGCACAAACGTACGGTATCGGGGTGCACCTGTTAACGACAACCATGGGTGCGAGTTCCACTTACTTCCCAATACTAAGTCCTCCGGCTAATCAACAACCATTATTCATAACGCTTACACATGTTAACGAGAACCACTTCATACATGTTAAGCTGGAAGGGGATTATCCTATGCCACCAGCACACGGGCTATGGTTGACCCACCGAAGACCCCATACAGAACAATGGGAAGATATGTACTTGCCACGTCTAGAATGGTATACATCGATAATGAATCCTCGGCCAAGATCAAACCCCAGTCTTAATTACATAGATAGTTACACGGAAGAATGATTTTTGTAATTAATAGTATTTTATTGTAATTAATAGAATTTTTTTGTAATTATTAGTATTTTATTGTAATGAATAGAATTTTTTTGTAATTATTAGTATTTTATTGTAATTAATAGTATTTTTTTTGTAATTAATACTATTTTTTTGTAATTAATAGTATTTTTTTGTAATTAATAGTATTTTTTTTTATAATTAATAGTATTTTTTTGGAATTAATAGTATTTTTTTGGAATTAATAGTATTTTTTTAAATTTTTCTACAAAAAAATACAACTATACGCTTCGTATAGGACTAGACGCCTCGTATAATATTGCACAAAAGACCATTTAGCCCCTGATATGCCCCCAATCTAGGCTTATTCCAGGGGCTCAAAGGTAATTATACACCAACCAGACGCCTCGTACAGACCTGTACGGGGCGTCTGTTTGAGCGGGATTTTGAAAATTCAATTTTTGAATATCTGAAATTCAAAATTTGAATTTTTTGAAAGTGGACGCTTCGTACAGACCTGTACGGGGCGTCTGTTTGAGCGGTTTAAATTTGAATTTTGAATTTGAATTTTGAAAAGCTTTTTGGTTAATTACTATTTTACCCCTGATATGCCCCCAGTATAGCCACTAAGCAGGGGCTCAAAGGTAATTTCAAAGATGGACGACTCGTACAGGTCTGTACGAGGAGTACAGTTGAGGCGGTTACTTTTTCCCCATTTCTTTTTTTAATTACTAAAATGTATTATTAAATTACCATTTTGCCCCTGTTTACCCCTTAGTATAGCCTTTTATCAGGGGCGAAATGGTAATTAACCATTTCAGAAATATCTTTTTGGAATGGTTAATTACCATTTTGCCCCTGATAAAAGGCTATACTGAGGGTTAAACAGGGGCAAAATGGTCATTTATCAAAAAGCATATACGCCTCGTATAGATCTATACGAGGCGTCTAGGCTTCGTATAACACAGGGGGGGCCTAGACGACACAGATCACACACACAAACAAAAACACACACATATACGCTGCATTCTGATCTATACGCCTCGTACGTATTTCAACCGTATTTTTGAAGAATCGAAGCATCACCGGTACGTATTTCATCCCGTAGTTAAGTATTTTTGTCTCGTTTATGCCTTTAGACCGTAGGTTTGCCCTAAAAGTTGAATTTTGTTGGGTTTTGGGGGTTTGAGGTTGATGATGATGATGAACTTGTAGAACAGGACGCCGAGTATAGCCCTATACGAGGGCTATACGAGGGTCTTTTTTTTTTATTGTTATTGTTATTAATATTATTATTGTTATTAATTATTATTATTATATTATTATTATTATTATTATTATTAAATATTATTATTATTCTTAATTATTGTTATTGTTATTAATATTATTATTATTATATTATTATTATTATTATATTATTATTATTATTATTATTATATTATTATTATTATTATTATTATTATTATATTAATATAATAATAATAATAATAATAATATAATAATAATAATAATATTATTATTATTATTATATTATTATATCATTATTATTATTATTAATTATTATTATTATTATTATTATTATTATTATATTATTATATCATTATTATTATAATTAAATATTATTATTATTATTATTATATTATTATTATTATTATATTATTATTATATTAATATTATTATTATTATTATATTATTATTATTATTATTATATTATTATTATTATTATATTATTATTATTATATTATTATTATTAATTATTATTATATTATTATTATTATTATATTATTATTATTATTATTATTAATTATTTATTTATTTATTATTGTTTTATTTATTATTGTTTGTATACGTATACAGTATTTATTATGGAGGACGATCTGATGCCGGGCGGTGACATTCAGATAGAGCCGGTTCAGCAGGGTCCACGACGTAGACAGCGGCCGCCTGTGGATACGCTGCAGGGGCATCCGTATCTAGAGTTTCCCGACGGCACTGACGCCGCCCGTCATTGCCAGAAGCTTAGGAGGATGCACGTTGGATCGCATGCATCGATCGATTGGGATGCGATGGAGGAGATTGCTGAGACGCCGAGAGTGCGTCGGTTTATACCTATCGATTCGCCGTGGCATCGTCTTTTTGACTTGGCGCACAGGCCGACCTACAGGGAGCTGCTGGTCGAGTTCCTTTCGTCATTCACATTTCACCCTCCTGGGGAGCCAGTGCAGCTTCCGTACCCAGGTGCTCCCCATCCGCCTGAGATTTCTTTCAGGCTTGCTGGCGTTATGCGTTCGATGACGCTAGCAGAGTTTGCGGTGCGTTGTGGTTTATACATGCAGGAGGAGATCGAGACTGAGATTTACACAGCGGGGCTAGTGGTGGTTGAAAAACCCACTCTTGTAGGGTTTTGGCAGGTGATTGCGGGGGCGGATCATTGGGAGCATGATAAGTCGAAGGGGAGGGTGTCGTTTGTTAGTGACCCACTATACAGGTATGTACGTTTATTATTGCAATTATTGTGATTATATGCACTGCTTATTAATCTCTGTTTTTGTATTTCGCTAACACTATCTGCAGGTATCTGCACCATTTGCTCGCCACTTCTATATCAGCGCGCGGCTACAGCCGTGAGTGGTGTACGACCACAGATCTTTTTTTCCTATATTGTTTGTTGTATAGGAGGCCATGCGCGCTAGCACACGGTCTAGCCCAGTACTTCGCCTCCGGCCATCACCGGCAGGAGCGCGGATTTTTGTATGGCGGGGCATACGTGACCGTCATTGCCCGTTCATTGGGCCTCGTACCACAGCAGGACCCACATCTACGGACGCCGGCCATCATGCCGACGCGGATGGGTATGCAGTCGCTATGGGGGATGAGGGTTATCAGGAGGTTCCCCGTTGGCCCGCGGTTTAAAAACCGCGACGGGGGCGTATGGAGAGAGGAGGCCCTACCAGAGCATTTCGAGCCCGTTCATCCTCCTGCAGATCCTGCTGATGTAGTGCCCATGGAGGACCCTCCGGAGGATCTAGACGGTGCAGCGGAGCCACAGCCACCGCCACCTGCCGGGGCACCTCAGTTTCCACGTCACGTTATTCGAGGTGGTGCCCCAGGAGCTGCGCTACATCCGGATGTACGAGCCAGGCTTGACAGGCTCGACGATTTGGTAGGTTGGCTGGTACGGGCGGAGCAGGATAGACGAGAGAGAGAGGGATTACCCCCGATACCGCTTCCACCGGTTCGAGCTCCACATCAGCAGCACCAGCCGCAGCAGCAGCACCAGCCGCAGCAGCAGCATCAGGATTCAGATTCGGATTTGGATGCATAGACCTGTTGTTGTTTTTATTGTTATTATGGATGTACAAACTTATCTTATATATTTTTGTTATGGATGTAAACAGTTATCTTATATATGTCATATTTATGTTTGTTTTCAGTTATTCATTCGGTTACTCAATGATTGTTCTCTTAAATTTAGATAATACGGAAACAATATAACCCCCTGAATATAATACGGAAACAATATTTGAAAGAAATAAAATTTTAATCGAAAGAATAATATTTAAAAAGTAAAATGTTAAAAACAATATAATATATTTAAATAGCCGATTTTTAAAAAACAAAAAAAAACAACACTTTTTTAAAAATAAAAAAAGAACGATTTTTAAAGGCAAATAGTTAATTTTTAAAAAACAACAACTTTTTATAGTGTAAAAAAGAAAAAAAAAAAAAAAACTTTTTTTAAAACCAAAAAAAATTTCATCAAAAAAACACATCTTCAAAAACTATCCAAAAAACCATACCAAAACACCCCTCATTTCAGCCAAAAAAAAAACACCAAACATAGACGCCTCGTATAGCCCCATACCCTGCGTATAGGGTTCCTTAAACAACGTGCCTGACACCCTCTGTACACCCATCGAATTCAGTGCATGGACGCCTCGTATAGGTCTATACGAGGCGTCTAGGTTTAAAAAAGTGTGGATTTAGGCGCAGTGGGTGTCCGGATAGGCGGAGCCTTAAACTAAGTCTCAATATATCAAATTTATGCTTCACATGGCCTACATAGTTGTATATGAAAAGATACCATCATATTTAAAAGACAAAAAAAGTCTCCTGCAATTGGTAAACTCCAGTTCGTTAGAAATTTGCTTGACAAGTTTCCTTCTTCTCCACGGCCTGTAGGCTAATCACAACCATTATAAATACCTGTTTGAGTCGTTTGACCCATACTTCTCACAAATAAAGTTTATCAATTCCAACTTTTTCCCTTCACTTAGAAACTTAAATTTTGGTTTTCAGTGTCCCCTTGGTGATAAATGACGATGACAACGCAAGAAGATTCACAAAAGTCACCAAAAGAGTTTAAAAAAGCATTTGACTCGTGGTTGTTCTACGCCTTGTTAACGGCTATTATAGTTGTGCATTTGAGGTATGTATGTATCAGTCAACTACCATCCATCGTGGCGAAATACATACAAGAGGGTTGCGTCACCCTCTTGATCAAGCTTCTCAATTTCTTTATCGCCAAATGTTTTCAATTCAGATACCTATCACCAATATTGCCACCACCATTTTCGGGGAAATTAATGTTTTGGATTGTGCTATCTAGAAGTGTTTCTAAGTTGTACTACTGATAATAAACTCAGCTTACAAGTCCTAGAAACTTTGTATATGAAAGTTGATGAATTAACCTCCTGATCATTTACCATAAATCTTTATGTTTCTATAATGACCCGTTACATACAATGTAAACTGTCTAATACAAAATGGACAGAGTGTATATGCACACCCATATATGTATAAAAAGATAGTTGAACTAATAATGTAAGTATGCCTAATATATGAAATTATATAGATTTAAGAATCAAAGTTTATGTGATAAGAAATTAAGAATGTATATAGGTATTCTCAATAACCCTAGCTGAGTTGACCAGTGAGTGTCGAAAAATGAAAATATTAGGATATGGATGCTATGCTATGATGGGTATGTTGGATCCAAAGCTAAATGGTCAAGTGAATGTGAAACAACTTAAGTTCTAGTCCGCGTTGCCAGCATGGCCCTACAATAAAACTCAATGGCAGGACCAACTATGCAAGAAACGAACTAATTAACTTTTCTATCTTATTAATTTTGAGAAGAAAAACTAACAACATTTAGCAACAGAACTAGCAACGCAAATTCAGAAGCAATTACCTACGGTCACTAAATAACCCTTAGTGACTATTGTATTGTGTGACAACTTTGCGACGGGTTTTTTTACGTTGGTGAAGGTGGGTAGCGGCGATATTTTGTTGGTGATACAGCGCCGGAAATCAGGATGTTGATAATCCTATATCAAAAGGAAACCAAATGTAGTTAGAGTATCGAATGACCCATTTTCGGTTACTATTTTTCAGTTAGCATTTTTGGTTGCTACAACACCGAGCCTCTCGTACCACTAGTATTGTATGCTTTTCCCCTATCATCCAGGAACTCACAAATTTTTTTGTGGTTACCATGTTGTTGTAGACTTCCTAGGAGGTTGCTACTCCTACCTGAGCATGCTTAATTTGGAGTTTTCATATGCTAAATTAGTTGGTGATATTTGAGGTCTGTTACTCCTTTTGAACCCAACAACCCTTCTATCCATAGCTGATGTGAGATTTTTTCCTAAAGTGTTACGATCACTCCCCCATATAGACCCGTCGTCCTTAATGAGCTTTGCCCCACCATCCCAATATGGTCGGGATGTGGGATTTGCCTAAGATTTCCGCCTGAACACCCCCAAGGACTCACCATCCATGATGAGTTTTGCCCTACCATCTCGAATGGCTTAAAAGTGGATCTGATACCATTTGTAACATATGCTCTCTCGTACACAAATACTCTTCGCTTTGCTCGCGATGGATTGCCTATCCAGGCTCTCATGGATTTGTATTTGGTTGTATTGGTAAAGACTTACCGAGAAGTTACCCATCCTGGTACTACACCCATCTGAACGCGCTTAACCATGGAGTTTTCATTTGTTTCATAGCACCTCGGTGATCTTTGAGGGTCAGTATTACTTATGAATCCAGCATCTCTACAGTTGGCCGATATGAGATTTGCCTAGAGTGTTACGATTACTGTTTATGGTTTTGAAATAATTGATGTTAACTTTCCAGCTATATGCCGTTATGGTAGGTTTCCGTTGCCCATTATTGATCACATTAACGACGGATCATTGACGTAAGTACCCGTCGCATATGGGCCCTTGTCGACAAAAGACTGAAAAGTTTGTGTGGGAATCTTATCCTCAAATGGGACCTTATGAAAAACAACTAAAAGTCTGGGCGGGAACCAAATCTGATATCTCATCCTCAAATTAGCGATGGAACTTCCGTTGGAAAATAGTTCCCACAAGTGAATATAAGGTATCTACCTGTTACTAGTTTAGTTTTCTCTAAATGTTATATTAGTTTTTGGCAAGTGTGTTATATTATAAGACAAAGGCTATTCTATAAACACAAAAAGATTAAGACGTGTAGGTGACACTCACAACCCTTGATTTCCACTGATCAATTGTGCAGTGACATTTTGGTAAATCTAAGTTCAAACAATTGAAAAACCAAATAAAGCAAGGGTATTCTAGTCTTTTCTCACTTGAACTCTTCCTCCCCCCCCCCCCCCCCCCGCACCCTTATTTTCAAACGGCTATAACTTTTTCATATGTTAATATTTTTTTAATTACATCGGATTAACGGTCATCTTGTTCTCTTTAATTCGAGCAGACTATTGCTATAGTTTTCTTAAAAAATTATAGAATTTTGAATACCAATTTCGTGATTACGTGATTTTGAATACCCAGTACGTGACTACGTAATTTTGAATACCCTTTACGTGATTACGGTGATTTCATTATAGTATTTGATGTGAAACTCTACTAAGTGATTACGTAATTACCTAACAATAGTTAACTATGTATTATTACGTGACTACATGATTTTGAATACCCATTTTGTGATTACGTGATTTCATTATATTATTTATGAACCCCACTCAGTGATTACATAATTACTGATTACTTAAAACAATAGATGTTATACATAATATTTCATATGGAATACCTAATATTTCAAATATAAGAGCATTCACATCCGGGGAATTAAAATCTGTGTGTAGGGTTTTTAAAATATAAAGAGTGTAAAAAGTGGTTGTGAGTGGAGGCGAGAGAAAATGTTACTGTTCATCTGTATATCTAGGGGGACACTGTTCACCCACTATAATTTTTTAATATATATTGAAAGTGGTTGTGAGTGAATGAGAGAAAAAAATGTAATAATAAAGGTATAAAAATATTATTTAACTGAAAATGAAAGAGAAAAATTATTTGTTTTTAGTGAAAATATATTGATATAGGAGTTGTTTTTTAGTGGAATGTATGTTTATTTTTAGAGAGCTGGATGTGAATGCTCTAAGCACATATTAAGGATAAAATTATATACAAAACATTAGCCAAAGCAACCTGTAATAACCACATAATGTCTTATATTGGAGATTTAATCACGTAATAAAGCATAAATAATCAAGTTCTTTTATTGAATGTGTAATTGCGTAATGAATTTATATTGAATGTGTAATCATGTAATGATTTATGTTGAATGTGTAATCACGTAATAGGTATTCAAAAATCACGTAGTTATGTACTGTGTATCCAAAATCACGTAGTGGGTACTAGGTATTCAAAATCATATTAATAGGTATTCAAAATCCTGTAAAAAAAAAAAAAAAAACTATAGCAATATGCTACTCAAATTAAAGAGAACAAAATGCACATTATTAATACGATATAATTTAAAAAAATATTAAAATTTTAAAAATTTATAGCGGTTTGAAAATCAATTGGAAAACCAGTTCAAAACAAAAATTACCATTTCAGCTAATAACACTTCGCATAGCATTTTTGTCTTATCCATGCACTATATTATAATAAGAACTGAACTTAGTCTCAATATGTTAATTTATGCTTTACATGGCCTACATAACTAGAAAAGATACCATCGTACTTAAAAAGAAAGAATAAAAACGTTCACCTGCAATAAGTCAACTCCAGTTCGTTAGAAATTTGCTTAACAAGTTTCCTTCTTCTCCAAGGCCGCTAGGGTAATCCCAACCTCTATAAATACCTATTTGACCCATACTTCTCAAAGCAAAATAAAGTTTATCAATTCCACCTTTTAGAAACTTAAATTTCAGTTTTCGGTGTCAATGACCATAACACTGCCATTGTGGCTGGTTGGATTGACTCATGACTAAAATAATTTAATATCACCATTGTTGTAAGCTTGAGGTTGAAGAAGGTGTGCAGACGGCGGTGGTGAAAAGAGTTTTTCTGTTTGGGTTATAATAAAGAAACATGAGGTTTTGATAGGTTAGGGTTTCGTGTGTGTTGGGTTGATCAACTGGGCTGGGCTTTAAATGTTTTGCAGGGTTTTTTAGCATTGTTTTTTAAATTGTAGCATAAAATATTTCTTTTTTAATTTTAATAAAATTTATAATTTTAATGTTTTATTGTTAATTTCTAATTTAAAATAAAAAATTAAAAAAAATTGTGAGTGATGGAATTCTATCACTATTGACTACCCCCACTACATTTCTATCACTAGTGATAGAATAATGGGTGATCACATGGCATGAGTTGATTGGATATTTGGAGTGATAGAATTCTATCACTAGTGACCACCCCTTCTCCCCTTATAGTTGTGCATTTCAGGTATGTGTGCATCAGTCAACTACCATCCATTGTGGCGAAATACTTACAAGAGGGTTGCTTCACCCTCTTGATCAAGCTTCTCAATTTCTTTATCGCCAAATGTTTTCAATTCAGATACCTCTCGTCAATATTGCCACCACCATTTTCGGGGAAAATAATGTTTTGGATTGTGCTATCAAGAAGTGTTTCTAAATTGTACTTATTCTCTCAACATATAAGTCCTTGAAAATTTGTATTTGAAAGTTAAGGAATTAGCCTCCTGTTTATCATAACCATTTTGAATCTATAATGACCGGTTATACATAGTGTAAATTGTCTAACACAAAATGGAATGAGCGTGTGTGCACACCCATACATGTATATAAAGATAGTTTAACTGGCAATGTAAGTATACATAACTATGTAATTTTATAGATCATTGAATCAAAGTTAATATGACAAGAATATATCTATACTACTTTAATAAGGATATAGGAAGGACAGAATGGTAATTAGGCAATGTGTTGAAAACACCCTCAATGCATAATGTACAAGTCTTAAGGCATAAAGAAACACAATACTTTTACCCTTCACCCGGATCCATCAAGAGCCGTCCATTTTCTTTCACTTTCTCACACGGATCACAATCTGACGGCTGTTTTTGTGTTCACACGGATCCACTTTCTCATTCCTTCTCTCTCACAACTCAGATGTCTCACAAAACTCCAGATCCTCTCTCTCTCTCTCGCTCTACGACTCAAGAACATCATGCCAGATCTCTCATCAGATGCCGTTTCATGACAAGATCGTTGAAGGTCTGCAACCTTTGTTCTAGGAATCTTGAAAATCTTTCGTTATTACAATTTTCTGTAATCATTGTGACCACTACCGGTTGTAATGCAGTGGTTCCGACACCTGAGCTCTGGTGGAGGAGACTAGGGTTTCGGCGAAGATAAAGCCATCGGAGGCTGAACCACCGGTGCAGGTATCATCTTCATCATCTAAACTATCTTTACATCTGACACCAGATCGACTTCCTCATTATCATCACCACCATTTCTAGGGTTTCTTTACCAGTCGCTTCAAGATATACGCTTCCTCAGCGATGAATCTCTCTAGATCCAACACGAGATCGACTGGTTTGACCGCTCGGTATCTTTCTTTTTACAGTATCTTTTTTTTTTGTTATTTGAATCGGATCTGTGTAATATTTCAGATCTGTCGTTGAGTTGTTCGTGTTAGGGTGCACCGGAATAACCAGATGTGGTATGTGTTCTATAGTTTATTTTTTTTCTTTAAAGAAGTTTGTATCTTTAATTTTAAGTTGATTATTCTGTTTATCTTGCAAGTATCATCTGGAATGAACAAGCTGGATAACCAGTCGATCTCTACAAAATTTCAGTAAGGTATTGTTCGAGCCCTAGCTTTTTTATTGAGTGAACTCTGTTTATGAAGCTGTGATTGACTGATTTCATGTTGTTTCAACATCGGATGTGTTGTTGTAGCTGATGAAAGGATGACTAGATGAATAATAACTGTTTTGTTTGGTTAATTTGATTGTTTTGAATTGGATGTGTTGCTATAGTTGATAAAAGAAGAATTAAGTGAATAGTAAGACCGTGTGTAGTGGGGCGTGATTTATAAAATTTTTTCAAAAAAAAACGCCCTATAACGCCCCGGTAACCACTACACCCGACGTTACCGGGCGTTATTACCACTACACGTGGTCTAACTGTTTTGTTAGGGTTTACGTTGTTTACTTTTGTAGTCGTCAATTTGTTTGCCAATATTATCATTATGAGACCATTTTCTCCAATTAGCATAAATTAGTATTATATATACGTGAAATGTAATTTGTTTCTTAGCTTAAGATAAAAATAGACTTAAGTTTTATTTTACTTCCATTCAGTTGCTTGAAGTATTCTAAACATTAAACCATATTAAGTATATTTCTTTTCCTGTGAATGTTTAATATTTTCCTAACTTGATTTGGTGAATGTAATGTTTTTCAATTTCTATTCAGTTGTGGTATACATATACTGACTTTGGCATTGTTATTTTTTTTACTTTAAACAAAATGTTGAAAATAGTTTTTTAACCCTTGAAGTATCTCATGAATCTTTTCGAACCTGCAACTCTGTTTCTAATTAATTTTTCCGGGATGTGCATAACTTGAGAAAATCGCGGGGTCCACCAAGGAGACTATGAAACTACGCTCACTGACTCTATATCGCGAGGACCCCGAAGCAAACGGTGTGTCTAGCTGATATTTAACAGTGTGGTAAAGGTAATTGACAGTGTTAAGTTCTAGAGTTTTTGATGAAGTGTTCAGTTGTTTTTTTTGAATCTTTTGACAGTGGGATAGCACGAAAATAAAAAAAAGGTATTTGTTGCATCCAACATTTGCACACGGAAGTACTCTGGTCTTATACGAGGTCCTGACCGGAAAGCGTTACATTTGTGACATTATTACTGATTCTGTGGTTCTTGGTTTCTTCATTGAAGCCGAAAAGATACTCTCAGTGCTCGGAATCGATGATGCAGTTGATGACTTTTTGTGGCAGGTATGTTATAAGTACACGTTCTGGATATAATTCATAACGTTATATGTTTGATATGATACTAATTTAATATTTTCATAATAGGAAATCTCAATCATACTCTCGAAACTCTTGGTCCCGCAGTCCCGCAAATCTTTGAGAAAACGGCGATGCATGACCTACGGACTCTTGTGGCAGAAAGATCAACTATGAACACATATATAAGCGGAGAGAGTTTTGAGATATGATCGGTCTGTTATTAGAAGGATTCATTAAAACGCAGGGTACGTTAGAACTTATTACTGCACCAGCTGCACTATTCCCGTCATACGGCAACCGCAGTTTCCGAGTGTCAGAAATAGTAGCAGGTACGAAAAAAAACAGCCTTTTATTGTTTTAACTTTGAAACTACGTAAGGCGAATTATAATGTGTATTTTTTTGATAAGCCGGAAGCTTTTGTCACCATGCAACCTCGTACGTAGTTGAGACAAGGTCATGGGTGATGATGTTTGAGATTAGTGGATTTGAAGGAACAGGAACCCTTCAGAGCAGGGTGTCTTCGTTAATATCACATGGCGGGGCGGGGGAAAACCCGTCCTCGGCCCGGGAACATAGCGGTCTAATGAGTTGGCAACAGGGCTCTTTTAAGAGAGAGTTTCTCTCATCTCCATACCGATGTTCAAGGAATTGAAACAAAGACATTATCAATTATGGTTTTTCAATTTGTTTTTTGCAAGAAATATTAAAACCGTTCTGATTCCTTGAATGCAGAGTTGCACTTAGGGTTTTTCAATGCTTTTGTCTTGCAGATTTAGATTTCATCTCATCAGATGTGGGTTCCTCTGATGTTATCCTTTTTTTTGTGGGAGAAAGAGGGAGCTGGAGAGAAGAATGGGCAGAGGAGTGAGAGAATGGAAGATGGGAGCCGGCCAAGATGCCGATGGTGGATGGTATTAGTGTCGGAAGATGGATGGGTCGGTAACCATCGTAAACCCCGACGGCGGCGCTAGAGGTTCGCGATAACCACAGACTTCCGGCGAACACAATGGTGAAGACAGAGAGACGCTAACTTTTTAGATCCTTCGGCGGCTGCAGGTAAGTCTCGCGGTGACTACACCAACGAACGAAGGTACCGGATCTTGTGGATCTGGTGTTGACGGCGTCTCGGGTTCCGCAATAGGCGGCAGAGACAGCTGCTATGTGGTTGTACTGACCTTACTAGAAAAGAACCGTCATGGTACTTGTGACGGTGGCATATGAACGGGGATGGATTCAGGTCAGTAACATTTGTATCCATTATTGCTTTATTTATCTGTTTTTTTTTTTTTGGAATTTATTGTGTCTAAATTACAAAAATGAGTTCAGTTTGAGTTTTTTGGGAAGAAACATGGGTAATGTTGTTATGTATTATCAGTTGTTTTATATCAGGGAATTTGTTGGCAGATTGCAAACTCATAAATCTTCCCTCTAAGCCTCTCTCTCCAGGTCAAGCTGGTGAGTCCATACGTTTATATTTTGATTAGTGCATAGAAGGGATTGTGTTTTTTTTTTCAACTCTATGCATATATTCGATACCAAATTTGATTGTTACAACTCATTTCTTTTCTTTTTTAAATAGACTTGGTATATATATATATTTTTTATAATATTTGTCCTTTTTTTAGTAATATGTGCTTACAACACCAGCCAACTTCAGGTACTAAAGGTAGTTCAAGTCATCGATTGTCAAGGACGAGTAGTTGCCTTGAATGCTGGCAGCAAGTTATGTGCTTCAGCATTTTTCTTACCTGTAGAGCGACTAAATATAATAGATATGTTATCCATATATCCCGCTTAGCATCGTCAAACTGTCTTCTGTCTTCTGTAATGTATTGAAGACGCAACATGTCAAGTTTACTAAAAATCATTTTTGTTGACCTTACATGTGGCTGTGCTTTGAATTTCTTGCGGAAGGGAGGAGATCTTTTCAAGATAAATGGGAGGCTCCTACAATCCTCCACGTCTAGCTGAGCCAGTGCCTGAACCGGCTAAAGCGGAGGGGTGCGCTTCTGAACCAGCAACAGAAAACAGTCAGGTTAAAACAACATAACTGATTACCTGTTCACACCTGGAGGATTTTCATGCCTTTATATGGCTCAACCTTTAAAAAAATTTCCCATGAGGCGCCTTCTTTTCATCCATAAGTGGTTTGCCGGCCTGCGTTTCTTCCGCGCAACAACACATGCTTGACATAATTTTTTGTTTCTGTTTTTTCCTTTTTTTTTCTTTTTTTTGTTGGGCTTAAATTCTATTTGGTGCTTGACATATTTAGTTTTATACATTGTTTATATATAATTTTGAGATGGTATTAAACTTGTAATGGATATGGAAACAACGATGAATCTTGTTCATATTGGTTTGGGCATGTGACTGACCTGAGTATGAATCTCACAACTGATCTTTTTTAGCAAATATTCAGTGAAGTTAGACCGAGAGAGGGAAGCACTTAAAGCCCACTTATTTTTTTTTTTAATTTTACAAAGAATCTGGCCGATTGACCCTCTACATATTTATGAAATGCCCTTCAAATATCTTTTACTTCCTACTAACAAAAATTAGGAATATATTTGCCAAAAAATAATTTGTCTCGCAATTTGAGCCACTAAATAAATATAAAACAAACTTAATGGGCAAAAATTGCTGTAAATGTAAGAATTAATAAACATTACTGTTATAGAGTTAGAGGTTAGGGCCATAGGGTACTTAAAACTACAAAACATATTGAGATATATCTAAGTGTTAATAATAGTTACCTCCGGTTGAAAACGTCAATCTTCGTCACTGCCGAAAGCCTCATTGTAACTGATGATACGATTCATCATTCAAAACCGTTGATATACCCACATCTTTAAAACCCCTCATAACATAACTAGAATCATACAATTTTCTTTGTTTTCTCCTGAAACCGGTAACCGAGCGTCACACAATAACCACCAAACGCCATCGCAAAACCACCGATCGCCGCACACCGCTGATTCTCCGCCGCTGAAGAAGGCCGCAACCGACCCTCACGTTCTGCTACACTGCCACTATCGTCGCCGCACGCCACATCGGAAACTACATCCTCGTACATAGCCTTAAACTCACCAACCTAAGTTACATGTTTCCCGCCGCATCGCGCGGGTAAACGACTAGTATAAAACAATGCATATAGTGCACAATATCAGTTTAATTATAGGTCTTAAAATACTTATTTGTGTCATAAAGCTTGTAATTCACTAGCCTTAGAGTTTATTGGAATTACCTTTGACCATATTTGTATTTATATATTGTAAGATATCTTGACTAACACTTGATATCTTCAAAGTTCTTAGTTTTCTTTTAAAAAAGAATTAATTTATTTTTTCTATCTTTAAAAAAAACTAACAACATTTAGCGACAGAACCAGCAGCGCAGCGCAAAGTCAGAAGCATTCACATACGGTTGCGAAATGTGCCATAGTGACTACCGTATGGTGTCACAACTTTTCAATGGTTTTTTTACGTCAGTACAGGTGGGTATCGACATTAGTTTTTCGGTGATACACCATCGGAAATCAAGCCGTTGGTAATCCAAATTCAGATGAAGGAAATCAAATGTAGTTAGAGGTATCGAATGACCCATTAAATTTTTTGGTTTCTATATTTCAGTTAGCATTTTCGGTTATGGTGACACTCGGCTTCTCGTACCACCAATATTATATGTTTTGCACCTGATGCTTGTCTATCTAGAAACTCACGGATTTGTTTGTCGTTGCCCTTTTGAAGACATCACACCCACTTTGATATTGCCACCACCTGAACACGCTTAACTATGTAGATTTCATCTACTGCACAGCCAATGTGCCCAAAAGGCGTTGATGATATTTGAGGTCTTTCATTCCTTATGAATCTAGCCTCTCTATCGTCCATGATCCATGTGTAATTTTCCTAGAGTGTTATAGTTAGGCTATAAACGAACCGAATGTTCAGGGAACAGCTCGTGAAGCGTTTAGCAGGAAGTTCGTTTATGCCCGTTCATTTAGTAAATGAACAAACACGAACAAGAATTATTAGATAATATTATCAGATTAGGGTTTATTAGTACCAGCCCACGAACTTATTAGGTTAGTTAGTGTATTGTTATCATATCTATATATTGTAACTCAACCATTTAATAAAATCATTCAATATTTCACCATTTAACAAGGTATCAGAGCCTTAGGGTTCTGGTTACCTTCTTCTCCGCCGCAACCACGCCACCACAAATATACAAACCCTAGACAGGGTGGTGTGCCGCCACCGCTGCCGCCTTGTCCCACCTTGTTTTCCTAGTTTCGTTTCTATATTCAGTCTGAAGTTCAAATAAAGCTTCGTTATCGGTACAAGATCCAGGCCACAATTCCTACATTTTTTTTCGAGACATAGTTGCCTCTCTCTTTTGTTTTTTAATTGTCTCCGACTTCGGTCTGCCACTTATTAGACCACGGTCCATCTTATTGCCGCCGACTTCGGTCTGCCGCTCATTGGACTTCAGTCCTCCGCCGCACCACCTGCAGGACTATGGCCCGCCGCCGCGCTGCTAGTTCGTTAGATAAATCTCTGCAGTCGCGTCACCGCATTACACGCCTCTTGCAGAAATACGAGATTCGTCACTAAAGACTACGTATGACACACTTATTCAAAATATGGATTTGTTGGCAAAAGTTTGGCTTTTTTAGTCGACGAAAGCACGTTTATCTTATTTTATGTTTTTGTTTCCCAGTCTGAGCCTGAGCTTCTGGTTTTGTTCCACTCTGACTGCAGAGGAGTATTAGATAATATTATCAGATTAAGGTTTGTTAGTACGAGCCCACGGACTTATTAGGTTAGTTAGGGTTTTGTTATGATGTCTATATACTATATACTGTGACTCGATCATTAAATAAAATCATTCAATATTTCACTATTTAACAGAAATTTTGTCCGATAACTTAAACAAATGAACATGAACAGAGGTTGTGTGCGTTCGTTTATGTTCGTGAGCGTTCAGAACCATCTGCAACGGGAACCTACATCAAATTAGCAATGGAACTTCCATCTGCAAAGAATTTCCACAAAAGACGCCCGGGTTCGGAATTAGTTGTCAATACTCCGTCGATGATTATAGCCGTGAAGGGGTATGGTCCCAAAAAGCCACGCAGACCATTCAGGTCACGCGCTGGACCATACTCCTTACACAAAACTGATTAATCCAGAGACCTCGCGCGGGCCACTAGCATACAACCTAAGCCTCGCGCGAGACCCAAACAAGCGATAAAATCAGTTTTCACACTTAGCATCCTGAATAAGAGCTCTCAACTCCTATAACCTTGCGCGGGCTAATGACGTGCACAACAAGGGTCGCGCAAGAGTTACGGCGCAGGGCCACTTCAGCAAGTAGGAAAGGTACGGGTGGCAGAAGAGCGAGCCAATCGGCGTCCACCAGGCTGTGCTCTATCGTGCTCCACGACTAACAGTTGTGCAGGAGACAGAGAGTACACAATGACACCTACGTGGCACCAATCAGGGGGCGGCGATAACTGCCCCATGATCTCCACTCATCTCATCTGCTGATGGCAGAAGGACAGCAAGGCTGACAACTAGGACACGTGGCTCCAATCAAGGTGCGCCAGCACCAAAGAGATTCTGGAAACCACTAATTGTCGACACCAGTGAGACAAGGAGGATATTCCTTGTTGTCGCCTTTTGGCCCAAGGCCCATCAGCCCATCTTCTCTTACACCTCTCCGGCTATAAATAGAGAACTCCATACACAGGTTAAATATTCCATTCTCTCTAATCTCACTCTTAACACACTTATTTCCTCAAAGCAGTTTATTCTGACACCGCAGTCTGGTTAAGGGGGAAACCCTCATATTCCCCTCTTAACTAGCTAACGGTGTTGCTGTTTTGCAGGAAGATCGTGTCACATCCGAGCTCAGAAAAGACTAAGAAGATTAACCCTCATGTTAGAAATATAAACCAAACTAATTAAGCTTAAAATTAGCTACGTATTTCTTCAAGCCGTTTTCCTCAAGTTATGGTATCCATCAACGATCGGTTAAAGAAGTTTTTCTTTTTTAGTTTTTCTTTTCCTCTATTTTTTGTGTAGAATAATGATAGTTTCATTTTTTTTTTTTTTATGAATGGCAATAATGGTGGTTTCATAACATGTGAATACCAGGTATATCTCCGAGATTCGTCAAACCTATTAGTTTTTGTGTGTGTTAAGTTAAAGTAAGAGCTAAACTAGTTTAGTTGTATATAAAAAGATACCATCATATTTAAAAGAAAAAAAAGTCTCCTGCAATTGGTCAACTCCAGGTCGTTAGAAATTTGCTTAGCAAGTTTCCTTCTTCTCCACGGCCAGTAGGCTAATCACAACCATTATAAATAACTGTTTAACTCATACTTCTCAAAGCAAAATAAAGGTCATCAATTCCATTTTTTCCCTTCACTTAGAAACTTAAATTTCTATTTTCGGTGTCACCTTGGTGAGTATAAATGACGATAACAACGCAAGAGGGTTCACAAAAGTCACCAAAAGCGTTTACAAAAGCGTTTGACTCGTGGTTGTTCTACGCCTTGTTAACTGCTATTATAGTTGTGCATTTGAGGTATGTATGTATCAGTCAACTACCATCCATTGTGGCGAAATACATACAAGAGGGTTGCGTCACCCTCTTGATCAAGCTTCTCAATTTCTTCATCGCCAAATGTTTTCAGTTCAGATACCTATCACCATTATTGCCACCACCGTTTTCGGGGAAATTAATGTTTTGGATTGTGCTATCTAGAAGTGTTTCTAAGTTGTACTACTGATAATAATAAACTCAGCTTACAAGTCCTTGAAAATTTGTATTTGAAAGTTACGAATTAGCCTCCTGATCATTTATCATAAATCTTTTTGAATCTATAATGACCGGTTATATACGGTGTAAATTGTCTAATACAAATTGGAATGAGCACGTGTGCACATCCATATATGTATATAAAGATAGTTGTTTTGGTTAAATGAGGGTACAAAAAAATGATAATTGTTTTTGTTAATTCAGGTTTCGGTTAATCAGTTTTCAGTTAATTCGGTTTTTGTTTGATTTCAGTTTGGTTTCGGTTAACGATTCAGTTATTACTCACCCTTAGACCACCCGTAGTGGGGCGTGATTTTTAAAAAAAATTGAAAAAAAACGCCCCAAAACGCCCCCCACCCCACTACACTAGGCGTTATAGGGCGTGATTTTTGAAAAATTTTGCATGAAAGCGTTTTAAATAAAACGCCGAAGTGGTTAAATGAGCAATACATGTGGCCAATGGGAGTGTGAGTCTGTCAGAGAGAAGTTTGACTAGCCAATGAGCTAGTACTTTGCTTTTTTTTTTCTTTTTTCTTGTTTAATGGTTGGAAGGGCATTATTAGGCATTATACCCACTACGCTACTTTTGTAATAACGCCCCATGCTGACTGGATTGCCACGTGTCGGATAATGCCCCATGGTGGGGGCATTATTTTTCTTCACCACTACACATGGTCTTAGAACTGCTAATCATGTAATATATCAATTTTGTAATTAAAAAAATATTAACATACTAAAAAGTTATAAGCGTTTAAAAATTCTTGGAGAGAGTTAGTTTTTTATAAGTGGATAAAGTATAACTACTAACTAATTATCTATAATTTTGTTAGAGACCATGAATTAAAATGTAATCTAGATAAGAGTATTATAGTGACAGGATTTAATGACATTTTGTATCTACAACACCCACCTTCTCGTATCACTGGTATCGCTTTGTCCTTCACAAAAAAATATTTATGATTACCATGTTGCGGACTTCCTAGGAGGTTGCCCACCATATTACGAGCACGCTTAACTTTAGAGTTTTCATCTGCTAAACTAGTTGGTGATATTTGAGGTCTACTACTCCTTGTGAACCTAGCAACCCTCATATCCATAGCTGATGCGAGATTTTCCTAATGTATTACGATCACTCCCCCTTATGGACCCGTCTTCCTGAACGAGCTTTGCTCCACCAACCCAATCAAGTTGGGATGTGAGATAATCCTATGGTGTCCGCCTGGAACACCCCCAAGGACTCACCATCTCCATGATGAGCTTTGCCCTACCATCTCGAATGGCATAAAAGTGGCTTTGATACCATTTATAACATTTGGTCTCTCTTGACACAAATATTGTTCGTTTTGCCTGTGACAGGCTCTCATGGATTTGTATTTGGTTGTTTTGGTAAAGTCTTACCGAGAGGTTACCCATCCTGGTACTACACCCATCTTAGCGCGCTTAACTGTGAAGTATTATTTGTTTCACAGCATGTTGGTGATATTTGACGTTCAGTATTACTTATGAATCCAGCATCTCTATTGTTGGCCGATATGAGATTTTCCTAGAGTGTTACGGTTACCATTTATGGTTTTAGAATGATTGATGTTAGGTTGTCAGTTATATACCATTACGGTAGGTTTTCATTACCCATTATAGATCACATTAACGACGGATTATTGACGTAAGTACCCGTTGCATATGGGACCTTGCCGACAAAAGACCGAAAAGCTTGTGGGAATCTTAATCTCAAATGGGACCTCATGACAAACAACTAAAAGTCTGGGCGTGAACCAAATCTGATATCTTCAATTTAGCGATGGACCCCGGAAAAATATTCCCAAAAATGTCGTCCGGATCCGAACATATATACTTGTGTTGGGTGTCTGTTGGTACTCCGTCGATGATGATGATAGCCGTTTTTCCTCACGTATTGGTATCTATTGATGATCGGTAATCAGCGATCCACTAATGATGTTTTTCCTTTTTTTTCTCTATTTTTTGTGTATAATTAATAATGGTAGTTCCATTTATTTATTTATTTTCGAATGGCAATAATGGTGGTTTTTTAACAAGTGAATACAAGGTGTTATATTATGGCTCCGCCTATCCGGACACCCACTGCGCCTAAATCCACACTTTTTTAAACCTAGACGCCTCGTATAGACCTATACGAGGCGTCCATGCACTGAATTCGATGGGTGTACAGAGGGTGTCAGGCACGTTGTTTAAGGAACCCTATACGCAGGGTATGGGGCTATACGAGGCGTCTATGTTTGGTGTTTTTTTTGGGCTGAAATGAGGGGTGTTTTGGTGGGTTTTGGTATGGTTTTTTGGATAGTTTTTGAAGATGTGTTTTTTTGATGAAATTTTTTTTGGTTTTAAAAAAAGTTTTTTTTTTCTTTTTTACACTATAAAAAGTTGTTGTTTTTTAAAAATTAACTATTTGCCTTTAAAAATCGTTCTTTTTTTATTTTTAAAAAAGTGTTGTTTTTTTTTTTTGTTTTTTAAAAATCGGCTATTTAAATATATTATATTGTTTTTAACATTTTACTTTTTAAATATTATTCTTTCGATTAAAATTTTATTTCTTTCAAATATTGTTTCCGTATTATATTCAGGGGGTTATATTGTTTCCGTATTATCTAAATTTAAGAGAACAATCATTGAGTAACCGAATAACTGAAAACAAACATAAATATGACATATATAAGATAACTGTTTACATCCATAACAAAAATATATAAGATAAGTTTGTACATCCATAATAACAATAAAAACAACAACAGGTCTATGCATCCAAATCCGAATCTGAATCCTGATGCTGCTGCTGCGGCTGGTGCTGCTGCTGCGGCTGGTGCTGCTGATGTGGAGCTCGAACCGGTGGAAGCGGTATCGGGGGTAATCCCTCTCTCTCTCGTCTATCCTGCTCCGCCCGTACCAGCCAACCTACCAAATCATCGAGCCTGTCAAGCCTGGCTCGTACATCCGGATGTAGCGCAGCTCCTGGGGCACCACCTCGAATAACGTGACGTGGAAACTGAGGTGCCCCGGCAGGTGGCGGTGGCTGTGGCCCCGCTGCACCGTCTAGATCCTCCGGAGGGTCCTCCACGGGCACTACATCAGCAGGATCTGCAGGAGGATGAACGGGCTCGAAATGCTCTGGTAGGGCCTCCTCTCTCCATACGCCCCCGTCGCGGTTTTTAAACCGCGGGCCAACGGGGAACCTCCTGATAACCCTCATCCCCCATAGCGACTGCATACCCATCCGCGTCGGCATGATGGCCGGCGTCCGTAGATGTGGGTCCTGCTGTGGTACGAGGCCCAATGAACGGGCAATGACGGTCACGTATGCCCCGCCATACAAAAATCCGCGCTCCTGCCGGTGATGGCCGGAGGCGAAGTACTGGGCTAGATCGTGTGCTAGCGCGCACGGCCTCCTATACAACAAACAATATAGGAAAAAAAGATCTGTGGTCGTACACCACTCACGGCTGTAGCCGCGCGCTGATATAGAAGTGGCGAGCAAATGGTGCAGATACCTGCAGATAGTGTTAGCGAAATACAAAAACAGAGATTAATAAACAGTGCATATAATCACAATAATTGCAATAATAAACGTACATACCTGTATAGTGGGTCACTAACAAACGACACCCTCCCCTTCGACTTATCATGCTCCCAATGATCCGCCCCCGCAATCACCTGCCAAAACCCTACAAGAGTGGGTTTTTCAACCACCACTAGCCCCGCTGTGTAAATCTCAGTCTCGATCTCCTCCTGCATGTATAAACCACAACGCACCGCAAACTCTGCTAGCGTCATCGAACGCATAACGCCAGCAAGCCTGAAAGAAATCTCAGGCGGATGGGGAGCACCTGGGTACGGAAGCTGCACTGGCTCCCCAGGAGGGTGAAATGTGAATGACGAAAGGAACTCGACCAGCAGCTCCCTGTAGGTCGGCGTGTGCGCCAAGTCAAAAAGACGATGCCACGGCGAATCGATAGGTATAAACCGACGCACTCTCGGCGTCTCAGCAATCTCCTCCATCGCATCCCAATCGATCGATGCATGCGATCCAACGTGCATCCTCCTAAGCTTCTGGCAATGACGGGCGGCGTCAGTGCCGTCGGGAAACTCTAGATACGGATGCCCCTGCAGCGTATCCACAGGCGGCCGCTGTCTACGTCGTGGACCCTGCTGAACCAGCTCTATCTGAATGTCACCGCCCGGCATCAGATCGTCCTCCATAATAAATACTGTATACGTATACAAACAATAATAAATAAAACAATAATAAATAAATAAATAATTAATAATAATAATAATAATAATATAATAATAATAATAATATAATAATAATTAATAATAATAATATAATAATAATAATAATAATATAATAATAATAATAATATAATAATAATAATAATAATATAATAATAATAATAATAATAATATAATAATATAATAATAATAATAATATAATAATAATAATAATAATAATAATATTTAATAATAATAATAATGATATAATAATATAATAATAATAATAATAATAATGATATAATAATATAATAATAATAATAATAATATTTAATAATAATAATAATGATATAATAATATAATAATAATAATAATATTATTATTATTATTATATTATTATTATTATTATATTAATATAATAATAATAATAATAATAATAATATAATAATAACAATAATATAATAATAATAATAATACTAATAATAATATAATAATAATAATATTAATAACAATAACAATAATTAAGAATAATAATAATATTTAATAATAATAATAATAATAATAATATAATAATAATTAATAACAATAATAATATTAATAACAATAACAATAAAAAAAAAAAAAACAGACCCTCATATAGCCCTCGTATAGGGCTATACTCGGCGTCCTGTTCTACAAGTTCATCATCATCATCAACCTCAAACCCCCAATACCCAACAAAATTCAACTTTTAGGGCAAACCTACGGTCTAAAGGCATAAACGAGACAAAAATACTTAACTACGGGATGAAATACGTACCGGTGATGCTTCGATTCTTCAAAAATACGGTTGAAATACGTACGAGGCGTATAGATCAGAATGCAGCGTATATGTGTGTGTTTTTGTTTGTGTGTGTGATCTGTGTCGTCTAGGCCCCCCCCCTGTGTTATACGAAGCCTAGACGCCTCGTATAGATCTATACGAGGCGTATATGCTTTTTGATAAATGACCATTTTGCCCCTGTTTAACCCTCAGTATAGCCTTTTATCAGGGGCAAAATGGTAATTAACCATTCCAAAAAGATATTTCTGAAATGGTTAATTACCATTTCGCCCCTGATAAAAGGCTATACTAAGGGGTAAACAGGGGCAAAATGGTAATTTAATAATACATTTTATTAATTAAAAAAAGAAATGGGGAAAAAGTAACCGCCTCAACTGTACTCCTCGTACAGACCTGTACGAGTCGTCCATCTTTGAAATTACCTTTGAGCCCCTGCTTAGTGGCTATACTGGGGGCATATCAGGGGTAAAATAGTAATTAACCAAAAAGCTTTTCAAAATTCAAATTCAAAATTCAAATTTAAACCGCTCAAACAGACGCCCCGTACAGGTCTGTACGAAGCGTCCACTTTCAAAAAATTCAAATTTTGAATTTCAGATATTCAAAAATTGAATTTTCAAAATCCCGCTCAAACAGACCCCCCGTACAGGTCTGTACGAGGCGTCTGGTTGGTGTATAATTACCTTTGAGCCCCTGGAATAAGCCTAGATTGGGGGCATATCAGGGGCTAAATGTTCTTTTGTGCAATATTATACGAGGCGTCTAGTCCTATACGAAGCGTATAGTTGTATTTTTTTGTAGAAAAATTTAAAAAAATACTATTAATTCCAAAAAAATACTATTAATTCCAAAAAAATACTATTAATTACAAAAAAAATACTATTAATTACAAAAAAATACTATTAATTACAAAAAAATAGTATTAATTACAAAAAAAAATACTATTAATTACAATAAAATACTAATAATTACAAAAAAATTCTATTCATTACAATAAAATACTAATAATTACAAAAAAATTCTATTAATTACAATAAAATACTATTAATTACAAAAATCATTCTTCCGTGTAACTATCTATGTAATTAAGACTGGGGTTTGATCTTGGCCGAGGATTCATTATCGATGTATACCATTCTAGACGTGGCAAGTACATATCTTCCCATTGTTCTGTATGGGGTCTTCGGTGGGTCAACCATAGCCCGTGTGCTGGTGGCATAGGATAATCCCCTTCTAGCTTAACATGTATGAAGTGGTTCTCGTTAACATGTGTAAGCGTTATGAATAATGGTTGTTGATTAGCCGGAGGACTTAGTATTGGGAAGTAAGTGGAACTCGCACCCATGGTTGTCGTTAACAGGTGCACCCCGATACCGTACGTTTGTGCAATAAGAAGTCCTGCAAAGGGGAAGTCCATCCAGTGATTCTCCCCACAACCGGCCACTGAATCCCAAATTAGGCCCTGACGATGCGTGTGAAAATAACCATCAGCCCATGCTTCAAATATTGGGAACCAGATCGATTCGTTCTGATCCATTTCTTGGACAAGGTCCCTCCTAATAAGCCCCCATGAACTCTGATCCATCCCTAAGCCCACAGCCACAGACCGAAACCCACAATGACCGTCCGGCATCACATCTCGTATGCACGAGACGTACGGATGGAACACTGGCGGAATGTCAGACTTAAACCGTTCGATGATTCCCACGTACTCGTCCCCAATGATTAAAGGAAAACCGTGATCATCTCGTGTCTCTTTCTTCTTAGAACTCTTTGAACGGCTTAGGGTCGCTTTGGGTTTTTGGGACCTTATAACCGACTGTTGTGAGGCCTGAGACGGAACGTACGAGCTGTGGCGAGGTTTATCGTACTTACTTTGTCGTGAACCTTCAAAGCACGTGTTTGCATCACCGAAGGAGCTTCTCCTCAATTCTTCATCTATACGAGAGGCCTCGTCCAACCTTTCTTGTACCTGCTTTGTTGTTGGTCGGCCACGAGTATTTTGTTGGACAACCGGTGGTTTCTTGGTAGATTTCGTTGGAGTCAACACCGCTTTAATCTTTGAAAGCAGGCTTTTTTGCTGAGCTGGGGGGTGCGACTGTAATTGTTGTCTAACAACATCTAGCTCTTCGACCACGTCAAGTGAGTCGTCTATCAATTTACAACTTTGGAAGTTAAGTTTCCGCCAGAAGACGTCTATGTCTTCGAGTTGAATCGGACGCTCTGCACGGTTAAAAACAATATTGTTTAAGTAAAATGAAAAAAGGAAATATATCACACAAGTGTTGTACGTTCAACAATTATTACCTTCACGCATGTACTTTTCTATCCTACAAGCACAGGGCAACCCACAGCTGTGCCACATTTGGCAACCACATGATGAATTAAAGCGCTCCAAGACATCTAGCCTCCTAATTGCCTCTCCATGCAACAAGTCAAGGGCTTTGTGGGATACTTTTCCAAGTAGGTGTTGAAACATCGGGTGTTTGTGGTGTTTCATTGTTTTTTCGATGCTTTCTCGAAAAGTCTTCCTTATTTCACCGAACTGTGTCTCAACTATATCCCGGACACAACCAACTATACGGTCCAGCGAGCTCCTATCTTCGACGTATCTCTTTAAGTTGGCATGTTGGCTCTCAACTCTGTTTGTAGTACGATTACCAAAGTTGCGCCTCTTATCAGTCCACGCAAAGACAAACATCTCCTTATAGTCTTTTAGCCAGTTATCGTACACGTATTTGAAGACTCCTAAAAAGTAAAAATAATTTAATAAAATTTGCATAGGTGAGTCGTATGTTATTAGAAAAACTTACTAGAACGTTTGCACTCCACAAGTCGCTTTCGCATGTTGCGCAAGTGGTAGTCGTAGATGGGTATGGATGGAGACTCAATCAATGAACCCCAGAATGACAAAAATGTCTTCCAGTCGTCGTCTGTGAAGGCACCCTTGCAGTGCTTCATAACATTCTGTTGTATGTGCCACCTGCAAAGAAGCCTGGAGGCGTCTGGAAATACTTTAGCACACGCGCCCATAAGGGCTAGGTCTCTATCCGTTAAAATCACACGTGGCTCCATACATTCATCCAACATTGCCTTAACCCTCTCAAGCACCCACACAAAGTTATCACCCCGTTCTTTACTAACAACGGCATGCGCGATAATAAACGATTTGTTGGTAGGCGTCATACCAACAATCTGGATAAAGGGCATATTGTATATGTTTGTCTTGTACGTTGCATCGATCATCATGACGTGGGGGAATGCACGCCACAAGACTCTCGAGTCCCGATGAAGAAAGAAGATCTCTGTTACGATCTCTGTTCCGGGTTCTTCCCGGATCTCGTAAATAAAGTCGTTCTTCATCAGCACATTTTCTAGTGACTGCATGGGAGTCAATCCTTGTCTTTGTTCGGCTCTAATCTTCGCTACAACGTTTTGAACGTCTTTCTGAACATGAAACCTGTCGGGGTCCTGCTTCCTTATCGTTTGAAATATTTTGCGCGGCTCCATGTTTTGAGCTGTCAGCTGCTCGATCAGTTTCATTTCGCTTGGAGTAAACCTTCGCACAAACGCGTGGGCCGACAGGTCCTCACAAAGTTCGTGGTTATGTTCAATTGTTCCGTCTTTTATCTCCCAGGTTTCATACGGGTGGTTTCGGACAGCCAGCAGGTAAAACGGGCAACCGGTTTTTTTGCTTCCAGCTTTTCTAAGTGTTGCTGTACTCTGGTGCTCACCACCACGATCACATTCAAGCCATACCCTCCCGGTTCTTCCCCCGATTTTCTTTGATCGACGGGTGACAATAACGAAACCATCCGCATTTGCTATTTCTTGTATCCGTTTCTTTAGTTCATCTAAGGAGTTGAAAACCTGTAACATCGACAATATTAATAATAATAATAATAATAATAATAATAATAATAATAATAATATAATAATAATAATAATAATAATAATAATAATAATAATAATAATAATAATATAATAATAATAATAATAAAATAATAATAATAATAATAATATAATAATAATAATAATAATAATATAATAATAATAATAATAATAATAATAATAAAATATTAATAATAAAATAGTAATTTATACCGTCTTTTTTAAGTACAGACTGTCCAGAATGGGAGGTGCTTCACCACCATATCTACCATATCCACCATAACCACCATATCCTCCAACGTCCGAATTGTTTTGATGAACATAAGGAGTGCCCGGGGAAATGAATTGCTGATGATCACCGTCTCCTCCGTATCCACCGTATCCCCCGTATCCACCGTATCCACCATATCCACCGTCTCCTCCGTATCCACCGTCTCCTCCGTATCCACCGTCTCCTCCGTATCCACTGTCTCCTCCGTATCCACGGTCTCCTCCGTATCCACCGTCTCCTCCGTATCCACGGTCTCCTCCGTATCCACGGTCTCCTCCGTATCCACCGTCTCCTCCGTATCCACCGTCTCCTCCGTATCCACCGTCTCCTCCGTATCCACCGTGTCCTCCGTATCCACCGTCTCCTCCGTATCCACCGTCTCCTCCGTATCCACCGTCTCCTCCGTATCCACTAGCATGGTATGAGTCATCTACACGGGCTGTTTCATCAACAGGAGGATGCTTGTTCAAATCTAGAAACGGGCTGTTTTGTTTTCCTTGTATACTAGACACAACCTCCTCTTGCTCATTAGAATCGGGAACGCCAGACTCCTCCAAAATAGACAACCGTATCATCATTAGTAAATAATAAACGAAAACAACAAGTAATTAAAACATTTACGCTAATAACTGTTACCGGAACGCTTTCGTGCCTCCAATTTTCGCTAGAATATTGCCCGAAGATATAGTTGCCGTTCCAATATGATGACATTTCAACACTCCGGGATGATAATAACGCAAACACAAATAAAAGAACAAACAGAATGTGAGTGTTTGTTTGTTGAAACCTCGGATGTGGACCAAGAACGCACTGTAGGTTGCATTTTATGGGAGCTAAAGACGCCTCGTATAGGTCTTTACTCCCCGTATGCCTTTAAGTCATGTCAGACATAGTCTCTTCATAGTCAAATCGGTCAGTCCAAGACGCCTCGTATAGGTCTATACGAGGCGTCTAAGGGCCTTCGTATTGGCCCCTCGTACAGGCCTAGACTCCCCGTATAAGTTGACTGATGTGACGTTGTACGAGGTGCAGAAGTTGGTCGGGAAAAGCAACCCTATACGCTTCGTATAGCCCTATACGAAGCGTATAGGAGGGTGTGGATTTAGGGAATAAGGTGTCTGAATATGTACACCCTATATTATATTATAATAAGAAGTAAACTAAGTCTCGATATATAATAAGAAAAGATACCATCATACTTAAAAAGAAAGAACAAAAACGTTCTCCTGCAATTTGTCAACTCCAGTTCGTTAGAAATTTTGCTTAACAAGTTTCCTTCTTCTCCAAGGCCGGTAACCACTATATATACTTTTTTGACCCATACTTATCTAAGCAAAACAAGGTTTATCGATTCCAATTTTTTTCCTTCACTTAGAAACTTAAATTTCTGGTTTTCGGTGTCCCCTTTGTACATATAAATGACGATAAAAACGCAAGAAGGTTCACAAAAGCCAACAAAAATGTTTGACTCGTGGTTGTTCTACACCTTATTAACGGCTATTATAGTTGTGCATTTCAGGTATGTGTGTATCAGTGATCAACTGCAATCCATCGTAGCACAATACCTACAAGAGGGTTGCGTCACCCTCTTGATCAAGCTTCTCAATTTCTTTATCGCCAAATGTTTTCAGTTCAGATACCTATCACCAATATTGTCACCACCTTTTTCGTGGAAAATAATGTTTTGGATTGTGCTATCATGAAGTGTTTCTAAGTTGTACTACTGATACTAAACTCAGCATACAAGTCCTTGAAACTTTGTATTTGTAAGTTAATTAACGAATTAGCCTCCTGTCATTTATCATGAATCTTTTTGTTTCTATAATGACCCATATACGGTCTAAATTGTCTAATACAAAATTGAATGAGCGCGTGTGCAGTGTGCACACCCATATATGTATATAAAAATAGTTTAACAGACAAGAATGCGTAATGTAAGTATACGTAATGTATGAAATTTTATAGATTCATTAATCAAAGTTTATATGACAAGAATGTATATAAGTATATACTCAGTAACCCTAGCTGAGTTGACGAGTGAGTGTCGAAGTTATCAGGATGTGGATGCTATGATGGTTATCTTGGATCCAAAGCTAAATGGTCAAGTGAATGTGGAATGAAGTGTGATGAATGATACACAGTAATGGATAGAAGGATAATTGATTGATTCAATAGAAGGGAGATGAGAGGATTACAGAAGATTGGATGAGGGAAGAAAGATCTAACCAACTTTCATAACAATTTTCATACCCCTCCCATTACAACCGCATGACCATATAAAGATATAAATTAATTAATTAAATCCCTGCACTATTTCTTTATGTTAACTTGTAGTCATTCAACTTTGCAGGTAATGCTTTCTTTCTTTCACCCCTTCTGAGTTGGACTGGATTTGTTGATTGTGGGCTGGGCTCTTGAATTGCTGCTGGTCCAATTTTGTGCACAACATTACCTCCCTCTTTGAAATTTACCTTGTCCTCAAGGTGAAAGGCTGGAAAAGATTGTTTCAAAGTGGTTGCGTCTTCCCAAGTAGCGTCGGTTGCAGCCAAATCTTTCCACTGTATCAAGTATTGTTGAACACGAGTGTTGCCACGAAGGAGAGTGCGTTGATCTAAGATAGAGGCTAGCTGTAGGGTGAGGGTGGAAGAAGAGTCCACCAAATGAAGGGGAGTGATTTGTTGAGTCGGGTTGCCGGTGCACTTGCGTAGCATAGAGACGTGGAAGACATTGTGAATCTTTGCTTCAGGTGGTAAATTAAGCTTATAAGCAACCGGGCCAATACGTTCCAGAATCTGATAAGGGCCAAAAAAATCTGCGACTGAGCTTGTAATGGCGCTGAAGGCGGACTGAATGTTGCCGGAAGGGTTGTAGCTTAACGAATACCCAATCACCAACAACAAACTGAACATCATGGCGGTTAGAATCAGCATAGGATTTCATTCGAGCTTGAGCCCGAAGTAGGTTGCTTTTGAGAGTGGATAGAACCGCATCGCGATCCAGTAATTGAGATTCCACCAACAAATTGGAAGTGGTGCCCCTTATATAACGGGTCACATTAGGGGGTTTCCGACCATAGACAACCTCGAACGGCGTCATCTGAGCAGCGGTTTGGAAGGAGGTATTATACCAATATTCAGCCCAAGGTAGGTACTTGAACCAATCTTTTGGACGGTCCATCACGTAGCACCGTAAATACATTTCAACACATTTGTTAAGGACTTCGGTTTGGCCATCGGATTGTGGGTGATGCGCGGTGCTAAACGATAAAGTGGTACCTTGTAATCGATGCAACTCCTTCCAAAAGTTAGCCATAAAACGAGGATCACGATCTGTGACAATGTCAATTGGCACCCCGTGTAGGCGAACAAATTCTTGCACGAAGACAGCAGCAACAGATAAGCTCGTGAAGGAAGAATGAAGACCCACAAAATGAGCATATTTCGATAATCTGTCAACCATTACCAAAATGACAGAATAACCATGTGAAAGAGGTAACCCGGTGATGAAATCCATTGCTATATGATCAAAAATTAGGGAAGGAATTGGTAAGGGCTGTAACAAACCCGCGGGCAGCAATGAAGAAGATTTAACTTGTTGACAAACTTGGCAATGGGCAACAAAGTTCTTAACATCTTTTCGCATGTTTTTCCAAAAGAAGGAAGACGATAGGCGGTGAAAGGTGCGAGTGACACCTGAGTGCCCCCCTGTGGTAGAGGCATGAAATTCCATCAAAAGTTGTTGCTTTAACTCCGAGTCATCCGGTATCACAAGTCTACCCCGGAATAAAAGTAGCCCATTGTGAATCTGATAGGCCGAGTACTGCAGTGGCTCACGTACGGCTAAATACAATTGCTGGAGTGTCGGATCCAGTTGAAGTTTATGCTAAAGGACTTGAAGAAAGGATGTGTCCTGACTTGAGAAGGCCATCATGTGCGACGAAAAAACACGGGATAAGGCATCAGCAGCTGTGTTAAATTTTCCCGGCCGATATAAAATATCAAAATCATAACCCAACAATTTTCCCAACCATTTCTGTTGATCCGGAGTTTGAATAATCTGGTCTTGTAAATTCTTTAAGGATTGCTGGTTAGTGATGATCTGGAACTTTCTGCCCAAAAGGTATTGACGCCATTTGGCGACTGCCTGGGTAACAACAAACATTTCTCGTTGGTACGCTGATGCTTGTTGCATACGGGGACTTAATTTAATGCTGTAATATGCGATTGGTTGGTTTTCCTGGGACAAAATGGCACCAATACCAGTCCCTGATGCATCTGTTTCAACCGTGAAAGGTTTAGAGAAATCCGGTAACCGAAGAACCGGAGTGGAACTAAGAAGTTGTTTAAGTTTGAGGAATGCCTCGTCTTGTATAGAAGTCCAACAAAATTTGTCTTTCTTCAACAAGTCTGATAACGGACCAGCAACGGATGCATAATGATGTATAAAACGACGATAATACCCCGATAACCCAAGGAAACTTCGTACATCCTTAACGGTCTTAGGGGTTGGCCAGTCCCGGATACATGCAATCTTGTCCGGATCCACTGCAACTCCCTGGGCAGAAATCACGTGGCCCAAATACCCCACTTTGGTCTGTCCAAACAAACACTTAGCTAATTTAGCCACCAAGTTGTTATTCAGCAGAGACTGAAAGACCAACCGAAGATGTGACAAATGCTCAGTCCATGTGGGACTATAGATTAATATGTCGTCAAAAAATACCAAGACAAATTTCCGGAGAAACGGCCGGAAGATATCATTCATCAACCGTTGGAAGGTCGAAGGAGCATTTGTAAGCCCAAAGGGCATCACTAAAAACTCGTAATGCCCATCATGCGTGCGAAAAGCCGTTTTAGTGATAGCGCCCTCTTGAAGACGGATTTGATGGTATCCGGATAATAAATCCAGTTTTGCACAACATGGAACAACTTAGAGTTCTAGTCCATGTTGCCAACATGGCCTTACTATAAAACACAGTACGCAAGAAATCGCGTATCAGATATCGAGTTGTATGAAGCTTTCACCTGAAAGCGCTTTGCCTTTATGATTAGTTTGTATATTTGGTAGTAAGTAATTATATACATACGTAGGTGCATCACACCTACATTGTATATAACATTTTTTCTATGATGCAAAATATCAATATTTTACACCATTTTGATATTTCTTTATTTTTCCTCGTATTTTTCTAGATGACATATTTCAAAGGCTCCGCCTATCCGGACACCCACTGCGCCTAAATCCACACTTTTTTAAACCTAGACGCCTCGTATAGACCTATACGAGGCGTCCATGCACTGAATTCGATGGGTGTACAGAGGGTGTCAGGCACGTTGTTTAAGGAACCCTATACGCAGGGTATGGGGCTATACGAGGCGTCTATGTTTGGTGTTTTTTTTTGGCTGAAATGAGGGGTGTTTTGGTGGGTTTTGGTGGGTTTTGGTATGGTTTTTTGGATAGTTTTTGAAGATGTGTTTTTTTGATGAAATTTTTTTTGGTTTTAAAAAAAGTTTTTTTTTTCTTTTTTACACTATAAAAAGTTGTTGTTTTTTAAAAATTAACTATTTGCCTTTAAAAATCGTTCTTTTTTTATTTTTAAAAAAGTGTTGTTTTTTTTTTGTTTTTTAAAAATCGGCTATTTAAATATATTATATTGTTTTTAACATTTTACTTTTTAAATATTATTCTTTCGATTAAAATTTTATTTCTTTCAAATATTGTTTCCGTATTATATTCAGGGGGTTATATTGTTTCCGTATTATCTAAATTTAAGAGAACAATCATTGAGTAACCGAATAACTGAAAACAAACATAAATATGACATATATAAGATAACTGTTTACATCCATAACAAAAATATATAAGATAAGTTTGTACATCCATAATAACAATAAAAACAACAACAGGTCTATGCATCCAAATCCGAATCTGAATCCTGATGCTGCTGCTGCGGCTGGTGCTGCTGCTGCGGCTGGTGCTGCTGCTGCGGCTGGTGCTGCTGATGTGGAGCTCGAACCGGTGGAAGCGGTATCGGGGGTAATCCCTCTCTCTCTCGTCTATCCTGCTCCGCCCGTACCAGCCAACCTACCAAATCATCGAGCCTGTCAAGCCTGGCTCGTACATCCGGATGTAGCGCAGCTCCTGGGGCACCACCTCGAATAACGTGACGTGGAAACTGAGGTGCCCCGGCAGGTGGCGGTGGCTGTGGCCCCGCTGCACCGTCTAGATCCTCCGGAGGGTCCTCCACGGGCACTACATCAGCAGGATCTGCAGGAGGATGAACGGGCTCGAAATGCTCTGGTAGGGCCTCCTCTCTCCATACGCCCCCGTCGCGGTTTTTAAACCGCGGGCCAACGGGGAACCTCCTGATAACCCTCATCCCCCATAGCGACTGCATACCCATCCGCGTCGGCATGATGGCCGGCGTCCGTAGATGTGGGTCCTGCTGTGGTACGAGGCCCAATGAACGGGCAATGACGGTCACGTATGCCCCGCCATACAAAAATCCGCGCTCCTGCCGGTGATGGCCGGAGGCGAAGTACTGGGCTAGACCGTGTGCTAGCGCGCACGGCCTCCTATACAACAAACAATATAGGAAAAAAAGATCTGTGGTCGTACACCACTCACGGCTGTAGCCGCGCGCTGATATAGAAGTGGCGAGCAAATGGTGCAGATACCTGCAGATAGTGTTAGCGAAATACAAAAACAGAGATTAATAAACAGTGCATATAATCACAATAATTGCAATAATAAACGTACATACCTGTATAGTGGGTCACTAACAAACGACACCCTCCCCTTCGACTTATCATGCTCCCAATGATCCGCCCCCGCAATCACCTGCCAAAACCCTACAAGAGTGGGTTTTTCAACCACCACTAGCCCCGCTGTGTAAATCTCAGTCTCGATCTCCTCCTGCATGTATAAACCACAACGCACCGCAAACTCTGCTAGCGTCATCGAACGCATAACGCCAGCAAGCCTGAAAGAAATCTCAGGCGGATGGGGAGCACCTGGGTACGGAAGCTGCACTGGCTCCCCAGGAGGGTGAAATGTGAATGACGAAAGGAACTCGACCAGCAGCTCCCTGTAGGTCGGCGTGTGCGCCAAGTCAAAAAGACGATGCCACGGCGAATCGATAGGTATAAACCGACGCACTCTCGGCGTCTCAGCAATCTCCTCCATCGCATCCCAATCGATCGATGCATGCGATCCAACGTGCATCCTCCTAAGCTTCTGGCAATGACGGGCGGCGTCAGTGCCGTCGGGAAACTCTAGATACGGATGCCCCTGCAGCGTATCCACAGGCGGCCGCTGTCTACGTCGTGGACCCTGCTGAACCGGCTCTATCTGAATGTCAACGCCCGACATCAGATCGTCCTCCATAATAAATACTGTATACGTATACAAACAATAATAAATAAAACAATAATAAATAAATAAATAATTAATAATAATAATAATAATATAATAATAATAATATAATAATAATTAATAATAATAATATAATAATAATAATAATATAATAATAATAATAATATAATAATAATAATAATATAATAATAATAATAATATTAATATAATAATAATATAATAATAATAATATAATAATAATAATAATATTTAATAATAATAATAATGATATAATAATATAATAATAATAATAATATTATTATTATTATTATATTATTATTATTATTATATTAATATAATAATAATAATAATAATAATATAATAATAATAATAATAATAATAATATAATAATAATAATAATACTAATAATAATATAATAATAATAATAATATTAATAACAATAACAATAATTAAGAATAATAATAATATTTAATAATAATAATAATAATAATAATAATAATAATATAATAATAATTAATAACAATAATAATATTAATAACAATAACAATAAAAAAAAAAAAAAAACAGACCCTCGTATAGCCCTCGTATAGGGCTATACTCGGCGTCCTGTTCTACAAGTTCATCATCATCATCATCAACCTCAAACCCCCAAAACCCAACAAAATTCAACTTTTAGGGCAAACCTACGGTCTAAAGGCATAAACGAGACAAAAATACTTAACTACGGGATGAAATACGTACCGGTGATGCTTCGATTCTTCAAAAATACGGTTGAAATACGTACGAGGCGTATAGATCAGAATGCAGCGTATATGTGTGTGTTTTTGTTTGTGTGTGTGATCTGTGTCGTCTAGGCCCCCCCCTGTGTTATACGAAGCCTAGACGCCTCGTATAGATCTATACGAGGCGTATATGCTTTTTGATAAATGACCATTTTGCCCCTGTTTAACCCTCAGTATAGCCTTTTATCAGGGGCAAAATGGTAATTAACCATTCCAAAAAGATATTTCTGAAATGGTTAATTACCATTTCGCCCCTGATAAAAGGCTATACTAAGGGGTAAACAGGGGCAAAATGGTAATTTAATAATACATTTTATTAATTAAAAAAAGAAATGGGGAAAAAGTAACCGCCTCAACTGTACTCCTCGTACAGACCTGTACGAGTCGTCCATCTTTGAAATTACCTTTGAGCCCCTGCTTAGTGGCTATACTGGGGGCATATCAGGGGTAAAATAGTAATTAACCAAAAAGCTTTTCAAAATTCAAATTCAAAATTCAAATTTAAACCGCTCAAACAGACGCCCCGTACAGGTCTGTACGAAGCGTCCACTTTCAAAAAATTCAAATTTTGAATTTCAGATATTCAAAAATTGAATTTTCAAAATCCCGCTCAAACAGACGCCCCGTACAGGTCTGTACGAGGCGTCTGGTTGGTGTATAATTACCTTTGAGCCCCTGGAATAAGCCTAGATTGGGGGCATATGAGGGGCTAAATGGTCTTTTGTGCAATATTATACGAGGCGTCTAGTCCTATACGAAGCGTATAGTTGTATTTTTTTGTAGAAAAATTTAAAAAAATACTATTAATTCCAAAAAAATACTATTAATTCCAAAAAAATACTATTAATTACAAAAAAATACTATTAATTACAAAAAATACTATTAATTACAAAAAAATAGTATTAATTACAAAAAAAATACTATTAATTACAATAAAATACTAATAATTACAAAAAAATTCTATTCATTACAATAAAATACTAATAATTACAAAAAAATTCTATTAATTACAATAAAATACTATTAATTACAAAAATCATTCTTCCGTGTAACTATCTATGTAATTAAGACTGGGGTTTGATCTTGGCCGAGGATTCATTATCGATGTATACCATTCTAGACGTGGCAAGTACATATCTTCCCATTGTTCTGTATGGGGTCTTCGGTGGGTCAACCATAGCCCGTGTGCTGGTGGCATAGGATAATCCCCTTCCAGCTTAACATGTATGAAGTGGTTCTCGTTAACATGTGTAAGCGTTATGAATAATGGTTGTTGATTAGCCGGAGGACTTAGTATTGGGAAGTAAGTGGAACTCGCACCCATGGTTGTCGTTAACAGGTGCACCCCGATACCGTACGTTTGTGCAATAAGAAGTCCTGCAAAGGGGAAGTCCATCCAGTGATTCTCCCCACAACCGGCCACTGAATCCCAAATTAGGCCCTGACGATGCGTGTGAAAATAACCATCAGCCCATGCTTCAAATATTGGGAACCAGATCGATTCGTTCTGATCCATTTCTTGGACAAGGTCCCTCCTAATAAGCCCCCATGAACTCTGATCCATCCCTAAGCCCACAGCCACAGACCGAAACCCACAATGACCGTCCGGCATCACATCTCGTATGCACGAGACGTACGGATGGAACACTGGCGGAATGTCAGACTTAAACCGTTCGATGATTCCCACGTACTCGTCCCCAATGATTAAAGGAAAACCGTGATCATCTCGTGTCTCTTTCTTCTTAGAACTCTTTGAACGGCTTAGGGTCGCTTTGGGTTTTTGGGACCTTATAACCGACTGTTGTGAGGCCTGAGACGGAACGTACGAGCTGTGGCGAGGTTTATCGTACTTACTTTGTCGTGAACCTTCAAAGCACGTGTTTGCATCACCGAAGGAGCTTCTCCTCAATTCTTCATCTATACGAGAGGCCTCGTCCAACCTTTCTTGTACCTGCTTTGTTGTTGGTCGGCCACGAGTATTTTGTTGGACAACCGGTGGTTTCTTGGTAGATTTCGTTGGAGTCAACACCGCTTTAATCTTTGAAAGCAGGCTTTTTTGCTGAGCTGGGGGGTGCGACTGTAATTGTCACACCCCCAAAATCCACCTGCGGATAACACCCGCTTCGAGGGCGTGACTGACCAGGATCCAGCCACCAATTATACCGAATACTTAAGTTGATAACAAAAGTAATACTTACTATTCATAAGCTTAGCAAATATTAAGTTCAGAGTTTAAAGTTTTAAGTTCCAAAACAGTATTAAGTAGCGGAAGCATAAGTACGGTAGTTTAAAACAAAGTTCATGATTCAAAATAAGGTAACACCCAACACAAGGGTGAACAGACACTACACGTCCCCAAGCTGCAAGCTCCTTCGTCACTGGTTACCTGCAAAGCATGCAGTAAGGGGTCAACAATAATGCTGAGTGAGTTCACTAGTTGTCCTGTTTTAATTACCAAAAACTTTGTTTCACCGGTTAATTTATCCGTTTATACATGCCCTGGGGAGCTACCCCAAAAGTTAGCGACTAAACTGTTTTTCCAATACCGAACACTAGGTAACCGTTGCGTATCCGCAGGATGCCCCGATGTCAATGTTCTATCATCATTGACGGATTTCTGAGTACATTAGTTCACGACCGTCCCAAACCAGGGCACGGTGTGAGGCTGGTAAACACCTAAATAGCGCTATCAACTAATAACCCGCTCGCCTAACCCGGCGACTAATCGGTATTTGTAGTAGGGACTTGAGTGATAGAGTTTCGTTTAGTGCCGTTAGTTGCAATCCGTATAAACAGTAATTAACCAAAAGGTTTCCCAATACCCGGGAAGGAAAAGTAAGTTTCGTTCCCAATAACTAGGGAAGGTATGTAAATGGTATCCCCTTTTACCAGGGGATAGGGTTGTTAGTCTCGTGTCCCAAACCACCGGGACGCATGCTTTTAAGTTGTGAACTCACCTTGGGTTGCTCGGTAGGTTTAGGTTACTTGTCAATCACGTTGGTCACCACGTCCTAACATGGTTACCGGTATAGGTCAGGTTCGGTATACAAGCATTCACGTAAAAACTTACACATAACTAACACGTATCAAGCATATAAGTAAACAGTGGGTTACTGGGCCAGCCTAAGTAATTAAGCAGTCAACATCAACACATAATCCAGTCAACAGATAGCCCAAGTTAAACACATATGGGCCCAGTAACCAAAATGAACAGCCCACTCGCAACCAGCTGGTCTCGAGTCGCAACCAGGTGGTTTCGGCTTGTCACGTTATGGTTGCGAGTCGCAACCGTGGTCTCGAGTTATCACGTTTTGGTTGCGAGTCGCAACGGCGTGGTCTCGAGTCGCAATCTCGTGGTTTCGACTTGTCATGCTTTGGTTGCGAGTCGCAACCGTGTGGTTTCGAGTCGGAATGCTGTGGTTGCGAGTCGTAATGTCGTGGTTGCGAGTCGGAAACTGTCATTTTCATACACACGTGATGATGCAGATATGACAGTCCAAATTGTACATATGAAATCAGACCCAGATTAGGAAACTACCAATAAGATTTCTACAAACACTTTTCCTAATCTGCCTTTAATAAAATATGGATCAAACTTTGCCATTTTAAATCTTCAAACCAACATTCAACAAGTTCATCCTATATTCATATTTTTCTAGGGTTTTCTCTTTAACAAATCATACATTTACTAACCAAAAATCACATATTACTAGCAAGATTATTATGCAAGAACAAGTAAAACATACACCTTATGACTTAGAACATAGTTTTGGGTTGCTCATAAGCACATTTTAAACCACTATTCTATAGCCATTATGAACATGTTGTCAAACTTCATACATAAGAGTTTTCACATATAGTTAATCTTCACAAGTCATACTAGAAGTCATGCATAACAATTTTAACTAACCCTTTTCAAACATGTTACCACATATTGTCAAACTTTACAAATCAACCTAAGAATCATGCATAAACTACTAACCAAGCATTTTTCTATTTCATAAACATATCATTCAAGCAAGCATAAACAAGGCATTTACTACACACTAACCGGTTATGAAAAGGAGGAGCCGAAAACAAAGAGAAGAGAATGAGAGAAGATGAAGTGTCCGAGTGATCCGAGCTTGACCGAGTCCTTGTCCGAGATCCTTGCTTGAACCGAGAATTTGGAAGAGTTTGGATGTTGTTTTGGGGTTTTCTTAGTTGAGAGAAAGTAAGGAGTGTGTGTGTATGTTTTAGTAGCAAAATGAGGGAAATGAGGAGATGGTGGGGATTATATATACAAGGGGTGTTTTCGGGTTGGGCTTGGGGTTTCGGCCCAAACCGGTTTCGGCTCAACGGCCCACTCGAGACCGAGTGGCCCACTCGCAACCGCCCGGTTGCGAGTCATGGTCTCGGGTCGTGGTTTCGGCTCTCATATATATATATATAATACATACATACATCACATATAATGCACAAAGGTCACGTTTTCATTTAATAATATTTATATACACAAAATATTACAAGGTGTTCGTATGGAAAAACCTCGAGTGTCACATTATCCCCAAGTTTTAAGAACTTTCGTCCCGAAAGTTGAAGCAGCCACTGCCAAGCTAGCGTGTTTTAACGGGGTGTCACAGTAATTGTTGTCTAACAACATCTAGCTCTTCGACCACGTCAAGTGAGTCGTCTATCAATTTACAACTTTGGAAGTTAAGTTTCCGCCAGAAGACGTCTATGTCTTCGAGTTGAATCGGACGCTCTGCACGGTTAAAAACAATATTGTTTAAGTAAAATGAAAAAAGGAAATATATCACACAAGTGTTGTACGTTCAACAATTATTACCTTCACGCATGTACTTTTCTATCCTACAAGCACAGGGCAACCCACAGCTGTGCCACATTTGGCAACCACATGATGAATTAAAGCGCTCCAAGACATCTAGCCTCCTAATTGCCTCTCCATGCAACAAGTCAAGGGCTTTGTGGGATACTTTTCCAAGTAGGTGTTGAAACATCGGGTGTTTGTGGTGTTTCATTGTTTTTTCGATGCTTTCTCGAAAAGTCTTCCTTATTTCACCGAACTGTGTCTCAACTATATCCCGGACACAACCAACTATACGGTCCAGCGAGCTCCTATCTTCGACGTATCTCTTTAAGTTGGCATGTTGGCTCTCAACTCTGTTTGTAGTACGATTACCAAAGTTGCGCCTCTTATCAGTCCACGCAAAGACAAACATCTCCTTATAGTCTTTTAGCCAGTTATCGTACACGTATTTGAAGACTCCTAAAAAGTAAAAATAATTTAATAAAATTTGCATAGGTGAGTCGTATGTTATTAGAAAAACTTACTAGAACGTTTGCACTCCACAAGTCGCTTTCGCATGTTGCGCAAGTGGTAGTCGTAGATGGGTATGGATGGAGACTCAATCAATGAACCCCAGAATGACAAAAATGTCTTCCAGTCGTCGTCTGTGAAGGCACCCTTGCAGTGCTTCATAACATTCTGTTGTATGTGCCACCTGCAAAGAAGCCTGGAGGCGTCTGGAAATACTTTAGCACACGCGCCCATAAGGGCTAGGTCTCTATCCGTTAAAATCACACGTGGCTCCATACATTCATCCAACATTGCCTTAACCCTCTCAAGCACCCACACAAAGTTATCACCCCGTTCTTTACTAACAACGGCATGCGCGATAATAAACGATTTGTTGGTAGGCGTCATACCAACAATCTGGATAAAGGGCATATTGTATATGTTTGTCTTGTACGTTGCATCGATCATCATGACGTGGGGGAATGCACGCCACAAGACTCTCGAGTCCCGATGAAGAAAGAAGATCTCTGTTACGATCTCTGTTCCGGGTTCTTCCCGGATCTCGTAAATAAAGTCGTTCTTCATCAGCACATTTTCTAGTGACTGCATGGGAGTCAATCCTTGTCTTTGTTCGGCTCTAATCTTCGCTACAACGTTTTGAACGTCTTTCTGAACATGAAACCTGTCGGGGTCCTGCTTCCTTATCGTTTGAAATATTTTGCGCGGCTCCATGTTTTGAGCTGTCAGCTGCTCGATCAGTTTCATTTCGCTTGGAGTAAACCTTCGCACAAACGCGTGGGCCGACAGGTCCTCACAAAGTTCGTGATTATGTTCAATTGTTCCGTCTTTTATCTCCCAGGTTTCATACGGGTGGTTTCGGACAGCCAGCAGGTAAAACGGGCAACCGGTTTTTTTGCTTCCAGCTTTTCTAAGTGTTGCTGTACTCTGGTGCTCACCACCACGATCACATTCAAGCCATACCCTCCCGGTTCTTCCCCCGATTTTCTTTGATCGACGGGTGACAATAACGAAACCATCCGCATTTGCTATTTCTTGTATCCGTTTCTTTAGTTCATCTAAGGAGTTGAAAACCTGTAACATCGACAATATTAATAATAATAATAATAATATAATAATAATAATAATAATATAATAATAAAATAATAATAATAATAATAATAATAATATAATAATAATAATAATAATAATAATAATATAATAATAATATAATAATAATAATAAAATATTAATAATAAAATAGTAATTTATACCGTCTTTTTTAAGTACAGACTGTCCAGAATGGGAGGTGCTTCACCACCATATCTACCATATCCACCATAACCACCATATCCTCCAACGTCCGAATTGTTTTGATGAACATAAGGAGTGCCCGGGGAAATGAATTGCTGATGATCACCGTCTCCTCCGTATCCACCGTATCCCCCGTATCCACCGTATCCACCATATCCACCGTCTCCTCCGTATCCACCGTCTCCTCCGTATCCACCGTCTCCTCCGTATCCACCGTCTCCTCCGTATCCACCGTCTCCTCCGTATCCACCGTCTCCTCCGTATCCACGGTCTCCTCCGTATCCACCGTCTCCTCCGTATCCACCGTCTCCTCCGTATCCACCGTCTCCTCCGTATCCACCGTCTCCTCCGTATCCACCGTCTCCTCCGTATCCACCGTCTCCTCCGTATCCACCGTCTCCTCCGTATCCACTAGCATGGTATGAGTCATCTACACGGGCTGTTTCATCAACAGGAGGATGCTTGTTCAAATCTAGAAACGGGCTGTTTTGTTTTCCTTGTATACTAGACACAACCTCCTCTTGCTCATTAGAATCGGGAACGCCAGACTCCTCCAAAATAGACAACCGTATCATCATTAGTAAATACTAAACGAAAACAACAAGTAATTAAAACATTTACGCTAATAACTGTTACCGGAACGCTTTCGTGCCTCCAATTTTCGCTAGAATATTGCCCGAAGATATAGTTGCCGTTCCAATATGATGACATTTCAACACTCCGGGATGATAATAACGCAAACACAAATAAAAGAACAAACAGAATGTGAGTGTTTGTTTGTTGAAACCTCGGATGTGGACCAAGAACGCACTGTAGGTTGCATTTTATGGGAGCTAAAGACGCCTCGTATAGGTCTTTACTCCCCGTATGCCTTTAAGTCATGTCAGACATAGTCTCTTCATAGTCAAATCGGTCAGTCCAAGACGCCTCGTATAGGTCTATACGAGGCGTCTAAGGGCCTTCGTATTGGCCCCTCGTACAGGCCTAGACTCCCCGTATAAGTTGACTGATGTGACGTTGTACGAGGTGCAGAAGTTGGTCGGGAAAAGCAACCCTATACGCTTCGTATAGCCCTATACGAAGCGTATAGGAGGGTGTGGATTTAGGGAATAAGGTGTCTGAATATGTACACCCATTTCAAAAGGTAAGTTAATAAAATCTATAAAATATTGAAGAAAGTATATATTTAAATATTTAAAATAGGTTGATAAAGTTCATAGAAAAGCAAAGAAAAAGTTATTAAAAACTAATTCTAAATACCTTTTTTTGAATGCTAAGCTGTTTTCCCTTTAAATACTAAACATTGGTTTTCCCACAAGAGGTAATTCTTCTTAACCACCAGACCAAAGCCTAATTTAATAACACATAATAACCTCATAAGGCTCATTTTGTTATATAAATCATTATCACACTTAAAACTCAATATGGTTTATTAAATTATTTTTCATTGCATTGCCTTTTGTTTCAAAAAATTTAATACATTTATGATGGCTATAAATCATTATGACCTATCTTGATCAACCATAGGCTTTAATGAGATATAGACTTGGTCAAACAAAGTCAATATAAGTCACAAAGGATCCATCAAATTCAATTTGATCACTCATTCAAATTTGATTACTCATGATCAATCATGTTATCATTTATCACACTTAACGTGACCTAATAAGGCTCTTCGTGCCAAACTTAAGGCTATGATGACTCTTAAGACCCTATGTGATGATCAACAAAACTAAGGTGAAAGAGACAGAGTTTTGGGACAAAACTTAAGGCTGGATACATACCATATTGACATGATCATGGTCATACATAATGATTTTAAAACATGATCTTGGTCATGCATGATTTCTTAGAGGTTGACAAAGCAAACCACGACAACGCTATCAAATCATGACGACCTTACAACAATATATGATACCAACTGAGAATGCATGCACCTAGATCGATCCAACCCATATAAGAAGCGTGCACTTTAGAACAAATCACGGACATGCCCGATTATCTATGAGATAATGCAACTTACATAATTCGGATCAGAGAACATTACGTCCATGGAAACCGTGGGTGCATTAGTGAAACCGAAGGGCATAACCATGAATTGATAATTACCATAACTTGTGCGAAATGTGGTTTTGGGATATCTGATTATCTTCTTCGTGAATATGAACTTGATGATAACCGGAACAAATATCGATTTTCGAGAAACACGTTGCTCCTTGGAGTTGGTCGAAGAGGTCGTCGATACGAAGAAGGGGATAACGTTTTCTTGATGGTGAGTTTGTTGAGTTCACGATAATTGATGCATATGCGGAACGAACCATCTTTCTTTTTAACAAAAAGGACCAGAGCGCCCCAAGGGGATGTACTAGGGTGTGTGAAGCCTTTATCAAGTAACTCTTGAAGTTGGCTAGCTAGCTCTTGCATTTTTGAAGGTGCGAGACGATAAGGATTTTTTTTTGCGACGGGTGTAGCACCAGGTATGAGGTCAATTCGAAAATCAATGGTACGAGCGGGAGTAAGACCGGGTAAGTCATCGGCAAAGACTTCGGGGAAATCACGAATTATTGGAATGTCTTTCACACTTCGTCCTTTGCCCTTTTCCTCCACAACGTGGGCTAAAAAGGAAAAGTACTCTTTACGTAAGTACTTTCGGGCTTGTGTGCAAGACATGAGCTTGAGCCCTTTGGAGGATTTCTCGCCATAGATTTGCAAGATGTCACCGAATCAGTGGCGGATCCAGGGGTGTTTTGGGGGTTCCCGGGAACCCCCTCGGTTTGGAAAAAAAATGAAAAAAAATAGTGGAAATTTTATATGATTTAGAAAAAATTAGTGAGAATTAGTGAAAATCTAGCAAAAGGAACCCGGTGAAAAAAAATCCTGGATCCGCCACTACACCGAATGGAAGCGGAATGTGGATAAACTTTTCGAAGCAAACCATTTTGGCACGGACCTTGATAAGTCAATCCATGCCTACTATGATGTCAAAGCAAAGCAATCGAATTGCATGGGTATGAGTTCAATCGGGAATTCGTGTTCGTTAAGGTTAAGGACACAATCGCGGAGTATGGAATCAATGGTGATAGATTTTCCGTTAGCGACGTCATTCGTAAAAGATTCCGGTAACTTAGAGCATGTACATTCAAGAATTGGTTCAAATTCTATGGATACAAAACTTTTATTCGCACCAGAATCAAATAGTAGCGAAGCATAAATTCCATTTATGAGAAACGTACCATTCACCATATGATTATCATTTTGCGCTTGGTTTGCGTTGATATTGAAGGCACGTACACGAGGCATCTGCGCATGACCTTGGTTGACTTGAAGGCATTGGGTGCTAAGGTGGTTAGGATCACCACACTCAGTGGCGGACCCAGGATTTTTGGACAATGGGGTCCAAAAAAAAAAACACAAAAAAACAAAGAAACAAGTATCGAACCCATGACCTTTTGTGTGTTAACAAGGGGTTTTACCACTGCACTAGGCTCACTTTCATTGTTATGGTGTCCATCTAAATTGTTTTATGGGGTCCGTAGACAATTTTATATACCGTTTCTACTACTTTTTAAAAAAAGATTGGGGTCCGGGGACCCCGTTCCTCGTAACGTAGGTCCGCCCCTGACCACACTTATAGCAAGCACAACCATTGTTAGCCGGTGGTCGTTGGTTTTGGTTTTGAGTTTAGGTATGGTTACCTTGTGGTCTAGGACCACTTTGGCATGCGGAGGCTATGTGTCCATACATGTTGCAAGCGGTGCAATGTCAGCATGTGGTTGACTTAAATACTAGTTTGACCCATACTTATCTAAGCAAAACAAGGTTTATCAATTGCAATTTTTTTTCTTCACGTAGAAGCTTAAATTTTGGGTTTCAATTTCCCCTTGGTACGTATAGATGACGATAAAAACGCAATAAGGTTTACAAAAGACAATAAAAACGTTTGACTCATGGTTGTTCTACGCCTTATTAACGGCTATTATAGTTGTGCATTTCAGGTATGTGTGTATCAGTCAACTACCATCCGTCGTAGCGAAATACCTGGCTACAAGAGGGTTGTGCCACCATCTTGATCAAGCTTCTCAATTTCTTTATCACCAAATGTAGGCCTGTAAACGAACTGAACGTTCATGAACTGTTCGTGAACTTGTTCGGCAGGAAGTTCGTTTGTGTTCGTTTATTTAATAAACGAACGAACATGAACAAAAAACTTTGTTCGTTTAATTAAATGAATGAACATGAACACACCTTGTGTTCGTTCATTAATGTTCGTGAACGTTCGTTTATGTTTGTTCATTTATGTTCATGAATGTTCGTTTATGTTCGCTTAAATTTTAGTAAATACATATATAATTATATTTATATGAATATTAGGTTTTCTAACTAAATATAACTACTAGTAATTGAGTTTTCTAGTTAAAAAAAAATGAAATTTAAAAATTTTTCTTAGATCGTAATTGATCACTTACTTAATATTTATATAAAAAACTACTTAATTCTAGCATCTATAAACGTTAATTTAGATGTGTTTCCAAATAAACTGTAATATATTAGACTTGTTTGTTTGTGTTCACTAATGTTAAATTGTGTTTGTTTATATTTGTTCGATTACGTTAATTTTTGTTCGTTTGTGTTCGTTTATGTTCGTGAACTGTTCGTTTAGGCTTTAAACGAACGAACATAAACGAACACGAACAAGCCCGATTTCTTAATGAACAAACACGAACAAAAAAAAATGTGTTCGATTATATGTTCGTGTTCGTGTTCAGTTAAAGTTAAATGAACAAACACGAACATGCCTATGTTCGTGTCCATTCGGTTCATTTACAGGCCTAACCAAATGTTTTCAGTTCAGATACGTATCACCAATACTGCCACCACCACCATTTTCGGGGAAACTAATGTTTTGGATTGTGCTATCTAGAAGTGTTTCTAAGTTGTACTACTGATAATAAACTCAATATACAAGTCGGGTGTAAATTTGTGTTTGAAAGTTAATGAATTAGCCTCCTGACCATTTATCAAATATCTTTGTTTCTTTCTATAAGACTAAAGGGTATGGGGGCCGGCTGAGGCCCGGCTAGGACCGGCGCCGGTCCCCCACACCGCCTCCCTGGGCTCGGCTCGGCACAACCGGCACCCCACAGCCGGGGTAGCCAGTCCTCCCACCTCCTTCCTTCTCTCACATATACCTATACATACATACATATATATACACAAAGGGGTTCATCCCCCACCCCCTAAGTCCATCCTCTCCAAGCCACTCCTACGTGGCGGCCCATCCCCTTGGGGATGAGGCTCTCCATACCCCTTAGTCTAATGACCTGTTACATACACTATGTAAACTGTCTAAAACAAAATGAAATGAGCGCGTGTGCACACCCATATATGTACTTAAAGATAGTTTGCTTGACAACCTACGGTAATGTATAAACCCGTTACATACAAGATAGTGTACAAAATGGAATGAGGGTGTGTGCAGTGCACACCCATGTGTACTGCAGCTCAGGACAAATTGAACCGCTTGATGGGTCAAAGTGTCAAACCATACATGCGCACAGATAAGACACGGTGGTCAACCGACAATGTGTACTGCAGCTCAGGACACATTGAACCGCTCGATGGGTCAAACCATACGTGCGCACAGATAAAGATACCACCGACAATGCTACTGTCACTGCAGCTCAGGACACATTGAACCACTCGATGGGTCAAACCATACGTGCGCACAGATAAAGATACCTCCGACAATGCTACTGTCACTGCAGCTCAGGACACATTGAACCGCTCGATGGGTCAAACCATACGTGCGCACAGATAAAGATACCACCGACAATGCTACTGTCACAGGTGTTTCTCGAAGAGAACCAAGTTTAAGATTCAAAGAAAACAACAGGTTCATAAAGGAACAATATACACCATATTTCCAGCATATGTAGCAACAAGAACAATTGTTTCCTAAATACAACTTCTCTCCCATTAATTAAACAAAACGACCAACCGACGAATCTTAACAATACACGACATTATGAAACTCAAAAACACAAATCTTTACTTGAGATCCATCCACTCGACACGAACAGCCCGATCACACATGTTTTTCCTTCAAATCTGTTTTAACCTTCTTAAACAAAGCTTCATATGTGCAAGTTCAGCTTGTGATATTTATACCTTATCTTATTCTAACCTAATCAACCGAGCAGATCGCTGAATAAGTTAGGGTTTTGACTTGATGGGTTTACACCCATTTGCCTAACAAGTGCATCTTTGTCCAAAGCATCTTTCAGGCTTGGACCCTTGGTCAATGATGCTGTTCTGTTGCTTGAGTTCGGTGCACTATTCATGTTATCTTTCTGACCATTTGTCGATGAGTCTGAATAAAGAGACATAAGATCCGGACCGCTAGAAGTCGTAGCAACAGCGCTACCATCTTGGCTCAAATCAAGAAGACCTTCTAGTTGTTTAAACGGGTCCACAGCGGAAGAATAACTACTCACGGCACCAGTCGGTTCACCCAAATCGAGCAAGTCAGGTGGCGGTGCCAGTGACTGAACTGCTGTAGTTACAGTCGTGGGCTGTGGTTTATCTTCTCTGTGATTGGTTGTTCTTGAAGCCTTACCGTGCCCCACAGCACCACCAGATTGCTTCCTTTCATTCCTTTCAGTTCTGCCTCCAAACAGTGATGCAGCCAGTTTCTGCTTTTCTTCCGAAACCTCAACAGGTGGCTGTCTCGGTTCACGTGATTTAGCCGGCACGTTATCCGATTGTGTTGCACCGTTAACCGCGGTCCTAAAAGAATCAAAGTTTGAGGTGGACGAGGATGCAGCAGATGAGTAAGTAGGCGCACCCCACTTCTTTTGAACCCCATCAAGACGTAACCTTAGGTCGGTCGAGCCCGAACCCGCATCAGATATGGGTCTTGAAGATAAGGTAGGCTGATAAGAAGGCTCGGGTACGGGTACTAATTCGGTTGGGTAAGTAACCGCTGGGGGTAGATTAGTAGGGACCACGGGTTTTGGAACCTCGTAAGCTTCAAACCTAAGAGAATGAGCTGGATGTTCATACGCGTTATGGTTTCTAATGCTGCTAATATTTAGGGTTGTAGATCGTTCATTCTCGGAGACATACGGTTCAGCCCCTTGTTCTAACGCCGTCTGGACATAACCATCAAGAAACGAAAGTGTCTGATCGATCTGTGCATGTAAACATTGGAAAGACTTTAAGTTATTAACCATTAAGATTTGAAATTTTTGAAAGAGTAAAATGCCATTTTCGTCCCTAGGTTTGGCCAGTTTTGCGACTTTTGTCCAAAGGTTTGTTTTTCCGCATCTGGATGCAAAAGGTTTAAAATCTTGCAATTTTCATCCGGCTCGTTAACTCCATCCGCATCTGGATCCAAAAGGTTTAAAATTTTGTAATTTTCATCCAGCCCGTTACCTCCATCCATTTTTCTCAGTTTAGTCAAGGGTATTTCCGTCTTTTTTGTTAACTTAAAGGGCAATTCGGTCTTTTCAGTAGTATTCGTATTCGGTCTTTCTAGATGAAATGAAAAAACCGAATTGCCCTTTAAGTCGGTTAAAAAGACGGAAATACCCCTAACTTAACGGAGAAGAATGGATGAAGTTAACGAGCCGGATGAAAATGGCAAGATTCAAACCTTTTGGATCAAGATGCTGAAAAACAAACATTTGGAAGAGAGTCACAAAACTGGCCAAACCTCGGGGACAAAAATGCCATTTTATTCTTTTTGAAATTACAGTTATATGTACAAAGGTCACCTCAATATCTTCACAGCTTGCATCTAAAGGCATTATATTCTCTATGGCGTTCGCATCCAGATCGAGGATCGCTTGGAATTCATATGCACGTTGTTGAAGATCGGATGAGTGAGATGCTGATAATTCCTCAAGCAATGATTGGCACTGCAACATGAGATGAAATTATGAAAACTCAACGTTGAAATACCATAATTTATATTCTGAGAAATTTTTAAAAACTCCGGTAAACGTTTACTGACCTCTGGTAACAAACTTGCTTTTCTTCCAGCTGCTTTCTCGAAACAATATACTTTCATAAGTGCGGTCACTGCATATGCCTTCATAATTACATACGCCATTTAGTACTTATATATACAACAATTCTAGGAACAAATGCTACAGTAGCTTTTAGTCCTTTAGTAGTTTTTTTCTTTGTTTTTGTTTTTCTTTTGTGTATCTCACCCCTCAACTTTCAGCACTGACACTTACACCCTCCTCTACGTTCTAAAAACTTTGTAAAATGTCATTTTGACCCCCCTTGACTTTCTAAAGTCTCAAGGTCAACATTCTTTAACTTTCGTAGTTTTTTTCTTGGTTTTTGTTTCTCTGTAGCATCTCACCCCCTAAACTTTCGGCATGACACTTACCCCCCCCCCCCCAAAAAAAAAAATCAACTTTGTAAAATGTCATCTTGGACCCTAAAACCTAAACCCACTACACCACCTAAACACTCACCCCCACCCCGCAAAAAAAAAAACCTCACCAATAAACCTAACCCTATCCCCCCCACCCCCCCCCCAAAAAAAATGCTAAAAACTAAACCATAACGCTAAACCCCACAACTAAATGCTAAAAAATCTTTAAAAAATAATATTTTTCAAAAAAAAATCGCTACTTTACGTCACCCAAAAAAAAATTTTGGGGTGGGTGGGGGTTTAGGTTTTTGGGTGGTGGGTTTTTCTTTTTTTTTTTTTTGGTGTAGTGGGTTTATCTTTATGAGCCTTTGTACACATCTTATTTTTAGGAGCCTTTGTATTTGATCCTAAACCTTAACTTTGGTAGTTTTTTTCTTGGTTTTTGTTTCCGTCTGTTTGACCCCTTCAACCTTCAGCATTGACACTAACACCCCCTCCACTTTCTAAAAACTTTCTAAAAGGTCATTTTGATCCCCTCGAGTTTCTAAAGTTTCAAGTTTATCATTCTTTAACTTTAAAAAAAAACACTATTTTCTCACGTTTTATTTTCATGTACATATCGGCGGGGTATAAATTCAAAATGGTTTACATTTCAAGGTAACTTTTTTCGGAAATGAGTCAAGTCAAATATAATACGTTTTCATGCTTATTTTTATGTATGTGTTCAGTTGGTTTATGTTTTGTCGTAAATTTTGTTCGGAAACGAGTCGGATCAAAAATAATGAATTTTCATTAGACGATATAAATTCAAGTTATTTTACGTCCCGATGCCGTAGCAACGCGTACTAGCTGTTCATAGAGCTACTGAACATACCTTGACTGTATCATCACTAGAATGTGCTTCTGCCACGTCACAAAGCTTGCCACTAATGTAGGAAGCAGAATATTTACCATCTGCGGTTCCGTATTCACCCAACACCCAACATATAACCTGCGTTAAAGCTAATGCATAAGATTAAAAAGAAAAAGAACCGATTAATGCTGTCCACACCAAAATGATAATGAAGCATTAACCTACCTGGAGAAATGCTGATGGAAGTTTCGGATCATCGACTATTTTCAGGTAAGATTCCACCTGCAATTCCAGTTATACAACCAAAAAGAACCTTTACCAAAAGAAAATATCCCACCACTAAATACTATATTTGAAATAAACATAAAATAACTGAAATTAGGGGTGACAGAAAACCGAAAAACCCGATTTCACCGAAGCGCACAAAAAAAAAAAAAAAACTGAACCGAACTGATTAACCTAAAAATTCATTTTTTAATGTTTGTTGCTATTATATTGATTTAGGAATTATTAGTTTTATTCTTGAATGTTAAGTATTTATAATAAAAAACATTAACATGTTTATTTATTTTTGAAATAATTTATCCACTGCCTACAAGAAAAAACAAAATTTAACATTTAAAATAAATGAGATTTCAAAGTATTATAAAAGAAAATGTCTTAATAAAACTTTGGATAAACATAAAAATAGATTAGAAGTTAGGTTTATGTGAACGATATTAGTTAAAAAGGTTAAACATAATAACTTAAATGTAAACATCAAAAAAAGATTATTAAATCTTAGATTATACTTTTTATATTTGAATCTTACGTAATTTTGTTCCAAAAACCGAACCGTTGATAAAATTGAAAAAAAAAACGAAACTGAACAGTTATCAATAACCGAAAACCGAACATTGCGGTTTCGGTTTTACCATAAAACCGAACCGTGCACACCCCTAACTGAAATAACACAAGTGTCACATAATTCAAGAATTACATACAGCGGATGATCTCAACTGGCTATCTGCCGCATCATCATCCTCTCCAAATCCCTCAGCAATTAACCGCATCAAATTATGTGCCACCTTAGGGTTCACTAAATCCCCAGCATGCTGGAAAACTTTGTTCATTGTCTGTAAATCCCGACAATAAAAATTATAAAATTTATGAGAACAAATCTATAAAAACGACACGTCATCTTAATGTATATGCATGTGTAAACCTGGATAAACCAATGGTTGCTGGGAGCAAATTGCTCTGCAAGCTCCACACATCTTGATGCTGTTTCGGTTTTATAATGACTATCATTTATGCTAATCATGTAATCAATCATACGGTCTACTATCACTTCCACATTGGACGATTTCGTCATTTTATAAAGCAATTCAAAGGTTTTCCTCTTTAGAGTGTCATCTGGGTCCTGCATCAACAAGTAATTAATCTTAAGGGTAACTTTGTAAATAGTAACGAAGTTTCAAAATAGTTCTAATTAGGTCACTCATAAATATTTTTGTTCCAGTCAGATCACTGAAGTTTACTTTAATGTTCTAATTCTATATATTTTACCTAAATAACAAGTAGCCAATCCAACATAGCATTTCTTTTGTTTTCCTTTACTTATTATACGACATGGCTTAAAAATGCCAACTAGATAAATAAATAGTTACAGAATTAACTGACCTCTAAGCAATCAATTACAGCAAGTTGATGTTGCTCAGCAATATCTGGATTTATTCGTATCAATCGACCAAGAGCATCGATACCCATATACTTCAAATTATGACTGTCACTCTAAAATGAAAAACAAAATATTAGCAAATAAGATGGGGCGCATAGGGCTGTAAACGAACCGAACGTTCAGCAAACAGTTCGTGAACTGTTCGGCAGGAAGTCCGTTTATGTTCGTTCGTTAAATAAATGAACAAACACGAACAAGAAATTCTGTTCGATAAGCTTAACAAACAAACATGAACAGAGTTGTGTTCGTTCGTTTTTGTTCGTGGACGTTCGGTAATGTGTTCATTTATGTTCGCTCGTTTATATTCATTTGTGTTCATTCATTTAAAGGTTTTTCTATGTTATACTTTTATTTTATTGGTTTTAGTTTTTAAAAATTTGAAACCATCGTTATACTATACGCCTCCGCCAACATCCCTAATTTGACCATTTCAATTTCAATCTGTGTTAAAGCTTGACAAAGTTCTTAATTTTTGTGTTCATTATGATTATTATGTCAACTATGTTCGGATAGTTATGTTAAGTACTTATTCTTTCTGGATGAAAAATGCAGATTTTATTTAAAAACGTATACTTAACGTCCGTTTGTGTTCATTTACGTTCATGAACATTTGTGTGTGTTCGTTTACCTTCAGCAAGTGTTCATGAATGTTCATTTTGTTAATGAACAAGTACAAACAAGAAATCTTGTTCGGTAAGCATTCGTGAACCATTCAGGAACATGTTCATTCCTTAATAAACGAACACGATTGTTCGTGTTCGTTCGGTTCGTTTACAGCCCTACTAGCAACGCATGAAAAATTATAAGACATACAACATACACTTTAGGTGTTAAGAGTGAAGAAGTGAAAAACACCTTGAGGAATTTAGCAATTGCATCAGCAGCGGATTCCAATAATTTGGGACTCGGTAGTATTGAAGAGATGCAACATATGCATTCGTAAAGAATGGCATTTCCTATGTTACTAGTTGTGTCACTTTTCCTCATTATGTCCCCGATGACTGTATACATTTGCTCACTGGACTTTTTGTCACCACTACCAAGTAATGCCAGGATTTTTAGCAACTTAATCTGCATATTGAAAAGAGCTAATTATGATGCCAAATATTAAGACTTGTTTTCAAAAAAAATCCAACTTGAGACAATATCAATAATTAAAATTACAAACAATTTTAATATAAGATAAACAAATTATTTATAGGATAGATACTCTTAACTCTTCTTTTTTTCTCCAAAATTTAATAAGAAACAAATTATTTATCTTGTATATGTATTAGATATGATATATTTAATACTATTGTTTCTCATGTAAAAGGATAGCAAGATGATGATAAAGAGCACATGCAATCGAAGATGCATGAACTTTAATATGATCTAGCTATAAATCCAGTAAGAAAAAAAAATCAGATATGCATCGCATGTATGCTTCTTACTAAATATGTTAAGATGTCGGTATCCGATGAAATGAGATGAAAATAGGGCATGTAAGGTGTTTAGACAATGGATTTAAAGTTAAAATCAGAGTAGCGATAAAATACGACATATCCTTAGGGACACAATGTGAAGAGTAGAGAATACCATCACAGGTAGGAATTTTAACACTCATATACACCTCATAACTCCGTCGAATAGACATTCAGTGCATCCTTACTGCTATTCTAATTTCTAACTAAAAAATACAGAGTACAAATTACCTCTATTTGTCCATGCGATAATACCTCTACATTTGCATATACTTCTAATTATGCCTGGTTACCAACACTAGCATGATTAAGAAGCTTATTCCATAGCGTTCACGTGCATACAATCTTGAATAGTGCCTTTCTATGTATGTGGATATGTGTTAACCAATAAGTGGATACTGAAAATCTAAAATTCTAAGGAGTTAAGAGTGGGGTGGTGAGTTTATAGATGTGTGTGTAAACAAATTTAAACCAAACAGATAAAAAGGGTAAGCTATTGCGTGATTATATATTAAACATGCCAGAAGAGAAAAATATAGAAGACTACTTGTGAACAAATAACAAAGTTACCAACGTTAAGTAATGATTACTAGCGGGCAACATTAAGAGAGTAGAACCGAAACTTATATAAAAGAAAAAGAGTAAATTACGATTCGGCCCCTGTGGTTATATCACTTTTACCCTTTTAGCCCAAAAAAAGAATTTTTTAACATCTGAGCCCCCAACGTCTTTTTTTCTAACCCTTTAGGCCCCTAACGTCTCTTTTTCTAACCCTTTTGGACCCTAACATTCAATGGATGGGGTTAGTGTTAGGGGCCAAAAGGGTTAGAAAAAAAGACGTTGGGGGCTCAGATGTTAAAAAATTCTTTTTTGGGCTAAAAGGGTAAAAGTGATATAACCACAGGGGCCAAAATCGTAATTTACTCAAAGAAATGTATTGCATCGCTAGCAAACAGCCCAAAAAAGGAGTGTTTCTTTTATTAAGAAAGGAGAAATAACGTTTTCCAAGAAGTTGGCTATAGAGTATCTGCTTGTAGGGCTACTTGAAGTGCATACCTGTATGAAAGGAGCAGGTGTCTGATGATAATCGTAAGTTTTTGGCAATCTGCGTTCAGCAACTTGTTTAAGAATGTTGACAAAGCTTGCAACTAAATCCTTGTAGGGATTTACATCTATTGTGATGAGATCATATAAAGGGCAAAGTGTAGCGCCCATCACACCAGGGTCATTATCAGAAAGTTTCTGCAAAATAGAAGACAAAAAAATCAAGGATCAGAAAATGTTAATTTTATCACAAAATGAGCTTTCAAGATAACTGAAGACACATTCCAGTAAGAAGAGAAGATGTGCAAAAATAACTTTTTTCATTTAATTGCATGGTAGACGTCTGTTGTAACACAACACGTCACGCAAATAAATCATCGACAAAAAATAGCAGACACAATAAATACGAGCTAAGATATGATGATTCCGCTCCCTAAATACTCAACTATATTTTGCTCGAATCAAGTAGCCAAAGTAAGCACCTTTGTGCTGTGTTGTGTACGCAAACTATAGTTTCAGCCGTACAAATCATTCCTCTATTTTCATTTAATTGTATCGGTAGATGTCTGTTGGTACTTGGTACTCGCACAACCAATTCAAAGCTAACTTTGTTTTTAACTAAACAGATAAATTAGATCATCATATATCCGCTTTTTAAGCCAAGAATAGCAAGTATCACGTAAGATGTCCCCCTTTCCAACAAGCTTGATTCAGTTTTTTTACGTAAACCGACCCCAAAACGACAAGCCAACTAATAAATGCAATGCATTTAACAGTAACATATCATTGGTTCATATCAAACACAAGATTCCGCCACAACAGTTCGAAAGGATCCTGAAGCATTCTCCTCACAGAAGAAGCTATTCAAAGAACAATAGAATTACTGAAAACTTACCTTTAACTAAAACTCAATCTCATGCCCGGCTGGCAGAGTTTCCGGAAATCAGATTCAATATCAAACTAACCAACATTCAAACTTCTAAATGCAAACATCATATCCTTTACACTCTATAATGCAGATAAAATCATACAATCACATCTACACAAGTAAAATGTACCTTTTGGAAGCTATTAAAAACAATAGAATTACTCAAAACTGTATTTTAAAACTAAATCTCATCTCCAGCTGGCAGCGTTTCCGGAAATCAATATCAATATCAACCTAACTAACCTTCAAACTCATAAAACATAAACATCATATTCTATACACTCCATAATGCTAATAAAATCATACAATTAAATCTACTGATCTACACAACTAAAATCTACCTTCCGAAAGTTCTCCACAAGATGATTAACCGATGACGGAGCTCTCCGATAAAAACTATGCAACGCCATAACCGCCTTCTTCCGCACCGCCTCCTTCTGATGCCCCAACAACTCCACCACACTCCCAATCACCGCCGGCACAGTCTCCTCATTAATCAACCTACAACACGCATTCAACGCGGCACACACCACCAAATAATTATCCGATTTCAAATCCTTCTGTATCGTATTCACAATCAATATAATCAAATCATGATCCTCATTCAAAAACAACGTAACCGCCAAATAACCGGTTCGTTTCAGCAAAACCGAATCGTCATGCGTCATCTTCACCGCGTGAATGTAACCGAACGATGCATCGTGCCCTAGCATCTCTATATACACTAATCGGATAATATACTCTTTCATCTTACGTTTCGGGATGTCTGGCTCGTTGATACGGCGTTTTAACGTTTCGATCTCGTGTAACACGATGCGATCTTCTTCCGATTTGGATCTGGTTTCGCCGATTGATTTGATGAGATCGAGAAACTCTTTTGACTGGTTGAAACCGCCCTGGGAGCCCATTGCGAGCTCCCTGCCGATTGTTTTCAGCTGCTCCATGGTTGTAGTGTGTGAATTTGTTGATTTTGTGTGTGAATTTGGGTGATTTCTAGGGTTAGGGTTTTGGATTTGGTGAAGAAGATTTGGGGATTTTCAGTAGGTATATGAAATTTGGGGATTTTGTGGGAAGGTGGTGAATGTGGAGAGACACGTGGAAGGCACGTGGCTTGGGTTCGTATTGTTGTGTTTGTGTTCTAGGCTAGAGATGGAGTTTGTTTGAAGAGAATGGGAAAATTAAAGTGTAATAATGTGTTGTTTGATAATGACTTTTTAACAAATGAATTTTATGATCTAGTTTTGTGTAATGGTAGATTTAGAATTTTTTCTATTTATGGAGATTTTCGATGAAGGAAACTTTTGTATAGAAACAAAGGATTACGCTAGGTTTTTTAACTTATCGGATCAAGGAAACTTTTGTATAGAAACAAAGGATTACGTTAGGTTTTTTAACTTATCGAAAAGAAATTACTCGTATTTATTGCACTTAAATTAGGTATAGGTTTATTATGTTGAGGTTAATCTACGTTTTGTGAAAGCTTGAATATTAATGATACCATATGTGGATTGGGGATTATCGAGCAACGAAATATATGCACCAATTAAAAACAATTAGAAGCATTTATACATATACATATATATATATATATATATATATATATATATATATATATATATATATATATATATATATATATATATATATATATATATAGGGGAAGGTTCAAATGAAAACCACTAGTTATTGTGAAAACTAGAAAACTAACTAAAACCCACTAAAAAGGAGGGAGGGAAGACTTTTAATGAAGGAGGGGTAAAATTGGAACAAAAAATATATAACTTTTCAAACATTTCTCATTTCTCCATACGTTATCATTTTAAAACAAAAATGGCACCATAAGATCACAAATTTTCTTATCTTTCATTCAAGTATATTCGAGCATATTTTTTATGACATAAAAAAAGATTTATGGTGTCGTCTTGTTTTCAATACTATTATTATAGTAGTGCACATGTGCAATATAACATGTACTACAATGTGCATTACATGCTTAAAATTAGTTTTTTGATTCTAGTTTAGCTTTTAGGGTTAGTTTTTTGGAGGTTTAGGATTAGGATTAGGTTTTTGGGTGTGGGGGGAGGGGGGTTTAGGTTTTTGGGGGGTGGGGTAGGGGGGTTAGGTTTTTTTCGGGTTTATGTTTAAGGTTTAGTTTTAGGTTTTCGGGAGGGTGGGGGGGTTTAGGTTTTTTTTTTGGGGGGGGGGGTTAGGCTTTTGGTGGGAGGGTGAATTTAGGTTTGGGGGGGGGGGTGGGGGGTTTAGGTTTTTGGGGGGTGTCGGTGGGGGGTGGGTTAAGTGGTTTAGGCTTTCCGTATTAGTGCACATGTGCAGTACAACCAAAAAAATTTTATTTTATTTTATTTTTTTTTGAAATTTTTTTTCCATATATAAAAAGTAGCGATTTTTCTAAAAAAAAATTGTAAAAAAAAAAAATTTGTATGTTTTTTAGGTTTTTTAGGCTTTTTTAGTTAGTTTTCGAGTTTTCACAATAAAAGTGGTTTTCATTTGAACCATCCCCTATATATATATATGACCGCCATCTGTCGTCATCTTCCCACCTCTGCAAAACGTGCCATCCACCCTACCACACCACTTCACGCTTCTAGTTTCTACCGTCTCATCCACCCTGCCATACCACCTAATGCTTCGAATTGCTACCACCACTATAGTCGGCATCACCTAATGCATCTGTCCCTCACCAGCACTCTTCTACGAGATAACGCCATTAACGTCGGTGACACAACCACCACCAAATTCAAGGCTTTCGTCAGGCAATTAAGACTCCAGCAGGTACGATTTTCGCAATTTAGGTTACTCTTTTCAACTTTCATTGCTCGTTTCTAAGAAAACTGGGTGTCACCGGAAATTCGGGTATAAAACCGGTTGGGGTTCTTTGGTGCGCTTGGCCTCTGGTAGTCGGCACCGGTGGCATTGGCTTCCGCTTTCCGGTGTATTGGTTTCGTACTTGCCTATTCATTTTCCATGCATTATTCATTATTTCTGATAGTTGCAGCAGGTTCGTTTTTAAATTTTGAGATTTTCTTCATCATTAAGCTACGTTTGTGAATATGTCCATTTGAATACAGAAAAATAGTTACACTTTTAGTTTCATAAATCATAATCCTCATTAAACTCAGCTTCTCTATCCGTCATTATAATGCTTCGAATTGCTACCACCGCTATAGTCCGCATCACCTAATGCATCCGTCCATCACCAGCACTCTTCTACGAGATAACACCGGCGACACAACCACCACCAAATTCAAGGCTTTCGTCAGGCAATTAGGACTCCAACAGGTACAATTTTCACAATTTAGGTTACTCTTTTCAACTTTCATTGTTCGTTACGAAGATAGTTGGGAAATTCTTTAACAAATTGACTGTTTCTTTTCAAACTTTGGAGTCTCAGAAGGGCATCAAGCAACGGCGCTCAACACTACTCCGCTCTCAAACTTGACGCCCTCGACACAACCACAACCAAGCCGAAGGCTTTTGTTAGGCGATCACGACTCCAGCAAGTAGGCTTTCACAATTTAGATTACTATGTTCAACTTCGATTGTTCATTAAGAAGAAACTTTGGGGAATTTTTTTAATGAATCGAGTCATTTTTTCAACTTTGGAGTCATAGAGGGTAATGTAATCTTGAAGAAGACGCTGATGTTCACCAGATTCATACAAGTTGAAACTAATAAGAAATTTGAATAAGTTAATTTATTGAGAGACACAAGAATACCGATGAAAGAAAAGTAGGGGTTTATCACTGCACTGGAATACCGAGTAGAGATAGTGCTTCGTACAAATTTGCTGCATTTGCTTATACTTTTTCCCACATTTATGCGATTGCTTCTTATTAGTTTTAGTTGAAGTGCATTCTGAACTACACATGGATATACATAACAATTAAAGGAAGTTTTGGTAGTCTAAAGTATGCCAATTGCTTCTGTTTGTTTACTTACTATTATATATGAGAAGGCTGTTTTTTATATAAAGTATTCCAATTAGAATCATAAGAGTGAGTGACTGGCTATATTAGGTTGGGTAATTTCTTGTGCTGAAGATGATGTATTTATTGTTTCTTCTGTTTTGGGTTATTCATAATTAAACCATCAAATGAATTTGGAATTTCGAGACATTAGCAAAAGATTTTTTTTTTACATGAAATTAAAAGTGACTTAAGACTTTATATTCAAACATCCAGTACTTGTGCTAATTGTCTACAATGTATGTATTTAGCTTGATTTATTAGTTTATCGCCCATTGTCTAGTATTGACTTATATAGGTTGGAAATCTAAATTGCAATACATGTGTTACATGAGTTTGTCTATAGCTGTCAGTGACGCAAAATTTGTAATATTACACACCTTCTAAACGACATGTATTAAACAATTCATTCTTCTTTGTCGTAAAGTGCTTATTAGTTTTGTGTCCATTCTTTGTTGGAGGTTCTTACCAACTCATTACATTGGCAACTTTACCTTCAATCTAGTAAAATTTGTAATTTAGTATACTATTTTTTTACATTCTTACTTTTTATATGCTTTTGTGTATGCACATTTTGTTTGCTTAAAAATATGTTGCCCTCGGACACGTCTGGCAAAAGGCGGAGAATAGCTAGCTCTTATGAAACAGGTGAAACTTCTAGCACATCTCCTCGCTGCAGGATTTCACAACGGTTGCATTCAATCATTTCTCAAACTTCGGGGTCAATAGAGAGGTCGTTGCCAATGTATTCAGGTTTTGGAGATTGCACTTATATTTGTGAACACTGCAGTGCTCTATTTTGGTTTGTTGAGAGGGTTTTACATGCTGCACATGTTCATCATCCTCGCTACAATCAGTGTTGTAAATCGGGCTCTATGAGGTTGCCTTTTCCCCTTGAACCACCACCTGATATTAAGCAACTTTTTCAAGATCCTCAGTTCCTGGACAATATTAGAGCATATAACAATATGTTTTCTATGACCTCATTTGGGGTAGAGGTTGTCGACACTATTAATGATGGTCGTGGTCCTTGCGTTTTTAAAATCTCAGGCCAAGTTTCACACTGGATCGGATCTTTGTGCCCTCCACCTAATGAGAAACCACGTTTTTTACAAATGTACATATACGACACAGAGAATGAGATTTCAAACAGACTTCGATTCTTCAATAACTCAGATCAACACAACCTTTCAGATAGTATTGTTGACATGCTCAACCAGTTGTTAAATACCTACAATGGGTATGCTCGCCTCTTTAAAAACGCTAGCGACATCTGCAGAACGACAGAAGGCAGTTGTTATTCCATTCGTCTTTATAGTAACGTACCCGATAGAAGATATGGTGCTCCATCTGCAGACGCATTAGGTTGAATATTATGCGGTGACGATTGCAATGCTAGCAACTATGACATCATCATTCACTCAAAAGACGGAATGCCTCAGAGAGTTGGTAAGCTTCATCAATCTTATATGCCATTACAATATCCCCTTCTATTTCCTTTTGGTGAAGAAGGTTGGCCTCCGAAGCTTCAACTGCGTAAGGTCGATGGTTCTAAAGACAAGGGATTGACCGTTAACATGTACTACAGTTATCAGATTCATGATCGTGCAGGTGTTTATTCCCTCCTCTTGAATGGTGGGCGACTTTTTCAACAGTATTTAGTAGACGCTTATTCGTGTATAGAACATAATAAACTTGATTACTATAAAGCAAATCAAGATCTATTTCGTTCAGAATATATCGTTGGCATGTATGATGCCCTTTCACGAGGTGATACAAAATGTCATGATATCGGAAAGTGACGTGTGCGCGTATATATGTGTTTTTGCAATGAATCTAACACACGATTCGGTTTTAAATTTATAAAAGTGATTTATACTTCAACATTAAAACACACACGAAAGGGCAAGTGTACCCCGTCATATATGTAGTAAAGCATCGGTAAGAACCAAGTATCGATCCAAGGAAGTGGGCGGAGAAATAATACTAGACCTTTATCATTAAATTACCGGTAGGAAGATAATTTGTGTGATTTTCTAAAAACTAAAGTAAGCATAAACAAAGATGTAAAACAACATATTAGACTCCAAATAAGAAAATAAGTATATAGCCTTGCTTTACACATAACCAAAGCATGTCAACTATGTCGGTTTTGTCACTAGAAACATTTGGTCAATTCTTCATTTTCAAGACAATTAGTATCCCTTTCGGGAATCCCAACATGAAAATCATTCGGAAAGCTAAAACGATAAACACACTTTAACCACCTAAGATTGTTCTTTAACGTGCAATTGATAAATGTCTATTAAAATCTCTTAACAATAAGTTAGTCGTCCGTTAGGAGTTTTCTAACCTCACTTAATCAAGGAAAGTGACACCAATAAACACGATGCAACCACTGAGACAAGCATAAACTAGATTAAATCACAACCGAGTTCATTTTACAAATCTTGCACATAAATTCACCAAGATAGCAATTTTGGCCTAAACTACTAACTAAACTAACAATTCATGACAAGAATTCATAACGACACCATTTAACCTGTTAAGGCCCTTACGCGTAGGAAAGCTTTCTTGATTAACAATAATTAAATTTTATTAAACCACTAACCATTTCTAGTATCATGGTGCACACATTCAAAATTGCTAAACTAGTTTAACTTGTTTGAAGTCTACTAGCATATGATTAATTAAGCTTTGATGACGGGGGTAGCCCAAGACTAAATAAAATGACTAAATATGTAAACGCTCAAAGGGTTAAAGGGTTCAATGGTTGAAAAGCTGAGGAGATGAAGTAAAGCAATACGGGAACAGTAAATAAGTCACATCCCCGGACAGCTCCACCAACTCGCTAGCCGCAAAAGCAACGCAGGTGTGCAGAGCACACGCTATTATCCAGGGGTCAAAAGGCTTTAACCCCCAAAAGGGGAAACCCCTAACTGCAAAGCATAGGTCACTAGTCAAATGCATTCTTCTTTGGGAGATGTCTTCTCCTATAAATTGACACTTCATTTACTTCAGAAGACATCCCCGGCCAACCCTGATTCTCTCAGTCTCTGGTCATTCATCTTGAGTGCTTGCTTCATGCGAGTCACTCTCTTTCACATCCAACACACACATTCTATTTGCTCCTTCATCCGAACCTGAACATATGCAGGAGAAGGATCCTTAGCAAATAGCAAAAATAAACTAGTGAACCTCCTTCCACGTCTTGCAAACGTGGGGGGACCCCACGACCTGCGTTAGGCAAAGTTGAACCCTTCAACCCTTTTGCCTAACCAGTCCTGCTACTACCGCTGGTCTACTATTTGTTGCATCAACAAGTTAGCGCCCACCGTGGGGCTACGCCACTATTTCTTCTCAAAAAGACCTAGTTGTGTAGCTCTCTTCTCTTGAAATTACAATGTCAGAAAGTGGATCCCCGGGAGAAGTAAATCAGGTCCCAAACACCTCCACCCCGGGTACCAGCCAAGCCCACGTGGCAATACCAACTTCTTTTTCAACACCGGAAGCACTCCCGAGTTTCTCACTTTCAACACCCCAACTACGTCTAGATCTGGAGTCCCTTCTCCCAATGTTGGTGTCTCCGACACCCCAACACATGTCGAGCTCACCCCTGAGGGGGTTGCTAACAATTTCCTTGAGTTGAGATCTCTCCTCAACCAATATGTAAATTGGGAAAGGGAAAAAGGAGTGAGGATTCGTCTAGATTATGATGAGCCTGAACCAACGTTATCTCCCGGACCTCCTGTCCCTCCTTTTGCATCTAGGGAGGAGGCTGGTCCTAGTAATCCTCCAAATCCTAACCCATATCTGTACGTGAGACCAAATCCTACAACACACCCTCTCTTTTCATCTCAACCGGCTACTAGTGGTGCTCCTCTGGGCCATGAGCTGACCTTAGATCAGCTCCTACAGTCCCCAGTAACAAGCTTTCCATCTTCTACAACAACTTCATGGGAACCAGCCCTGTCCGTGCTTCCATTGGCACGAAGTGCAGTTATGAGCACCCCCTTGGAGTTAGCTGCCCAGTTGCACCTGGAAGCCTCCAAGGCTTCAACCCTATGTCCCAGATGATGACCCAGATGATGGCCAGCTTCCCATGGCAACACTTCATCAATCAAGTGCTAGCCACTCAGGGGAACAACAATGGTAATAACAACGTGGGTACAAGGGTTGAAGAAGATTTGGCCAAGCCTTATAAACCAAGCAACCTTTCATGCTTTTCACAACAGATAGCCGATTATGACTTCCAAACGAAAATCAAGATGCCGGCCCACATTAGAACATATGATGGGACGGAAGATCCTGAAGACCATCTTCAGATCTTTACCGGGGCAGCGAGAATCGAGAAATGGTCGAACGCGGAATGTTGCTTAATGTTCATGCAAACCCTTGTGGGGTCAGCAAGAATCTAGTTCAATTACTTACCTGCTCGGAGCGTTCGAAGCTTTGATGATCTTAGCAAGGGGTTCTTAGCCAATTTCTCCCAACAAAGGCGATATGTCAAAGATGCTACAATGATCTTCCAGATCAAGCAAAGAGATGACGAAAGCCTTCGAGAACTCATAGAGAGATACAAGAAGGAAGGTCTAACTTACGTGGAGGCAGATGAGAAAATGAGGGTGGCCGATTTTATGAACGCCATCACATCCAAATACCTCACAAGGGATTTCAACAAATCCCTCCGCAAGACCTTGGAAGAAGCCCTTGAAAGGGATGAGGCCCACATTCGAGGAGAAGAGGCTGTGGATATCAAAGAACAAAGGAAGAGAGGACCTAGCTGGCGAGGTAACAGCCCAGCTAGAAAGAGAGGAAACTTTAACTCCTATGACAGACGCCAAAAGGGTTTAGATCATCGAAGGTCTGAAGGGCGCAACCCTTCCAATAGGGAAAAGGGCATGAGTTTCACCCCTCTCACCAAGACTCCTCAAGAAATCCTGGCAACCGAAGAGGTTAAGCAAAACTTTTGACCTCCTAGGCCTCTTCCCAAAAGCAGAAAGAATGAAAACTCAACACAATATTGTGAATTCCATGAAGAAAAGGGGCACCACACCAACGATTGCTTCCAACTTAAGAAAATGATTGAAGAAGCTGTCAAGTCTGGAGAACTTGCTCACTTAGTGAAGGGAGTAAGGGACAAAATGGCTGAAGGGAAAGGCAAGGAAGTCAATATGGTGGATTTTGACGGAAGGGTTCCACAGAAAAGACAACGGTTGGAAGCTTGGGAGCTTCAGTGTGTTTGTTTTCCTCCAACAGAGAAAGATCCTCTTTCAAACCCTCTTGTGATAGATGCAACTGTGGTAACGTTACAAACAAGCAGGGCTTACATAGACACTAGAGCGGCCACTGAAATCATGTTCGAGAAATTCTTCAACCGCTTGAGCAATGAAGAACGTTCAAGGCTTCAACCCTCTAGGACCTCCATAAAAGGTATTGCCGATGTACCCCTTAAGCCTTTAGGGCAATTGACACTTAATATTCGTTTCAACGAAGGTCAGAAGGAAAGAATCCAACCACTCACCTTTGTGGTCATCAGCATACCTTCAAGCTATGATGTAATCATCGGAAGGCCAGGACAATGTGCATTTTACATGGCCATATCTGTTGGTCACGGCACAGTCAAGTTTCCCACCGAGAAGGGAATAGCAACCCTCCAACCCTCTCACGAAGCCTACTTGGCTGAAGGTGAAAGTTCCAAAAGCGAAGAGGATAGGCAAAGGATGGCCATCAATCCTAGATACCCTGAACAAAAATAAGGGTCAATCCAAGCCTTTCATAGGAAACCCTCTCGTATCTCGAAAAATTGTTAATACACTACAGCGATGTCTTCGCTTGGTGTCCAGAAGATATGACAGGGATCCCTCGGAACATCGCCGAGCACGAATTAAGAATACCACCGGATGTCAAGCCCGTGGTTCAAAAGAAAAGAAGTTTGGCACCAGAAAGGAGTCTGGCCGCATGCCAGGAAGTTGAGAAGCTTATATCAGCCGGCATTCTCCGAGAGGTCAAGTACCAATCATGGGTTGCAAACCCAGTTATGGTCAAGAAGCCAGACAACTCCTGGAGGATATGTATAGATTTCAAGGATCTCAACAAGGCTTGTCCTAAAGACTGCTATCCACTACCGGAAATCGATCTCAAGGTTGACTCGCTCACCGGTTACCCTTTTAAGTGTTTTCTTGATGCTTACAAAGGGTACCATCAAATACTCATGAAAGAAGAAGATGAGGAAAAGACGGCGTTTCACACTGATAGAGGAATCTTTTGTTACCAAAAGATGCCTTTTGGCCTCAAGAACGCTGGAGCAACCTACCAACATCTAGTAGACAAAGCCTTTGCAAGCCAAATTGGTAAAAACATGAAGCATACGTCGATGACTTGGTGATCAAAAGCAAGACGGAGTATCAAATGCTTGACGACATCCAAGAAACTTTCAAGAATCTCAGAAAGGTTAACATGAAACTTAACCCTGAAAAATGCTCATTTGGATTTGAAGAAGGAAAATTCCTGGGTCACATTGTCGGGAAACAAAGCATCAAGGCTAACCCAAACAAAGTAAAAGTTGTCCTCGAAACCAAACCACCGAAAACCAAAAAGGAGGTGGAAAGCTTAAACGGGAAACTTGTAGCCTTGAAGCGTTTCACCTCCAAGTTGGCTGAAAGGTCCCTACCCTTCTACAAAACACTCAAAAATTGTTCTGATAAGAAGGATTTCAAGTGGACTGGTGAGGCTGAGGAAGCCTTCAACCAGATGAAACAACATCTCGCTTCCTTGCCAGACATTGCAGCTCCGGAAACGGGAGAATTAATTTCAGTCTATCTATCAATTGCTGAAGAGGCCATAAGTGCAGTCCTCACCATCGAACGGGACACGGCTTAGGTACCCGTTTATTTCTTCAGCAAAACTTTAAAATTGGCCGAGACCAAATATCCTCCCCTTGAAAAGCTTGCCCTAGCCCTAGTTCAAACAGCTAGAAGGCTTCGGAGGTATTTCCAAGCACATCCTATACAAGTGGTCACTAACCAACCTATTAAGAATGTGCTTGAAAAACCAGAGAATTCGGGAAGGCTGGCAAAATGGGCAGTGGAACTAGGTGAACACAACATCACCTACGTCCCACGAAAAGTTCTCAAAGCCCAAGTCTTGGCTGACTTCATCGTGGAAGTCCCGAACCAAATAATCAATGAAGTAAACACTACCACCACTGAACCCTCCAACCCTGAAGCCTGGAAGCTTTTTACCGACGGAGCTTCAAGCGTTGAAGGGCTGGGCTAATTTTGATCAACCCAGAAGGGTTGGAATTTACATATGCTCTTCATTTTGACTTTCAGACCACCAATAACGAGGCTAAATATGAGGCACTGATCGCCGGTTTAAGGTTGGCCAAAGAGATGAAAGCCCAAAAGCTTGAAGTGTTCACAGATTCATTACTAGTCTCAAGCCAAGTAAACGATAGCTATGTTGCCAAAGAACCCAACATGAGAAGATATAAGGAAAAATCCAAGGAGTTGATGAATACCTTCCAAGCATGCTGTATCAAACAAATCCCCAGATCCCAAAACAAAAAGGCTGATGCCTTAAGTAAGCTAGCATCTCTCACCTTTGCCCACCTCACTAAGAAGGTGTTGGTAGAAGTTCTGAAGGTTCCATCGATTGATGAATTGGAAGTTCAAGACGTAGTCACCGAGGAAGATCCAAACTGGATGACTCCTATCAAAAAGTTCCTTAAAAATGGTGAGCTACCCGATGATCAAGTAGAAGATGAAAGGGTTAAAATCAAAGCAAGGCAATATGTGCTGCAAGGAGAAAACCTTTACAAAAAGGGTTACTTTGCCCCATTGCTAAGGTGTGTTGGTCCGAGCAAAGTAATTATTTGATCAAAGAGGTTCACGAAGGCATATGTGGAGCTCATTTTGGAGCTAGGTCGGTGGTTGTAAAACTCATGAACCTTGGATATTTCTGGCCCTCAATGCACCGTGACACCACTGAGCAATTGAAGAAATGTGATGCTTGCCAGATTCATGCACCAATCCCAAAAAATCCCAAGCATGATCTTGTCCCAATAACCTCGGCATGGCCATTCCATAAATGGGGAATGGACATTGTTGGACCATTCCCTCCAAGCAAAGGAGGAGTAAAATTCTTGCTAGTGGCAATAGATTATTTCACCAAGTGGCCCGAGGTTAAACCACTCGCAAAGATCACAGGCAAACAGGTCATTGACTTCGTTTGGGAAAACATCATCTGCCGTTATGGATTGCCGGGAGTAATTGTTACCGACATCGGGAAGCAATTTGCTGAGAAGCCTTTCAGCGTTTGGTGTTAGGAGTACAGGATCAATCAGATCTTCAGCTCAGTGGCTTACCCGCAATCAAATGGTCAGGTCGAAAGAACAAACAGAAGTATAGTGGCAGGTATCAAAACAAGATTGGGAAGGTACGAAAGCAACTGGCTCGACGAATTGCCTAGTGTTCTATGGGCCATAAGAACAACCGAAAAAACAAGCCATAAAAGAACACCCTACAGCCTGGTATTCGGATCCGAGGCCGTGATCCCAGTCGAGGTGGGAGTTGTAACACAACGAATTGTCAACATGGATCCCGAAACAAATAAAAAAGAGACCATGTTGAACTTGCAACTCCTAGAAGAGACACGAGACCAAGCTGCAATTCAAGAAGCCAAATATAAGTAACAAATGGAAGCCTACTACAACAAGAAAGTCAAGAACGAACGATTCAAGCCGAGGGACCTAGTCCGTAGAAACAATGAAGCTAGCAAAAAAGAAAATCAAGGAAAGCTTGGCCCAAAATGGGAAGGTCCATATACCATCCCCGAAGCACACAAGGGTGGATCCTACAAGCTAGCAGATTCAGAAGGCAAAAGGTTTCCAAGGCATTGGAATGGCAAAACCCTGAAAAGGTTCCATGTTTAGACAGGAAAGTTTGGTTTGTATCACAATGTAAATCGGACAACACTATGCATACCTTTTGTAAAAAGCAAGTATGGCTTGAATGAATGAAGTTGTTTTATCAAACTTGTCTTTCTATCCTAAAATCAGGTTGAGAACCTAGCAAAAAACTCCATGGCAAGGGCCATGAAAGGGGATGAGCTCCCAGGCCACATCGCTCAATAGGTTCAAGGGTTAAAGGAACCTATATAAGGGGTGAGTTCCTAAATCAATACAACTCCATGAGACTCATTAAGTTAAAACAAAATTGTCTCATAGACGGGGCTGAACAACCTACACCAAATGTTCCTCAAGCCTTAGAAATACAACCAACAAACAGGCTTATGAAGTCAAATGAAAAAAATGATAGAAAGGATAGGTGCTATGTCTTCTTGTTGAAAACACCAAGGCTAAGTGTCTGCAGCACTGAACCCTTTAAGGTGTAAAAAACATAAAGGCAACACAAACTCGACAAAGACAAAGTTACAAGAAAGCAAAAATAATCCAAAGGATGACAACTTGAACAAAAAAGTTAAAGATACAAGCCAAATCAAATAACAAAACTAAGAAGCCTTCAAGGCTTCAAGCCACCTTCATGACAACTCGAAACCCCAAAGGCTCCAACCTACCTACGAATAGCCAAAAAGCTTGAAAGGTTAAAGCCAACCAAACTGCCTTAACAAAACAGGCACAAGTATAAAAACATAACACAAAGAAAATAGTCAAACATCATACCATAATCAAAGAAAGCCCTGAAAGACTTTCAAACAAGAGTTAAGGCAAGTCCTAGTAACTTGCAAATTTATCTATTGTTCAAACGGCCATAAGGGCCTAGAATACCACCAACAGGAACCTTAAGGGTTCCTAAAGACCTAATATTGTTTAAAGGTTACAAACCACAAATTGTTTTAAAACAAGTGCTAAGAAAGCTACGAATTTCATGCGTCAGTAGAAGGCTTAGAGACCCCAGAACTGCTACCTTTGGCCTCCTTAATCTTCTTAACCTTTTTAGCTTTTGGGCCCAGATCTTCAATAGCCGAACCTTCCAAACTGGCATCCTTCGGAGCATCAGATTCCCCAGGAAAAGTATCTTCACTATCTCCCGAGTAGGAACGTTTCCTTGAAAGGGAGCCAAGCATTTCAGCACATAACTTTTCATTCAAACCATCTGGCTTCAGTTCCTGCAAAACAGAGAGAGGCTTACCATAACAAGAGGCAACCTGACTCACATACGGGTACGACAACCTCTCCATTTGTTCAACGGAACTCTTAAAAACATCGGAAGCCTCGGGACGGTACAGGGGAGACTTCTTTAAGGGATGGCCAGACTCGTGATGCTTATAACCCGCAACAAGACCTTGGTGTTTTCCCAGATTAAGCAGTTTAGTGTGAACATCACCAAGAGCGGAGTTAAACTCTTTAGAATGTAAGAGATAGGTAACCACCTGGTGAAAACCCTGCTCAATGAGCCATTGGTTATCTCCAGTAGCCTGGGCAACCAAAGTCTTCAAACCATCCTTCTCCTCATCAAAAGCTTTCTGTTGCACAGCCAAGGCCTCCCGATCAGATTTCAGCTTCAGAAGGCTAGCTTCAAAGCTCTTCTTGAGATCACCCATCTCAATTTCGTGCCTCCTGGTCAACTCCTCCTCTTTCTTGGTCCAAGCCAATTCCTTCTCAGAAAAGATCTCGAGTTCCTTCTTCATGGCAACAATTGAAGCTTTCATTTTCTCCTTCTTTTTGGAAGCCTCCTCATACTCCTGCATCCCTTTAGCAAATCGAGTAACACCTTCAACCAAAAAGGCAGAAAGGTTGCAGGAGCTGAGCATCATCCTAGAAATAAGATGATTAGCCTCCATCTCAGATATGGCACTTCGAACACCGAGAGGAGCAAAATGAGCCAAAGCTTCGGCACAAACAGCCGGATCCTTAAAATTATCACCAACCTTAACCCCCTAGTTAGGCACATAAACATCTTGACCCTCTGAACCTTCGAAGCTCTCAACACTTTTGGCTGATGAACCTTGAATAACAGGAGGGGTACCTTTCTTAACCAATTTCTTCTTCTTGCTGGAAACAACTAACTCCTTTTCCTTACCCTTGCGAACATCCACAGCCTGATCCCCCGACGCCTCAATATCATCACTAACATCGACGGGCTCTGAACCAGAAGGTTGATCAACACCCTTCAGATAAAGTTGGGAACGACGGGTGGAACCTTTAGAAGCAGTAACCTTAGTAAAGCCTTTAACATTCGGAACATTGACATAACCAGAACCCTCAAACCTGTAATCAGAACCCTTAACAACCGCATTTTCGCCAGGAGTGGCAGCAACATCATCAAAGGCAACATCAGAAGTGTCATCGCTTTTAATGAAATCAAGGGCAGACATAACTGCAACACAACTATAAAAAAAACACATAAGCAAGAAAAGAAAAAGGAACAAAAAAGCAAGAAAAGAATAAATGCATACCCTTCCCATCTCTAATAAGCACCGGATCCCGGTTAGCCTTTTCCCAAACTTTACTTATACCCAACAACACCAACAAATGCTCAGGAAAAGGGCGAAGCCTCGAAGGGCACCCCCTAAGAATTTCTAAAAAACGAGTGTTTATCTCGGAATCAAAGGGCTCCGACTCGTTCAGAACAGCATCCGGGTGTCTCCAAACAAGTTTAAAAGGAACAATTTCCTCCGACACCCAGAAAAACCGATCTTTCCAAACCCCAAGTGTAGAAACCATGGATGATATTAAACAAGTGTCAACTTGACTGGTTTCAAAGGTGAACCAATCACCATTCTTAGCAAGCCGGAAAAAGCGACGAAATGATAAAAGAGTGGGATCATACCCACAAGCCCGACACAGAATCTCAAAGTGTAAAACCCTAGCCATACCAAGGGGATGAATCTGACCAAAAGACACTCGATAATATTCCAAAATATTCAAGACAAAGTTTGAAAACGGATAACGAAGATTGGAAAACTCAAAATGACAACAATACAAGGCGATCATACCAGAAGGACAGTCATTGATGGATTTATCGCAAGCCGGTGCAACCGGTTTATACTTTGTCCCTATACCCCATTCCATACAAAATAAATCGACTTCCTCTTGGGTCAGTCGAGAAAAGGATTTCGCCATATCCTTACGAGCACCCATGACAATGAACAATTAAAGAGAAAATAAGAAAAAGGAACTGACCTGATTTTGAAAAAGGGGGATACTTGGGAGAAATAAAGAGCAAGTTATGTTCTTCAATAAGAAAAATATGTAAATAAATGAGATAATTATCAAACAGGCAGAATTTAAAACCGCCGCCTGACAAACTGCCACGGGTCTTGTCAACTGTCTTGTCAAATTCCAAAATTCAAAAACCGTTTCAACGTTTCAACCCTTGAACCCTCGAAGCCTTTGGACAGAAAAACACACGTATAAAAGTCAGAAGTCTTTGAGCTCATTTCCCAAAAACCTCTGACTTGGGGGGCTGATGACGGGGGTAGCCCAAGACTAAATAAAATGACTATATATGTAAACGCTCAAAGGGTTAAAGGGTTCAATGGTTGAAAAGCTGAGGAGATGAAATAAAGCAATACGAGAACAGTAAATAAGTCACATCCCCGGACAGCTCCACCAACTCGCTAGCCGCAAAAGCAACGCAGGTCTGCAGAGCACACGCTATTATCCAGGGGTCAAAAGGCTTTAACCCCAAAAAGGGGAAACCCCTGACTGCAAAGCATAGGTCACTAGTCAAATGCATTCTTCTTTGGGAGATGTCTTCTCCTATAAATTGACACTTCATTTGCTTCAGAAGACATCCCCGGCCAGCCCTGATTCTCTCAGTCTCTGGTCATTCATCTTGAGTGCTTGCTTCATGCGAATCACTCTCTTTCACATCCAACACACACATTCTATTTGCTCCTTCATCCAAACCTGAACATATTCAGGAGAAGGATCCTTAGCAAATAGCAAAAATAAACTAGTGAACCTCCTTCCACGTCTTGCAAACGTGGGGGGACCCCACGACCTGCGTTAGGCAAAGTTGAACCCTTCAACCCTTTTGCCTAACAAGTCCTGCTACTACCGCTGGTCTACTATTTGTTGCATCAACAAGCTTTATCTTTCAACTATCTCAACTAACCAAATACTAATCATCCAACATAATTACTTATAATCAAGAAATCAACATCAATAAACAAGGTTGCAAACTAATCATCAAAGATTAACATAGAAAATGCTTCAAAGTGTCATTACAAACATAATCAACGTACTAATAGTTATAATGAAGCAAGAGATATAGTGTTTTTGCCCAAAGGCTTACATTAATACATAATAATCAATCTCAATGCTTGAAACATAACAAAAATATGGAAAGATCTAAGAATTTAAACCATAAACAAGCATAAGAATGAGAATCCGGATAGAAACGGAGCTAATTGGCACAATATGGCTTGAATCCGGGTCAAAAGCAAAGCCTCCGGAGCCTGTGAAATTGCCTGATGAGCTCCAAAAAACCCAGAATAACGAACAGAATGTTACCGTCTGGTTTTTATAACATTTTGCGATCGCACGGTCGTGCCAATAAAGTGCACGACCGTTCACTTTTTCATTACGTTGCACCATACTTTTGTGACATCAGTAGAGTTGACTGGTCTTCGATCTCGCACGGTCGTGCCAATTGTTGCACGAGCGTGCATCTCCGGCTAGGGGTGCACGGACTCTTGAACGGGCAGTGCTTTCCCGGGTTGGGCTTTGTCATCGATTTTGCATGGGAGTGCCGCATGTCGCACGAGTGTTCCACTCCGAGAAAGGCTTGCACCCCAGATCGCACTGGCGTGCACTGCCGGGCTTGGTTATGTTGTCGGAACCGCACGGTCGTTCCTCTCATCGCACGACCATGCCAAACGCCCAGGACAGAATTCTTAACAGAATGTTCGCAGCTTTGTCGTTTCGTCCGGAAAGTCCTCGTTTTCACTATCATCTTGTTTAGTATGCTGTTTTAGGCCTGTAAACAAAAGTATACTTGATTAAGTATCCGAATGACGGTTTTACGGCCAAAAACGCATAAAATGGGGATAAAATGGGGGACTAAAATATGTGTAAATTAGTGAATATCAAATCTCCTCACACTTGAACCTTGCTTGTCTTCAAGCAAGCTAAACTAGAATGCAATAAAAGATAGAATCTAACAAGAACGAGAATTTACAAACTATTTATTAAAACAACTACAAACGGTTAGCCGGTTTTTCGAAAGACAACATCAAATGAATCAAACCAAACAAGCATATGCAAATATATGTAGATAACCAAAAATCCGTGACGTCACTTTCAATTGACTTAACATGCTAATCTTCACACAACTCACAATGTTCATACATACTCGGTTTTATTTGTGAAACATACATAAAATGTGTATGTGCAAACACTTAATGCCTCGTCAATGAAATGTGTAATATCATAAGCTTGTCCTAATGCGAAAAAGTGTAAATCAAGAGGTCTTTACGGGGTGTAACGTTAGGCTTGGGCGAAAGGTATGGAAATGGATATTTAAAGTGGCGAAATGGTTAAAACTCGGTTTTAGCGTTTAACTAGCGTAAAACAATACGACTATACATACTAACGCCTTAAAAGGGTGACTTTTGCGAAATCGAGCTCATCAATCGAGATTTTATCATTAAGCATTCAAAATTGCTCGAAATTTGTCGAATTCACTCTATTTTAGGGTGTTTTATTTTCTGTTTTTTTTTTAGATTTGTACAAAGAACAATAAACTATAACAAGCGCTAGTTAAACGATTATTTTGACCGAGTTTCAACACTAAGAGGTTTAAAACATACAAAGGCTAAATTTGGCTAAGTGGGTGATTATGTTGGGTAAACAAAGGTAAACGGGATGGCTCGGCATGGTTAATCCTAAAGGGTAATGTAGGGTTTTCGGGGAACACAACACAAAGAACAAGGCTAACACAAAGTGGTAATCTAGGTGCCTCTATCACTTCTACACAATTCCGCAAGTTCATGGTCTTAACAAGCATGCTAGCGACAAGTTCTAAATTACACATGACATCCGGCTCACTCCTACATCCGAAATGAACAAATATATAACAATTTCAAGGCTCAAATGTGCTCACATAACGAAAGGAATGGGTAAAAGTGTGAAAATTAACATGCAAGTGTTTCTTTGTTTGTCATGCTTTCCGGTTTTCTTTTTCAAAATTTATTTTGCTTGTTGAGTTTTTATCATGTCTGAAGTTTTCTAAAACACAACTAAATAGTTTATTTGCTAAAAATATATACAAAATACAGATATTTTTGAATGAATTTTCTGATTTTTTATTTTTTTTATTTTTATTTATTTTTTATTTTTAATTTTTTTTTAGGACAAACAAAGTTAACAAGTTAAACCCCTCCCCACACTTGAACTTCGCATTGTCCCCAATGCGAAACCCGAAATATAGAGATAAAGGAGAATAATACTCCCCTGAAGATGATGTTGATGCAACGAGACTTCAAAGCTGATCCTGTGATGTGCTCCGGTCAAAGACGTGCTAGCCAAAATCTGCAATTATGTCACAAGGTACAGGAAAACAGAACAGAAACAACATAAACATAAATAAACCATAATTTACATAAATATAAGTACTAAAATCCAAACATGACATAAAGCAAACATACGAAAGTGTCGGAAATAAAAAGTACATATCCGGGGGTGTTTTAAATAATAACCAAAATGAACACCCGATAAACAAAGAACTGAAATTACAAAACCACCAACAAACCACTCCACCGTCTCGTAGTCATCGTCACCAGCATCATCGTCCATGTTGGATGGGCCCGCACCTCCGTAACCAGGTGGGTTCCCGTATGGGAACTGTGGGGGCTCCCCAAAGTAGTTCAGGAAGGCATTATGAAGCTCCCCAAAAAGGTATGAAAACCCGGCCTGCACCCCCTGGTGCATAAAGTCCTTGTTCGCCCTAATCTGGTCCTGACCAACTCGCAGCTGCTCCTGCGTAGCATACAACTGCTCTAAACTGGTGCGCTGATGCTCTTGACTGACCTGCATTTGTTGAAATTGGCCATAGAGCTATGTGTACGAGGGAACGCCCGAGGGCCAGTAATGATGCTGTGGTGAGTGGTGCTGCTCTGGTGAGTGTGGTGGGTCCTGATGCTGCTCGTGCTGCTCTCCCATCTCCTCATCCTCATTCTCCTCCTCTGCCGGAGGCAACGGGTCCCATACCTCGTTGTCCAAACCCTTCAATCGATCCCCCCGATCCGTCTCAGCAATAAGCCCCATGGCTTTCAACGAACGAATGTCAACATATATGCCCTCTGTCACAAGAGCCAGTCCCTGAAGTACCTCATCAGTCATTAACCCCAAGTTGTAGGCGATCTCGGTCACATACTGACCGCCATGAATCTGACTGTTGGGTGTTCTCCCTGAGCTATTCACAAAATACTCCGCCATCCTTGCAGCTAGGTTGATGTGTACCCCCTCAACCAGCGCATAAAGAAATATCAGATCTGGTGTTGGACAGTAGCCTAAACTGTCCATGCACCCGCAGACGGTATGGCTGAATATATGATGCATCACTCGATGCAGAAGGTCTCTCAATCGTGAAGCTTTCGACACTCTAGGATCCTATGGGTCACCAACTGCATTTTGAGCCCAAGACGTGGCCCGCGCTTCATCACTCGGGAAGGTGAACTCATTTATGAAGAACTCTGAATCCATGTCTTCATTTGTGTAAATTCCAAGTCTCCGACCCAATCTACCCACCGACCAACTATGCCAGCATCCGCCCAAACTGAAAGTTATTCTTTCTTTGTATTGGAAGTTTGGCCTTTTATACGCTTTGGGCTTGTTGTAGTAATAGGTAGCAAAGAATTCTATCGTGAGTTCACGATAGATCGGGTGGTCGATAGATACCAAGCGCAAAAACGGGATAGTAAGCATGTCCTCAAGTCGTTCACGCTGATTTAAATCTCTCATAACATCCCAATCTAGTCTCCGGGGGATGCCGAACTGCCCTCGTCTATTCCATAAAGCGTTACGTTTTGGGATACAAAGGCTTTCCCGCTCGTTGTTTTCATTGAATTGTTAGAAGAGATGACCCATCTGTAATGAGGAGTAACAATAAGAACAGGAGAAACAGAAAAAATTTCATTCGGAGCAGCTGAACACACTATTATGAAGATTCTGTCTCGCTGTACTGGGCATTTGGCACGGGTGTGCGACCAACCGCACGGTCGTGCGTGCCCGAGATGCAGCAAGGGTGGTCGGCAATAGTCGCATCTGCACGGCGTGCGACCAACGACACTACCGTGCAACACCGAGACCACAACAATCCATCGTGAGCAGCCGGAACTGCACGCCCGTTCCACCCAAGGAACGTCCGTGCGACCCGTTTTCTGCAGTTTTTCAACCCCTGTTTTAAAACAGCAAGATTTTTCCAAAATCAACAAGTTTTTATGCAAACAGGGGGCAGAGAATCAAACGGTTGTTCACAAGACATATGATTCTTGCAAGGGTTAGGGTTTCGATTTGTTTATGAAGAGAACCCTAAGAATCCTTGAAGAAATCGAACAGATCTAACCTAGAACATGGATAAGACAGAAAATCGAAGGAAAAGAACATACCGTGCGAAGAGATGTGCGAAACCGTGCGATTTGAGGCAAAATCGCTCTGGAACGGCTGCAGCAGGTTAGGGTTTTCGCGACATGTGAGAAATGGCAGCAGATGGGGATTTTTATATTGTACAAATGACAAAACTACCCCTGCCTTTCGCACGGGCGTGCGACAGCTCGCACGGTCGTGCGTCACCGAAAACGTTTAAACCCTGCACGCTGATCTCGGAACTGCACCGGGTGTGCGACTCGAGGTGCCGGCCTAGCCGCAAACACACGGTCGTGCGGCCCCTGGCACGGGCGTGCCATATCTGCAGACATGTCTGTTTGCAGCAGAAGGCTGTTTCAGTAGCCGATTTCGCCTTTTTCCGCCATTTTTACCATCTACAAACTGTTCTAACATTATTCCCACGTAGACCCTTCGCTCGGCATATTTATAAACTGTATAAACTAACGCAAACTACAAAACACACCTAAATTACGCTTAAACTACAAAAACACAAAAAAGGACGATTCTACCCCTAAAGCGCCAAAGACGCTCTTGCTACATTTTTAGTCTTCGAGTCAGTAGCGTAGACTCTCTCCTCCCCACACTTAAGCTGTATGCGGGGTGTGGAGCTCGACAACCTCCACCGCCGACTCGATCGCCCGACCACGTATAGCTTCAAACGATGCCCATTCACCTTGAAAATAACGCCGTCCGCGTTCTCTATTGCAACAGTCCCGTATGGAAATACCTCTTTTACCGTGTACGGTCCTGTCCAATGTGAATGAAGTTTCCCGGGAAATAGACGCAACCTCGAGTTGTAAAGAAGAACAAGATCGCCCGCTTGGAATTGTTTGTGGTCCTTCAAGCGTTTATCGTACAATCTCTTTGTGCGCTCTTTGTACAACACGGAGCTTTCATAAGCGTGTTGTCGCAGCTCCTCCAATTCATGAATCTGAAGAAACCGGGCTTCACCTCCGGTTTTTAAGTCCAGATTTGCGGTTTTTAGAGCCCACATCGCCTTATGCTCTAATTCCACTGGTAAATGGCATGCCTTTCCGTAAACAAGCCTAAAGGGAGTAGTCCCAATAGGCGTCTTGTAAGCCATACGAAAGGCCCACAACGCTTCATCGAGTTTATCCGACCAATCCTTGCGGTTTGCACCTACCGACCGCTCAAGGATTCTCTTCAGTCCCCGGTTCGTGACTTCCACCTGCCCGCTTGTCTGTGGATGATAGGGTGTGGATAAACGGTGATGCACACCGTAACGGGACAAATCGCTCTCGAGCTGAGTATTGCAAAAATGCGTCCCTCTGTCAGTGATAAGTGCCTTCGGTGCGCCAAACCGTGCAAACAAACTTTTCAAAAATCTCACGACCACCCTGGCATCATTGGTGGGTAAGGCCTGTGCCTCCGCCCACTTTGATACAAAGTCAACTGCTACCAGGATGTACTTATTTCCTCGTGAGGGGGGAAATGGTCCCATGAAGTCTATCCCCCAGATATCAAAGACTTCACAAACTTGTATCCAGTTCTAAGGCATTTCATCACGTGCAGATATGTTTGCTGCCCTCTGGCAGGCATCGCACGCTCTAACCCAACTCTGCGCATCACGAAATATAGTCGGCCAATAAAACCCGGAATCCAGCACTTTCTTGGCGCTGAAATTGGCTCCATGGTGGCCTCCGGTAGGTCCTTCGTGACAGTGGCGCAGAATGTCGGTCGCCTCTTTTCCTGAAACACACCTCCTAATCACCTGATCAGCACCAACCCGAAACAAGTAAGGGTCATCCCTCATGTAGTGCTTGACGTCCGAATAGAATTTCCTCTTTTGCTGGTGAGTCAACCCTTTAATCAGAATCCCGCAAGTAAGGTAGTTCGCAAAGTCAGCGAACCATGGCGACTCATCGCATATCTCAACACTAATCAACGACTCGTGTGGGAAATTGTCATTTATGGAATCCCAACGCGTGTCCTTGATGTCTCCATGCTCCAACCGAGATAGATGGTCAGCCGTTACATTCAACGCACCCTTTTTGTCTTGAATTTTGATATCAAATTCTTGCAGCAATAATATCCATCTGATGAGACGCGGTTTAGCGTCCTGTTTGCTGAAAAGATATCTGATGGCTGCGTGATCAGTATACACTATTGTCTTTGAAAGTACCAAATACGATCTAAATTTGTCAAATACGAAAACAACCGCCAAGAGCTCTTTCTTTGTCGTGGTATAATGCTCCTGATCATCGTGAAGAGTCTTGCTCGCATAATAGATCGGGTGAAAGTGCTTTTCTTTCTTCTGTCCTAACACAACTCCAGTCAGGCGCGACTAAAATAGGGGCCTCAATCAACTTTTGCTTGAGAAGGTCAAAAGCCCTCAAGTAATCATCCCCAAAGATAAACGGAGCGTCTTTCTCCAACAAACGGGTCATGGGTCTGGCGATCTTTGAAAAATCCTTGATGAATCGCCTGTAGAACCCCGCATAACCAAGAAAGCTCCGAATCGCTCTCACCGAGGTGGGCGGTGGAAGTCGAGATATAATGTCTACTTTGGCTGGATCGACTTCCATACCAGCACGCGAAATCTTGTGTCCCAACCCTATGCCTTCTCGTACCATGAAGTGGCACTTCTCCCAGTTTAGGACAAGATTTGTCTCCTCGCACCTCTTCAACATTCTCTTCAAATTTTCAAGACACTGATCGAAGGAATCTCCAAACACTGAAAAGTCATCCATGAAAACCTCCATAGAATCTTCGATCATATCATGAAAAATCGCAACCATGCATCTCTGGAAGGTCGCCGGTGCATTGCATAACACAAAAGGCATACGCCTGTAGGCAAATGTGCCAAAAGGGCAAGTAAAGGTAGTCTTCTCCTGATCCTCAGGAGCGATGGGAATTTGAAAGTACCCCAAAAACCTGTCCAAGAAACAGTAATACGACTTCCCCGACAGACGTTCCAACATCTGGTCGATGAATGGAGGCGGGAAGTGATCCTTGCGAGTAGCATCATTGAGTTTACGGTAGTCAATGCAAACTCGCCACCCAGTGACAGTACGGGTAGGAATCAGCTCATTCCTATCATTCGGGACTACTGTAATACCACCTTTCTTGGGTACTACCTGCACTGCACTCACCCACACCGAGTCAGATATAGGATAAATCAATCCGACATCCAACAACTTAATAACCTCCTTCTTTACCACATCCTGCATGTTTGGATTCAACCGCCTCTGAGGCTGTGCACATGGCTTGTACTCGTCTTCCATCAAAATCTTGTGAGTACAAAAAGAAGGATTGATGCCTTTGATATCCATAATCTTCCACGCTAATGCTTTCTTATGAAGTCGCAAAACACTAAGCAGTCTGCTCCTTTCCTCGCCTGTCAAGGATGATGAGATAACAACCGGCAAACGACGCTCCTCGTCTAGAAATGCGTACTCCAAATAGGGCGGAAGCTCCTTAAGCTCCAAAGACGGTGAATCTTCAACCGACGGCTTCGACTTTTCTTCATTCTCACGATCGATCTCTGTAAACTGATCCGAAATCTGGGAACCATCATCACCAATCTGATAGACTGGCTGCTCAAAATCATGGCCCTCAAGCGTAATGCCATCTAGGTCCCCACACAACAGATGTGTGTCCGAATCAATCTCCTCAATCATGCCCTAGAAATGTGTGCTCACATACGTGCCAACAATGTCGACATAGTAAAGCGCATCATCCTGACTCTGCGGGTGCTGCATTGACCGCTTGATGTCAAAGGTCACATGCTCATCATTCACTCGAAGTGTAATCTGCCCTGCAGCTACATCTACAATGGTCTGAGCAGTATTCAAGAACGGACGTCCGAGAATCAAAGGCACCCTAGAGTCCTCATCCATATCCAGGATAACAAAATCCACTGGAAACATAGACTTGTCAATCTTAACAAGCATATTCTCAACAAATCCACGTGGATACTTGATAGAACGATCTGCTAGTCGAATGCTCATACGTGTAGGCGACGACTCACCTAGATCAAACTTTGTAAAAACCTTATAGGGCATAAGGTTGATACTCGCTCCCAAGTCAGCGAATGCATGGCTAACAGACATATTTCCAATCAAACAAGGAAGCGTGAAACTGCTAGGATCTCCCATTTTTGTGCGTAGACGATTTTGAAGAATGGCAGAGCAGCTTTCGTTCATCACAACACAGGACATATCCTTAAGCTTCTACTTATTCGAGAGGATGTCCTTCAAGAACTTTGCATACTTCGGCATCTGGGCCAAGGCTTCAACAAACGGTATGTTTATATGAAGTTGCTTAAACATTTCAAGGAACTTACCGTATTGTTCTTCATTCTTCTGTTTCTTCAGCTGGCCCGGATATGGTACCGGAGGAGTGTAATCTTTGACTAGCTTCTGGACCTGTGCTGTACTTGCTGGGCGCAGCCTATCTTGCACCTCGTCCTGTGTGTCAGTCGGGACCTTTTCAGTGATCGGTGGTGGGTCTGATATGTTAGGTCCTGTAGTCTTGCCACTCCTGGTCATAATCGCATTTACATGCCCGCGCGGATTTGGCTCTGTATTGCTCGGAAGACCACCTGGGGGTCTCTCCGACATCATCTTTACCAGCTGACCAACCTGATTCTCGATATTCTGAATCGAGGCTTTCTGACTCCTCATTTCTCCCTCGTTAGCTAGAAAACGATCCTCTCTTTGTTGGTATCGTTTTTCAGCCAACTGGTTTGCACTCGTGGAGCTAGAAAGAAGCTGAGCCATCATTTCCTCCAGCTTAGAACCTGATTGAGGGGCTTGCTGCTGGGAGCTACTCCCGGCACCCTGATTCTGATATGAATATGGACGTGGCTGGTAAGGTTGGTTGTACTGCTGGAATTGCCGACCCTAAGCCTGCTGCGGCGCTGGAGCGCTGTGCGAATCCTAACGGGTTCTGATTACCCGTATTCGCTCGCCACCCAAAATTTAGATGATTTCTTCATCCCGGGTTGTATGTATTGTTGTAGGGATTGTTCTGCGGCCTCACCTGATTACTCACGAAATCTACTTCTTCTTGGCTCTCATATACAACTCCTTGAAAGCATGCACCAGGCTCGTGTGACACTCCACACTGGTCACACCCTGAACTAGCCTGTACAGCTATCTGGGACTTGTCGAATTTCGCTGAAAGAGCTGAGATTTGTGTAGTAATGGCTGTGTAGTCATCCACAGCGTGAACTCCTGGGCGAGATGATGATGATGATGTCCGGCTTCTATCTCCTGCTCGACGCGAGCCAGACTTCAACGCAGCTTTTACTATAATATCATATGCTTCGTTCGGCGTCTTTGTTCCTAGATCGCCTCCTACATTCATATCTAATCTCTCCTGCGTGTCATAACTAAGCCCTTGATAGAACGTCAAGACCAGATGTCTCTTGGAGAGGCCATGATGTGGAACATCAATCAACAAATCTTTAAATCTCTCCCAGGCCGCGTGCAATGACTCTCCCTCGTCCTGGCGAAAGGAAACAATCCGGTTTCGTAGCTTGGTTGTTTTCTCAGGTGGAAAATATTTTTTCATAAACAGCTCCACCAACTCATTCCAGGTCCTGATGGACCCAACTGGAAGTGACATAAGCCAAGCTCTAACTTTGTCACGCAACGAGAAAGGAAACTACCTCAACTGAATTGCATCCTCCGAAACACCTGTAATCCTAAATGTTGAACAAATAGCGAGAAAAGCAGCGATATGTCTCCCGGGATCCTCATGCTCACGCTCGTCAAACTGTACTGAATTTTGCGCCATGTTAATAATACTAGATCTAATTTCAAATGTAGGTGCATCTATAGTAGGCTGAAGGATACTCGGCTCCAGGCCTGCTGCTCCGGGCTGATTCGATTCATTCAAAGGTTGCTCGTCGTCCGCCATGATGATGTGTCCTTCGTCGGCTGGGCCCTCGGCCTCAGCGGGTACCACCGGTTCCGTTTCACCAGCTGTGAGAAGCAGGCCAACCGCACGAGATCTTTCGCGAAGACGTCTCCTAAGATCACGCTCACGCTCGTCTGACGGCTCAACAACTTCTGGAGCGAGGGTTGAAAACATCAACCTGCAAACAAAAAATGACACAATGAATATTTTATTAATATAATGTTTTTTTTTGCTGAAAAGAAACAGAATTTATGTAAATAGGGCTGAAAATTTTTATGAAAATCCGTAAATAGGCCCAAAATTTTGTAAAAATTAAAATAACTAAAATAATCGAATCGGCTAGTATGAAAACAATTTTTCGGAGCCGAAAACTCAAAGAATAAATGAATAATAAGTTCGAATTCGAACAAATAAAAGGAATAAAAAAATTTACAAGCATATGAAATGAGCTTGAAAACGAATAAATCGAATTAAAAACAAGAAATACTAACAAATAAATCAACAAATAAATAATCACGAAAATATACACAAATACTAACAAGTATATACACCGATAAAACAATGACTCGGGTCATTCCTAAAGCTCGCCAAATTCCCTGGCAGCGGCGCCAAAAACTTGACGTGTGCGCGTATATACATGTTTTTGCAATGAATCTAACACAAGATTCGGTTTTAAATTTATAAAAGTGATTTATACTTCAACATTAAAACACACACGAAAGGGCAAGTGTACCCCGTCATAAATGTAGTAAAGCATCGGTAAGAACCAAGTATTGATCCAAGGAAGTGGGCGGAGAAATAATACTAGACCTTTATCATTAAATTACCGGTAGGAAGATAATTTGTGTGATTTTCTAAAAACTAAAGTAAGCATAAACAAAGATGTAAAACAACATATTAGACTCCAAATAAGAAAATAAGTATATAGCCTTGCTTTACACATAACCAAAGCATGTCAACTATTTCCGGTTTTGTCACTAGAAACATTTGGTCAATTCTTCATTTTCAAGACAATTAGTATCCCTTTCGGGAATCCCAACATGACAATCATTCGGAAAGCTAAAACATAAACACACTTTAACCACCTAAGATTGTTCTTTAACGTGCAATTGATAAATGTCTATTAAAATCTCTTAACAATAAGTTAGTCATCCGTTAGGAGTTTTCTATCCTCACTTAATCAAGGAAAGTGACACCAATAAACACAATGCAACCACCGAGACAAGCATAAACTAGATTAAATCATAACCGAGTTCATTTTACAAATCTTGCACATAAATTCACCAAGATAGCAATTTTGGCCTAAACTACTAACTAAGCTAACAATTCATGACAAGAATTCATAACGACACCATTTAACCCGTTATGGCCCTTACGCATAGGAAAGCTTTCTTGATTAACAATAATTACATTTTATTAAACCACTAACCATTTCTAGTATCATGGTGCACATATTTAAACTTGCTAAACTAGTTTAACTTGTTTGAAGTCTACTAGCATATGATTAATTAAGCTTCATCTTTCAACTATCTCAACTAACCAAATACTAATCATCCAACATAATTACTTCTAATCAAGAAATCAACATCAATAAACAAGGTTGCAAACTAACATCAAAGATTAACATAGAAAATGCTTCAAAGTGTCATTACAAACATAATCAACGTACTAATGGTTATAATGAAGCAAGGGATATAGTGTTTTTGCCCAGAGGCTTACATTAATACATAATAATCAATCTCAATGCTTGAAACATAACAAAAATATGGAAAGATCTAAGAATTCAAACCATAAACAAGCATAAGAATGAGAATCCGGATAGAAACGGAGCTAATCGGCACAACGTGGCTTGAATCCGGGTCAAAAGCAAAGCCTCCGGAGCCTGTGAAATTGCCTGATGAGCTCCAAAAAACCCAGAATAACGAACAGAATGTTACCGTCTGGTTTTTATAACATTTTGCGATCGCACGGTCGTGCCAATAAAGTGCACGACCGTTCACTTTTTCATTACGTTGCACCATACTTTTGTGACATCAGTAGAGTTGACCGGTCTTCGATCTCGCATGGTCGTGCCAATTGTTGCACGAGCGTGCATCTCCGGCTAGGGGTGCACGAACTCTTGAACGGGCAGTGCCTTCCCGGGTTGGGCTTTGTCATCAATTTTGCATGGGAGTGTCGCAAGTCGCACGAGCGTTCCACTCCGAGAAAGGCTTGCACCCCGGATCGCACTGGCGTGCACTACCGGGCTTGGTTATGTTGTCGGAACCGCACGGTCGTTCCTCTCATCGCACGACCGTGCCAAACGCCCAGGACAGAATTCTTAACAGAATGTTCGCAGCTTTGTCGTTTCGTCCGGAAAGTCCTCGTTTTCACTATCATCTTGTTTGGTATGCTGTTTTAGGCCTGTAAACAAAAGTATACCTGATTAAGTATCCGAATGACGGTTTTACGTCCGAAAACGCATAAAATGGGGATAAAATGGGGGACTAAAATATGTGTAAATTAGTGAATATCAGAAAGCGGATCTTTTTACCATCTTCATTTACCGGGGGGCCACGTTACATGTATAAGCATTACTAAGACACCTTAGCGATTTGCATGGTCCATGGCAACCCACAATACTTCATCACTTTCACATGCAATGTTAGGGGGCCTGAAATTATGAGATAAATGCAACGTGTTGGCCGCGTTAATTCATAAAATCGTCCTGACATCATAGCTCAAGTTTTCCAAATGAAGGTCAAAGAATTTATAAAATTTACAAAATAAGATAAAACATTTGGAGAAGTGGCAGCATGTAAGTTCTTATTTCTCACATTCCAATTTTGTTTCTTTTCTTATAATCACCAAATGTCCCTATATTTGTTTCCTTTGCAGATTTATACACTATTGAGTTTCAAAAAGGGGATTACCGCACTGTGACACTTTAATCTGGGTCACGGCAGCCGACAGAATACGAGAGGCTTCTGTTAGGATCTGAGTTTGGATTGATTGTGATTTGTGTTTGAATGTAGATGAACAAATGAAAGAGTAGTGCATCAGAATTTAAATGGAAGCAAACTTTTCACAATCAAACAGAAGAAATGCTTTCAATCATACATTTTCAACACAGAATCAAATGATTAAATTTATTTTTAAACTCTGATTACAATGCATGTATGATATGCAAATTCCCCCTCAGCCCGAGCTTAGTGTTTGTTCGTGCAGAAAGAAGATGGTGAAAGAGCTAAATAGAACAGTACAGAGTACTGTTCTATTTATAGGCACTTGCAAACCACTGAGCATCTAAGCTGACGTCACCATGAAAATGACATCTAACCTCCTAACAAAATCTAACCTCTGATCTATACAGACACTGCTATGCTAACTACTGATATTACATTTCAATAGATAAAACAAACATAAACTGCTGCTGCATCCTTCCACTGCTGTAAACCCAGCAGTACTTGTCATGATCAGCAGTGCTTGAACCAAGGCAGTAGATTGACCAGCAGAGCTTTAGTTCTTCAATCAGTCTTTGTCTTGAGCAGCAGTTGTAGGTCAGCAGTTTGCATGGTCAACAGATAGGAGGTCAGCAGATGTTGAAACCACTTTCAAGGGGAGAGACTTGCAACCAAACATCTGCTTATTTTGGATCGATTACTCTGATCCAGTTTTGGCATTCATTATCTGTTCCTTTGGCAGGGTTCAATCCCAACAATCTCCCCCTGGAACAGATAATGCCAAAACTCTTCATTATTGTAGATCTTTATTGCCTCATTAGCAGTTCCCTTATTTGCCCTTTGAATTGTAATTCAAAAGTTAAGGCATCTGTATCATCATCATCCCTGCTAAGTGGAAGATCAAGGAGATCCTACAAATCTTCAAGACTCAGGCCAAGAGCTTGTTCCCTTGTTAGTTTCTTCACTTCGCCACCAGACCTGAACACAGTCAATACGTGGGTCTGTTTATCAGTTTTCCACTTTAGTATTTTTGAGTCTGATGGGTTTCTTGGGAGATTTTTATTTGAAGAGGAGTTTGGTGATGCTGGCCTATTCATGACTGACTGAGCAGTACTTGCAGATTGTTCCAGTTCAGATTCTTCTTTCATCATTAACATAATTCTCTCTTTTACAAGGTCATTACTAGCAATTAAATCTTGAACTATTTCAGCACCCAACTGGTTTTGAATCCTTCTTTTATAGATGGCAGCACCAGTGGGAGCAGTGGTTCTCTTGGCTTGCAGCTTTGGTGGTCTTTTTGAAACCTCTGCTTTGGAATAGTCAGGTTTTTTGTGGAGCTGTTGGATCTTTCTTCCTGAGCTCCTCCAACCTTTTATAGGTGGCCCTGACCCTAGCTTCTCCCCACTTTGACACAGAATTCCTTGACCCATAATCAGCAGTGATTAGCTCCTCTTTCATTCTCTTCAACTCTAGTGCCTTTTCAGCTTCAAACTGTTTGAATTTTTCAGGGGGAGTCTGCTGGACATTATCTTTGATCATTTCATGAATCCTATCTGCTTCACTTTCAAGCTCAGGAATGGTCCAGTTTCTGTACATGTGTTTCTCCCCCTTGTATTTCTTGGTTGCCATGATGCTTTCAATGTAGTCTTTACGAAGAGTTTCATCTGCTCTTTCTGAAATTTGTTGACATACATTCTTTGCAAATTGTTCTAAGGATCTGACTTGTGTGGGCAAGAATTGGTAATTCTGCTGAATTTCTCTATCAGATTTTCCTTGAGCATTTCTTTTTGAGATATCCTCTGCTTGTTTAGCTTTGACTTTCAAATATTCTTCAATATTGGTTGGTCTTGGATATCCTTCAACTGATGGCAAACTCCTTTTAGCAGGGTCATCCTCATAGTAAAAATATTTAATCTCTTCTCTGACTGTTATGAGTTCAAGAGGAAATTGGACACCTGCAGGAGGTAAGGACTTGTAAATTTGAGCTGAAAAGAGAGGAATGGGTTTTGGAATTGTGACAAGTGCTTGGGATTTTGAAGCTGTTGGTGGTGGTGATGGAGAATCATCATCTGGTATGATAACCCTTCTCCTTTTTATTTTAGGAGAAGCAGATGATGTCTTGGTTGGAACAGTGGAGGTGGTTTGAGTGGCAGTGGTTTGTGACTGACTAACAGTTGTTGAAACAACTGGTGTTTCAACCACTGTTGTCATTACAACAGGTGTTTTAACATCTGCTGTCTTCTGCTTTAAGGTAGGAACTGATGGTGGAGATTTTGTTTTTGGTGGTGGTAAGGCAGTGGTAGTGGTGTGTGTTGAAGTGGTGTGTGTTGAAGTGAGAGCAGTTGTTGTAACAACTGTGGTACCAACAGATGTTGATACAACAGGAGTTTCAGCAACTGTTTGGATGGAGGTTTGATGTTGGTAGCTTTTGGATGGTGGTTTTGGAGTATGCTTTGGAAGACTGGATGGTGTGGATTTGGGTTTCCTTACTTTTCTAGTAAGATTTCTTTTTGGAACAGGATTTTGATCATCCTTTTCACCAGAACAACCCTGCTCATTCAGCTCCATGAAAGCTCTCTTCTCCTCATTCCACCTTGATAAATCCTTTGTCGCTCTATCCCTTTTTACACTTATGACACCATCATCAAGTGCATTCTGGGTAACATCAACCTTTTTGCTACCATCTGGCAAGGGAATATTTCTGAGCATTGCATCCTTTTCTGGATCAATATACAACCCATTATCAATCCCTTTCCTTGTCCACTCCTTAATTTTCTCCCTCTTTTTGGCATTATCTGTGGGGATTTCATCAATAAATAGGACTGTTGGTGGAGTAGTGCCAGTGGTTGCCAACAGATGGGCCTTGATAGCCTTGATGTCATCTTTTGTATCTTTGAACCTAGTCTCCATTGTATTTTTCAGATCTTCAACATGTTTTGCATGTTGCTGCTCAGCCAGTTGATGTTGTTGTTGGAGAAAAGGTTGAAAAAGATTCCAGAGCTCATTTGTAGCATCTGCTGGTGGAAGAGCAGGTGCTTGAGGTGGAACAACAGTGGATTGTACCATTTGGACTGTCAACAACTGATGCAGCATTTCTTTGATCTCTGCAACAGTGGTATCCAGTTTTTCAACTTTGTCCGTCAATTCCTGGTATTTTAAACCATCACCCAATGTAATGGGATCATCTGATTTCCCACTAGCAGTGGTTTTATCAGATGTTGAGGTAGGGAGTGTACTCCAAACATCAACAACTGATGCCCCTTTTTCTTGGTACTGGGGTCTTCTTCCTTCAACACTTGATAATTTTTTGATGGAACCAGTGGTTAATACAAACTCACTAGCAGATAACAGAGGTGTTATGGAAGGAATTGCCTCCAAGGAAGTCTTATTGATGTAACCACTGTCCAAATGTAAACCTGTAGGTTCAACACTTGTAGTGGCTGCTTCACTTAGATTACCACCAAGAGTTACTTGTTACTCAAGGGGTGTAACCTTCCCAGGTTGTGTTGGTTGGTTAGCAAAGATTGATACATCAAGCCCAGTCTTTTGTTGAGGTGTATTCTCATGAACAGGTGATTGAGAAGGACTGGTTTGTGCTAGGTTCAAATCAATTGCATCCAACAGTAGTTTGGTGTTTGGGGGAATTAGGGATGTGAAGGTAGGTTTAGAAAGCGAAATTGCCCCGGGTATTGGGCTGTGGATGACGGAAACGAGTGCTTCCAGAGCATCATGATGTGGTGACCTTGTTTGTACAACCTGTTCTTTTTGTGAAGAGACAGGAGGAGTTTCGGCTAAGGTTTGAGATATTTTTACTAACTGCTGTGAGGAAGTAACAGCAGTGGTTTGTTGTGAGTTTTGTGCTGTCACAGGCAGTTGCTCTGGTATCTCATCCTCCAGAGTTGCCTTTTTGGTGGGTTTGGGGGGGGGGTTTGATTTTTCTTTTTCTGTGGCTTTTTGGTGATTTTAGGTGTGGGTTTCAAGGCAGGTGTTTGGCTACCTTGATCACCTTGAGCAGTGGGCTCAGCAGCAGATACCTGAGGAGCAGTGTTTGCTGCTAAAGTCTAGTCAGGCACCTCTGCTTGTGTTTTGCAAGGTGTTGACATTCTTGTAAATGTTTCAGCAGTTAAGCTGTTTATCTGAAAAGAGTCACCTTGATTTATTACCGCAATATCATTTTTACTGAATTTTTTCTCAAAATAATAACTCAAAAATCTTGGAAACAGTAAAAATGATTTTGTTTCAACATTTTTAACCAAATCATTGAAGATTACCTGGGAATAATTGAAATTTTCTTCTTGAAGAATAGCATATCCCAGATTTTGAATCTTCAATGGTATTTCATTAAAAGAAGTGGTTTTATTTGAAACACACATAAGGAGGGTATGGAATAAAAATCGTGTTGCAGAAGGGAAGAAACCTTTTTGTAAGGTATCCCTCTTCATCATTATGTCTGCATACCCTCGCTCAATGAAGTCAATTTTTAACTCGTTTTTAGGGAAAGAAAGTTTACCTTCCTGATCATTGAGCTGAAAGACTTCTGAAATTGATTGCGGTGTTATTCGAACTGCTTTCTTCTGCAGAGTAGAGTTAATGGCTATGACATCTTCTCCTTGTTTTTCAAGGGTACAATTTTTCCAAAACTCTCTCTGAGTTTGCAGGTAAATGGGTGCATCAACGGTTAACAAAGTTTTGTACTTTGATGCGTTGATCATATCGAGGATGGAATCAAATGTATCAATGTTTCCGGGTTTTGTGAGGAGACCCAGAAGATTATGAGATAGTTTATGTGGGATTTCTGTGGAGGTAGCCTTTTGAGAGGCCCCTTTGGAATATTTTGCGGATGATTTCGATTTTGTCATTTTGAAGATGAGAATCGAAGATGAGATTGTGGAGAAATTTGATGAAATGTGATGGAAACTGCTTTGAGAAGAGAATTTTTAAGAATTCAATTCGACAGTGAAACCCTGTTTGGGCTTTGAAAAGGGGTTTTATGGAGGAAAAGTGAATGCTGACGTTGCAGCGGTTACAAAAGATCTGACCACTATGTACTGTCCGCATGCCATCCCCTGGTAAAATAAAGGACAATACTTTTGAACAGTACATTTTGTGAAAACAACTGGTGAAGACAGTAGTTGTAATGGTAATGGAGAACAGTGGATGCTTTTAACTATCAGTAGATAGCCCAACAGTGGATACAACACTGATTTTGAACATCAGGGTTTATCAAAGGAAAATGAGAACAGGGGATGACTTTCAGCAGTGGACAGACTTTTGAAGTAGAACAGACTTTTGAACCCATCAGTGGTTATGGCAGACTTTTAGGATTTTAATGAAAAATTCATTTTTAGCTTATTTTTAAGGATGGATTTTTGATTTTCTGAAAACATTTTAATGCTTTTATTCATAGAAAAACAGGATTTTGCCTGTTATTCCATGTTTAGCATGCCAATCCTAGAGATCAAGCTTTCAAAGGTGGATGTGTCTAATGCTTTGGTTAGCACATCTGCCAGCTGATCCTTAGTTGGAACATGATGCAGAGAAATCAAACCTTTTTCATAGCAATCCCTCACAAAGTGATATCTGATGTCGATGTGTTTGGTGGTTGAATGGGAAACTGGATTTTTGATGATATTTTCTGCTGCCTGGCTGTCCAACATAAGTGGTGTCTTCAAGGCAGTGATACCAAAATCCAATAACTGATTTTGAAGCCAGAGTAGTTGGGCTGTACAGCTTGCAGCAGCTATGTATTCTGCCTCAGCAGTGGATGTGGAAACAGCTGCTTGCTTTTTGCTTTGCCAAGACACTAAGCAATTGCCTGCACCCTCCTGAAGTGGACTTCCTTGTTTTATCACATCCAGCAAAGTCACTATCTGAAAAACCTGAAAGCTCAATTTTACCATCAGCTGGATACCAGATACCAAGTGTGGGAGCACCTTTGAGGTATCTGAATATCCTTTTTACAGCAATAAGGTTTGACTTTCTAAGGGCTAATTGGGATCTTGCACAAACACATGTTGCAAACATGATGTCTGGTCTAGATGCAGTTAGGTACAATAAGGACCCAATCATGCTTCTATATAAGGTCTGATCAACCAAATCATCCTTTTCTTCAGACATGACCAATTTATTGGTTGCAATGGGTGTACTACATGGCTTACAATCATCCATATCAAATTTCTTTAAAAGTTCTTTGGCATATTTGCCTTGATGGATGAAAGTACCATTTTGCAGCTGCCTTACTTGGAGACCAAGAAAGCACTGGAGTTCACCCATTGCACTCATTTCAAACTCAGCTGTCATGAGTTGCCTGAAATCTTCACACATTTTATTGCATGTGCTTCCAAAAATGATGTCATCCACATAAATCTGGACAATCATCAAATCCTTTCCTCTCCATTTTAAAAACAGTGTTTTATCAATCCTGCCTCTGGTGAAACCAATGGAAAGTAAAAAGGTGGACAGAGTTTCATACCAGGCTCTTGGTGCTTGTTTCAGGCCATACCAAGCTTTATTTAGCTTGTAGACATGATCTGGATTAAATGGATCCTCAAAGCCTGGAGGTTGACAAACATAAACCTCCTCTTGAATCTTACCATAGAGGAATGCACATTTGATATCCATTTGATACACCTTGATGTTGTGGTTGACAGCAAAGGCCAGAAAGAGTCTGATAGCTTCAAGTCTTGCTACAGGGGCAAATGTTTCATCATAATCAATGCCCTCTTCTTGTCTGAAACCTTGAACCACAAGCCTGGCTTTATTCTTGACAACAATACCCCTTTCATCAGTTTTATTTTTGAAGACCCATTTTGTGCCAATAGGACTCACACCCTCTGGCAATGGAACAAGCTCCCATACTTGTTGTCTTCTAAACTGTTGGAGCTCCTCTTGCATAGCTTCTACCCAGCTGTTGTCTTTCAGTGCCTCTTGGTACTTGACTGGCTGATGGAGTGATAGAAAACCTGCAAAAAGACAAATGTTTTGGGACTGCTTTCTTGTGAGCACCCCTACATTGATGTTGCCAATGATTTGATCTGGTGGATGAGATTTCAAGAAGATTAGCTCTCCTTGGTATGGAATAATGGCATTGAGTGGTGAAGGCTGCAAATGTGTATCATCTGAGCTAACCACTGCTGGTGACTTTGATGACCCAGCAGTGGCTTCGAAAGGTGGTGGCATAGGGGGTAAAGGTGTGGACACCTGCTGACTTTGATCCACTGTTTGAGGACTTTTGCCAGCAGTGTTTAATGAGGTGGAAGCAGTGGTTAAAGCTACTTTGGTCAACAACTGTTGAGGTAGCAGTGGTTGAGCTTTGACAACTGTTTTGAACAACTGATGCTCTCCCTAGTGAAACAGACTTTTGAGGACCTGCACTGTTAGTCTTGACAACAGTATTTTCAAAAGTGAATTTTTCAAGATCAAACAATTCTGCAGGATTTGTAGGGATTTTCATTGATGAAAGTTCATTGAACTTTACATTCAAAGTCTCTTCCACTGCTTTGGTCCGTGTATTAAACACTTTGTAGGCCTTAGCAGTGGTTGAGTATCCCAGGTGATATCCCATATCAATTTTGGCTGCAAACTTTGAGATAGAATCTTTTAAGTTTAGAATAAAACATGGGCAACCAAAAACTTTGAAATATGAGATTAATGGCTTTATTTTATATAGAATTTCATAAGCAGTCTTTTTGTGCCTGGGGTTGATCAAAACTCTGTTTTGGACATAGCAAGCAGTGTTTACTGCCTCTGCCCAAAAAGTTAATGGCAAACCTGAATCTGCAAGCATGGTTCTGGCAGCCTCAATCAATGTTCTGTTCTTTCTTTCAACAACCCCATTTTGCTCTGGTGTTCTAGGGATGCTGTACTGCCTTACAATCCCTTTCTTCACACAGAAGGCATCCAACTCCTTATTTTTGAAATCTGTCCCATTGTCATTCCTGAAGACTTTTACTGGAAGGTCAAATTGCATTTCAACCTGTGACACAAAGTCTTGCAAAATGCCTGCAGTCTCATCTTTTGAGTGTAAAAAGAAGGTCCATGTAAACCTAGAGAAGTCATCAACAATAACCAAGCAATATCTCTTCTTTTTGAGACTCATGACTTGCACTGGGCCAAACAAATCCATGTGCAGCATTTGCGAACACTGGGTTGTTTTGGACTCTTCAATTGGCTTAAAAGAGCTTTTATGCTGTTTTCCTTTTAAACAGGAAACACAGTGTTTAGGACATGAAAACATTTTTTGTGGTAAGCCTCTCACTAAGCCATTTTTTGAAATTTCATGGATTGTTTTGAGATTTATGTGTCCCAGTCTTTTGTGCCATAGCTCTGTCTCTTTGTTAGAGGCAGTTGAGAACAGACAGGCATCAGCTCTGGGGCAATCTCTTGACATGTCAACAACATAAACATTGCCACTTCTTTGAGCAACAAGTTTTGTTGAGCCTTTCTTGATTATTGCTTCAATCTTACTAACCATTTTTGGTCCAACAATCCTACAACAATCCTTTGTGAAGAATGAGCCAAACCCTTTATCACTCATTTGAGATACACTCAGGAGGTTGAATTCCAGATTGTCAATAAGATTGACATTTTCAAATTTTACATTTCCAGACTTTGCTGTACCAGACCCCAGAACTTTTCCCTTACTATTATTACCAAAGGATATATCACCCCCTCCATGAATTTTGAAATCTTGAAGAAGGGCTTTACATCCTGTCATGTTCCTAGAGCCTCCACTATCTACATACCAAAGACTATCTAAGCATGCAGAAGCTCCCTGCACATGAAGTAAAAGGATTAGTTCATAGAGGTCTTCAAAGCCAACAGGGCTTTGGATGGGGTCTCAACAGTGTCTGGGACGGAGGCAGATGCATGGACAGTGGTTAGCACAGGGGTTTGAACATTTTTGAGAATGTTTTTCTCTAACCACTGTTGGGGGTCTTGATCCGTCATCTGTTGATAACCAAAAGGATGCCTGTTCACTCTTGGTTTAGAGGGCCTTTTGTAGGTCTCATAAACGTGTGGAATCCTTTGGTATGATGCTTTTTCCTTGCCTTTTCTGAATTGATTGGCAGGGGGTGCATCAGTCACCTGTACATCTCTTTGGACAGACGTTTGGTTCAGCTGTTTTGTGACAGCAGTTTGGACAGGGACAAACAGTGGTTGTTTCTTGGTGAACTTGACAGATGATGTTGATGGACTCAAAGATGTTTTTGCAGTGTATTCATTCTTTTTTATGTCAAAGTTTTTGAGATACACACATTTTTGAGTTTTGTGATTATCTTTGCCACAGATGGTGCAGCTTTCAGCAGGTAAAATGATGCTTGTTTTGTTTATATCATATGCTTTTAGATGAAAACAATCTTTTGTTAGATGATTTTTCTTTTCACAAAATTCACAAAACAAGTTTTTGATCTTTTCTCTTTTCTTCCTTTTCTCAGATTCCTTTGCAACAGAGTTTTGAACCTCTGTTGGGATATCTTTGATAGGAATGACCTTTGCTTTTGGAGCTTTTACACCATCAGTGGTTGTGAAATCCATTGGTTTGAAATTTTCAAGGATATCACACTCATCAGACCATGTGGGTTTAAATTGGTATTTCTCAATTTCTTCAAAAGTTGAAGATCCCACAGATCTTTCCAGAGTAATTTTGTTACCAAGTTTGTCAGTTATTTTAACTTCTTGGCCACTTTTGTTGGTTGGTATGATTTCAGAAGAAACAGCTTGTATTGCAGCAGTGTTCACAAGATCATCATATTTTCTATGTCCTATACCAAACTTGACATTGCTTTTAAGCTGTTTCCCAAGCATAACCTCATACCCTTTACAAGATTCTACCCATCTTTCACAGGTGATCTGTGTAGACTCTAACTCCTTTTTGCAAACTTGGTATTTTTCTACCATAGTTTGGAGTTGAGTTTTGGTTATGCTTTGTTCTTCTTTTAAGCTGCTGATTTCTTTATCCTTTTTCAGCCAATTTGTTTCTAAGTTCTTTTAATGACTTTTCAAATTTAACCTCATCAGACAAGATTTTATCCCTAAGATTTTCATTCACCTCTTTAATGTTAGCAAATGCAATAATACAATTGTCTGAACACAGTTTTTCAAGAACTTGAGGTGATACCTTAGCAGCAGCCATCATGGCACAATCACATTGATGATCTTCTTCTTCATCAGCTCTCTCTTCTTCCTTACCAGCTTTCTTCAAATCTTTTTTCTCTTTGCCATCTTTGGACCAAGGGTCGGTCAGTGGTTCAATCAGGGTTTCTGAATTTTCTTCCAACAGTGGTTCACCAGCAACTGCAGTAACCACTGCTTCAGCAACTTCATCCACTGTTTCAGCACTTAGCTGTTCACCTTCAGTTTAAACCCCTTCTGGTATTGACTCTAATGCCATCAAACAAAATTCATCATCAAAAGCATCATTAGAAGCATAGAGAGCAAAATTTTCATCACCAAGTTCATCAGGCATGCTGCTCCAATCAACAAAGCCTTGTGTGAAAAAGCTTTGCTGATCTAGTTGTGTCACTGTTGAAGCAGCTTGTTGAGGTGCAACAGGTTGCACTTGTGCCTGAGGAACAGGGGTTTGAACATACTGAATTTGTGGAACAGTGGTTTGAACATAATGCACAAGCACAGGGGTTGCAGCATAATGAGCAGTGTTAGCATGTGCTGCAGGGGCATATTGGGTATAGTGCACAGTGTTTTGTTGTTGTGGTCTAGGGTTTGAGCCAGGGTGAGTGATTATGGGACCAGTGGTTTGACTCCTACATTCCCTAGCAAAGTGACCTAGCCTATTACACTTGTAACACTTGATTTTTGACTTATCCAACCCCACCCTTAAATTCCCATGAAGCCCTGGGAATTTTCTCCCTGTTCTTTTGTAGAATTTGCTTGTTCTAACACTAAGCAAAGCCAATTGATGCAAGATGTCCATCTCTTCTAAGTCAGTGGGATCAAAATGTTGCAAATCATTCAGCTCAAAGCACAAATTATCTGACATCTGGTTTTCAGTATTTGTAGTGAAAGCATAATTTGCAGAGTGAGAATCAGAGTTGCTAAAATTACCCCCAGCAGTTATGTCAATAAAGTGATTATAACTCTGATCCTTACTGCTGCTACCAGATTCTTCCTGACCAAATAGAGCTGTTCTGCCAAATGAATAATCATCAGCAACTTTTCCAGACTCTTGCAACTTCCTTTTTTGGTTTAACTCCCTTTCATAGGTCAGGAGTCTACCATGGAGTTGGGTCAGGGTCAGATCTTTGAACTCAGCTGAATTTCTGGTGACAAAAGCAATTGTGTCCCATTTTTCTGGCAGTGATCTAAGGAACCTGCTATTTTGGGTTGCATTTGGAAATGTAACCTTAACAAGCCTTAGTTCACTGATGAGACAACTGAAACGTTCAAATTGTTGGGTTAGTGATTCCCCTTTGATGTGACAAAACGTTTCATACTGTTGATTCAGAATTTCCCTGTTGTTTTCAATAACCTCTTCCATTCCTCCGAACTGTTCCTTCAATGCATCCCACAATTCTTTGGCACTATTACAATGTAACAGTCCAGCATAGATTTCGTTGGGTAGTGCAGAGGCTATGATGCTAAATGCTTTGGCATCAAGTTCGAACTTCTGAAAATCTGATTCAGTGTAATTTTCAGATGGTTTAGGAACGAACTTTTTAGTGTCCTCTGCACTTGGCACCATAGGAACATGAGGACCGAAAACGAAAGATCTCCAACATCCAGTGTTTTGTTGAGCGAGGATGTGACACATCCTTAGCTCCCAGATGTTGTACTCATTTCTTTTAAGCATAGGTGGTTTAAACAAAGAGCCATTGTTATTTTTATCATCTTGTGATTGCGACATCTTTCTGGTTGTTTTACAGGCACTGATTAATCAACTTTATCGGTGATTAAACCTTACTCTGTTTTTCAACAAACCGAACAAACGATCAGTATCAACAATTTTGAGCTGAACTATTTACGTCAAAATGATTGTTAAATCAAATTTGACTGTCCAAGCTCTGATACCAATTGTTAGGATCTAAGTTTGGATTGATTGTGATTTGTGTTTGAATGTAGATGAACAAATGAAAGAGTAGTGCAGCGGAATTTAAATGGAAGCAAACTTTTCACAATCAAACAGAAGAAATGCTTTCAATCATACATTTTCAACACATAATCAAATGATTAAATTTATTTTTAAACTCTGATTACAATGCATGTATGATATGCAAACTCCCCCTCAGCCCGAGCTCAGTGTTTGTTCGTGCAGAAAGAAGATGGTGAAAGAGCTAAACAGAACAGTACAGAGTACTGTTCTATTTATAGGCACTTGCAAACCACTGAGCATCTAAGCTGACGTCATCATGAAAGTGACATCCAACCTCCTAACAAACTCTAACCTCTGATCTATACAGACACTGCTATGCTAACTACTGATATTACATTTAAATACATAAAACAAACATAAACTGCTGCTGCATCCTTCCACTACTGTAAACCCAGCAGTACTTGTCATGATCAGCAGTGCTTGAACCAAGGTAGTAGATTGACCAGCAGAGCTTTAGTTCTTCAATCAGTCTTTGTCTTGAGCAGCAGTTGTAGGTCAGCAGTTTGCATGATCAGCAGATAGGAGGTCAGCAGATGTTGAAGCCACTTTCAAGGGGAGAGACTTGCAACCAAACATCTGCTTATTATGGATCCATTACTCTAATCCAGTTTTGGCTTTCATTATCTGTTCCTTTGGCAGGGTTCAATCCCAACAGCTTCAAATGTAGATAGTTACTTTACTGCTGAATTCCCGGATCAAAATTCTGAGCCTGTTTTGTATCAGACAATTACTGAATGCATGATTCATGGCCCGTGCGAGTTGCTTAATCCTAACGCTCCTTGTATGCGTGAAGGTAAATGTTCAAAGCATTTTCCAAAGTCGTTTGATACCGCTATGCTGTTTGACAAGGATGGCTATGTTCATTACAAAAGACATGCTACCAACTATCATGTGTCGAGGAATGGCCTCTAAATTGATTGCGGTTACGTTGTTCCATGCAATAAACGTCTATGTAGCCGCTTCAATGCGCACATTAATGTTGAATATTGTGGTTGGAACATGATGATTAAGTACCTCTTTAAATACATCTCTAAGGAGCTGATCGTATTAAGTTTGCAACTCGTAAGTCTGAAACTCATTCACCATCTACATCGTCTGATGTGTCTCCTGTGGTTGATGAAATTCAAAACTTTGTAGACGACCGATTTATTTGCCCACATGAAGCTTCGTGGAGAATTTTGAATTTCTCAATTCATGAACGCAATCCTTCGGTCCAAGTCTTAGTTGTTCACTTGGAGAATACGCAAAATGTTACTTTTAGGGAGAGAAGAAGATTGCAATCTGTCACCAACAACTCGTCTTTTGGAAAAACGACTTTAACTGAATGGTTTTCTAATAACAACAAGGAGTCTAATGGATTGGACCTTACCTATAGAGATTATCCATCTAGATACCGTTGTGAGTTATCCGCTAAATTATGGATTCCTAGAGTCTAAGCAAGACCTGCAGCAATTGACCGCCTTGTGTACGTACATCCTACAGCTGGTGAACTTTTCAATTTGCGCCTGCTACTTTGTCATCAAAAAGGTTGCAAGTCCTACTCTGATATACGTACCGTGTCTGTTACATACACAACTTTTCGAGGGGCATATGAGGCGTTGGGTCTATTAGGTGATGACAAAGAGTGGGCTGGAGCATTCACTGAAGCATCAGCATGGGCCACATCTTCAGAGTTAAGGTTTCTTTTCTGGCATATGCTTTTATTTTGTGAGGTCAGTAACCCTTTAGTTTTATGGCAATCAGAGTGGAAAAAATAGTGAATTCCACTACTCCCTCTAAATCGCTTTAGAAACATAAACCAAACACTCGGTCTATGCAATGGCACACGTTTATTAGTATCCCAATTGTTACCAAAAGTTATAGAGGCATATATAATAACAGGCATATCAACAGGAAAACGTGTGTATATATCTGGAATTAAATTTGTGCATAATAATAAAGACTTACCATTTGTTTTCACAAGTCGCCAATTCCCAATAAAAGTGTGCCATGATATGACTATAAACAAAAGCCAAGGACAACCTCTTAAAAAATAGGTGTTTATCTTCCACAACCCGTGTTTACTCACGGACAATTATACGTTGCTTTCTCGCGGGCAACATCTCCAAATTCACTTAAAATTCTTATTACGTGTAATGAAGATAAAACTTTGAACACTACAAAAAATGTGGTGTTTTCTGAGTTTTTGCAACAAGTAAACCACAATAAGGTCATTCTTACAAAATATTCGTTCTACATATTTTTCCTAGATTTTCAAATTGTATAATAACACATTATTATATGTAACAATGCTTTCAAACAGGTTCACACAAATGAAGCATGAGAACATTTCCTTTTCAAATCTCTGATCTAGGAAGACAGGAAGACCTGAACAGAAGTCAGAGTTTTAAGAATCTGGATTCCACACTTTTAAAACGCCCCAAATTTAAAACCTTCTACCAACATAATAACTTAACAAAAAGTCAGAAAAATCATAGGAAAATTTTTTGCATTTTAACATTAAAACTTCCAAGTTTTAACAAGATTTCATTTATTTTTTCACGTGTTCCTTTAGTAATTTTCTTGAAATACAAATATATTAAACATTTAAACATTAGTTACATTTATAGTTTTTTTGTATAGTGGTTCTTGATGAAATAATGGTATGGGTGAAAAATACAAGTTGTTTGATTGGTTGTTGATGACGGGGGTAACTCAAACCTAAATAAACTGATTAGAGACACAACAGCTTAAAAGGTTAAAAGGTTAAAAGGTTCGGAAATGGTCCAACGGTCATGAACAGTAAAAAAGACAAGTCAGAGCCTTGTCACATCTCCCTTTGCGTGTAAAACCTCCTGCCCAGCCGCAATCAGACCATGTGGGAGAGCACACCCTTTTATCTGCAGGTCCAAACCCTTCAACCCTTAAAAAGGGTAAGCCCCTCACTGCAAGCCAGGTTCACTAGTTAAAGGTTTCTCCTTTGAGAAACCTCTTCCCCTATAAATTGCAGCCCATGACAAGCATGCCATTCATTCTGGAATCAGCAGAAAACTATCTCAATTCTCTGATTCTCCTTCTCCCTCTCAAGAACAAGCTTCATGCTTGCTTCTCTTCTTCTTCTCCCATGAGAACTAGCTTCATGCTTGCTTCTCTTCTTCACTCTAAATAATTCATCCTCTCCAATGATTACATTCTGGGCTGGTTTCATATTAGTCTAAGAATTCAAGGAGAACAACAATAACACTAGTGAACCTCTCTCCACGTCTTGCAAATGTGGGGGGACCCCACGACCTGCGTTAGGTTAACTGAGACCTTGAACCCTTTTACCCGGAGATATCGCTACAGGCCTTGGTCTTGTATTTGTTGCATCAACAAGTTGGCGCCCACCGTGGGGCTACGCCGCTAACTTTATCTTAAAGACTAGTTGTGTAGCTCCATTTTCTCTTTACATCATGTCTGAAAGAGAGTCTCTCGGTCAGGTAAATCAGGTGCCTAACAACACCGATTTAACAACAAATTTTGGTCGGATCTCACCGGTCAGATCTACACCTCTTTCTACTCCCGGAAGTACTCCAACGGAACTATGTTCCCGGAGTTCACTTATTTTAAAACAACAACCCCATCTCGATAAGGGGTTTCATCTCCTCAAATCGGTGCAATGCGTACATCGAAACACATAGATCTAACACCTGAGGGAGTAGCTAGAAAATTTCTACCACTAAGATCTTTTCTCAACTAGCATGTGAGCCTAGAAAGGAAGAAAATGGTAAGAATAAGACTAAATTATGAGGAGTCTGAACCCTCATTATCACCTAGCCCTCCATCTCTTCATTTTGGCAGCTCACGTTCAGCCACATCTTACATTGAAGCTGGTCCTAGTGTGACAGACTAACCACTCAAGTCCTTGAGCTTTTGGGGAGGACAAGTCCAGCCGCTTTTCCCTTATTTACCTCCCAACCCGTTACAACGGTACACCTATTGGGCATGAAACCACTCTTGATCAATTATGGCAGTCACGAGCTTCAAGTGTTCCCCCTCCTATTGCTACTTCGTGAAAACAAGCCATGGCCACCCTACCTTTGGCTCGAGGTGCGGTCATAAGCACATCCATGGGAATGCCTTATATAGTACCATCAGAAAGCCTTTAAGGCTTTAACCTTATGACACAGATAATGGCATCTTTTATGAGTACCATCAGAAAGCCTTTAAGACTTGAACCTTATGCCCTAACTGATGACACGGATGATGGCACAATTTCCTATACAGCACGTGAAAGCTGGATGATGACACATAAAGCCTTCAAGGCTTTAACCTTAATTTCATCAACCAAGTGCCAACCACTCACTAGGGTACCTCAAGCGGTAACCCACCTACAAGGGTAGTAAAATACCTCTCAAAACCTTACAAGCCCAACAACTCGTCTTACTTCTCCCAACAAATTGTTGAGTACGAGTTTCAAACCCAGATAAAGATGCCATCACGGTACTGAAGACTACCTCCAAATCTTCGCCAGGACTGCAAGAATTGAAAATGACCCAACTCCGAATGTTGTCTCATGTTCGTGTAAACCCTTGAAGGGTCTTCACGCATATGGTTCAACAACCTTCCTGGACGAAGCGTTCAGACCTTTGACGATCTTAGCAAAAGTTTCCTATAACAACAGAGGTATGTCAAGGACGCGACGATAATCTTCCAGATCAAACAACGTGATGATGAAAGTCTCAGAGACTTCATCGAAAGTTACAAGAAGGAAGGTTTAACTTACACTGATGAAAAGATTAGGGTTGCAGGGTTCATGAGTGCTATTAATTCCAAATATCTCACAAGAGACTTCAATAAATGCCTACCCAAAACCCTTGAAAAAACACTCGCAGGGGCTGAAGCCCACATTCGAGGAGAATAAGCTGTAGATATCAAAGAAAAAAGAGAGAACTCTTAACTGGAGCTTCAAGTATGGCTCTTATGACAAACGGTTCAAAGGTTCAGATTCAAGAAGGCCGGAACCCTTCAAGCCGAGAAAAAACCATAAACTTTACAGCCTTAACCAAGACTCCACAGGAGATCTTGACAACCAAAGAGGTAAAACACAGCTTCTGCCCTCCTCGACCTTTGCCAAAAAACAAAAGATTGGAAAAATCAAGCCAGTATTGTAAGTTTCACGAATAGAAAGGTCACCATACCAATGATTACTTCCAACTCGAAAAGAGGATCGAAGAAGCCGTCGAGTCCGAACTGGCTCACTTGGTTAAAGGGGTCAAGGACAAGATGGTTGAAAAAAAAAGTAGGAAGTGACCATGGTCGACCTTGAAAACAAAGCTTCCCACAAATGCCATCATTCCAAGGCATGGGAATGTCAATATGTTTGCTTCCCACCACCGGAAGTAGAGTTGCTTTCAAACCCTCTGATGGAATCCAACATAGGAACCATCAAGACACAAAAGGCTTACATTGACACCAGTGCAACCACCAAAATCATGTTTGAGGAATGCTTTAACCCTCTCAGCAACAATGAACGTTCAAAGCTTCAACAGTCTGAATCCTCCCTCGAAGGTATCACAGATGTACCTATCAAGCCTTTAGGCCAAATAACCCTTAATGTTTGTTCAACGAGAGAACAAAGGGACAAACCGAACAACTCACTTTTGCGGCGATCAATATCCCTTTCAACTATGATATTATCATAGGAAGGCGATGGCAAAATGTGTTCGGAATGGCAGTTTCAGTTGGTCAAGGCACTGTGAAGTTTCCCACTAAAAAAAGGATATCAACTCTTTAACCTACCCAAGAAGCTTTTGTGGTTGAAGGGGAAAGCTCAAGAAAGGACGAAGACGACGAACAAGGGTTTGCACCAGGGTTGGACATAAAATATCCTCAACAAGGGATAAGGGTAAACACTAACCCTTCCAATGAAACCCTCTCATACTTGAAAAGCCGCTCTTGCACTATTGTTGAACATGAGTTATGGATCCCACCTGATGTTAAGCCCATTATACAAAAAAAAACGGAGTCAAGCCCCTGAAAGAAGCCTTGCAGAGTGCCCAGAGATGGAAAAACTTGTTCTAGCCGGAATCCTTCGAGAGGTCAAGTATCAATCATGGGTGGCCAATCCGGTAATGGTTCGAAAACCCGACAAGTCTTGGAGAATGTGTATCGATCTTAAAGACTTGAACAAGGCATGCCCAAAGGATTGCTACCCACTGCCCGAGATAGACCTCAAGAATAACTCGTTCACAGGCTTCTTCAAGTGTTTTCTTGACGCCTAAAAGGGTTACCATCAGATCCTAATAATAAAAAAAATAAGATGAAGAAAAAAAAACCACATTTCACACTGATAAAGGTATATCTTGCTATCAAAAAATGCCTTTTGGTTTAAGAAATGTAGGTGCCACTCATCAACGTCTGGTTGACAAAGCGTTTGCCAGACAAATCGACAAGAACATTAAAGCTTATGTTGAAGATTTGGTGATCAAGAGCAAAACGGAATACCAAATGCTCGATGACATATAAGAAACTTTTCAAAACCCGAGAAAGATCAACATAAAGCTCAATCCAGTCAAGTGCTCATTTGGTTTTGAAGAAGGCAAGTTTGTAGGGCACATCGCGGGGAAACAAAGCATAAAAGCAAACCCTCAAGGGATGTACTAACAAGAAAGACTTTCGATGGAAAGCTTACAGCTTTGAAGAGTTTTACCTCAAAAGGAAGCCTTCAACCAAATGAAGCAACACTTGGCTTCACTCCCAACCATTTTGGCTCCGGAAACATGAGGAACGACCTCTACCTACCTTTCGATTGCTGAAAAGACCATAAGTACGGCTCTGATCATTGAACGAAACAAAAGTTCAGATACCCGTTTACATTTTCAAAACTTCAAAATTAGTAGAAATCAAATATTCTTCTTCGGAAAAACTTGCTCTAGCCCTAGTCCAAACGGCTAGAAGGCTTCAAAGGTACTTTCAGTCACACCCAATACAAGTGGTCACTGACTAACCTATTAAGAATGTGCATAAAAAATCACCTATGTCCCGAGAAAAGCTGTCAAAGCCCAAGTCTCAGCTGACTTCACCATAGAAGTCCATAAAGAAGTCACAACGGAAGACAATACAGCCTCCACTGAACCCTCCGACCCCCATACCAGGAATCTCTTTACCGACGAAGCTTCCAGCATTGAAGGGTCAGGAGCAGGGCTACTTCTAATTAATCCTAACGAATTGGAATTCACGTATGCCCTTCGTCTTGAATTTCAGACTACAAACAACGAAGCTGAGTATGAAGCATTGATTGCTGGGCTCAAGCTTGCAAAAAATATGGGTGTCAAAAGGCTTCAAGTCTTCACAAACTCGTTGCTTGTTTCAAACCAAGTAAGTAACAATTACATAGACAAAGAAATGGGGGTTCAAAAACTTCAAGTCCTCACAGACTCTCTCAAGCTAAGACAATAACAGCTACATAGCAAAAGAACCCAACATGTATTAGTATCGAGAGAAATTAAAGGAATTGATGAACACATTTCAAACATTTTCCATCAAAAAAGTTCCAAGATCTCAAAACAAGAGAACTAATGCACTAAGCAAACTTGTATCTCCTACGTTTGCCCACCTCACCAAGAAGGTACTAATTGAGGTGTTAAAAACCTCATCCATCCAAAGACTTGAGGTTCAAGATGTGATCACTAAAAAAGGTCCAAATTGGATGACTCCCATTGAAAGGTTCCTCAAAATGGTGAATTACCTAATGACCAGACTGAGGCTAAAAGGGTTCGTATCAAGTCAAGGCAATATGTGTTACAAGGAGATGTCCTTTACAAAAAAGGATACCTTGCACCACTACTTCGATGCGTTGGCCCAGAACAAAGCCAATATCTGATCAAAGAGGTTCACGAAGGGATACGTGGAGCTCATTGTGGCCCAAAATCGGTAGTGTCAAAGTTGATGAACCTCGAACACTTTTGGCCTTCCATGCATCGAGATACCTCCAAACAACTGCGAAGGTATGAAGCTTGTCAGTTACATGCTCCGGTACCCAAAAGCCTCAAACATGACCCCGTTCACATCTCCTCGGCTTGGCTATTTCACAAGTAGGGAATAAACATCGTTGGTCCATCCCCACTAGCCAAATGAGGAGTCAAGCTCTTATTGGTAGTCGTGAACTACTTCACCAAGTGGCCAAAAGTAAAACTATTGGCAAAAATCTCAGGGAAACAGGTCATTGATTTCGTTTACGAAGACATAATCTTTCATTTTGGGCTCCAGGGGTACTAGTCACGGATAACTGGAAGTAGTTTGCTGAGAAGCCTTCTAGCTCCTGGTGTAAGGAGTTCAAAATAACCCAAGTATTCAGCTTGGTAGCTCACCCACAATCCAACAGCCAAGTTAATAGGACAAACAACAATATTGTTGAAAGGATTAAATCTCGATTGGAAAGATACGACAACAACTGGCTCGAATAGCTTCCCAATGTGCTATTGGAAATTCGAACAACCAAGAAAACGAGCCACAAGAAAACACCCTACAGCCTAGTGTTTGGATCAGAGGCTGTAATCCTAGCTGAAATCGGAGTAACAACACAAAGAACATTTAACATGGACCTCGAGCCAAATAAGAAAGAGACGATGTTGAATTTGGAACAACTCGAATAGGCTCGTGATTAAGCAGCCATACAAAAGGTACAAGCAAAACATTGAATTGCATTACAATACACGGGTGAAGCATGAACACTTCAAGCCTGGGGACCTTGTGCTTCGAAATAATGAGGCCTGCAAGAAAGAAAGCCAAGGAAAGCTCGGCCCGAAGTAGGAAGGGCCATACACTATCCTTAAAGCCCACAAAGGGGGATCATACAAGCTGGCAAGTCCGCAAGGCAAAAAGCTTCCCCGCCATTGGCAAAAACCTTAAAAGGTTCCATGTTTAACCAAAACGTATTACAAATAGTTCCCAAAAGTTGTTCTATTCCCCTAGTAATCAAAGTACTTTGAAATGAATGAACGATGAATCAAAATTTGTCTTTCTATCCTATAATCAGGTTGAGAACCTAGCAAGAAACTCCATGGCAAGGGCCATGTAAGGGGATGAACTCCCAGTCCACATCGCTCAATAGGTTCAAGGGTTGAATGGACCTATATAAGGGGTGAGTTCCTAAATCAATACAACTCCATGAGACTCAGAGAAATCTTAAAAATCATGTCTTATAGACGGGTTTGAACAACCTACACCAAATGTTCCTTAAGCCCCAACATTGGCTTACGAACCAAAAAGACTCTAAGTGAATGTCATATATAGGATAGAGGTTGCATCTTCTTGTTAAAAATATCCTAAGGCTAAGTGATTGCAGCACTGAACCCTTTAAGGTATAAATAACATAAGATGCACCGCCCAAAACAAAGACAACATACAAAACCAATGAAAACACAAGGGAGTAAACATAACAACACAATAAACATAGCAAGATAGGTTAAAGATAGAAAGAGCCATAATGGCCATCAAACATAAAACATTATCCACAAGCCTTACAGGCTTTAACCGCCAAGGGACCTAAACGGTTCCCTTAAAATAAAAAGATGTTCAAACAAACAACCCATAACGTTATTCGACATGCTAAGAAAGCTATGAATTAAGGTTTCTTCTTCACTTTGCAACGTCAGGGATGGTAGACTTTGCTGTATCATCCTTCTTCGAACCTTCATTATCTTAGGTCTTTTTAGCCTTCCTCTTTTTCCTCCCTGCTGCACTCGGTACCTCGGAGGCTTCAAGGCTTGAACCCTTTGAGCCCTCACCACATTCAGAACATGTTTCCTCGCTATCTCCGAAGCAAGGACGTTTCTTCGATAGGGACTTCAACACTTCATTATTAACAGCCTCATTAAGGCCCCGAGGTTTTAGCCCTTGCAAGACAGGCAAAGGTTTACCATAACACTTGGAGACATTACCCACATAAGGGTAAATCATATGCTCAATCTTCAAAACTGTTCCCTTGAAAACTTTGAAGGCTTTGGGTTGAAAAAGAGAAGACTTTTCCCAAGGCTCCCCATGCTCACAAATCTTTGTAACTAGCAAACAAACCTTGGTTTCTCACATGAGTAAGAAGCTCCGTGTACACATCATCCAAGACTTTGTTGAACTCCGACGAATGAAGAAGATAGGTAACCACTTGCTGAAATCCATGCTCAATGACCCATTTATTATCACCAGTTGCCTGGGAAAGTGAAGCCTTTAACCCTTCTTTCTCCTCTAATAAGTCCTTTTTCTGAACCTTCAAGGCAGCCTTATCGACCCTAACTTAAACCTTGTCAGCCTCCAAGCGTTTTTCCAACTCAACCATATCAGTCTTGTGCGGGAAGAAAACTCCTCAAATCTTCAAACAGCAATGCTCTCTCCTTCTCATTGTAGCTCTCAGCTTCTTTCAAAGCAACCATTGAAGCTTTCATCTCATCCCTCTTCTTCGAAAAGACTTCATGTTCTCGTATCCTTTTGCAAAATCGGGATACACCCTCTAGAAGCAAGGCAGCAAGACCCATCATCATTTTTGAAATCATTAGTTCATCGTCCATAGACGAGCAAGAACCTCGAACAGTAGGAGGAGCAAAATGGGTAAGAACATCCTCACAAATGGATGAAGACTTGAAGGTGTCACCAACTGTGACCTTCCAATCCGGCACATAAACCTCTTCTGGATCAACATTGGTTGAACCTTCACCACCCTTCCTAAAACCCTTCAAGCTCACAACCTTCTTACTCGTTGCCTTACTCTCCTTACCAATCACCAAGGGCAACTCCTTGACGTTTTATTTTATTTTATTTTCCCTCAACCCCAACTTCCAAGTCGTCCGAAGCCTCTATGTCATCACTTGGTTCCACTGGCTCAGAGGCCGATGGTAGTTCAGCTCCCTTCAACATACGTCGGGTTAAACAATGAATAGAAGCTTTGGAAGCACCGAACCTAGTAAAGCCTTCGACATTTGGAACATTCACATAACCTGAACCCTCGAACCTGTGTTCAGCACCTTTGGCAATAACATCTTGCGCGGGGGTAGCCTCAGCATCCCCAAACACAACATCAGAGGTATCATCACTCTTTATAAAGCATAAGGCGAAACATCATACCCTGATCATCCCTCATGAGCACAGGGTCACGATCTGGCTTGTCCCACAAGATGCTCACACCCATCAACACTAAAAGGTGTTCAGGAAAGGGATGAAGCCTCGAAGGACATTTCCTAATTGCTTTTAACAACCAACTATCTAGTTAAGACTCAAATGGCTCAAGCTTGTTTAACATAGCATCAGGGTGCCTCACAACAAGCTCGAAGGGAACAATGGACTCAGAAATCCAGAAAAATCGGTTCTTCCAAGAACCAAAGGTAGTAACCATTGAGGAAGTCAAACAAACATCAACCTGGGATGTCTCAAACGTGACCCAATCGTCGTTCTTGGTCAACCGGAAGAAACATCGGAACAACAACGATGGGTCATACCCTATCACAAGACCTCAAAGTGTAAAGTCCCAGCAAGACCTTGAGGACGCAACTAACCAAGTGACACACGATAATAGTCTGAAATATTCAGAACAAAGACCAAAAACGGATGACACAAGTTGGAAAACTCGAAATGACAGCAATAAAGAGCATCGAACCAGCGGGACACTGTTCGATCGATTTATCTAAAACCCGGAGCCACCGGATTAAACTTTAGATCGATCCCCGATTATTTACAAAAAGCCTCAACTTCCTCTCTAGTGAGACAAGAATAACTCACATACAGATCTTTGCCAGCACCCAGGAGAGGCGGTCAAAAGAAAAAAGAAAGTGAAGTATAGGCAATTATTATTACGCAAAAGGCAAAAAACTGCCATCCATCACATTAACTGTCATTTCAAAATTCAAATCCAAAAAACTTAGACGCCTGATAACCTTTCAAGCCTTGAAGCCTTTAAGCAATAAAAATCGTGTACAAAAGTCAGAAACATTTGAGCTTACAACCCAAATACCTCTGACTTGGGGGGCTGATGACGGGGGTAGCTCAAACCTTAATAAACTGATTAGAGATGATGACGGGGGTAGCTCAAACCTTAATAAACTGATTAGAGACACAACAGCTTAAAAGGTTAAAAGGTTCGGAAATGGTCTAACGGTCATGAACAGTAAAAAGACAAGTCAGAGCCTTGTCACATCTCCCTTTGCGTGTGAAACCTTCTGCCCAGCCGCAATCAGACCATGTGGGAGAGCACACCCTTTTATCCGCAGGTCCAAACCCTTCAACCCCTAAAAAGGGTAAGCCCCTCACTGCAAGCCAGGTTCACTAGTTAAAGGTTTCTTCTTTGAGAAACCTCTTCCCCTATAAATTGCAGCCCGTGACAAGCATGCCATTCATTCTGGAATCAGCAGAAAACTATCTCAATTATCTGATTCTCCTTCTCCCTCTCAAGAACAAGCTTCATGCTTGCTTCTCTTCTTCTTCTCCCATGAGAACTAGCGTCATGCTTGCTTCTCTTCTTCACTCTAAATAATTCATCCTCTCTAACGATTACATTCTGGGCTGGTTTCATATCAGTCTAAGAATTCAAGGAGAACAACAATAACACTAGTGAACCTCTCTCCACATCTTGCAAACGTGGGGGGACCCCATGACCTGCGTTAGGCTAACTGAGACCTTGAACTCTTTTGTTGGATCTGAGTTTGATTTTGATTGTATTTTATGTTTGTAAATAAGATGAAGATGGATGAGTGTGCAGCGGAAATTATAATGAAAACAAACTTTGCATACAATCAAACGAGAGTAATACTTTTATCAAACATCTTTACACAATGAACCGAAAGATTGAATTTATTTCAACTACGATTACAATGATTGATGAATGAATGCAAACTCCCCCTCAGCCAGAGCTCAGTAGTTTGTTCGTGCAAAGAAGACGAATGATGCAAAGAGCTAATAGAACAGTACAAAGTACTGAACTATTTATAGGCACTTGCAAACTACTGAGCATCTTAGCTGACGTCACCATGAAAGTGACATATAACCTCCTAACAAACTCTAACCTCTGATCTATACAGACACTGCTTGTGTTAACTACTGCTAATACATTCTATTACAAAACAGACTTTAGAGCAGCTGCTACAACCTTCTACTGTTGTGAACCCAGTAGTACTTGTCCGGATCAGCAGTGCTTGACTCAAGGCAGTAGATTGAATAAGCAGGACTTCAGTCTTTCATCAGATCTTTAGTTGAGCAGCAGTTATGGGTCAGCAGTTAGCAAGATCAGCAGATAGGAGGTCATCAGTTGTTGTAATCACTTTCAAGGGGAGAGATTTGTATATAAACATCTGCTTATTCTGGATCCACTGCACTGATCCAGTTTTGGCTTTAATTATCTGTTCCTCTGATAGGGTTCAATCCCAACAATCTCCCCCTGGAACAGATAATGCCAAAACTCTTCATTATTGTGGACATTTTATTGCCTCATTTACAGCTCCCTTATCTAACCTTTAAATTGTAATTCAAAGTCAAGGGCATCTGTGTCTTCATCATCCCTGCTAAGTGGAAGATCAAGGAGATCCTGTAAATCTTCAAGACTCAGGCCAAGAGCTTGTTCCCTTGATATTTTCTTCACTTCTCCACCAGACCTGAGCAAGGTCAATACGCAGGTCTGTTTGTCAGTTTCCCACTTTTGTATTTTTGAGCCTGGTGGGTTTCTTGGGAGATGTTTATTAGCAGAAGTATTTGGTGAGGCTGGCCTGTTCATCACTGGCTGAGCAGTGTTAGCAGAGTTTTCCAGTTCGAATTCTTCTTTAAACTTTCTTAACAAGCCTTCTTTTACAACGACATTTCCAGTAAGAATTTCTTGAACTGTTTCAACACCTAACTGGCTTTGTCTCCTTCTTTTGTAGAAGGCAGTACCAGTTGGAGCAGTGGCTCTCCTGATTTGCAGCTTTGATGGTCCTTTTAAAACCGCTGCTTCAAGATAGTCAGGTTTTTGAGGAACTTTTGGATCTTTCTTTCTTAATTCCTCCAACCTTTTGTAGGTTGACCTGACCACATCTTCTTTCCATCTAGCAATTTATCTTTTGTTACAAATTCAGCAGCAACCAGTTCTTCTTTCATTCTCTTCAGTTCCATCTGTTTGTCAGGTACATTCTTTTTGAACTTTGCCCAATCAGGAGGAGTGTGAGTGACTTTCCTTTTTATCATGTCTTGAATTCTTGCTGCTTCAAGTTCAAGCTCAGGAACAGTCCACTCTTTGTACATGTGTCTCTCTCCTTTGTATCTCTTGTAAAACATAATGCTTTCAATGTAGTCTTTCTTCAAAGTTTCAGCTGCTCTTTCTGAAATTTGTTGACTAACATTCTTTGCAAAACGTTCTATGGAACTGACTTGTGTGAGCAGATATTGGTAGTATCTTGAAACTTCTTTGTCAGATTTCCCTTGTGTGTTTCTTTTCGAGATATCCTCTGCTTGCTTGGCCTTTATCTTCAAATATTCTTCAATATTTTTGGGCCAGGGATATCCTTTGATTGATGGCAAACTCCTTTTGGCAGGGTCATCCTCATAATAGAAAGATTTTATTTCTTCTCTAACAGCTTCCAGTTCAAGAGGAAATTGAACACCTGCAGGAGGTAAGGGCTTGTGCATTGGAACAGAAGAAAGAGGAACTGGTTTTGGTATTTTGACAAGAGCTAAAGATTTTGAAGAAGTTTGGGATGGTGAAGTGACATCATCTTTAAGAATTAGCCTCCTCCTCTTTATTTGAGGAGGGACTGATGATGTTTTGGATGGAATGGTGATTGTAGTGGCAGTGGTTTGTGATAGACTAACAGTTGTTGAAACAACTGGTGTTCCAACCACTGTTGTCTTTACAGCAGATGTTTTAACAACTGCTATCTTCTGCCATTTGGCAGGAGGTGATTTTGATTTTGGTGGTGATGGTGGTAAGGCAGTGGATGTAGTGTGTGTTGAGGTGGTGTGTGTTGGAGTGAGAGCAGATGTTGAAACTACTGAAGTATCAACAACAGCGGATAGCAGGAGTTACAACAGCTATTTTAGGTGGTGGTTTTTGAACAGACTTTGAACGTCTGACTGGAATGGATTTGGGTAGCCTTACTCTTCTTGTAGGCTTCTTCTTTTCATCAATAAGATTTTCATCATTTCTTGACCCTGAAGTACCCTGATCCGGATAATCCACCCTGGCTTTCTTTTTGGCCTCTCTATCCCTTTTTACACATGCAAGTGCTTCTACAAGTGCATTTGTGGTCACATCAATTTTCTTACTCCCATCTGGCAAAGGAATCTGTTTGGTCATATTTGACTTTTCTAGTGCAATGTAGAGACCGTCCTTTATTCCCTTTCTCTCCACTCCTGAATTTTCTCCCCCTTTTTGGCATTATCTTCGGGGAGTTGATCAATGAAGAAAACTGGTGGAGGAGCAGTGCCAGTGGTGTGCAGGATCTGAGTTTTGGGGGCCTTTAGATCAGCCTGAGTGTCCTTGAACCTTGACTCCATTGCATTTCTCCGCTGTTGAACATGTTTTTCATGTTGCTGATCTGTGATTTGTGCTTGATGATGGAGAAAAGGTTGAAAAAGATTCAAGAGCTCATTTGTAGCAGGTGCCTGTTGTAGAGCAGATGCTTGAGGTGGAACAGTGGTGGATTGTACCTGTTGTACTTGTAACAACTGTTGGAGCATAGCTTTGAGCTCTACAACAGAGTTATCAAGTTTTTCAACACGAGCCATCAATTTCTGGTACTTTAAATCATCACCCAAATTAATGGGATCATCTGATTTCCCACTAGCAGTGGTTTTATCAGTGGTAAAGGTAGGGAGTTTACTCCAAACATTAAACACTGATGCCCATTTTTCTTGGTACTGGGGTCTTCTTCCTTCAACACTTGACAACCGTTTGATGTTGCCAGTAGGATAAATAAATCCACTGGTGGTTGGCAGAGGTGCTATATAAGGAATTGCCTCCAAGGAAGTCTTATTGATGTAACCACTGTCCAACTGTAAACCAGTGGGTTCAACAGTTGTAGTGGCTGCTTCACTTGGATTACCACAAAGAGTTACTTGTAACTCAATGGGTGTAACCTCCTCAGGTTTTGTTGGTGGGTTAGCAATGAATGATACAGCAGACTCAGTCATTTGTTGAGGCATATTCTCATTAACAGGTGATTGAGAAGGACTGGGTAATGCTTGGTTCAAATCAATTGCATCCAATAGTAGTTGTGTTTTTGGTGGAATTGTGGATGTGATGGTGGGTGTAGAAAGCGGATTTGCTCCGGGCATTGAGTTGTGGATGATGGAAACGAGTGTATCTAGAGCATCATAATGTGGTGGCCCTTTGTGTACAGCCTGTTCTTTTTGTGAAGAATCAGGAGGAGTTATGGTTATGGGTTGAGATATTTGTACCAACTGCTGTGAGGAAGAAGCAGCAGTGGTTTCTTGTGACATTTGTGTTGTCACGGGCATTAACTCTGGTATCTCATCCTCCAGAGTTGCCGTTTTGATTGGTTTGGGGGGTTTTGGATTTTTCTTTTTGTGTTGCTTTTTGGGATTTGTAGGTGTGGGTTTCAAAACAGTTGGTCTGCTGTTTTGATCACCTAGAGCAGTGGGCTCAGCAGCGATTACCTGAGGAGCAGTGGTAGCGGCTAAATTCTACTCAGGCATCTCTGCTTGTGTTTTGCAAGGTGCTAACATTCTTGAAAAAGTTTCAGTTGTTAGGCTGTTTATTGCAGTAATTTCACCTTGGTTTATTAAAGCTAAATCATCCTTACTGAATTTCTGTTCAAAATAGTAACTTAAAAACCTTGGAAATAGTAAGAATGATTTGGTTTCAACATTATTAACCAAATCTTTAAAGATTTCCCGAGAATAGTTAAAATTTTCTTCTTGAAGAATTGCATATCCCAGATTTTGAATCTTTATAGGGGTCTCATTAAAAGAAGTGGTTTTGTTTGAAACACATAGTAGGAGGGTATGAAATAGGAATCTGGTTGCAGGAGGAAAATAACCTTTTTCTAAGGTTACTTTCTTCATCATTGTGGCTTCATACCCTCTTTCAATGAAGTCAATGTGCAACTCGTTTTTAGTAAAGGAAGTTTTACCTGCCTGATCATCGAGTTGAAAGACTTCGGAGATGGATTGTGGTGTAATTTGGACAGCTTTACCCTTTAATGAAGATTTAATGATGGTTGCAATGTCTCCTTGTTTTTCAAGGGTTGCATTCTTCCAAAACTCCCTTGGGGTCGCCAAATAGATTGGTGCATCGGCGGTGAGCAAAGTTTTGTACTTTGATTTTGCCATGATGTTAATAATGGAATCGAAAACATCGGTAGTTCCTGGTTTTGTGAGAAGACCCAGGAGATTGTGAGATTTTTTGTATGGAATGTCAGTGGAGATTGCCTTTTTAGAGGCTGTTTTCGATGATGATTTTGATGGGGTTTTGCAGATGGCTTCGATTTTGTCATTTTTGAAACGAATGATCGAAGGAATTTGTGAGAGATGAGAGGAAAAACTGCTTTGAGAAGAGAATTTTTAAGAATTCAATTCGACAGTAAAACCCTGTTTTGGTGGTGAGTGGGGGATTTTATAGGAAAGAGAATGAATGCTGACGTGGTAGCCGTTACAAAAGGTCTGACTGCTATGTACTGCCCACGTGACAACCACTGGTGAAAATGAAGGACAGTACTTTGATGAAAGCAACTGTTGAAGGCAGTGGTAAGGAAGCAGTGGATGATTTTCACTACCAGTGGATAGCATATCAGTGGATAAGCCACTGCTTTTGAACAACAGAGGTTATCAAGAATTGAGAGAACAGAGGTTGTCTTTCAGCAGTGGGCAGGCTTTTGAAGTAGATCAGACTTTTGAACAATCAGTGGTTATGGCAGACTTTTAACGATTTTAATGAAATTTACATTTTTAGCTATTTTTAAGGATGGATTTTTTATTTTCTGAAAACATTTTGTTACTTTTATTCATAGAAAGACAAGATGTTGCTTGTTATTCCATGTTTAGCATCCCAATCCTAGAGACCAGACTTTCAAAAGTGGCTATATCAAGTGCTTTTGTGAGCACATCTGCCAACTGGTCTTTAGTTGGGACATGATACAGAGAAATCAAACCTTTTTTCATAGCAATCCCTCACAAAGTGATGTCTGATGTCGATGTGTTTGGTGGTAGAGTGGGAAACTGGATTTTTGATGATATTTTCTGCTGCCTGGCTGTCCAACATGAGTGGTGTTTTTAAGGCAGTGATACCAAAATCCAGTAACTGATTTTGAAGCCACAGGAGTTGGGCTGTACAGCTTGCAGCAGCAATGTATTCAGCCTCAGCAATGGATGTTGAAACTGCTGCTTGCTTTTTGCTTTGCCAAGAAACTAAGCAATCACCTAGAAACTGGCACCCTCCTGAAGTGGACTTCCTTGTGGTGTGACATCCAGCAAAGTCACTGTCTGAAAAACCTGAAAGCTTGATATTCCCATTAGCTGGATACCAGATACCAAGTGTGGGAGCACCTTTTATGTATCTGAGAATCCTTTTTATAGCAATGAGATTTGATTTTCTGGGAGCTGATTGACTTCTTGCACAGACACATGTTGCAAACATGATGTCTGGTCTAGATGCAGTTAGGTACAATAAAGATCCAATCATGCTTCTATAAAGTGTTTGGTCAATCAGCTCATCCTTTTCATCAGACATGACCAGCTTATTTGTTGCCATGGGTGTGCTGCATGGTTTACAATCATTCATATCAAATTTGGTTAAAAGTTCTTTAGCATATTTGCTTTGATGAATGAAAGTTCCATTTTTCAATTGCTGTACTTCGAGACCAAGAAAGCATTGCAGCTCACCCATTGCACTCATTTCAAACTCAGCTGTCATGAGTTCTCTAAACTCTTCACACATGTTGGTACATGTGCTTCCAAAAATAATGTCATCCACATAAATTTGGACAATCATTAAATCCTTCCCTCTCCATTTAAGAAACAGTGTTTTATCAGTGGTACCTCTTTTGAAACCATTTGAGAGTAGAAAGTTGGAAAGAGTTTCATACCAGGCCCTTGGTGCTTGTTTTAGGCCATACAAGGCTTTGTTTAGCTTGTAGACATGATCAGGATAAAATGGATCCTCAAAACCAGGAGGTTGACATACATACACCTCTTCATGCAATGTACCATAGAGGAAAGCACTTTTGATATCCATCTGAAACACCTTCATGTTGTGGTTGACAACAAAGGCCAGGAACAGTCTAATAGCTTCCAATCTTGCAACAGGGGCGAATGTTTCATCATAATCAATCCCCTCTTCCTGTCTGTAGCCTTGAACTACACGCTTGGCTTTGTTCTTGACAACAATGCCCCTTTCATCTGTTTTGTTCTTGAAGACCCACTTTGTGCCAATGGGACTAACCTCTTCTGGCAGTGGTACAAGCTCCCATACTTGTTGTCTTTTAAACTGTTGGAGCTCCTCTTGCATGGCTTCTACCCAGCTGTTGTCTTTTAGTGCCTCTTGGTACTTGACTGGCTGATGGAGTGATAGAAAACCAGCAAAAAGACAAATGTTTTGGGTTTGGCTTCTTGTGAGCACCCCTTCATTGATGTTTCCAATGATTTGATCAGGTGGATGAGATCTCAAGAAGATTAAATCTCCTTGGCATGGTATGATGGCATTTGTTGGTGAAGGCTGCAAATGTGTATCATCTGAGCTAACCACTGCTGGTGACTTTGATGATCCAGCAGTGGCTTCAAAAGGTGGTGGAATAGGAGGTAATGAAGTGGAAAACTGCTGACTTTTATCCACTGTTTGAGGACTTTTGTCAGCAGTGTTTGAGGATGTGGAAGCAGTGGTGAATGGGCTACTTTGGTCAACTAGTGTTGATGTAGCAGTGATTGAGCTTTGACAGATGTTTTGAACAACTGATGCTTTTCCCTTTGTGGCAGACCTTTGAGGGATGATGATTTCATACCCATAGTCTGGTGTTGTATCCTCTGTTGGACCTACACTGTTAGTCTTGACAGCAATATTTTCAAAAGTAAACTTTCCAAGATCAAACAGATCAGCAGGATTTGCTGGGATTTTCATTGAAGAAAGTTCATTAAACTTTACATTCAAAGTCTCCTCCACTGCCTTGGTCCGTGTATTGAACACTTTGTAGGCCTTGGCAGTGACTGAGTATCCCAGATGATACCCACAATCAATTTTGGCTGCAAATTTTGAAATGGAATCTTTTAAGTTCAAAATAAAGCATGGGCAGCCAAACACCTTGAAGTATGAGATCAGTGGTTTGATTTTATACAGAATTTCATAGGCAGTCTTTTTGTGCCTGGGGTTTATTAAAACTCTGTTCTGGACATAGCAAGCAGTGTTTACTACCTCTGCCCAGAAAGTTAATGGGAAACCTGAATCTGCAAGCATAGTTCTGGCAGCCTCAATCAAAGTTCTGTTCTTTCTTTCAACAACCCCATTTTGCTCTGGTGTTCTAGGGATGCTGTACTGCCTTACAATCCCTTTCTTTACACAGAAGGCATCCAACTCCTTATTTTTAAATTCTGTGCCATTGTCACTCCTAAAGCTTTTCACTGGAAGGTCAAATTGCTTTTCAACCTGTGTCACAAAGTCTTGCAAAATGCCTGCAGTCTCATCTTTAGAGTGTAAAAAGAAAGTCCATGTAAACCTAGAAAAGTCATCAACAATAACCAAACAATATCTTTTCTTTTTAAGGCTCATGACTTGAACTGGGCCAAACAAATCCATGTGCAGCATTTGCAAACACTGGGTTGTTTTTGTAACATACAAAAATTTCAAAACCCTAAAATATTAAATACAAAATTAATATGTATGTTTAAACGAATTTAATACATTATATAGTCGATTAAATGACCATCGACAATTGACGAACACATTTATTTAATTAGTGTTAACTAACAGGTTTGTTTTTTTTTATTTAAATAAATAGATCATTAAATATTAGTAATACTTGTAGTTCTAATAAATATAAATGAATTACCTCCCTTATAACCTTAGGATATGTTTAAAAGAAAAAGAAAAACAAATTATAGGGACCTTAAGTGTATACTGCCTATAACCTAGTGTTTATATTGGACATTCTAATTTTGTCAAATTTGCATGTTTCCTTCCCTGTTTCAAAATCCCAAAACTTCCGCAATTCTGAGTCATCTTCATAACTTATCTTTGTGTAATGAAAATTATTATAAATTTTCTACCTGGCCGTTTTCAAGCACTCACCATCACGCAGTTGCAGCCGTTCATATATTTAACCCGTTCGACCCGCAACCCAAACTCGAAGGCGCTATCATATGATCGAAGCATGCCCAGCAGCCGCTGTTTATTTTTTCCCTCTCGTTCACGACCAAGTACCACTCGCCTCTGAACCGCCACACGTCACCACTATTGCGGTTCTAGTTCCGCCGCCGCACCATCACTAACCGGCAGCCGCGAACTACCCCACAACCGCCATGCAACCACGGGCGCGCCTCCTTGCTTCGGTGAAACAAATCCAAGCCAACGCGGAACCACTACGGTTCATCCGCACCGCTTTCATCTTCTTTATTCATTCTATTATTTGAGGTATTTGCCTAAATATGAAACTTAATTTTCTTTTTGCAACTTATTCTAGCGATGAGTATGGAATGGAGAAGATGAACACGGGATGGGCAAAGTTTTCGAAGAAAATGATCTAAGCTAACATATGTCTTTAATTGTGAATTCATTTAGTTGCAAAGTTGTTTGTGTCAAGATGATTTTATATACACGTTTATTTGCAATTTTGAATAGTTGCCAATATGTTAATTATTTTGAAAATATGATGAAACTCTTTTGTAAGAAAACAAAAAAAAAATCTACATGTACGTAATATATATATATATATTTTTGGAAAAAGGTTATCTTTAGGCAAATGAAAACAATATTACATTTAGTTTAATTGATTAGTTTGATGATTTATAAAACTCATATATAATTTTAAATGTGTGGAACCAACGTAGGTTGAACACATATTAAATAGGTTCATAAAGAAAATATTATTTTAAATTGTGACCATCAATATGTTATGGTATGTAGTACATTTCGTCGCTAGAATATTAGTCAACCAAAGACTTTGGAGATCGTTATATATATTTGGTGAATCTCATTCAAGATAATGAATACATAGGTTCACATAGTTATTGAGGACAACCCGTTTTTGTTTTCGCTATGCCTGGCCGGTTTAAGGTACGGATTCTGTTTTCTTTTCATCGTAGTATACTTTTATCTTTCGTTACTCGTTGGTACGGATTCTTTGGTCTTCTCATCATAGTATTCGTCTTTATCGTATCTGTTACTTTGTAGTGTGGATCTTTGTCTTTGTCTCAAGTTTGGTTTTTCATGATTGATATTAGTAATCGTTCGATATGTGATACATTATATGAGTCAGCTTGTATATGTTTGTTTATTAGTGAGTTGTAGCATGCCATACCTCAGACTTGTACTCATGGTCGCATGTTCATGTCATTATTATCTTCAGTTGCTTGTAAATTATTACAAGACCTTAGTATATGTACTCTGTCACCCAAGCATGTCTGGCTTGTCGTTTGGGCGTCAACGGCATGGCACTTATCGTGACAGTGCGTAATAAAAGTTCACGGCGTCTCTAGCTTGTGCTTGTGTAGCACCTTGGCCACTAGAGGCGTATAGATCGATCTTAGCTCTGAGTTTGAGTTTGTTTGTCTGGAGATGGAATAAGGGGTGAACGCCACACTCACCATCTCATAGGTGCATGGACTAGCTAGCTGTGTACCAGTCTGTTTCTGTTTCTGGCTTTGGGTGCTTCTGTGTTACACGATTTATTTTGTTGATATATAGTTGTCGTGTAAGTTGGTATATGTTTCTGTACGTGAATATGTTAAGTATCTGTTCTGATATGTCTGATATGTTTGTATGCATCCGGTTTTGTTTCCGATCATGTATTAGGTTAATTATGCTTCTGATTGTATTCAGTATCCAATTCTGTTATGTATTAGCTATGTCTGTTTTGACTCAGTATCTGTATCGGTTTGTATCAGATTTGTCTCGATTACTATATCAATCTCAGTTTCGATTTAGATTCCGTGTTATACGTTTAGTTTGTGTCCGACAATATCTGTATTCAGTATTTGATTCGGTGTCTGTCGATACTTGTCGTTGACTCTATCTTTGTTCCGTGTCCATTTTTCCTATTGGTTTAAGAAATTTCGTAAGGATTAAATTATTCTACTTTTAAATTCAAGTTATCTAAATTATTTTGATTATTAAATATAAATCTCCAAAGCTCTCCAAATAGTTATTTTTAATTAAATAATAACTTACGAAATTTGATTAATTAATATAGATGGATTTGAATCTAAACATTTATTTAAAGATCATAGTTCGACAATTCTTTTCTTTTAAAGATTATAAGATTTTTATCGGTATTTAAAATATTTAGGCTTACGTATTTGGTTTTGATTCTGTATTTGCTTTCCATGTCAGTTTATTAAACTTTTATAAGGATTTCATCTGAAATCCATTTTGTGACATTTATTATATTTCTAAATTATAACTTTTTTTTTCAAAGTTAGAAAATTAGTTCTTTTGTCTAATGTTGATTTGCTATGAAGTGTGAATAACTATTTTATTTTGATAAAATTTAAACGCTCAATATAAGAAATTACTTTTTGCCAAGTATCTTGTTTTAAAAATAATAGCATTATTAAACATTGTTTAAAATATTCGATAGTTATTATTTCTTGGATTTGTTTAAACGTTTCATTTTACAAACTACGAATAATAGGTTAGAAACTTTTCTGGTTACACGGATACCAGATTATTTAAACGATGTTTTCAATAAGTTCTTTATACAAGATAACATATTTTAGTCATCGTTGTCAGCTATGTATCAGTCTCTACAACGGTTTTGTGTTGGTTTCGATATTAGTTATGTGTATGGCTGATTTTTGTTTCCGTATCAGTTTTCGTTAAAGCTCAGATCGGTTAGTGAATCAGTTTTTGTATCAGTCTTTTGTCTGCATCTGTTTTCAGTACTCGTGTCAGTAATCGTTTCAGTTCAGTCTTAATTCTATTTATTTTTTTTTTCCGCTGATGTAACTTTACTTGTACAGTTGATTTCTCCGTTACTGAGTAATTTTTGGCTCAGCCGTATTTTTCTTTTTGTGTTTTTCCTATTTGTTTTACAGGTAATATGGGATGATCTGGGATTTCAGTGAAGAGCATTAGGAAGTTGCTAGCCAAGATTCTTTATTTCAGTAGTGTAATAAATGTAATTAGGATCTTTTATTTAATGCTATGCATTGGTTTTTAGTTTTGATATCTGTAAGAGTGACACGTCAGCCCTAGCGGGATTGGGGTGTTACAGTTTTGGACTCTTCAATGGACTTGTAAGAACTTTTATGCTGTTTTCCTTTTAAACAGGAAATGCAATGTTCAGAACAGGAAAACAATTTTTGTGGTAGGCCTCTCACCAAACCATTTTTTGAAATTTCTGTGATTGTCTTAAGATTTGTGTGCCCCAGTCTTCTGTGCCAAAGTTCTGTCTCTTTGTTAGAGGCAGCTGAGAACAGACAGGCATCAGCTCTGGGACACTCTTTTGACATGTCAACAACATAAACATTGCGACTTCTTTGAGCAACAAGTTTAGTTTGACCATTTTTGATTATTGCTTCAGTCTTTTTGACCATTTCTGGTCCAACAATCCTACAACAATCTTTTGTGAAGAATGACCCCAACCCTTTGTCACTCATTTGAGATACACTCAGAAGGTTGAATTTCAGATTGTCTATTAGATTGACATTTTCAAATTTTACATTACCAGATTGCACTGTTCCAGACCCCAGAACTTTCCCTTTACTATTATTTCCAAAGGATATATCACCCCCTCCATGGATTTTAAAATCTTTGAGAAGGGCTTTTGTGACAACTCATAATTCGAACCTACCTTGTATAACGATACGTGCTTATGTGAACTATTATGATTATTAAACGTTATGATGTTGTGTTTTGTGTAATGTAATGTATGTATGTATATAATGGCCCAAACGCACAACATGATCCGATCGCACAACACACACTGAACCGCACAAGCCCACTTTGGGCCGTACTTCTTGTATTCGGATCATAGACAACCCATTAAGGGGATTCGGCCCACTCCCCTTATACGAATGACACTAGGGTATAGGGTATACACTTCACAATCGCAAAACACAACACACAACCCTGGTTCTCTCATTCTCTCTCTCAAACCCGACGGCGAACACCCCTTTTGGATTGAAGATCCTTGTGTTCCAGATCATTCTCTTAACCGGTTAGTGTTCTTTGATGTTGTAGTTAAATGATATTATGTTGCCATGATATAGTGTATATGAATGATGTTCTTGTAAATCGAATATGTATAAAAATGTGAATCGGCTTTACATGTGTTTATTCGAATCCGAATGGGTTGGTTATTATGTTCATGAAATCGGTTTGCTTATGTGTATTAGAAATTGGTTGTGTTAATCAAGGAATCATGATGTGATAATAGGTTAATCGGCCACATTTGTAAGATGATATAAAGTCCATATGAATCGGTTTCGATATAGATGTTAATCCGTTATATGTTCATGATCAGATGTTGTTGTTGTTGTTAGGGTGCATGCTAGAAAATCAGGATCAGGAGCCGAGTGTTAATCGTGATTGTGGTTGTTCATGTTGATCGGATTAGGGTTCATAAGAATCAATTGATAAAACCTTGTTTTGATCGATTAATGGATGACTAGAAACTGTTAATGGTGTTAATTGGTTATTATAATTTTGGAAACCATTTAATTGTTGTAACCGACTTGCTAAATTACGGGAATTAGTTGACCAGTCACACAAGATCAATCACACAAGTTGGTCGATCGCACAAGAAACAAATCACATGAGACTTAATCTGACCACACAAGTCTAGTCGCACAAGGGGTCCCCAAATCGCACAAGATTGTGGGATCGCACAAGCCATAATGTTTGTCTAACTATTGGGCCTCAAAGCCCAAAGACCAATCGCACAACCCATCCAGTCGCACAAGACAAACTGGACCGCACAAGATAAATTAAATCGTTTTGTTGTTGGGCCGGGTATATCTATTTGGGCTGGGCTAGCTCCGATCGCACAAAAGAGTCTTTGTTTAATTATTTGGGCCGTGTACTTACTGAACTACTTATGTTATTGGGCCGGGTATAAGGCTGATCGCACAACCCATTGTGGATCGCACAAGTTGTGCTGATCGCACAATAGGTTGGGCCGCCGGTTGTTTGGGCTTTATCTTTGGGATTGTACAAGTGTTAACATGTTATCAACTTGACTGCTAATGTGTTATACGGGTTTGCCATGATCAACGCGTGTTAATAATCTGTTAGACTCCGTGTAACCATACGTGCTTTACTTGAGCCAAACCTGACTTGTATGGTAACTCTGTTAGGACGTGGTTGACCACCCTTAGTTCAAGAACCTTTTGTGTATCTTACCGAGCAAACCAAGGTGAGTTCACTACATTTCTCAAGCATGCGTCCCGGTGGTTTGGGACAACTAGTAAACATTTGGAAGGGAATCTTGGGTAAACATTTAAATTGGGTTTTGGTTATTGAATATGGAATCAATCATTAACGGATTGCCTGTAGGGCAATGGGGTAATTAGTTGATAGCGATATTAGGTTTGACACCTCACACCGGGCTGTAAGGACGGGCGTGAACTAATTATCTGGGCATCATTACCAATGCTTGGTTAGGGCATTGGGGCCTGGACACTTCCAGGTTATTAAGGGGCACACTCCCCGGATACATATGGGTACACTCCCTAGGGTATCTAGCATGTTATAAGCAACATCGTATCATGACGTTGAATCGGCTTAACAGAAATTTGGTAACATCACACGTAAACAAAACTTTGAACTCACCAGCGTCGTCTGACACACTTGTCTGCATGCTTGCAGGTCGTTAGGATTCGTGACATGGACTTGCTATCTGGAGTGCTGGAGTGGTCATGGATCGAGGCTCTTGGATTAACTTATATTTGATACATTGGTTTTGAGTATTATTATGAAACAGTTGTTAAACGATTTACAACATGCTTCCGCTATACAACTCTTGGGAATTAATATTATGTTTGACATTTTCTATTGGTAATTAACGACATGTTTTATTTAAATATTTATCGTTGGTTCAATGTGATTGGTGGCTCAGACTCTGATGCGTAACACGCCTCGCGGAGTTCCCGCAGGTGGTATTTTGGGGGTGTTACAGTTTGGTATGAGAGTCACTGGTTATAGTGAACTAGGTTTTAAAACGTTTTTGTAAAACCAGACTATAACCAAACACCTTCAAAAATCGATCATGACACTCAGCTCCAGATTGCAAGGTTCGTCTTTCTCACTTTATACATTAATTGCTTAGCAGTCACACACTCACAACATATATGAAACGATACATTAAACACTATAGTGACTTGATAGTGAGACACTACTCTTCGACTTATGTGAATCATAAACCTGTGATACCATCCGTTGTGTTGTTTAAACGGGGGAAACTTCGAGCGCAAGCTAAGAGGCACTGAGATAAACGTGCAAACCACCTTATTATTATGGGTGCACACTTAATAATGACGTGGGTTGCATGCAAGTCCCCAGTGAGGCTTATCGAGCGTGAGAAGGGTTCTGCCTTATTATGTGTGAATTTGGTAGTACGTAGATATCAACGTGATACTTGATTTCCATCTCGTTTCGATTTCCTGAACCGGTTCATTTCCAACTATAGAATCATGAGTGGACGAGGACATGGACGTGGCAACATCAACATGACTCAGGCTGAGTTGACTGACCTAATCAACACCCGTGTGGCTGAGGCATTAGCAGCCTATCAAGCTGGTACGGAATGTACCAAATACTCCCTACTCTTATACCGCGTACACGTCTTTTCACTCCTATAATGTGTTTCCTTTCATCCTTTAGGTCAGCAAGTGCATCCCCAGAACAATCAGCCTGCTTGTACGTTTAAAATGTTCATGGACTGTAAGCCACAGACCTTCACCGGGACTGAAGGGGCTGTGGGACTCCTGCGGTGGTTCGAGAAAGCAGAATCAGTGTTTGCTATATGTAACTGTCCCACTGGGGACAGGGTGAAATATGCTGCGGGTACCTTGGCGGATGGTGCCCTAACGTGGTGGAATGCCCAGGTGCAGTTGTTGGGCATCGAGGCAGCGAATGCCACAACTTGGGATGACTTTAAAGAACTGATCAGGGAGGAGTATTGTCCTCGGGATGAGGTCCAGAAGTTGGAAAACGAGTATTATGACTTGAAGATGGTTGGATCTGAAGTCGAAGCGTATGTGAAGCGATCGTATGAATTGGCCGACATGTGCCCGAACTTGTCCCGGCCTATGTCTCGGAGGATTGAGTTATTCATCAAGGGGCTGCCTCCGCGTGTGAAGAGTTTGGTCACTGCAGCCCATCTCAATGATTTGATACAGATTGTTCGTTTGACCCACAAGATTGTGGATCAAGAGGTGGAGAGTAACTCGTTACCACCGCGTGTCTCAACCACTACTACTGCTGCACCCACTGCCACTGCGTCCGCTAATGATAACAAGCGGAAGTGGAACGACTACGACAAAGCATCTAGTGCGGGTCAGACTCAGAAAAGGCCAGACAACAATAACAATCGCAGCATCAGCCAGTCGTCTTCTGTCAATCAAGGCCAAGGGGGTAGCCAAAGTCAGGGTCAGTATGTGGGGAGGAAGCCACGGTGTAACAAGTGTGGCTATCATCATTTCGGGCCGTGTGGTCGGATATGTAACAGGTGTGGTAAGGCGGGCCATGAGGCCAGGGATTGTAGGGCTCCACAGCCCAAACACCAGCAGGAACAGAACCAGCAGAACCAGAGACAGCAGGGACAACCACCACAGCAGAATCAGGGCTTCTGGAAGGGGTGCTATCAGTGTGGTGACGAGGGTCACTTTAAGCGGGATTGCCCTCAACTAAACCAGAACGCTAACGACAACAACCGCCCGAATAATAACAATGCTGGGAACAACAACAACAATGGCAACAATGGGGGTAATGGAGCTCGGGGCAGGGTGTTTCAGCTTGGGGCAGGGGATGCTAGGAATGACGGCAATGTTGTCACCGTTACGTTTCCTGTAAACAATCATATTGCTTCTGTGTTATTTGATTCTGGTGCCGATTGGAGTTATGTGTCCCTAGAGTTTAGTCAACGATTGGGGATAACCCCAACGCCCTTAGGAGTTAAGCAAGTAATAGAACTAGCAGACGGTAAGTCGATAGAAGCCTCGAATGTCCTTTTCGGGTGCAAACTAGACCTCGTGGGTCAAGAGTTTGATATTGATCTCCTTCCCGTTACGCTCGGTAGTTTCGATATAGTGGTAGGCATGGATTGGCTGTCTAAGCACCAAGCGGAAATTTTGTGTAAGGAGAAGGTTGTGCGTATTCCTCTCCCTGATGGGGAGTCGTTATTAGTTCAAGGGCATCGTAGTGGGACGATGGTTGGTATTATCTCGGCCATGCATGCGCAGAAGTATCTACAAAAGGGGTATCCTGCAATGTTAGCGTTAGTTACCAACGCTCAGTCTGAAGAGAGAAAGATCGAGGATCTACCAGTGGTGCGGGAATTCGCTGATGTGTTCCCAGAGGAGCTACCAGGGTTACCTCCTCATCGTCAAGTAGAATTTCAAGTTGATCTGGCGCCGGGAGCGGCCCCAATTGCTCGAGCTCCATACCGGTTGGCCCTTGGGGAGTTACAGGAATTGTCTAATCAGCTACAGGAATTATTGGATAGAGGTTTCATTCGACCCAGTTCTTCGCCTTGGGGAGCCCCAGTTCTGTTTGTAAAGAAGAAAGACGGGTCATTCCGTATGTGTATCGATTATCGAGAGCTCAACAAGGTAACCATTAAGAACCGCTATCCGTTACCACGCATCGACGACTTGTTTGACCAGCTGCAAGGGTCAAGTTTCTATTCAAAGATCGACTTAAGACCGGGTTATCATCAGGTGCGGGTTAGGGAGGAAGATGTTCCCAAGACTGCTTTTCGAACGCGCTACGGACACTACGAGTTTTTGGTTATGCCGTTTGGGTTGACAAATGCACCAGCGGTCTTCATGGATCTCATGAACCCCGTATGTAAGCCATATCTCGATGAGTTTGTTATAGTGTTTATTGACGACATCTTGGTTTATTCAAAGAACAAGGAGGATCACGAGCATCACCTACGTCTCATCTTGGAACTTTTGAGAAGGGAACAGCTGTATGCGAAATTTTCTAAGTGCGACTTTTGGATTCGAGAAGTACATTTCCTTGGCCACGTTGTTAATGAAAAAGGGATACATGTGGATCCTGCAAAAGTAGATACGGTTAAGAATTGGGCGGCACCAAGGATTCCCTCTGAGGTGCGACAATTTCTTGGTCTCGCAGGATATTATCGGAGGTTTATTAAAGATTTCTTGAAAATCGCGCAACCCCTCACCTCGCTGACACAGAAGAACACGGCATACTCTTGGGGAACGAAGCAGGAAGAGGCTTTCCAAGTTCTAAATAGAAACTTTGCAGTGCACCAATCTTGTCTTTACCAGACGGTACCGAAGATTTTGTGGTCTATTGTGATGCATCGATTCAGGGTCTCGGATGTGTGTTAATGCAACGCGAGAAGGTGATAGCCTATGCCTCGCGACAGTTGAAGATTCATGAGAAAAACTACACGATACACGACTTGGAGTTAGGAGCGGTGGTATTTGCGTTGAAGATCTGGAGGCACTATCTGTACGGTACCAAATGCACCATCTACACCGACCATAGGAGTCTTCAACATATCTTTGACCAAAAAGAATTGAATATGCGGCAACGGCGATGGGTTGAATTATTGAACGATTACGAATGTGCCATCAAGTACCATCCGGGCAAGGCGAACGTTGTAGCTGACGCCCTGAGCAGAAAGGATAATGCACCTAGGCGTGTACGAGCATTGCAACTCACGATCCAGTCCAATCTTCCTTCCCAGATACGAGACGCTCAGCTAGAAGCGTTGAAACCAGAGAACGTTCGAGCTGAAGCTTTACGCGGCTCAAAGCAACGACTAGAACGAAAGGGAGACGGTGCTTACTACGTAACCGGACGCATCTGGGTCCCACTCTATGGCAACTTACGAGAACTTGTAATGGAAGAGGCACATAAGTCACGTTACTCCGTACATCCTGGATCAGATAAGATGTACCACGACTTGAAAACTACATACTGGTGGCCTAGCATGAAAGCTCACATAGCAACCTACGTCAGTAAATGTTTGACTTGTGCTAAAGTCAAAGCGGAACATCAAAAGCCCTCGGGTCTACTGCAGCAACCAGAGATACCCACATGGAAGTGGGAACATATCGCCATGGATTTCGTGACAGGGTTACCTCAAACTCAGGCCGGGAACGATACCATTTGGGTGATTGTCGACCGTCTCACAAAATCAGCGCATTTTCTGGCAATCAAAGAAACAGACAAGTTTTCGCAGCTGGCAGCGATCTACCTTAAGGAAGTAGTTTCTAGGCACGGGGTGCCAACTTCTATCATTTCGGATCGAGATCCGCGTTTCACTTCTGATCTTTGGCAATCAATGCATAAGTCGTTCGGTTCACGACTCGACATGAGTACCGCTTATCATCCGCAGAAGGATGGTCAAAGCGAGCGCACCATCCAGACACTTGAAGATATGCTTCGGGCATGCGTACTCGATTTTGGGAAAGGGTGGGAGAAACACTTGCCGTTGATAGAATTCTCCTACAACAACAGCTACCACACTAGTATACAGGCAGCTCCATTCGAAGCACTGTACGGACGGAAATGCCGTTCACCCCTCTGTTGGCTTGAGGTGGGTGATAGTCAGATCACAGGCCCTGAGCTTGTGCTTGAGACATCAGAAAACATTGTGCAGATCCGAAACCGTATGGCCGCAGCTCGTGACTGCCAGAAAAGCTACGCTGACAAGCGTAGTAAACCGTTAGAATTCGAAGTTAATGATCGAGTCATGTTTAAGGTCTCACCCTGGAAGGGTGTGGTGCGTTTTGGGAAACGCGGCAAACTAAACCCTCGTTATGTGGGGCCATTCAAAATTCTAGAACGAATTGGAAAGGTGGCCTACAGGTTGGAATTACCTGCTGAGTTGGGTAATGTCCATGATGTGTTTCACGTATCGCAGTTAAAGAAGTGTTTGGCTGATGAAACACTAGTTGTACCATTTCAAGAGCTGAAGATAGACGACAAATTGCAGTTTGTCGAAGAACCAATTGAGATTATGGATCGGGAAGTTAAAGTTCGTAAACACAGCCGTATACCGATTGTGAGAGTTTGTTGGAACTCAAGACGTGGTCCAGAGTTCACGTGGGAAGGCGAGGATCAGATGGAACTTAAGTATCCACATTTGTTCCCCAAAGACAAGACAAAACCTGGCAAACCTAATGTTGATGCAACTAGTGAATTTCGGGACGAAATTCCCATTCAAGTTGGGGAGGATGTGACACCCCAGGAAAACCAGTGAACGATATAACTTACCTAGCTTTCTCAGTGAGTGCGTACCAAATTTCAGGACGAAATTTCTTTTTAGTTGGGGATACTGTGACAACTCGTAATTCGAACCTACCTTGTATAACGATACGTGCTTATGTGAACTATTATGATTATTAAACGTTATGATGTTGTGTTTTGTGTAATGTAATGTAAGTATGTATATAATGGCCCAAACGCACAACATGATCCGATCACACAACACACACACCCAACCGCACAAGCCCACTTTGGGCCGTACCTCTTGTATTCGCATCATAGACAACCCATTAAGGGGATTCGGCCCACTCCCCTTATACGAATGACACTAGGGTATAGGGTATACACTTCACAATCGCAAAACACAACACACAACCCTGGTTCTCTCATTCTCTCTCTCAAACCCGATGGCGAACACCCCTTTTGGATTGAAGATCCTTGTGTTCCAGATCATTCTCTTAACCGGTTAGTGTTCTTTGATGTTGTAGTTAAATGATATTATGTTGCCATGATATAGTGTATATGAATGATGTTCTTGTAAATCGAATATGTATAAAAATGTGAATCGGCTTTACATGTGTTTATTCGAATCCGAATGGGTTGGTTATTATGTTCATGAAATCGGTTTGCGTATGTGTATTAGAAATTGGTTGTGTTAATCAAGGAATCATGATGTGATAACGGGTTAATCGGCCACATTTGTAAGATGATATAAAGTCCATATGAATCGGTTTCGATATAGATGTTAATCCGTTATATGTTCATGATCAGATGTTGTTGTTGTTGTTAGGGTGCATGCTAGAAAATCAGGATCAGGAGCCGAGTGTTAATCGTGATTGTGGTTGTTCATGTTGATCGGATTAGGGTTCATAAGAATCAATTGATAAAACCTTGTTTTGATCGATTAATGGATGACTAGAAACTGTTAATGGTGTTAATTGGTTATTATAATTTTGGAAACCATTTAATTGTTGTAACCGACTTGCTAAATTACGGGAATTAGTTGACCAGTCACACAAGACCAATCACACAAGTTGGTCGATCGCACAAGAAACAAATCACATGAGACTTAATCTGACCGCACAAGTCTAGTCGCACAAGGGGTCCCCAAATCGCACAAGATTGTGGGATCGCACAAGCCGTAATGTTTGTCTAACTATTGGGCCTCAAAGCCCAAAGACCAATCGCACAACCCATCCAGTCGCACAAGACAAACTGGACCGCACAAGATAAATTAAATCGTTTTGTTGTTGGGCCGGGTATATCTGTTTGGGCTGGGCTAGCTCCGATCGCACAAAAGAGTCTTTGTTTAATTATTTGGGCCGTGTATTTACTGAACTACTTATGTTATTGGGCCGGGTATAAGGCTGATTGCACAACCCATTGTGGATCGCACAAGTTGTGCTGATCGCACAATAGGTTGGGCCGCCGGTTGTTTGGGCTTTATCTTTGGGATTGTACAAGTGTTAACATGTTATCAACTTGACTGCTAATGTGTTATACGGGTTTGCCATGATCAACGCGTGTTAATAATCTGTTAGACTCCGTGTAACCATACGTGCTTTACTTGAACCAAACCTGACTTGTATGGTAACTCTGTTAGGACGTGGTTGACCACCCTTAGTTCAAGAACCCTTTGTGTATCTTACCGAGCAAACCAAGGTGAGTTCACTGCATTTCTCAAGCATGCATCCCGGTGGTTTGGGACAACTAGTAAACATTTGGAAGGGAATCTTGGGTAAACATTTAAATTGGGTTTTGGTTATTGAATATGGAATCAATCATTAACGGATTGCCTGTAGGGCAATGGGGTAATTAGTTGATAGCGCTATTAGGTTTGACACCTCACACCGGGCTGTAAGGACGTGCGTGAACTAATTATTTGGGCATCATTACCAATGCTTGGTTAGGGGCATTGGGGCCTGGACACTTCCAGGTTATTAAGGGGCACACTCCCCGGATACATATGGGCACACTCCCTAGGGTATCTAGCATGTTATTCGCAAAACACAACACACAACCCTGGTTCTCTCATTCTCTCTCTCAAACCCGACGGCGAACACCGCTTTTGGATTGAAGATCCTTGTGTTCCAGATCATTCTCTTAACCGGTTAGTGTTCTTTGATGTTGTAGTTAAATGATATTATGTTGCCATGATATAGTGTATATGAATGATGTTCTTGTAAATCGAATATGTATAAAAATGTGAATCGGCTTTACATGTGTTTATTCGAATCCGAATGGGTTGGTTATTATGTTCATGAAATCGGTTTGCGTATGTGTATTAGAAATTGGTTGTGTTAATCAAGGAATCATGATGTGATAATAGGTTAATCGGCCACATTTGTAAGATGATATAAAGTCCATATGAATCGGTTTCGATATAGATGTTAATCCGTTATATGTTCATGATCAGATGTTGTTGTTGTTGTTAGGGTGCATGCTAGAAAATCAGGATCAGGAGCCGAGTGTTAATCGTGATTGTGGTTGTTCATGTTGATCGGATTAGGGTTCATAAGAATCAATTGATAAAACCTTGTTTTGATCGATTAATGGATGACTAGAAACTGTTAATGGTGTTAATTGGTTATTATAATTTTGGAAACCATTTAATTGTTGTAACCGACTTGCTAAATTACGGGAATTAGTTGACCAGTCACACAAGACCAATCACACAAGTTGGTCGATCGCACAAGAAACAAATCACATGAGACTTAATCTGACCGCACAAGTCTAGTCGCACAAGGGGTCCCCAAATCGCACAAGATTGTGGGATCGCACAAGCCGTAATGTTTGTCTAACTATTGGGCCTCAAAGCCCAAAGACCAATCGCACAACCCATCCAGTCGCACAAGACAAACTGGACCGCACAAGATAAATTAAATCGTTTTGTTGTTGGGCCGGGTATATCTGTTTGGGCTGGGCTAGCTCCGATCGCACAAAAGAGTCTTTGTTTAATTATTTGGGCCGTGTATTTACTGAACTACTTATGTTATTGGGCCGGGTATAAGGCTGATTGCACAACCCATTGTGGATCGCACAAGTTGTGCTGATCGCACAATAGGTTGGGCCGCCGGTTGTTTGGGCTTTATCTTTGGGATTGTACAAGTGTTAACATGTTATCAACTTGACTGCTAATGTGTTATACGGGTTTGCCATGATCAACGCGTGTTAATAATCTGTTAGACTCCGTGTAACCATACGTGCTTTACTTGAACCAAACCTGACTTGTATGGTAACTCTGTTAGGACGTGGTTGACCATCCTTAGTTCAAGAACCTTTTGTGTATCTTACCGAGCAAACCAAGGTGAGTTCACTGCATTTCTCAAGCATGCGTCCCGGTGGTTTGGGACAACTAGTAAACATTTGGAAGGGAATCTTGGGTAAACATTTAAATTGGGTTTTGGTTATTGAATATGGAATCAATCATTAACGGTTTGCCTGTAGGGCAATGGGGTAATTAGTTGATAGCGCTATTAGGTTTGACACCTCACACCGGGCTGTAAGGACGGGCGTGAACTAATTATCTGGGCATCATTACCAATGCTTGGTTAGGGGCATTGGGGCCTGGACACTTCCATGTTATTAAGGGGCACACTCCCCGGATACATATGGGCACACTCCCTAGGGTATCTAGCATGTTATAAGCAACATCGTATCATGACGTTGAATCGGCTTAACAGACATTTGGTAACATCACACGTAAACAAAACTTTGAACTCACCAGCATCGTCTGACACACTTGTCTGCATGCTTGCAGGTCGTTAGGATTCGTGACATGGACTTGCTATCTGGAGTGCTGGAGTGGTCATGGATCGAGGCTCTTGGATTAACTTATATTTGATACATTGGTTTTGAGTATTATTATGAAACAGTTGTTAAACGATTTACAACATGCTTCCGCTATACAACTCTTGGGAATTAATATTATGTTTGACATTTTCTATTGGTAATTAACGACATGTTTTATTTAAATATTTATCATTGGTTCAATGTGATTGGTGGCTCAGACTCTGATGCGTAACACGCCTCGCGGAGTTCCCGCAGGTGGTATTTTGGGGGTGTTACCGCTTTACATCCTGTCATGTGCCTGGAGCCTCCACTATCTACATACCAAAGACTATCAAAGCATGCAGAAGCTCGCTGCACATGAAGTAAAAGGATTAGTTCATTAAGGACTCCAAAGCCAACAAGGCTTTGGATGGAGTCTCAACAGTGTCTGGTATGGATGCAGTGTGATGGACAGTGGTTAAGTCAGGGGTTTGGACAGTTTTAGTACTGTTACTAGCTAACCACTGTTGGGGGTCTTGACCAATCACCTGCTGATAACCAAAAGGATGCCTGTTCACTCTGGGTTTAGAGGGCTTTTTGTAGACCTCATAAACGTGTGGAATCCTTTGGTAAGACTGTTTTTCCTTGCCTTTTCTGAACTGATTGGCAGGAGGTGCATCAGTAACATGAACATCTCTTTTGACAGATGTTTGGTTCAGCTGTTTTGTGACAGCTGTTTGAACTGGCACAAACAGTGGTTGTTTCTTGGTGAATTTGACAGATGGTGATGATGCTGATGAACTCAAGGATGTTTTAGCAATGTACTCATTCTTCTTCACATCAAAGTTTTTGAGATACACACATGCTTGAGTTTTATGGTTTGTTTTACCACAAACACTGCAACTTTCAGCTGAAGTAATGACACTTGTTTTGTTTAAATCATAAGCTTTTAAGTGGAAGCAGTCTTTTGTTAGATGATTCCTTTTCTCACAAAATTCACAAAACAAGTTATCAATTTTTTCTTTTTTCTTCCTCTTTTCAGACTCTTTTGCAGCAGAGGTTTTAACCACTGCTGGGATGTCTTTGAGAGATATGACTTTAGCTTTTGGAGCTTTAACACCATCAGTTGATGTAAAGTCCATTGGCTTGAAATTCTCAAGAATATCACACTCATCCGACCATTTTGGTTTAAATTGATGATTTTCAATCTCCTCAAAAACAGAGGGGCCCATTGGTCTGTCAAGTGTGATTTTGTTACCAAGTTTGTCAGTGATCTTCACTTCTTGGCCATTCTTGTTTGTGGGAATGAATTCAGCAGTCCCATCAGTGGTTGAGACAGATTTTCCAAAAGCAATGTTTTCATCATCATGTTTTCTATAGCCAACCCCAAATTTCACATTCCTTTTTATCTGTTTCTCAAGCATAACCTCATACCCTTTGCCTGATTCCACCCATCTCTCACATGTGATCTGGGTGGATTCTAACTCCTTTTTGCAACCTTGGTATTTTTCTACCAAGGTTTGGAGTTGGGTTTTGGTTATGCTTTGCTCTTCTTTCATGCTGCTAATCTCTTTCTCTTTTTCAGCCAATTTATTTTTAAGTTCTTTTAGAGACCTTTCAAATTTGACTTCATCAGATAAGATTTTATCACGAAGGTTTTCATTCACCTCTTTGATGTTAGCAAAAGCAATAATGCAATTGTCAAAACACAGTTTTTCAAGAACTTGAGGTGATACCTTTGCAGCAGCCATCATTGCACAATCACATTTAGGATTTTCCTCATCTTTGGCTCTCTCTTCTATCTCACCTGCCTTTTCTTCTTCTGACCATGGATCTGTCAGTGGTTCAATCAGGGTGCCTGAACTTTCTTCCAACAGTACTTCATTAGCCACAGCAGTAACCACTGCTTCAATCACCTCATCCACTGTTTCAGAAACCAGCTGTTCCTCTTCAGATTCAACACCCTCCTGTATTGACTCTAATGCCATCAAACAAAATTGATCATGAGAAGAAACATTGGAAGCATAGAGTGCAAAATTTTCATCACTGAGGTCTTCAGGCATACTGCTCCAGTCAACAAACCCTTGAGTGAAAAAACTTTGTTGATCTGGTTGTATTGCTGCTGGAGCAGTGGTTTGAGGTGCAGTTTGCACTTGTGCCTGAGGGACAGGGGTTTGAACATATTGGATCTGTGGAGCAGCTGTTTGGACATAATGTACTGGCATAGGGGCAACAGCATAGTGAGCAGTGTTCACTTGAGCTGCTGGGGCATATTGGGCATAATGCACAGTGTTTTGATTTTGAGGTCTGGGATTTGAACTAGGATGAGTGACTATGGGGCCAGCAGTTTGACTCCTACACTCCCTAGCAAAGTGTCCTAACCTATTACACTTGTAGCACTTGATTTTTGATTTATCCAACCCAACCCTTAGATTCCCATGCAACCTTGGGAATTTTCGCCCTGTTTTCTTATAAAATTTGCTAGTTCTAACACTTAGCAAGGCAAGTTGATGCAGAATGTCCATTTCCTCTAAATCAGTGGGGTCAAAATGCTGTAGATCATCGAGTTCAAAGCTTAGATTGTCTGACATCAGGGTTGTTAAAATTGGCACCAGCAGTTATGTCAATGAAATGATCATAACCCTGATCCTTACCACTACTCCCAGATTCTTCTTGACCCAAAAGAGCAGTGTTACCGAATGTATAGTCATCAACGGTTTTTCCTGACTATTGTAACTTCCTTTTCTGGTTCAACTCCCTTTCGTAGGTCAGGAGTCGACCATGGAGTTGGGTCAAGGTCAGATCCTTGAACTCAGGTGAATTTCGGGTGACAAAAGCTATGGTGTCCCATTTTTCTGGCAGTGACCTGAGGAACCTGCTATTTTGAGTTGAGTTTGTAAAAGTGGTTTTAACAAGCCTCAGTTCACTGATGAGACAACTGAAACGCTCAAATTGTTGCGTCAGTGATTCACCTTTAACATGACAAAATGTTTCATACTGTTGGTTCAGGATTTCCCTATTGTTTTCTATGACTTATTCGGTACCCCCAAACTGTTCCTTAAGCGTGTCCCACAATTCTTTGGCACTGTTACAATGTAACAGTCCAGCATATATTTCATTGGGCAGCGCTGATGCTATGATGCTAAATGCTTTAGCATCTAGTTCAATACTTTGAAAATCGGTTTCGGTATAATTTTCAATAGGTTTTGGAACAGATGCTTTAGCATCTTCAGCGCTTGGCACTGTAGGAACATGGGGACCAAAGACGACAGACCTCCAACAACCTGTGCTTTGTTGAGCGAGGATGTGACCCATCCTCCTCTGCCAGATGTTGTACTCATTTCTTTTTAGCATAGGTGGTTTAAAAAAGCGAGCCAATGTTGTTTTTATCGTCCTGAGATTGTGACATCATTCTTGTTGTTTTACAGATACTGAGAAATCAACTTTAATGGTGATTAATCCTTACTCTGTTTTTCAACGACGAACAAACGATCAGTATCAACTGTTTTGAGCTGAACTACTTACGTCAAAATGATTGTTAAATCAAATTTGACTGTTCTAGCTCTGATACCAATTGTTGGATCTGAGTTTGATTTTGATTGTATTTTATGTTTGTAAATAAGATGAAGATGGATGAGTGTGCAGCGGAAATTATAATGAAAACAAACTTTGCATACAATCAAACGAGAGTAATACTTTTATCAAACATCTTTACACAATGAACCGAAAGATTGAATTTATTTCAACTATGATTACAATGATTGATGAATGAATGCAAACTCCCCCTCAGCCAGAGCTCAGTAGTTTGTTCGTGCAAAGAAGACGAATGATGCAAAGAGCTAATAGAACAGTACAAAGTACTGAACTATTTATAGGCACTTGCAAACTACTGAGCATCTTAGCTGATGTCACCATGAAAGTGACATCTAACCTCCTAACAAACTCTAACCTTTGATCTATACAGACACTGCTTGTGTTAACTACTGCTAATACATTCTATTACAAAACAGACTTTAGAGCAGCTGCTGCAACCTTCTACTGCTGTGAACCCAGCAGTACTTGTCCGGATCAGCAGTGCTTGACTCAAGGCAGTAGATTGAATCAGCAGGACTTCAGTCTTTCATCAGATCTTTAGTTGAGCAGCAGTTGTGGGTCAGCAGTTAGCAAGATCAGCAGATAGGAGGTTATCAGTTGTTGTAATCACTTTCAAGGGGAGAGATTTGTATATAAACATCTGCTTATTCTGGATCCACTGCACTGATCCAGTTTTGGCTTTAATTATTTGTTCCTCTGATAGGGTTCAATCCCAACACCTTTTACCCGTAGATATCGCTACAGGCCTTGGTCTTGTATTTGTTGCATCAACAGTTGTGTTGTTATCACCAATCAACTTAATAATATTTATAAGCTTAACTTACAAAGTTAGGGGTAAATAAACATTAATTTATGGTGTTACAATCTTCATGAAGATGGATATGAGAATAGTTAAGATGCATTTGTATGTATCATAGATTATCCATTACAATGTGTATGGATAAATTTTGGTGACATGCGGTGATATTTGATACTTAAGGGATATTTGAGGTTGAATTAGTGAGTATATCTATATTACTATATAATATAATTTCTTTAGGATAACAATATAATTTCAATTTAATTTTAAGATGCTTAATACGATAACAATGTTATTATATTTGATACAAGTGATGATGTATAAATAATTTGTCATTTACAATTTTCTCCCTCTACATTTTAGTTTTTAATAATGTAGAGTAACAAATGACAAATAATATTGTAGTGTTATTAGATTTTTTTTTCTGGATCGATAACATACAACATCCATTTCACTTGAATAACACGTGAAACCAACAAAGATAGAAGAAATAGTAGAAGATGTAGGAGAAACTGATTCATTTAGCAACAAAAACAACCCAAATGCAGAGTCCAATCTTGATGAGATGGAGAAGAAGAAATCATGGAATACTTTATATGATAATGAAAATCAAGTCATGATCATCCTTCAAATGACATTAATAATAACACATGGGATTCCGCAAAAGAGTGTTTGAATGATAATGTCGAGTCCTTAAGTCCCGGTGGACGGTCAACAGGTCTCGTCAACGCTGTAAAAGGCTCCACTTCATAGTCCTGCAAAAGAAAGCGCCGTTAGCCTCGCCACGGAGGACCCGGAGGGGGGGGGGTGGAATCCGTGACCAAGCTCCAGCGTGAGAATAAGTAAACTTGCTAGGCAGTGAGAAGCTTATTCCGACGAGTATGTGATTGTCAAAATATTCTCCCTGGTGTGAATTTTGGATAATGTGTGTTAAATCGTGGTCCGAGGATGTCGGAATAAATGAAGTGTTTGTGTATTTAATGAGAAGGGTTCTTGATTGCCTACCATGTCCGAGTATCTTACCTTCCTTATATAAAGGAAGTTGCTTATCTCCATTGGAAATGATACCGGGATCATCTAACGGCTTTTTGGAGGCTTTGGGGAACTCAGACACGTGTCTGAGCCCCAACAGATAGATCTCCAGCCTCATTATTGAGGCCAGCTGCACTGTACCCCTTTTCCGGCGAGTCACCTTCTCTCTCCGTCATGCATTTAATGAGAGCAGAGATATCAGATTCTTTTTTCTTCCCGCCTTTTCCTTTGGTTCCTTGTTAAGAGAACAAACTTGATTTGGGCTCATGAGCTGGCCCAGGTGACGGAAGCCCAAGACGGGCTCACTGGGCTACCAGTGGGCCTCGTAGTCAAGTCATCTCTAGTCCCAGGTCATGAGGCCTGAGCCATGTGAGCCTGGGCTGAATCCAAGTGGCCCCGGAACTGTAGTGACGTCTTTCTAGGCAAGGAGAGTGGGCCCCCTAATGATGGCAGTTACGCGGAGGTTGACGTGATGTCGTGATCACAATCAAATTTAATGCCAATAACAACTATATAGATAGTGGCAAGTGGGTATCGAACACAGGGAGTTTGTGGAATATGTGTTATTTGAAAGTTTGTCTAATTTAACTAAATTAATCTAATTGCAATAGAAATAAAATTTGAGAGTTTATATGAGTGAATTGGTTTTAGACTAAATTAAACTAATTAAATTGCAAAAGAAAAGTTTGGTTGTAAACAAATTAGAGACAAATGACCATCCTAGATTTCTGGTTTGTTTCAACATTTATATTATCATTCCACTAGAAAGAACTACATAGACATAGCTCATGTGTGATTACTTGCAGTGATGAAAGGGAACTAAGTACTCAGATTCCTAGAACGTGAGGTTGTTACTCGATGATCAATCAACCCTTACCCAATCCTAATTCTACCCATGATATCTCGATTGCCAACAGCACCAAGAACGTATGGTTTCGAACTAGATTAACACAAGAATTAACAAGCTACTAACAAACAATCACACACCATAACAAACCAACCATAAAGATAAGGATTGTTATTCTAGAAATTAGGAAATCAAATACAAAATGTCTCAAGAAAACCTTCAGTCTAGGACAATCATAAAGTGTTTAGCCACACATGGCATGAATCAACATAATAACAACGATATTATTGTTCATACGGATCAAAGATAAATAAGCTAATGATTCCAAGATGTTCTTCACCCCAAAAAGTATCCAAGAACTCCACAAACTCGTTCACAATCAGATAGTAACCGAATACCAATGATAAGTCCCCATAAATCCCCTTGAAATCAGCATTAAATGAGAAGTTACAAGAATACATCAGTCGGAGCCGTAACCTACGACTCCCAGCCGTAGGTTACGGCTGGCAATGGGTCAACAAATCTGCATGGGGCCGTAACCTACGGCCCCCAGCCGTAGGTTGCGGCTGGCAATGAACTTTACGGTTAGAACCTCCTGTCTTACGGTGGTGACAATTTGAAAGAGATGGGACCGTAACCTACGGTTGGATGGCGTAGGTTACGGTGCTGAACTTCATTTTTTCCTTATTTCTTCACCAATGGTTCAATTCTTTCACTCTTTGACTCCACCAACTTCTAGCATTCATCCATGCCTCCTAAAATCCTCATCTTGAACACTTTAACACCTGCATCATCAATATCTTGTGATTACCTAATTCACGCAAATAACCGGATAAAATATGGGATTTTATTCTATTTAAAGCACTTAAGGGTTGTCCTACGGACCACCCGTCACATCCCCACACTTACCCGTTGCTTGTCCCAAGCAACATATACAAAAACTATTTCCAACCAAAAGCGACCAATCATGCAAACCAAGCTAAAGTGCCGTCCTTTTACTAACTTTCAATCAAACCACAAAACACACCTCCCACAAAAACTCTCGGTGACAAGAAAAATTAACATGTTATGTTAAACCACTCAATGCGTGTATGTGTGTGTGCGACAATAAGCTTGTATGAAAATCAAGTTTCTTCCTAACGAATATCTAACATGCTTATGAATCAAAGGGACTTACGGGTTGTAACGGGGCTAGGTGCAAAGGTAGGAAAATGGTGAAATACATATGAAAGAGCTAATTGATTTGACCCGGTTTTTATTTCCACTACTAAGCAAAACAAACATCAACTATATACACAATTTCATCAACTTTTACACTACCAAGCAACTACATTCTTCTTTTTGTATTTTTCTTATATTTTACTCTTTTTTTTTTGACCAACCATCATAATACATCAAACTCAACAATAAATACAAGAACATCAATACTACAAACTAAATCTCCTAAACCGGGTCATTTCAAAAGGTAAAATTTTGTAGGAAGTAGGTTTGGGTCACAACCGAATGGTATAAGGCTCAAACATGGCTTTCTAAGGACCAAACCCCCACCCCTCACTATACCATGCTCATATATGTAACGTATGAGGTCCAACCCACCAATCCCGCACTCTCACACATCTAGACGAGGCTACCTAAAAGTCCCCTATCATCTTCAAAAGCATGCTAACTCTAGGATTTAACAAGCATTCACACACAAGTTCTATTTACACACTACAGACATCGCCACTCAAACAAAGAATTAACTCTCATATGCTCATATGTGGTTCAATTCTCACCAAGAAAAAAGCTAATAACGGGTGTCGGTGTGTCAAATGGTACAATATCAAGTTTTCAAATTTTTACACTTTTCGCTTGGATTTACAAAAAATTTTTGAATTTCTCAAAAATTTCCCCCATCCCCACACTTGGGATACATTGTCCCAATGTATGGTTTGGAGGGAAAAAAAATCGCTTTAACCAAAACATCCCCACTTGCTTATGTTCTCAAATCCCAAATTTCTTTTTGTATTATTATTATTTTTTTTAGATATTATGAAAGACACCACCAACTCTCACAACCCAACAACATATCAACTTCAAACACCACCCTACCTCCCAACCATAACATAAACATACCACATATACATATATACAAAAATGTACAAAGGAGCAAAATACAACCTGGCTAGTAGTACTTCGGCTGTGGAGGCCCGAAAATGGATGTCATCATATCCGTCCACTCACCAAAGCCAAATGCTCCACCGCTACTGCTGCTTCCTTGATCACCACTTGGATTCGCCTGTTGGTAGCTCATAGCATGTGGATCCACCCACTGAGAGTGATGCAATGGTGGGGTGGGGTATGACACACTACCATCATTTGGTGGCAATGTGGTGTAGTCCATAACGGGCGGATCTCCTACAACTGGCTGACCCGCATGCCATTGGTCATGCATGCGTCTCTGGCGATCATCCAAATAGCGGTTGTTTATCTCCTCTTCATGGGCATATCTATGAGCACGGTTCCATTGCTCATTTCTATCATAACTTCTCTTGATAGCCCTTTCCATACTAGCACCCATGAAAGTTTGTTGATCAAATAGCACTTGGTTTGGTTCACTCCAATCACCGAAAGTGGGTGGCCGCCTTTGTTCAATGATTTAGCCCATATCCCCCGAATGGGCCCAGTATGGATCATAAGCCTGTTGTGCATAATCAAATGCACTCCCCACATAACCCGATTGTACACCAGCTCCATGCACTCCTGCCTGCCCGGCACCCCCTATCTGAGCATCCACCATGAATGTGTCTTCACGGTAGTCATCATCTCCGCTCACTTTATCATCCGTTGTTTCAGGCTCCTCGGCTTCTCCTGGTCGTAACGGTCTCGCATCCACCTTCAATGCTCTCCACCTTCTCCCATTTGTTTTCAACTTATGAAACCTCTCCAATTCTGTGTAAGTCCACCCCGGCCCAAGATTCTTAAGGTCGAATGGTCTAAACCTCTTGTAAGACCCCTTTTCATCTCCTTTAATCGCCCCATATTTTTTAAGCAATGCCGTAATCAACCGGCAATGAGGTATAATCTTCCTCTCCCCACTATTCTTGCTCAACCATATGTTATGCAATACTAGGAATCGAAATGGGACCTTAGGAGAACCATGCATCAACATATATAGGATCGGTACCTCTTGGTGCCGCACTTCCATCTTGTCACCCCGCCTTGGAACAACATTGTACATGCACAATGTCAACAATAGCTTTGCTTCCATCCTTAAATTGCTTCTATATAACTTCCCATGTGTTGTACCCGGAAGGAAAAGGTAATCAATCATATTTTGCCATTGCGGATGCTGATTGGGCTCGTGATAGAGGTCTTTGAGACTCGGGTAAATGTACTCATGGGCTGGCTTGTCATCAAACTTTGCTATCCGGCGCAAAGAGTCATAAGACATTTCTACTTTCAGTCCATTACACCATCCAACAAGTCTCATTTGCTTGGGGCCTTGAACGGGGGACATTCAAGTGATGCCACCCATTCTTGAATCTGCTTGTCATACATCTTCTTTACCTCGCCATCATAACACTTCATAGCCGCCCCCCAACCTAATGCATTAAACTTAGTCGTAATCCCGAATGGCCCGAAATCGACCTCCCGAATCTCCTTTTCACAAATAAAAGCTTCACCTCTTTGCTTCAAATTGTTCATTTGTTCATGAAATAGATCATCTCTCCATTCCACGGGTTGGTCTAACAATGAACCGGATGTCCAATCCGGCTTCGGACCCCTTGGAGGTGCATCCTCCTCCGAGTCCAGGTCACCAACCCGGATCAATTTCCTCCTCTTTGGTTGAGCATCATCCCCTTGAGGTGCATTTGAAGAGCTTGCAATTCCTTTTCCCTTCTTTGTCACCATGCCTACACACATTTAAAAACCGCACAAACAAATCAAGTTAGTATTTTTCCCCATCTTCCCCACACTTGCTTCATGCTATGGGTATAGATGTGCAAAAACCAAAAATTTCATTCTTCCAAACAAAATTTCGGCATCATGTCCCCATAAATCAGAATTTTTCCAAAAATTTCCACTAGACATCAAGACATTTATACCCATACATGCATTAGTTCACAAAATCCTACATCTATCATGTACAAGCAAGTGTGTATGTAAACAAAAACAAAGATGACAACTTACAAACCTCAATGTACATCAATAATGACAAGAAATTGCATACCTTGGTGTTGTAGAAGATGAGAATCACAAAAACTTGAAGTTCACGCAAAAACCCACAAAAAGCCCTAAATTTTCGGCACCCCCTAGGCTCAAATCCGACCCAAAACAAAGGAATCTTCAAGATTCAAGAGTAAATCTGAATTCCTTGTGAAATTTCACCCAAAATGGCCCAAAAAATCACTGAAATCGGACTTGATTTGAGAGAGTTATGAAGATATGAAGGTTTGGGAGTAATGGAGGTTTAGGGTTCTTTCGAGAAGAAAGATGGAGAAGAAAGGTTGTGGTTGGGGAATGATGGTGAAGATGTGTGGTTAGGGTTGATTGAAATTGTTTTATTATTATTATTATTATTATTATTATTATTATTATTATTATTATTATTATTATTATTATTAATTTTCGGTTTTATTTTATTATTTTTTTTATTTTTTTTAGATGTACGTCGACAAAATACCCCCAACATTATACTGCGAGCCGTAACCTACGGCTCCCTGCCGTAGGCTACGGCTCCCTGCCGTAGGCTACGGCTGGATCTGGGAGTTTTGAAATTCGCCGTAAAACAGAGTACAGAGGCCGTAAGGCTCTTGTTTTTTTCACTTGGGGTCGTAACCTACGGCTCCCAGCCGTAGGCTACGGCGGAACCTGGGCAAAAATTATCGTTTGTTGTTGTTTTTTTTTTCTTTTTTCTTTCTTTTTTTTAATTTTTATTTTTGAAAATTTTTAATTTTTATGTGTTTTTATAATTTATTGAAAACATAAAAATATAACCCTACCCCCCGTTAAAAACCCGTGTTGTCCTCAACACTATGTTCGGGAAATTCGTAAAAATTTCCCCACACTTGTTTCTAACACCGGTTTAAACGGAACTAATTCAAAACACAATAAACTAAACTAATTATTTACAAATACCAAACCTGGGCCTCTTTCACGTTTCTTCATCATCCACCGGGCGTAAGATGTACCCCCACTTTATCTAGCTCGAGATTGTTGATATCATTACCTTCCAAGTACGGTTTGAGCCGATGCCCATTCACCGTTTGTTGCTTATTTGTTTGTTCACCTTGAATGTCAATATCTCCAAATCTCCCCACTCTTCGGACAACGTAAGGACCCATCCACTTACTTTTGAGTTTCCCCGCGAACATTTTCAACCTTGAATTGTACAACCACACCTTTTGACCCACTTCAAAGTTCTTTTTCTTTGTCTTCGCATCATGAACTTTTTTCAGTTTGTCTTTATATGCGGATGCACACTCGTAAGCTTGATCCCTTATTTCCTCAATTTCATTCAATTGAAGCTTTCTCGCCCGACCCGCTTCATCATAGTTCGCGTTCACCGTTTTAATTGCCCAATATGCCCGATGTGCCAACTCCATAGGCAAATGACATCCTTTCCCGTAAACCATTCGATAAGGAGTGGTATCAAGTGGAGTTTTGTAAGCCGTTCGGTAAGCCCACAACGCATCATCAAGCTTGCTTGACCAATCTTTCCGATCCGTTCTCACCGTCTTCATTAAAATCTCTTTAATTTGCCAGTTGGAAACTTCAACTTGACCACTCGTTTGCGGGTGGTACGGTGTAGCAACGCGGTGGTTCACATTATATCTTTTTAGTAATTTTCCAAAATTGAAGTTTTTAAAATGTGAACCACCATCGCTTATTATCACCCTAGGCACACCAAAACGAGCAAAAATATTGGATTGCACAAACTTACATACGATGGAATGATCGTTGGTCCTTGTGGCGATAGCTTCAATCCATTTCGACACGTAATCAACCGCAACCAATATGTATAAAAAACCATTTGAGTTTGGGAAAGGACCCATAAAGTCTATTCCCCAAACATCAAATACTTCTACTACCAAAATTGGTTGTAATGGCATTTCATCACGTTTCGAAATGCTTCCCATTCTTTGACAATTGATGCAATTCCGAGCATACTCGCAAGAATCCTTGAAAATCGTGGGCCAATAAAACCCACTAGATAACATCCGATAACCCATCTTGTTCCCACTAAAATGCCCTCCACATGCCGATGAATGAGCATGAGTCAAAATCTCTAAAACTTCAGTTTCGGGAACACATCTTCGTATCACTTGATCGGCTTCATCCCATATATATTGCTTCACTTGACTAAGAAACTGTTGTCGTCTCTTCTTAGTCCAATGATTTGGAATTGCACCCTTAGCCAAATAGTTAACGTAATGGGCATACCAAGGTGCAACATAAGTAGAGACGGCCAACAAATGTTCATCGGGGAACCGTTCATTGATTTCACTTGGGTCATCAACACCTTCCAACGGGATTCGGGACAAATGATCCGCAACAACATTTTCACATCCCTTTTTGTCCCGAATCTCAAGATCGAATTCTTGTAACAAAAGCACCCAACAAATCAACCGGGGCTTCGCATCCTTCTTTTCCATCAAATATCGGACCGCACTATGATCCGAGTACACTATCACCTTGCTCCCCTAAATGTAAGATCTAAACTTGTCCAAGGCATACACCACCGCTAATAATTCTTTCTCGGTTGTGGTGTAGTTGAGTTGCGCCTCAGACAAAGTTTTGCTTGCATAGTATATCACCACCGGTTTCTTATCGACCCTTTGACCCAAAACCGCTCCAATGGTCGTGTCGCTAGCATCGCACATAATCTCGAACGGCTTTGACCAATCCGGTGGTTGCAAGATAGGAGCCTTCACCAACTGTTCCTTCAAAACATGAAACGCTTGCAAACATTCGTCAGTAAAATCAAATGGAACATCTTTTAATAACAAGTTACATAAAGGTTTTGTAATTACACTAAAGCCTTTAATAAACCTTCGATAAAACCCCGCATGTCCCAAAAAAGATCTCACCCCCTTAACATTCTTTAGTGGGGGTAAAGATGAAATTACCCGAATCTTTGCTTTGTCTACCTCCATTCCCCGGTCCGAAATCACATGTCCCAACACAATACCCTCTTGAACCATAAAATGGCTCTTTTCCCAACTTAGTACCAAGTTTGTCTCAACACATCTTTTTAAAACTTTTTCTAATTCATTAAGACAAGATTCAAAACTTGGTCCAAAGATGGAAAAATCATCCATAAACACTTCAAGAGATTCCCCGACCATGTCCGAAAATATACTCATCATACATCTTTGGAATGTGGTCGGGGCGTTACATAGTCCAAATGGCATTCGCCGAAAAGCAAATGTACCATATGGACATGTAAACGTGGTTTTGTGTTGGTCATCCGGGTGAATAGCAATTTGGTTATATCCCGAGTACCCATCCAATAAACAATAATATTTTTGACCGGAAAGTTTTTCAATTATTTGGTCAATGAAGGGTAACGGGAAATGGTCTTTTGAGGTAGCGGCGTTTAGTTTTCTATAATCAATACACACTCGCCACTTGGTTACCGGGCGGGTGGCGATTTGCTCACCTTGTTCATCTTTCACTACCTGGATGCCGGATTTTTTAGGCACTACCCGAGTCGGACTTACCCATGCACTATCCGATATGGGATAAATGATCCCCGCATCCAACCACTTGATAACCTCTTTCTTTACCACCTCTCTCAAATTTGGATTTAACCTTCTTTGTGTTTCACGGGTCGGCTTTGCTTCTTCACTTGTAATAATCTTGTGCATCACAATGGATGGACTAATACCTTTTCAATCAGCTATCGTCCACCCAATTGCCGCCTTGTGAGCCTTCAATACCCGTATCAACTCCTCCTCTTGAGCTACCGCCAAGTTGGAAGCAATGATCACCGATAAAGTGTCATTCTCCCCAAAAATGCGTACTTGAGATATTTTGGTAGCTCCTTCAACTCCACACTTGGTGGACATTCCAAAGAAGGCTTTGTACCCGAATCAATTCCCACCGGTAAAGAGTCCGTTTGGTGGGTCCATGGCGGTCTTCCTTCTTTCACCGCAAGAGCCTCTTGCTCTTTCTCTTCCACCTCCAACTCACATGCGTGAACCTACAAAGACATATCACAAACACAAGAACCCAAAATTTCTTCTTCGAACTCCTTCGGGTCATAACCATCTATGAAATCTGCTAAGAAACACTCATCACCATACACATTAGTACCGTTAGTAAAAACATTTAATCTCATTTTTCTATTACCGAATGTCATGTCGACCGTACCATATCGACAATCAATAATAGCATGTGCGGTGTTCAAAAATGGCCGACCCAAAATAACATTTTGTTGTTGAATTGGGTCCGCGGATGAGTAATCTAGCACAAGGAAATCAACGGGATAATAAAATTCATCAACTTTAACTATCACATCCCGTACGATACCCCGGGGAAGTTTATGAGACAAGTCGGCTAATACAACCGTTGTCTCAACTCGCTTCAATGGACCAAAATCGTATTGGTCATATAACCCCCCCGGTAGGATACTTACTCCGGCTCCAAGATCCAATAACGCCCTTGTGGTTTGAAAATTTCCAACTTGAATGTTTATTAGGGGCATTCCCGTATCTTGTAACTTAGGAGGAAGGTCTCCTTTCAATACCGCACTTACCCGCTCCGTTAAGTCTACCAATTTAGGCACTTTTTGTTGCCTCTTTTGAGTACATAATTCTTTTAGAAACTTAGCGTAAGCGGGTACCTGTTTGATAGCTTCAAGTAAAGGAAGATTAATTTTAACTTGTTTAAAAACCTCCCACATTTCCTCTTTTTGAGGACCCCGTTTTGAAATAAAATTTTTTCTTCCCGGGTCTAATAAAGCCGAAGGAAACGGTACTTCACTAGACCCCTCACCCTCATTTACTTTTTCTTTCTCTTTAATAACTTCGGGTTTTTCAAAATTGGGTTTTTTAGAAGAAACAATGGGTGGTTCATTTTCTTCCTCACTATCTTGACCCGTTATATCCTCAACCACCCCATCAACCAAATCCGGTGAAGAATTGGTTTTGTACTCTTTCCCACTTCTCAAAACACTTACATGGTGAATATTAACATTATTACCTCTTGAAGTACCATGAGACGGGTTTACCTTAGTGTCGCTTGGTAATTGACCTTTGTTTTTCTTCAATTCGGACACTTCGGTTGCAAGTTGACCCATTTGAGTGGTCAAAGTTTGGATTGCTTTGTCTCGGGCCTTATCCTTTTGAATGTGAGCATCATCCATTTGGTTCCTCTTTTGCATCTCTGCTTGCATGCTCTTCAACATTTCCATCATTTCATTTCCACCCGAAGACCCCCCTTGTTCTTGACTCGTTCGATATTGCCTTTGGTATCCTTGGTTGTTCCCACCTTGATATCCACTTTGGTTATTGTAAGGTTGGCGTGAACCATAATTACCTTGGTTACCTTGGAAATTTTGGTTTGCTTGATTCGAAGGGTTCCCATAACGAAAATTTGGGTGGTTCCTCAACCCGGGGTGGTAAGTATTAGAATTCATGTTATTGTAATTTCTACCACCCCTTCCTTCATGTTATCCACTTTGGTTATTGTAAGGTTGGCGTGAACCATAATTACCTTGGTTACCTTGGAAATTTTGGTTTGCTTGATTCGAAGGGTTCCCATAACGAAAATTTGGGTGGTTCCTCAACCCGGGGTGGTAAGTATTAGAATTCATGTTATTGTAATTTCTACCACCCCTTCCTTGACCTTGCAACGCATTCACCTCCTCATATTGCCCATCCAACATCCCTTGGCAATTTTCAGCCGCATGACCTAATTCATTACAAAGAGCACACACATCATAAATTTGGTTAGAAGTTTGTACATTACCATCCTCGGCGGCATGCACTTGTGTTCGGGTAATGGCCGGTCGTGCTCTCCTTGATGCTTGAGCTTTCCTCTTTGAAGTAATGGCCATTTGTTCCAAAAACTCCCAATCCTCATTCTCATAATTGGTGCCAAAGGTCCCATTTGTGATGGACATCAAATCTCGTGCATCTTCGGCACACAACCCTTCATGGAAGGCGTTCATCAATTCCCAAAGCTCGATTCCATGATGCGGACAATTTTTGATCATCATATTTAAGCGGTCAAAGGCTTCATGAAACATTTCGCCTTGTTGTTGTTGGAAACTTCTCAACCCTTTCCTCGCATCATTAGTCTTTTGGGCGGTATAAAATTCATCTAAAAATGTTTGTTGCATTTCCCCCCAAGTGTAAATCGATGCCGAAGGTAAAGTGTAGAACCACTTCTTTGCCTTATCTTCCAAAGAGAATTGAAATAAGACCAATTTCACATCATCGGCCGAAAAACCTTGACTCCCAAGAGTGTTACAAATTGAGTCATAGGCCTCCAAATGAAAATAAGGTTCCTCCGTTGCTAGACCCTTATATTTCGGCAAACTTTGTAAGGAATTAGTCCTTACTTCAAAGGTTCTTCCTTGGTTGTTATGAGGGATAACCACCGTTGAAGGATTGTGAGTAATTACCGGTCTAAAATGCGCTTCAATACCCCTCGCATGCTCTCTAAGATGCCTCATTGGAACACCAAACCTACCCCTTGGACGAACTCCCATTGGTCTTGGTACATGCCCTTGTGGTACATTTGGTTGTTGAAATTGTTGTTGTGGCATCGGTGGGTTTTGAATTGGTCTTTGGAGATGTGGTTGCATATTTTGTGGGTGAACTTGTTGTAAAGGTATAGGGCGTTGCACTTGTGGCCCTTGGGGTCTTGGCCGAATGTTTAGTGGTATGAGTTGTTGTTGTTGTATCCCACTAACATTTGGCATTACATGCATTTGACCTTGCATATACCCAACTTCTCCTTGATCTCCTTCACCACCATAACCGTACCCGTCTTCATCAAAACCCTCGAACTCCTCATATCCTTCATCATACCCATCTCCTTGAATCCCGAAAGATTGCCCAAACGGAAAAGTCGAGTATTGGAAACCCGACTGGTTCGATGGTCGAAATGATGAAGCATGAACAATCGTTGAATTTGGTCCTATGGTATGACCTGAATATGATGGACCCGCACCAGGGAAAAAATGGGATAATGGTGGTATAGTAGTGGAAGGGTTAAACGTGATGGTTGGTTCTTCTTGGGTAGTAATGGGTTGTGTGGTGTTGGTTGATGTAACATTTTGTATTATAATGGGTTCGGTAGTGTTTGGTGGAAAGGTGGTGTTTGGTGACGGTTGAGTAGATGATGGTGTAAAAGATTGAGCCGGTTCACCCGTAGTGGGTGGTGGTGGTGGATCTCTATCCATGTATCGAAGTGGTGTAATGGGTGTAATTGGCGTTGTTGGTGAACCACTGATGGTATTTTCTCTAAGTAAAATTCTGTTTGCTCGCAAAGTTCTCTCAATTTCTGGATCAAACACTAGTGGTGAAAGCTTGTGAGAGCTTCTAGTACGCATGCACCTGTAAATACCTGAACACTAACACACCCGTGTAAACCAGAAAAATAACAACTTAAGAAAAGCAAAAATAACACACGTTGCGCACTACTCCCCGGCAACGGCGCCAAAATTTGACGTGATGTCGTGGTCACAATCAAATTTAATCCCAATAACAACTATATAGATAGTGGCAAGTGGGTATCGAACACAGGGAGTTTGTGGAATATGTGTTATTTGAAAGTTTGTCTAATTTAACTAAATTAATCTAATTGCAATAGAAATAAAATTTGAGAGTTTATATGAGTGAATTGGTTTTAGACTAAATTAAACTAATTAAATTGCAAAAGAAAAGTTTGGTTGTAAACAAATTAGAGACAAATGACCATCCTAGATTTCCGGTTTGTTTCAACATTTATATTATCATTCCACTAGAAAGAACTACATAGACATAGCTCATGTGTGATTACTTGCAGTGATGAAAGGGAACTAAGTACTCAGATTCCTAGAACGTGAGGTTGTTACCCGATGATCAATCAACCCTTACCCAATCCTAATTCTACCCATGATATCTCGATTGCCAACAGCACCAAGAACGTATGGTTTCGAACTAGATTAACACAAGAATTAACAAGCTACTAACAAACAATCACACACCATAACAAACCAACCATAAAGATAAGGATTGTTATTCTAGAAATTAGGAAATCAAATACAAAATGTCTCAAGCAAACCTTCAGTCTAGGACGATCATAAAGTGTTTAGCCACACATGGCTTGAATCAACATCATAACAACGATATTATTGTTCATACGGATCAAAGATAAATAAGCTAATGATTCCAAGATGTTCTTCACCCCAAAAAGTCTCCAAGAACTCCCCAAACTCGTTCACAATCAGATAGTAACCGAATACCAATGATAAGTCCCCATAAATCCCCTTGAAATCAGCATTAAATGAGAAGTTACAAGAATACATCAGTCGGAGCCGTAACCTACGGCTCCTAGCCGTAGGTTACGACTGGCAATGGGTCAACAAATCTGCATGGGGCTGTAACCTACGGCCCCCAGCCGTAGGTTACGGCTGGCAATGAACTTTACGGTTAGAACCTCCTGTCTTACGGTGGTGACAATTTGAAAGAGATGGGACCGTAACCTACGGCTGGATGGCGTAGGTTACGGTGCTGAACTTCATTTTTTCCTTATTTCTTCACCAATGGTTCAATTCTTTCACTCTTTGACTCCACCAACTTCTAGCATTCATCCATGCCTCCTAAAATCCTCATCTTGAACACTTGAACACCTGCATCATCAATATCTTGTGATTACCTAATTCACGCAAATAACCGGATAAAATATGGGATTTTATTCTATTTAAAGCACTTAAGGGTTGTCCTACGGACCACCCGTCAGCGGTTCTCTGGGATTGATGAGATCAGGATGATCCGACGGTTGGGGGACATTGTTTTGATGCACCATTGATCATAATTTGATTTTAAAATGTTGATGTGATGGTTACCGCCCTAACTCTGCATACGCATTAAAACCCGATGTGACCCTTAGTTTCGCCATAACTTCTACTTCCTTCTTCTTCTTCCCCAAATATCTCTCTCGTCCAATCTCCGATCTGTTTTCACAATGAGTCGAACCGGCCGTTCCTTGATACGTTCTATTCTGACAAAGGAAGACCTTGAATCCTTTGTCGATATATACCAGATTCCTGAGAGGTTTTCTCCGACTCTACCTGGCCCCGACGATCTGGCGGTTTACACACCACACTACGTCAAAAAAGGCCTACAGCCACACGAGAAAAGTGTGGCCATACATCTTTCGCCACACTTATTTTTTCCAGCTCAAGTGTGACCAAAGGTCTAGTCATCAAGTGTGACCAAAGGTCTAGTCATCGTAGGTATCATACGGCCACATTCACATTTACTGGCCGTATAAACTTAAAAGTGTGGCTAAAGGGTACCATTATTTCTTGCTGAATTCATCATTTACATTAAGTGTGGCTAAAGGATAGCAACAACTACATGAATTTACCGTAAGTGTGGTTGTTTATATTATATAGTCACATAAAAGTTTGTTTTAGTCACATCAATTAAAACAAAACGTGGCAAAAAGGGTTGTTGGAATCAAGCATTTAATCCATTAAGTGTGACTAAAGGGTAGCAAAAGCCACATGAATTCACTGTAAGTGTGGCTGTTTTATGATTTAGCCGCATGAGTTTACTAAGAGTGTGGCTAAAAACTATTTCTAGACACACAAAACAATTTTGTAATTTTAAATGTGACTATTATCTAACCTTTTGTCACACATATTTTTTTCCCTAATGACATTTCCTATTATTCTGTCACACAAAAAATAAAACAAAAAAATAAAGTGACATAGTGTGGCTAATGGTTATATAAAGTCACAAATAGTTTTGTAAGTTTAAGTGTGACTATTGTCTAACCTTTGGTCACACATAATTGTTTTTCCTATGACATTTGTAATCATCTCGTCACACAATAAAAACAAAGTTATGATGTTGTGGCTATCGTCTAACATTTGGTCACACGTATTTGTTTTTCCCATGACATTTGCTATCATTCCGTCACACAAACAAAAAACAAAGTGACGAAAGTGTGGCTAATGGTTATGTATGGTCACGTTAAACTTTGTAATTTTAAGTGTGGCTATTGTCTAACCTTTAGTCACATATAATTTTCTTTTCCCATGACATTTGGTATCATTCCGTCACACAACAAATAACAAAGTAACTATAGCATGGCTAATGGTTATTTATAGTCACACATAATTTTAAGTGTGACTATTGTCTAACCTTTAGTCACACATAATTTTCTGTTCCCGTGGCGTTTGGTATCAATTTGTCACACAATAAAAAACAAAGTAACCATGACGTGACTAATGGTTATTTATAGCCACACGAAATTTTGTAAGTTTAATAGTGACTATTGTCTAACATTTGGTCACACGTATTTATTCTATGTGGCCATTTTCGTGTAATTACCCATTTTATTTTCATTTTTTTTTGTACAATAAAAAGGTAGTAAACATAAAATAATTTATAAACAAATGATATTAACAATAATAACCAAAAATCCATACATAACTTTTCAGTTTAAATACCAATGAAAGACATAACTTCTAATCAAAACCTATCTACAAAAGTTGCAAAGGAGAATAAATGTACACAAAATCTAACAGTTGTTTCTAGACTGCCTTCTTCGAGTCCATGTATACTCACTGCTTTTGGACTTCAAAGTGCTGCAAATTTGCATTCATGGACTGGTGGCCACCTTGCTCGTGTTGTGGTAGTGAGTAAACTTGTAACTGGTGGCCAGTTCTAATGCCTTTTAGCCCATCAACGGACCATCACCTACAATTAAATTTATATATGTTGTAGCCATGTGACATAATGCCAATTGGTTAGTTTCTAGCGTGGCTTGGGTCGGTTTGTTAGTTACTTCCTTTATTTAGAGAAATGAAAAGACTAAATGTACCACTGACCTGGTCATCATTTTCATATAAATAGCGCCTCAACAAAACAAATATGCATGGCGATTCAAATAAGTTAATTATAGAGGACTTGCATCACTTAAATATCAGTAAAAGAAATGAAAATTAATATCTAGTTAGGCGCATTTAAATTGATTCATTTATGAATAATGTGTTTAAATTTTCCCATTTTAGATTAAATATAGCCCAAATAGACCCGTTCCTAAGTATATGGATAATAATTAATATAGCAAATGCAGTGCATCAGTAATACCTTATAATATTCATCCTCTAGCCCATGTAAAAAAGCTCCGGCAGCATTTACTGCATGTAATTGGAAATATAGTTTTATTTATACTTAAAAGGACAATGATCAATTATTGACTCTCTGTAAACTTACATTGATCCTTTGACAAAAACCTCTAGATATACCTTGGGGGTCGCTTCTCTAGAAAGTAGTGTCTACAAGTAGGTCCAAATCCATACTGGGTGGGTTTGCAACTGTTACTTGAGCAGCGGTAGCAAGGCACAACCTGAATGGTATAAAAAATGTCAAAACCTTGACTATTAAAGTTCCACCCAAAAAGGCATTTGTGACCGGACGTAAAAACTTTAATACAAGTTCATGTTCTAAGGATTACTACTTTTTTCGTACGACTTACTGTTGATCCACGGCTACTTTTTTGGTAGGAGTGTAGGACTTACTGTTGATCCAACTTTGTTGTCCTGCTCATTTGAAGTATCTTTAAGATTAATAATGGCAAGTGTTGGTACTTCTATTGCTATCTCCAGCACACGAACTTAGCGCACGAACTTGCTGATTAAGATGTTGTGGCCTACTGGAGAAAAAAATACATATTGGTACTATATTATTACCAAGTAACATAGCTGAAAAGTAAATAATACAACAATTAAAATCACATGTGACATGCCAACATCTCAAACTAACTAGTAAGCCAAAAAAAAAAAAAGAACAGAAATCAAGTAGACTAAAGGTGGCAAACAAGTAAGTTGGGAAAATGGGTCAACAAAAGTCAGTGGGTTGGCCTCACCGAAAAGCACTTTTTGGCCTTTTTTAATTTCTAAATAACTAATATATTGAAAGCGATTACAAAACTATATGATTAAAATATTATTACAGTTCCTTCTATATAAAACAACTTAGGATGTCATTAACATTGGAATACATGTTTCACGTGTAACCTATTTCCTTTGGTTAATCTTTTACATTCTGTCTTATTTGACCCGTTATCCATCAAATTCGACCAAACGTGACTCGTTTCCAATTTCCATAAAAATGGATAGAAATTTCCACTCTAGTACACGTATAAAAAAGTAAAGCTCTGGCATCATACAAATGGTATATGCCACTCAGTTAACTCTCTCTATCACTAATATTTTGTAGCTGTCCTAATCTAAGCTTTACTAAAAAACTGGGAAAATTATCAAACAATTACACAATGATGTCCAATGGTTCAACATTAGGGGTGTAAACAAGCTCAGAGGCTCGAGAGCTACTCGTGATCAGCTTGGTTAAAAGCTCGAACGAGCCGAGCCTTTACAAGCCTGAGCTCGAGCCTGAAATAGAGCTCGTTTAGTTATGAAGCATGAGCCCGAGCCTGAAATACTAAGCTCATTTAGTCTCGCGAGCCTAAATGAGCCCAAACAATATTTTATTTTATATATAATATAATAATAATAAAAATAATAATAATAATAATAATAATAATAATAATAATAATAATAATAATAATAATAATAATAACATTGGTAGAGATGAGCTTTGGCTCATTTGAGCGAGCTCAAGCTGAGCATTTAGCTCATTTGAGATTGTTCTCAAAAGCTCGAACAAGCCAAGCCGAGCTCGAGCTTTGGGTTTTACTCGCAAGCCGAGCTCGAGCTCAAATAGGTAGGTTCGAACTGAGCTGCGCTCGAGCTCGAGATTCATAAAACATGACAAGCCAAGCTTGAGCCTAGTCAGGCTCGTCCCTACTCATTTACACATCTATTCAACATCAATTACTGATAAATGTACACATTTAGGTCTGTACACATTTACGTTTGTTGAATACATTTTTTTAAATAAGTACAAAACTAGTTACTATTTACTACGTGTTCAGCAACAGCAAGGAATGCAATGAAGATACACTTATCAATATACCCAAGGAACTCTATCAATAACCGTAAACTAACATTTATGCTCTATTTGTACACTCATTTTGATAAACATTGGGAAATTGTGATGTTCAAACGCTAATTTTAGACCCCTTTTCTTTAACAAAGTTACACAAGTAATCTGCAGCTAGTAAAGTTCAAACACCAAGACCATGTTACTCAAAAAGCCATCTATTGTACAAGAGAAGAAGCTCCAGACAGACTTTCACAATTAATAAACTGCAGTTAACCAAAGACAAAACATATAAATACTTTTATCCTGAATCAGTATCATCTAAACCAATCTAGAAAACACCGCCGCGCTTGTGGTTACAAAACTGAGCTATGTTAGAGCCTTATTAATTAAAACCGCTCATGTGCACATAATCACAACAATATTGCTAGCAAACAATAAACAACACACATAAAACTAAACCAATAATATCACAAATTCACAATACTTCTATCACAACTTAAAGATCTGATGAAAATTATACAGTAACTAAACTATTTTTGTGAGAACCTACTTCCTAGATAACTAAACAACTTTATAGTAAACTAAACATACATAAATTTCATAGCAGCGCTTATAACAATTTTGATAACATAATTTGTGATTTAAGAGTGAGATAGATTATGAACTGATACCTCATTGACCACCATCCGGCCTTGCCGACCAGAATTTCAAACCCACAACGTCACACAGAACGCCTGGAATCAGAATCGCCTCCTCAAAACTCCGGTGTCCGGTGCTTCCTCCATCTTTCCGCAGCTCTTACCCACCATCAACAGCCACCTTCCATGCACACCCACATTCACGATATCACATTCGACCTTCATTGTCATATCCACTGTCTTTCCTCAATTATAAGGTATTAGGGTTCCGATTTAGAGAAAATAGAGTGGGAGTGTTGTTGACGGCTGAATATGTAAAATGAAGCTAGGGTTTCTCATTTGAATTGATTAGTGTTTGATTTAAGATTGGATGGGACTAAGAAAATAATGAAAAGTTGGGGGTAATGAATTTTGTTAAGAGGAGGGAAATCAAACTTTGGATTACTTTAGTTTGGAGGGAAATGAATTTCTCCGTAAATGAATAGGATGTGAGCACATGCAACAAATAGTTAAGTTCTAAGGTGTAAATAAGCGGAGCTACTTGAGTTTTCATCGAAAAAACTCAAAACAAGTCGAGCATAATGAATCGACCCTAAAAATAAGCACATTTAGGAAATGTGCTCGAGCTCATTATTTATATAAATTTCAACTAATATATTAAATATATATTTAAATAATAATATATAACATTTAATAAATTATGAAAAAATAACTAAGTCATATATAAAATATTAGTTATAATTATTATAAACTAATTAATAAATATTAAACAAGTTGAGATCGAGCTTGAAAAACTATTTACGAGTCGAGCTCGAGCTTTAAAAACAAAACTCGAATCGAGCCTTCATAAGTTAAACAGGCTTGAGCTCGAGCCTAGTCGAGCTCGGCTCGGTTTGTTTGTGCCCCTACTAGTAGTCATACGTTTTTTGTTCTACCGATATGGTCCATGAAAAGATATATGATCTCTTATTGTCCATTGTAATCCAATAAGGCCCAATATAACCCATTAAGACATGTATAATCTATTATTGTCCATTGTGATCCAATAAGACACAATATGGCTTATTAAGACATATATGGTATGCTCTTGTCCATTGTGATCCAATAAAGCACAATATGGCTTATTAAGACATATATGGTATGCTCTTGTCCATTGTGATCTAATAAGGCCCAATATGACCCATTAAGACATATACAATCTATTATTGTCCATTATGATCCAATAAGGGCCAACATGGTCCATTAAACCACAATTATGGTCTACTATTGTCCGTTGTGATTTCATTAAGGCCCAGTATGATATACAGTTGTCCATCGTGGTCCATAAAGGCCCAATATGGTCTATTAAGACATATATAATATATTGTTGTCAATTATGATCCATTAAGACCCAATATGATCTATAATTGTCCACTGTGATCTATTAAGGCCTAATATGATCTATAATTTCCCACCGTAGTCCATTAAGGACCAGTATGATCTATTATTGTCCATTGTGATCCATTAAGGCCTAATATGGTTCATTAAGACATATATGATCTATTGTTGTCCATAGTGATCTATTAAGACCCAATATAGTCCATCAATAAATATATGATCTACTATTGTTCATCATGACCCATTAAGGTCCAACATGGTCCATTAAGATGTATATGACCAACTATATGCCCATCATTATCCATTAAGGCCCGACATGGTCCATTAATACATATAAGATCTACAGTCCATTTACTATGCCTCATTGTCATCCATTAAGGCCCAATATGGTCCATTAAGATGTATATTATCTACTATTACCCATTGTGATTAATTAGGGCCCAACATGGTCCGTTAAGCCATATATGATCTATTATTCTCCATCATGATCCATTAAGGCCCAATATGGTCAATTAAGATATATATGATCTTTTGATTGTCCATTGTGATTCATTAAGGCCCAATATGACATTTTACACGAAAAATATGATCGACTATTGACCATTGTGATCCAATAAGGCCCAATATGGTCCATTAAACGATAAGAATGATTTACTATTGTTTATTGTAATCCATTAAGACCCAATATAGTCCACTAAGACATGTATGATCTACTATTGTTCGTTGTGATCTATTTCATAACAAAATTCTCATATGTCTAAACAATCCATTTCACAATTAAAAATCAAACATACAACAAATATTTTTAAGTTAACAAAAATATTGTCTGTCGATTAGGGATGAGCTCGGTACCGGTAGTGAAATTCGCCAAATATGGGTACCAGTACCTCGCAACGCAGGCGGGGCAAAAACTAGTATTATAACAATTGACAAAAACTAAAAAATATATCTTAAAAAACATAATAATATCTACAATCGCACTCTATCATTGAAACACTTTGACATATTCAAAATATACCAGAGTTCCGTTCACTTTTAAGGAAAAAATATACAACTATATAAGTTCTGAGAGTAAATTTTAAGGAAGTTAAATATTATCTAATTGGAACACACTGACATGTACAAAATAAAAGTCCCACTCTATCATTGGAACACATATCTATACAACTATTGTAAGAAAAAAGATACAAGGCAAGAATACAAATCAGAAATACGAGTCCACACTTCCACCAAAGAATGTTGGCATCATTTGACTTTTGCCTCTGCTGATAACTTTCCTCCTAGAAACATTCAATTTAAAAAGATATTACAAATATTTTTAGATATCAATGCCAAGTATATCAACTGCATTTGACTTTATATTATGTCGACTTTATCCAACATTTGACTTTTGAATATAACTCCCACGGAATTTTGTTATAAGATAGCATATTTAAGATCTTCATAATTCATAACCCATATACTGACTTTGACTGCCCCACCCTTTCGCCTTCATAAGCGGACGATATACTTACCCTTTTCATGATTTGCTAGATTTCTCCATTCCAAGAAGAAAGGCGTTTTTAGGACACGTTGAGGTGCTTCGCACGACCATATAGGCTTGTATACTCTGTTTCGCTCATTTTGACCACCTTTTTTTGTAATTTGGGTGAGCATAGCTCTTCTCAAGAAGACGTCTTCATTAAGCGACACGTTTGAATCCTGGTTGAGAATACATTAAATCACAAGTACAAACTTATAAAAATATGCCTACTAGAATACTGCTTTATATACCTTCCTTCCGGCTAGGGTGCAAACGAGCCGAGCCAAGCCCGAGCTCCACTAAGCTCAAGCTCGAGCTTGTTTAACTTATGAGAATCCGAGCTCGGCTTAATTCGAGCTTTATTTTTAAAGCTCGAGCTCGGCTCGTAGTTATTTTTTCAAGCTCGAGCTCAGCTCATTTTCTATTTGTTAGTTAATTTATGTTAATTATAATATTACGTCATATACAATTTAGTTATTTTTTCATTACTTTATTATTATTATTATTTAAATTTATATTTAATATAGTAATAAAAACTTATATAAACAATACGCTCGCGAGCCGGCTCGATAAGCGAAGCTCAGGCTCGTTTACTAAAGAAGCTTGTTTCTTAGGCTCAGGCATCAGACTCGAGCTCGTTTAAGCTCGGCTCGTTCGAGCTTTTTCGAGTAGCTCGGCTCATTTGCACCCCTACGAGTTCCGTGTACAAACTTAATAGTGGGACCTCAATGTGTCCTCAACTTCAACAACTCCAGCAAGCAAGCTGAACATAATATCAGTAGACGTTTAACCATAAAGAATATATGATTACAGAATACAAACCGGCAGGGACGGCCCAAGCAATTTGGGGGCCCATAGCGAATACTAAAATGGAGGCCCTTTTCATTAAAACGTTTTTGATACGGTCCTAATAATGACTTACCAATATAACGAGATTGACCCGTTAGTGAGTGAAACTGCCAAAAAGTTTAATGAAATACATTGATGACCCTCGACAAATCTAGCCATGTTGCTGACATAAGTTAAAAAAAAAAAACATAGTAATCAAGTGAGACATCGGTTTTGTAAAGAAGTAAAGAACCATGCTCCATATGATCCTACCCTTTTCACACATGTTCATAAGAAAATAGAGGCCTGTAAACACCAAGAAAGAATGAAAATGTCATAAGACAATTGTATCAGTTAAAGAACTCACTATCTTGATTGCAACCATGAATAACTTTAGCGATGTTACAAGATTCAAGTGCAGGCTTACAGTCTGACAAAAGAACTTTCCATCCTCAATGGCAGGGGTGGACCTACATATATTGGTCTGGGTTCACCCGAACCCACTAAGTTTCGAAATTTTAATTGAGCGGTTATATAAAAAACTTCAAATGGACCCATTAATAAAATCTGGAGTGGACCTGTAAATAAAATGAAAAAAAATGTCTATTGGTTAGATGGTGGAATTTTAAGCAACGGTTTCGGGATCGAGTCTGCTTGCTAACAATGTTTTTGTTTACTTTAAAACCACAGGTTGCCAGTTCCTTCTATGTGGCTCTGTTTGTGCAATGTCAGCTTGTCTTATTGACCATCTTCCAAATTATACTCCGAAACATTGCATTATTTTTTTTTTTTTGTAATTTTAGTCAAAAGTTGTGGTTATATATTGTATGATACATCAAATAAGCAGCAACCATGTATCTTGTTTATTGCAAAACTAACTGCAAATCATACACAATGTAAAAAAACAACAAATTACCTTATATTTGTGGCTTTGGATAGGAATGCATCAGCAACTATTAACAGCAAGGTAATGTATATATGTTCATTTAGGCCAACTAGCAAACAATTAGAATATAAAAAGAGAATGAAAACCCTTGTTTGAGAAGCCTTTGCTGAAAAACATCAAAAAATGTGAATTAAACAAAGAGCGTCTAAGGCGGCGTAAGTTGCTTGGTCTTGTGTAAGACGAAGTAGCGACCAGTCTGCATTGAAGTTCCTGAAAAAAAAAAGAAAATCACTCTAATTTAACCTAATTCACCTCCAAACAACCAAAACTGCTGTAAATAACCACAACCAAGGGCTCACTAACCTCCAATTCAAACTCACAATCTATATATGACCAGCAAAGATCAGAAATATAGTGTCTAATTAACATCTTAGGGCTTTAATCATGACAAAACCACACATGTTTAACCTAATTTACATCAAACTGTAAACTAAAACTACAATACTCATTCTAAGTAAAAAAAATTACCATTTGATTTTAGATCTCTTAGAGTCTAGAGTCTCCACAAAGATGTTTTCGAATTACCTCGCCTGCATCCGGAGGAGGAGGAAAGTGAAAATCGATCCGAGTAATCTCATTATAGCTTGCTTCAAACTGAATCATACGCTTAACTTGTGCTACGGAGGAGAGTAGGGGCATGTTTGGGTAAGCTTATTGAAACAACTTATTGACTTATTGGCTTCTTGGAAAAGTCAGGATTTTGTGACTTATTGACTTATTGGCTTTTCCCCCTCACATACACCCTCTTTGCCAAACATCATTTTAGAGCTTATTACTTTTCAAAAAGCCAATAAGTCAATAAGTTGTTTCAAAAGGCTTACCCAAACATGCCCTAGATGAGAGGATAGCGTTGATGATAAGTGGTAACTAAAACTGGTTAGGGTTTTGTGGAAGTTGGAATTGGCGGTGGTCGTGGTCGTGGTCGTGGCGGAGACACGGTGGAGATCTCCTGAACTTGGTGGGGGTTAATTTAGGTTTTGTGGAGGTAGGGAATTTTGGGGAAGAATGAAATGATTAGTCACGTAAATTTTCCTGTGTCCATTTAGTAACTTTAATCACACAAACATGTTTTATCATGAAAAACCATGATACTAGGTCTCATTTAGTCACACGAATTTGTCAATGGCTATATGTATTATCTTTTAGTTTCAACATTAAAAATCAGATGTGGCAGATAGTTACAGATGGTCACACTTTTCTACTGTGACTAGTAGCTGTCACATTTTTTTATTAAACGTGTGACTAAAGGTTTCGAAGAGATATGTTTTCGTCACATAAATCAACAAACCAAACAAATAAAGTGGCAATAGGTTACATTTGGCTACACTTTTCTAGTTGTGGCAAGTAGATGTCACAGTTTTTTCTAAAAGTGTGGCTAAATGTTTTGATCTGTTATACAATAGTCACATTAATAATAAAATGTGTGGTTAAAGGTTTTGAGTTGTTATACAATGGCCATGTTAATAATAAAATGTGTGGCTAAAAGTGTATTAAAATATTATAAATGACCTTCAGCCACACATTTAATCAAAATTGTGGCAGGCCTGTTTTGGAAAAAGTGTGGCTAAAGCCTAGTTCTGACGTAGTGCCAGAAAGGATCGTTCTTTACACCTTGGCCTTTTCCTTCTGTGGCGTTCGTTACCCCCTATCGCCATTTAAAGTGGAGCTGCTAAAGCATTTTGGCATTCTCTTCTCCCAGCTGCACCCCCTTGCTTTTATGAGGGTGGTGCATTTTGAGCTTTCCTGTGTGGCGGTTTCCGCTGAACCATAGGTGCCCCTTTTTTGCATGTTCTACAAGCTTTTATCAGACAGAGACTGGTTCACCTTCGCCAAACGGAAGGACAAAGTTTCTCTACCTTGTTACTCGTTCATGCCGACATCCACTTATCCTAAAGAGTGGAAGAATAGGTTTATTTTCGTCTCTGCTTCCATGCTTCCAAAGTCTCCACCTTTGAGGGACCCGAAGGCATCCATTGATCACAGCGTTCCCGTTTTAGCTGCAAATGACACCGTGTTGTGGAAGAGGATGTGTGAGAATCCAACTAGGGCTTATAATTTCCCGGAGGGGGTTTTGGCCATGGGAGGCCTGAGCCCCCTTTATTCTGTTCGTCCGAAGGCTTATTTTGGGAAGAAAGGTACTCTTCTTTTTGCTTCTTCATAATATCTGTTGATTACGCCTTGGTTCTTGTTTCAGTCCAGTCATCTCTAGCGTCTGTCTGTTTTGTGCAGAGATGACATTGCAGGGGGATTAAATTCATGGTTGGAGATGTGGTTAACCCAGAGATGGGGAAAGTTCTTGAGGGAAAAACTTTTCGGAAGGGGAGTTTTGTTTATGTTGGAGGTTCTGGTGTTACTGGGAAGAGGGAGAAGACTCCTTCCCATGAAGAGGATTCTTCGGAGGAGGCTGAGGGTTCTCAGGGTTCCCACCGGTAAAGGATTCAAGTGGTGATGAACATGAAGACTTGGAAAGTCGTCTAATCCGGAAGCGGAAAGCTAGTCCGGAGGTTGGTCCCAAGGCAGTGATCCCGAGTCTCGAAACATTCTTTTGAGGCTTAAGAGTGCAAGTGGCTAGAAACCCTTTCCTGTGTCCAAGGCTGCATCTAAAGCTCCCCCCACTGGTGCTAAGGGCTCTCTATCTAAGCATTTGAAGACCTCCAGCCTTGTTAGTGAACCTTTGCTTGTGAGTTTTCCATCTTCTTCTTTTTTATATATGCATGTGTGCCCCAGTCCTTTATTCTCCCCTCTCTTTCTCTTTTTTTTTTTAGTTTGAAACAGGGGAGTTCTAAGGCCCCAATTTTGATTCCTGCTACTCTTGCTTTCTCCCGTGTTAAAGATAAAGCTCCAGAGATCAGTGCTGCCCATGCTACCCATGCTATAGAAACCTCTCCCCTTCGGGCTACCGGGACCGGCAGGCTTAAGCAGCCCGAAGACCTCCACTGTCGCTCCCCCTTGGCTCCTTTGTTCGTCGAGGGCCTCCCTGTTCCTTATGTCCCTAAGTGGAAGATTACTACTTCCACTATTGTGGGGACCCCGGAGACTGCCCGCGACTTCATGGCTCATGCCATTCCTCCCCCTCATAGGTTCATGAATTTTGCCTTGGACCCTGACTTGTCCGATGATCAATATAGCATGTCCATTTGCAAGGGTTTCTTTAGGGGAGCTGGCATGATGCAGAGGGTGAATGAGCTGAGGAAAATAAATGAGGGATTGCTAAGTGAGCTGAAGACATCTCAAACTATTACTGCTGAGCTTCGGTGCCAGGTGACTGATGCCGAGATGAAGCTGCTGGAGGAGAAGGTAACATCTCTTCTCCCACTCCAATGCAGGGGTAAAATGGTCTTTTTTACTATACGCAGCGTATAGTCCTCTATGTGGCGTATATATGGGGCAAGTTTGGTAAAAATGACCATTTTACCCCTGCATTGGGGGCTATACGCAGCCAAAAACAGGGGTAACATTGTCCTTTTGACCCTTTATATACACTGTGTATAGGTCTATACGCAGCTTATCTAAAGGGTTTTTTTAGAAACATTTATACATTATTGGTTTTAGTAAATTTTATAAAAAAAGTTTTCTATTTTAAATAAATAAAAAATTAAGTATTTCTTACAAGCTTTTTTATACAATATTAATCAATTTTATACGATAAGTATCGTATCGGTGTAGTATAGGTCACGTATTGACCTCGTATAAGCCTATAAGTGTGATATAGTAACGTATAGGTGTAGTATAGGTCACGTTTTGACCTCGTATAAGCCTATAAGTGTGATATCGTATTGTATAGGTGTAGTATAGGTCACATATTGACCTCGTATAAGCCTATAAGTGTGATATCGTATAACGTAGTATATGTCCTGTATAGCTCCCTTATAGGCCTATTGGTGTGGTTTAGGTCCGTATAAGGCTATAGGCATATATACAAGACCTATAGGAAACCTATACGAGACTTATACTACACTATACTATACGATACAATACGATACTATACTATACGATATGGTATAACACCTGTATAGGCCTATAGGTGTGGTATAACACCTGTATAGGCCTATAGGTGTGGTATAACACCTGTATAGGCCTATAGGTGTGGTTTAGGTCCCGTATAGGCCTATAGGTGTGGTTTAGGTCCCGTATAGGCTTATAGGCGTATACAAGACCTACAGGGAACCTATACGAGACTTATACTGTACATAATATGATACGGTACGATGCAATACGATACGATACGATACTATAGGATACCATACAACACCCGTATAAGCCTATAGATGTAGTATAAGTCCCTTACATGCCTATGTGTGTGGTTTAGGTCCCGTATAGGCATATAGGTGCGGTTGAGGTCCCGTATAGGCCTATAAGTGTGGTTTAGGTCCCGTATAGGCCTATATGTGTGGTTTAGGTCCCGTATAAGCCTGTGGGCATATACAAGTCCTATAGGAAACCTATACGAGACTTATACTACACTATACGATACAATACGATACAATACTATACGATACCATATAACACCCGTATAGGCCTATAGGTGTGGTTTAGGTCCCGTATAGGCCTATAGGTGTGGTTTAGGCCCCGTATAGACCTATAGGCATATACAAGACCTACAGGGAACCTATACGAGACTTATACTATACACTATACGATACGATGCAATACGATGCAATACGATACGATACGATACTATAGGATACCATACAACACCCGTATAAGCCTATAGATGTAGTATAGGTCCCTTATAGGCCTATATGTGTGGCTTAGGTCCCGTATGGGCTTATATGTGTGGTTGATGTCCCGTATAGGCCTATAGGTGTGGTTTAGGTCCCGTATAGGCCTATAGGTGTGGTTTAGGTCCCGTATAAGCCTATAGGCATATGTAAGACCTATAGGAAACCTATACGAGACTTATACTACACTATACGATACGATACGATACGATACTATACGATACGATATAACACCCGTATAGGCCTATATGCAGATACAAGACCTATATGAGACTTATACCAGGTTTATACGAGACTTATACTATACGATACGATACTTAAAAATGTTTTTTTAATACACCATTTATATACACTGCGTATTAGGGTTGTGAAAAAAAACCGAATTAACCAACAAAACCGAACAGAAAAAACGGAACCAAATAAAAAACCGGTGGGTCGGTTAATGGTTTTTTTGAAAACCGAAAGTAGCGGGTCGGTTATGGTTATCATTTTTTCCATACCCAGCATAACCGAACCGAACCGACATGTAATAAATCTTTGTAGGATTTAGGACTTTTCACCGTATTTTTAATATTTTATGTTTTTGACTAAAGATTTTTAGTACTTATGGGTTTTTTCATATCGTTTTGCGGTTTTGGTTGAATGTTTATTTGAATTTAGGGAATGTATCATATCATTTTATTTGGATATTTGATAATAATTGGTATTAATATTATAGATTATATATATTTTTTAATACTATGTTATATACTAATATATACAAATATGTAATAACAATTTATTCCATGTTAAAAAAAATTAAGCTATTTTTAGCTAAGCTAAATACACGGTTAACCACCTATAACCAACCCGCTATAACCATCAAAACCGAATAACCATAACCACCATAATCGATCGGTTATGGTTATGGTTACCCAATAACCGACATCGCAGTTATAGTTATGGTTAAGTCAAAAGTATGAAAAATTGCTAGTTATTTGACTTTGCATATCACTAGAACGGTAGGATAAATGCATCTTTTAAAGACTTTGTCCACTCACACTGTTTGCAGATCCTTCAACATATGTGACATTGTTTCTTTTGCAACCTTATCTTGAATTTCAGGATGTTTGTAGAGCACCTAAATGAACCAAGTCTTTCCGTACTAAAATGTTATAACCATTTTTATAATACAAGATCAAACACGTTAAACTAAAAATTATATTAAAAAATGTTAACGAAGGAGTCTAGATGTATAATGTGAAGTACCAAATGAAATGGGGTCCAACTAACTGCCTTCTGTTCATCTTCTTTTCGAAAAGATCTTCCTATACACAAACTTTTTTTTCCCAGTTCTTCGGTTAACGAAACAATGTAATATGGCATTTCACCGTCAAAACTTCAATAATTTGATAAGTTTTCTGCCGATTTGAATCTTCGACGAACAAAACGGACTTAAAATATAAATAAATAAAAAAAATAAAAAAAGTATTTCTAGTTGATTTTTTAATTTGTTGATTTTGCTAACTGAATTTAGTGTCATAATGCAGGTGTTGAAGCAAGAGGGTTCATATTTGGTCCTCCTATTGCATTGGCTCTTGGCGAGAAATTTGTTCCCGTCAGAAAACCTGGTACATGATTTTGTCATATGTGACTTTTTTAGTTCTATCACTTGAATGTACAGAATGTATGTCTACATAATATTTGATATTTAGGTTTTTTGATAGTGACGTTGATTCGGAAGGGGACGCTCAAGAAGAAAATCTTGTATGGGTTGATGCTAGGGCAGAGGAGACTTGGGTAAGTCAATTGATTGGTAAATCTGAACAAAGTATTTCAAAAAAAAAAAAAACACGAAGTTTATTACAATGAATTTCATAATGATTTGATTACATATGGGTTGTTTCATACAAAAAAATGTTTTTAAAATTAGGTATAATTCCTTATTAATATATAAACAAACTTGAACATGTTATTTAGCTTATAGCACTTGAATTGTAGCTCACAGTTGTATTTTGTTTTCTTTGCCACCAACTTGACCCATTATTACTTTTCGTTAATTATGATTTCTTGATTCTATTTATTGGTTGTTTTGTAGATTGAAAAGTTTAACTTAGTTATCAAGGAGCTGGTTAAGGAAAATGATGAAGAAAAAGAAAGAGAGGTTTAATGGAATTATTGCGGGGTTGTTGGCTGACAAAGAAAAAGATAAGGTGGATAAAGATGCGATGCTTGATAGGATGTCACAAAATTGAAGCTATGTTAACAACTACAGTTTGAGGATAGGCTATAAACACTTGGTTTTGAATGTTTAGATGTTTATCTTATTAGGATAATTTTAGTTATATTATGTTTTAGTTGGTATTTTTATATGCTTTTGAAAACGAGATGTTTTATATAATTTTGGGATTTTATTAGACTTTTTTTATATTATTTATAGTTTTATTGATATGTAATTTTGATGAAAATAGCAGGGAGAAAAAAAAGCTGAATTAAAAACCAATATTGTTGCAATTGTGTAAAAAATGGTGGCTAAATGGTAGCAATATCGGTGGCAAAATGGTATCAAAACTCGCAAATTATGTAAAAAATGGTGGCAATATCGGTGACTAAATGGTAAAACGTTGGCTAAAAATGGTGGCAAAAACTCGGTGGCAAACAAGGCAAAATGGTGGCCATATCAGTGGCTAAATGGTGGCAATAACGGTGGCTAAATGGTGGCAATACTCGGTGGCAAACAAGGCGGAGCGTAGCAAACATGAAGTGGTGGCAAATAATTTTGACCAAATTTGTGGTGGTAAAATTAAGGTAGCAAAATATAAAAATGGTGGCTATTTGGTGACATTAGGGCAATTGACACGGGTGTTTTTGTCACTGCATTTTCGGTGGCAAACTGGTGACAACAAAGAAATTGCTACCATTTTGTAACCAAATATTACATGACAAAAACCATGTTTTCTAGTAGTGAGGCATATACAAGACCTACAGGGAACCAATACGAGACTTATACTATATACTATACGATACGATATGATGCAGTACGATACGATACTATAGGATACTATACAACACCCGTATAAGCCTATAGATGTAGTATAGGTCCCTTACATGCCTATATGTGTGGTTTAGGTCCCGTATAGGCTTATATGTGTGGTTGAGGTCCCTTATAGGCCTATAGGTGTGGTTTAGGTCCCGTGTAAGCCTATAGGCATATACAAGACCTATAGGAAACCTATATGAGACTTATACTACACTATACGATACGATACTTGATGTGTGTAAAATGCAACATATAAATTACATCAAATGAGGCATAAAACTAACCCTTTTTTAGTACTAATGTTGGAAAAAAGTGTGCTTTTGTCTTCCTTTTGTATTTTCAGGATTAAATGAGCTCAAATGAACAAAAGAAGCAAAAAGGCAGCTAAATCTAACATAAATACAAGAAAATAAATAAACGTGGCATGCCCGACCCCTTGATAGCATCCTCCCAAGCAAAAACAAGAGAATAGAAGGCTGAACACGCCCCGTGCTCAATGAACACGGGGGCGTGCCCAAGTGTCTGCAGAAAACACAAAGTTGCAGAAGCTTCTATCACCCACCACGGGGGCGTGCCCAGCGGACACGGGGCCGTGGTTAACTCTACGATTCGCAGAATCTAGGAAAATTTTGATAGTACAGATACGCTTCTGCACACGGGGTCGTGCCCAGCGGACACGGGGATGTGGTCAACTAATGCAGACAAACTGCAATTAATGAAGAAATAGAAGATGGGTGGACACGGGGTCGTGCCCAATGGACACGGGGTCGTGTCCGGGCTTCTGTGCAGGCTATAAATAGGGGTGCTTGGCTCACTTGCAAATCATCCCTTGGCAAACCACCTCTCTCACACTTCACCCACGCACCACCACCATCACAACCCACATCCACCACCATCATCCATCATCCATCATAGAATGTGTGTAATAGTCTCGGGATCCAAGATTGATGGTAAGAGTTCTTGACAATCAAAGGCCATGTCTGCCTAAGTCTCATACATCACTTGGTGAAGACAAGCATTTAGTGTAATACTTTTTATTTTTAATCTTTTCGCACTTTTTCTCTGGTTATGTATTAATGACTTTAATAACTAGTTTCTTATGTTGAATGTGAGTCTTCCTTATCATTTGTCCGTGATGTCTTGGCATTATTTTACCAGTCTATATAAAATAAAAGATTTACACCATTCATATCTCCACGGTCTGTATGGAGATATGTTGGCTACCTGGTCGGGGGTTAAGGGAATGGTTTGGTAAGAGTCTTGCATTGTTTAGTGTATAGATCTTGCAAGGACCTGGGTCAAGCTTAGTAGGACTCTTCAATACCCACTGGTATTGGATGGCAGGGGTTCGAATTTCTTGATCCCCTCATATGTAAGCTACTATTAAAACATTAACCCGACTACTTAGGATTGTATCCCTGCTGACTCAAACTACTTAGCCGAGGGTAACATCACCTTCAAAAAAGGGGCCTACCACATTACGCATTAATAACTTAATTAATTATCTTCCAATAATCCAACCCTTTAGGATTGTATCCTTGCTGACTCAAACTACTGGGTTGAGGGTAACGTCACCTTCAAAAGAGGGGCCTACTACTATAACTAAGATAATCTCTTAAAAAGTGCAAAAATGCGAAAATAATCAAAGGTTACACTAAAGGCGAGTCGGATCCAAGTGATTCATCTTGTCTATCTGTTTTTATTTTATTTTTATTTTCAGCATTTTAGTTTTTATTTTCTAGTTTAAAATCTTTTTCTAAATTTTTGATTTGATTAGACGTTGAGGATAAACCGGTATTAAAAGCTCTTGTGTCCCTTGGACGACCTCGGTATCTAACCAACACTATACTACGCTCACGATGGATGCACTTGCCCATATGTGTGTTTGGTGTTAGTAAATATCGTGTTTTATAAATTTAAAACTTGACTAAAGTGGTTAAAAAGGGCTAAAAATATACATAAAAATATATTACACCACACACGCATCAATACTATACTATACGATATACTATAACACCCGTATAGGCTTATAGGTGTGGTTTTGGTCCCGTATAGGCCTATAGGCATATACAAGACCTACAGGTAACCTATACGAGACTTATACTATACACTATACGATAGGATACGATGCAATACGATCTGATACTATAGGATACCATACAACACCCGTATATGCCTATAGATGTAGTATTTAAAAATAATTAACGGTATGATATTTAAACGTTTATAGCATTCGAACCGCACTAGACGTGGTACAATAATTTAATTTAAACGATAACAATATAATACATTTGAACCGTATATACGTTTTCCTAAACAATTTGACGATATATAATATTATTAGTATAACATTAATGGTTATATATTTTAAGCGATTTAACGTTGGAACTGGGTGAGAATTTATACCACAAATACATCAAAATAGAAAAAAAATCTAATGGGTTATATACGCTGCGTATAGCTCCTATACGCAGCGTCCTATACGCAGCGTATATAACCCTTGTTTTATGTGCAATGATTGCTGATAAGGTTCTGAAATCAATGGTTTATATACGTTGAGTATAGCTCTATACGCAGCGTATAGCGGTAACCCTATACGCTGCGTGTAGACCTATACGCAGCGTAGGTAAACTTTAATTGTGCAGATAGCCAACTGATGTGTGTAAAATGCAACATATAAAACACATCAATTAAGGCATAAAACTAACCCTTTTTAAGTACTAATGTTGGAAAAATAGTGTTTTTGTCTTCCTTTTGTATTTTCAGGATGAAATGAGCTCAAAATCACAAAAGAAGCAAAAAGACTACTAATTCTACCATAAATACAAGAAAAGGAACAAAAGTGGATTGCCCGGACCCTCAACGGCACCTCCCAAGGCAAAGGAGAAGAAACAGAGTCTGAACACGCCCCGTGTCCAGCGAACACGGGGGCGTGCCCAGGAAGCAGCAGAAAAGACAAACCAGTAGAAGCTTCCATTGCCCACCACGGGGCCGTGTCCAGCGGGCACGGGGGCGTGGTGAAAGTACAGCAGACGCATTAATTGTAATTCGCAATTACAATTAATGAGGAGAGAGAGTGTCAGGCGGGCACGGGGCCGTGTCCAGCGGACACGGGGCCGTGTCCAGCCTTCTGTTCAGCCTATAAATAGAGGAGCTTGGCTTCATTCTCTCTCATCCCTTGGCACACCACCTCTCTCACACCTCATCCACCACCCACCACCACCATAACACCATCATCCACCACCATCATCCATTGTCCATCGTAGAGTGTGTGAGTCGTCTCGGGATCCAAGATTGATCGTAAGAGTTCTTGACAATCAAGGCCATGTTTGCCTAAGTCTCTTACATCACTTGGTGAAGACAAGTGTTTAGTATAATACTTTTTATTTTTAATCTTTTGCACTTTTTTATTTGGTTTTGTATTTAATGACTTTAATAACTAGTTACTTATGTTGAAGGTGATCTTTCCTTATCGTTTGTCCGTGGTGTCTTGGCATTATTTTACTGTCTATATAAAATAAAAGATTTTCACCATTCATATCTCCACGGTCTATATGGAGGTATGTTGGCTACCTGGTCGGGGGTTAAGGGAACGGTTTGGTAAGGGTCTTGCCCTTGTTCAGCGTTTAGAGGTCCTGCTTGGGACCTGGGTCAAATTTAGTAGGATCTCCTTCAATTCCCATAGGTATTGGATGGCGGGGATCCAAACTCTTTGACCCCCTCATAAGTTAACTACTATTAATACTATAACCCGGCTATTTAGGACTGTATCCCTGCTGACTCAGACTACTTAGCCGAGGGTAACGTCACCGCCAAAAGCGGGGCCTACCACAATTTGCATTAATAACTTAATTCATTATCTTTCAATAATCCGACCCTTTAGGATTGTATCCTTGCTGACTCAAACTACTGGGTTGAGGGTAACGTCGCCTTCAAAAGAGGGGCCTACTACAATAACTAAGATAATCTCTTAAACAAGTGCAAAAGTGCGAAAATAATCAAAGGTTATACTAATACACGTGTCGGATCCAAGTGATTCATCTTGTCTATCTGTTTTTATTTTATTTTTATTTTCAGCATTTAGTTAGTTTTTATTTTTCTTAGTTTAAAACATTTTTCTAACCTTTTTGATTTGATTAGACGTTGAGGATAAACCGGTACTAAAAGCTCTTGTGTCCTTGGACGACCTCGGTATCTTACCAACACTATACTACGTCCACGATGGGTGCACTTGCCCATATGTGTGTTTAGTGTTAGTAAATATCGTGTTTTATAAATTTAAAACTTGGCTAAAAGTGTAAAAAGGGGCTTAAATATACATCGAAAATATATACACACTAACACGCATCAAGTTTTTGGCGCCGCTGTCGGGGACACAAGGATTTTAAGAAAGTTAGGAATCAACGGCCTAATCATATTTTTAATTTTCTTTAATTTTTTTTAGGATTTTTCTTAGATTTTTAGCTTCTGCAGAGCTCAACACGGGGCCGTGCCCGCTGAACACGCCCCGTGCTCAATCATTGGAACTGACAATCCTGTTTTAAGTCAGACAGTAGGCTGAACACGGGGCCGTGTCCACTCAACACGCCCCCGTGCCCAAGATTCAGTTGCTGAAAACAGAATCGTTAGATCCCGGCGGTTGGTAATTTCTGACACAAACATGAGTAATAGTAATTCTTTTTACTTTCGGCACTCTTATGGTTTGTGGTGTCGAATATGTGGAGGCGAACATGAGGAATTAAAATGTTTTTTCCTCACTTATAGGCCCCACTATATAGACCCACCGATTCCTTGTAACCTTAAGAGGGGCGAAAGTAAAAATAAGCACTATTTCTCCCTCGAATGCGCCCAGCCAGATATTCTAGGAGAAATGCTCCTTGACGAGCTATTTCAACTAGAAGAACTACTTCTCAATTGGTCAAAAGAACTTAGGAAGGATTTTTTAGATCCATCCCAAGATGATGACCATGAGGAAATGTTGGAACCGCATTCCGACAACCTCGTTGCTCCCGAAAATACCTTCTTACCTAGAAAAGACGCGGACGATAGTCGTCCCTGTGTCGATTGTGCCGTGAAGGACTCCCCATCGACTTCGTTCGATGCATACATAGACCTGAGCGATTCGGCATACACCTTCTTTAACGAGAGCCCGGGAAAGGGTTGGACTTGTCCACCTAGAATGAAAATAGGAATTACCCTCACCGACAACCTCTTGCGTTCTCGCCTTAGTATAGGACAATTAAGGTATCTTAGGCACTTTGGGGTTGTTCCAACAAGTCAAGAGCCACCCGATATAGATTAGCTCCTTAGTAAGAAACAAAACTCCATAAAACAGCCTACCGACACGGGGTCGTGCCCGGTCAACACGCCCCCGTGTTCACTCAGAAGATTCTCTGCTGATTCTGTCAGAATACGGACAAAATGTGTCAGGATTTTCTCTGCACACGGGGCCGTGTCCAGCGGACACGGGGCCGTGTCCAGTGTGCTGTCGTTTTCTTTAAATGCAGCCTGAATCCTGCTCATTTTTTACCACTTCACCAAGCAGAGATTCCTGGGATCTTCACATATACCATCCTAGGTAAGTGCTAAAAGAAGGTTCCTAAGGACCATCTTGTCTTTTCCACTTTTGTTCATTTCTCCTTCTTCCAAAAATTTTTCAAACCTTACCTCCATGGAAGCTTGGAAACCCATGATTCCAACCTTCTATGAAAGGTTTGTAGGAGTTTTTGCTACAGATTCTTGTCTAAAGTTAGTTCTATAACTTTGTTTTAAATTATCTAAGCTTAAAACACAATAAAAGTGTATTAAAATAATTTAAAAACCTGGAGTCGTTAGACAAAAATCCTGCAGATAGCTGAACACGGGGCCGTGCTCACTGAGCACGGGGCCGTGTTCGAGGTACTGTTTTGCAAAAGTTTAGTTATCTTCGGATTATTTCGCAGAAAATGGCCAGCAGAAACAGCGGAACATCTTCGAGAAATAACCGAAATGGAAGGAGGTCGTCTACGGCAGAGGATTCCCTAGTAAACTACGTTTACGCTTTGAGGGAAGCCATAGACGAGATGACGGGAGTAGAAGAAGCTTTGGTGGATCGTATTAATCATCTGACGGTAGGTTTGGAGGGCTGCCTACGAGAAGTAAATCTCTTGCACCAGAGATTAAACCTTCTCGCTTCCCCGCCTTTGGTCCCGGTGATAACCCAAAGGGCGTGGAATGTAGTACCCGAGGTCATCATTCCAGCAGAATGGCACGCCATGCACCAAGTACCTCAACCAAGGGTGGTGCAAGGAGTCCCGGTGAGCGTTCTTCCTCGAGACACCGAAGAGAATGAGGCTACCTTTTACCTCCCAAGGGAGATAGAAGAATGGCTTTGAATGACAACCGAGGAGCCATCGGCTAGAGAGAGTTACTACATCGGGAAGCTATTCCCGAAATTTTCTTAAATAAGTAGAACCTTATGATGACCTTATGTATCCCCTAGTTATTTAGCTAACTTAATGTAATGTCTCTCTATGATTTACAATGCTATGATGGTTTTTATGATTGATGGTTGTCGTGAGTATAAAACACACTCATGGTGGTAATGGATGAAAAAGGGAACGAGGAAAATGGAACCATGCACAAAGAACATAGCAACCCGACAAAAATCTCCATCACAGAAGGCTCAACACGGGCCGTGCCCAACCAACACGGCCCCGTGCTGAGCCCCTGCAGAAAATCACCCAGTTCAGGTAACTGGACACGGGCCGTGTTCAGCGGACACGCCCCCGTGTCCAGGCTTCTGTTTCAATTCTGTAATTTTTGTTACTGGCACTTGACCACGGGGCCGTGCCCGGTGAACACGGGGCCGTGTCCAGGATGCCAGTAACATAAATCTTTGCTTTTTAACACACTTTTATACATTCTAATCAACCAAAAATATTATTTTTGGACACATTGAGGACAATGTGTAATTTAAGTGTGGGGGGGGGGATGCTAAAACCTTGAAATTTTGCAAAATCCTAAACACAAGCCTTACACAAAACTCTATTGGAACCGCTAAACACCCCAAATTTTTTCAAAAACTTTTTCATTTTTTTATTTACTTGTCTTAGTTTAAGTTGGGAATAACAAGTTCTAAAAAGGTTATATTTTTACAAGTTTACAACCGATAGCGTCGTGATAAAAAAAGAACCAACATAAGAAAATTATGAAACGGTATAACAAGTCTAGTTAAAAATTCGATTATATATGCTTGGTCACATTAAAAACCCATTCCCACAAAAGTGAGTTTTGAGCCTTTATTGAGCACAAAAATACACATATTCAAATTAAATGCTCATTTTTCGTTTCTTGTGTGAATAGCCGCTCGGTCCTTTCAAATCTAGAACTTGCCACGACGATACATTCCCGGTCCTTACCAACTTAAACCCAAGTAAGTAAATGACGGAGGCATTAGGACTAACCATTTTTTTTCTTTCAAAACCATTATTTTTCATTTTTTTTTACCTACCCAAAATCCCCCTAGATAGCCCCTTTGAGCCTAAACCTTTCATTTCATTACCCCAAAACCCTTTTTACCCACCAAAAACCTTTTTATTTATTTTTTTAGTAACAAGTTCGCTTTTTCGTAAACTCACCTTTTTATGTGACGATTGAAAAAAAAAATGATGAAGTCAAAAACAAACAAAAGCTATAAAAGCTTGTTTGGAGAAATACTTCAAAATAAAAAGTCACTAAAAACAAGGTACTTCACGAAAACCGACGCTTGTTACGATTTTCGCCCTTTTTACTAACCACTAACCAACCACCCACCTTTAAACCCAAGCCTTCACCCAAAAAAGTCCTCTTGATATTTACAAAGGTAAAAAGTTAAAAAGGAGGAGGATTGATTGCTTGGCAAGCCTATGGAAGACGTAAGTTCCGTACCGCTCTCGAGTGATTCACTAAAATATACACCTTCGACCGAGTGTTGAGTGATCTCCCGTGAGGTATGTGAACTTGTATATAAATGGAATTTTAATAAGGCATGCTATGCCCAAATAAGTAATTCATCTTATGAAAAGTTCAAAATAAATCATAACGAATAGGATTGTAAATAAATAAAAATAAAACCTATAAAAACCTTGGATTCCCGACACTCTAGGACAAGCTAAAAAACTTCTCTTCTACCTATTCCATTTGGGAGTGTAAGCCACATTTAAAGAGTTTTGCTTGAGGACAAGCAAAAGTTCAAGTGTGGGGGTATTTGATGTGTGTAAAATGCAACATATAAAACACATCAATTAAGGCATAAAACTAACCCTTTTTAAGTACTAATGTTGGAAAAATAGTGTTTTTGTCTTCCTTTTGTATTTTCAGGATGAAATGAGCTCAAAATCACAAAAGAAGCAAAAAGACTACTAATTCTACCATAAATACAAGAAAAGGAACAAAAGTGGATTGCCCGGACCCTCAACGGCACCTCCCAAGGCAAAGGAGAAGAAACAGAGTCTGAACACGCCCCGTGTCCAGCGAACACGGGGGCGTGCCCAGGAAGCAGCAGAAAAGACAAACCAGTAGAAGCTTCCATTGCCCACCACGGGGTCGTGTCCAGCGGGCACGGGGGCGTGGTGAAAGTACATCAGGCGCATTAATTGTAATTCGCAATTACAATTAATGAGGAGAGAGAGTGTCAGGCGGGCACGGGGCCGTGTCCAGCCTTCTGTTCAGCCTATAAATAGAGGAGCTTGGCTTCATTCTCTCTCATCCCTTGGCACACCACCTCTCTCACACCTCATCCACCACCCACCACCACCATAACACCATCATCCACCACCATCATCCATTGTCCATCGTAGAGTGTGTGAGTCGTCTCGGGATCCAAGATTGATCGTAAGAGTTCTTGACAATCAAGGCCATGTTTGCCTAAGTCTCTTACATCACTTGGTGAAGACAAGTGTTTAGTATAATACTTTTTATTTTTAATCTTTTGCACTTTTTTATTTGGTTTTGTATTTAATGACTTTAATAACTAGTTACTTATGTTGAAGGTGATCTTTCCTTATCGTTTGTCCGTGGTGTCTTGGCATTATTTTACTGTCTATATAAAATAAAAGATTTTCACCATTCATATCTCCACGGTCTATATGGAGGTATGTTGGCTACCTGGTCGGGGGTTAAGGGAACGGTTTGGTAAGGGTCTTGCCCTTGTTCAGCGTTTAGAGGTCCTGCTTGGGACCTGGGTCAAATTTAGTAGGATCTCCTTCAATGCCCATAGGTATTGGATGGCGGGGATCCAAACTCTTTGACCCCCTCATAAGTTAACTACTATTAATACTATAACCCGGCTATTTAGAACTGTATCCCTGCTGACTCAGACTACTTAGCCGAGGGTAACGTCACCGCCAAAAGCGGGGCCTACCACAATTTGCATTAATAACTTAATTCATTATCTTTCAATAATCCGACCCTTTAGGATTGTATCCTTGCTGACTCAAACTACTGGGTTGAGGGTAACGTCGCCTTCAAAAGAGGGGCCTACTACAATAACTAAGATAATCTCTTAAACAAGTGCAAAAGTGCGAAAATAATCAAAGGTTATACTAATACACGTGTCGGATCCAAGTGATTCATCTTGTCTATCTGTTTTTATTTTATTTTTATTTTCAGCATTTAGTTAGTTTTTATTTTTCTTAGTTTAAAACATTTTTCTAACCTTTTTGATTTGATTAGACGTTGAGGATAAACCGGTACTAAAAGCTCTTGTGTCCTTGGACGACCTCGGTATCTTACCAACACTATACTACGTCCACGATGGGTGCACTTGCCCATATGTGTGTTTAGTGTTAGTAAATATCGTGTTTTATAAATTTAAAACTTGGCTAAAAGTGTAAAAAGAGGCTTAAATATACATCGAAAATATATACACACTAACACGCATCACCAACCAAGGTGTGCCACTAGTTTCAGCCTTTCGAATTAACCACGGATCCTCATCGGTAACTCACTTGACCGACGTAAATAAAAAAGTAATTTGAGTGTTTATTATAAAATTTGGATAGTCATCCTGTTTACAATATATAACCACGGATCCTCATCGGTAATTGACGAATCCGGAATTTTTTTCCAGTTGGTTCGTTTTGGTAGACTCTCACTAAATTTTCCTATATCATACAAGATTCTTACTAATTTTTTCTATTTTTTCCATAGTAAATGGGTTCTTGTGAACCCACAAACAAGGCTGAATTCGCGACCGAGTAATTCACTTGACCAACGAAAAATTCCTTCGATTCATTTGTTTAGTAGTGGTTGAGTTAATGGCTTAGTGATCAACTTGAGAGACCTACCTACCTAATATAAGTTAGATACACTAAAATGTATCACTTTTATTAAAGATCATGGGAAATACCTATTTTGTCTCATCTAAAAAAGTGTGAAATTGGTCACAAACCGAAAGTAAAGAAGACAACATCATATCAAAGCAAATATATATCCTTGCCAGTAATAATTAACTTTAAATATGGGTAACCTTTAACTTTATCCCCCCAAAATGGCATCTTCATATACCTTCTTTCCCCTACACACTTCAAAACCCTAACTACATCATAAACATACATTTCCCAACTCTAACACAATGCTCTCCCAATGCCAAAGCCATCGGTCCTCGGCCCGCAACGCCGCACCAACCCGCTCATCTGGTGCCTCGCCTTCATCTGCGCCCTCGTGGCCACGATCATCATCGTGGCCGGAATCGTGGTTTTCATCGGATACCTAGCAATCCGCCCCAAAGTCCCACTTCTCTATGTCCACGCCGCCCGCCTGGACAAACTTTCCTACAACCAGGCGGGCGTTCTCGCGGTACGTTTAATAATCATCATGAAAGCCGAAAACCATAACATGAAAGCACATGTTAGTTTCTACGACACAAAGCTTTTACTCGGGTACCATGGGCTCAGCATCGCGAAACTGGTGGCGGATCCGTTCGATGTGCTGAAGAACATGTCCAGGGAGTTGTACTACGTGGTTGAATCGTCTCCGATCCCGTTGGAACCGCCGGAACAGTACTTGACCGAGCAAAGTTTGGCGAAAACTAAAGTGATGCCGTTTTTCTTGAAAGGGAACTCGAGGACCAGATGGAGAGTTGGGCCACTAGGATCCGTGAAGTTTTGGTTGCATGTTAATTGTCATCTACAGTTGCCGATTGATAATACTGCTGTGTATCCACATTGCAGCACCAAATCACATTGACAAAGATGAGGGATGATAATACACGTATACAATATGATCTTGAGTTGTGAAGATGGGTGGTGTGTTTTTGTATAAATATTAGTTCATATAAAGATATATTTGTAAGTTCAATGCATGCAATAAATAATGTAATGTGTACTTTGGCTCAAGGTGGTGTTTAATTGGTAAAACATCCACAATGGGTAAGTAGGCCTCTAAGTAAGCCTATTAAAGAGAGATGTTGATGTGAAAGAGAGAGTGATTAGTCTCTAGTCATGGATTGTTATTTGGAAAAAAAAGGCGTGCGAGGGGAAAGAAGAGAGAACGTGACGTGTAATTTTTTGCTAGAAAATTTGGACCGGTAAATGTGTGGAACCTGACACGTTGGTGATGCTCTAGTTTAATTTTAATAAAGAATTCCACTATATCATGTGATAATTTTTTATGCTATCTCAACTATAATAAATTCGAAAAAATGTTATGTGCCAATCTCTCCTTTAATCTAAAAAATAATAATAATTATATATTAAAATAATTTTATATACATTATTATATCACTTCGATATTATTAATAATTAATATTAGTTATCTACTTATTTCTACTTTAATTAAAAAAACAAATTTATTGAAAGAAGATAGGATAACAAAAAAATTTATAAAACATATATTGTAAAAATATATATAAACAATATATATATATATATGTTTAAAACATATATATGTTCTTAGATCGTGAACAAATTCAATTCCATCTACTTTGATAATCCTAATACGTGGTCGAATAACGTTGTTTGTAATTGCATAACTTAATGTTTTTACATGGGTTTTAATTCCGAATAGCCTACTTTTAATTAAATTTGTGTTTTGCAGGTTTAATGGAGTTTAAGGTACTTTTTGGGGGCTTTACGGGCCACCGGGACGAAAAACGGACCATCGGGACGCGAACCGGGTCAAATGGGAGCAAGAATTAAGAAAAACGAAGATTATGACATACAAAGCCCGTCGGCGACGCCACCCTAGGCCGTCGGCGACGCCCCACATAAAAGCACGTCGTCAAAAAGGTACGTATCCAGGAAAATAGCACGTCGGATGAAATCAGGAAAACCAGACCCCATCGGCGACGGCTTCGGCTGGTGGGTTTCGCGAAATTGTTGTCTTGGTTGTTGGGGAACGAATTAAAAACGTTTTTTGACCAAGTTTTTGGGGGTTACACTTCCCTTGAGTTTGAATAATCATCTTGGAGCCAATACACACCATCTCTTCAATTCCCAATCATCGATTATCACCTTCCATCATCCGAATCAACTCGAATCATCATCATCATTCATCTTCATTAACCATCCACAAACCCTAACCATTCATCCATCATTCTTTCCACCATCATCTCTCACCGAAACCCTAACCATCAACCATTCCTCCATTCTCCAAGCTTCAAGATGATCCAAATCGCGTTCCTATCATCCGGTGATCAAGTTCCTTCAACCATGAGCGGTTAATCACCTTGGTTTCACCCCGGTGTAGGTAGTTGTACTATCTAGCGTTTCGATTTGTGTTTAGTTTTGACTTGTGTGACAAATTGTGTTTTGATTTTGAACACCTTTGATAATTGTCGTGTATTTGAATTGGATTTGCAAATTGTCGAACGATGATAAAGTTATGACTTTGTGAAATGAATCTGTGCACTTATGCGTTATCTTGGCTAGGATTTACTTGTGTTGATTACAAAGTGCATTCTTGTCTGTTCTTAGGAATGATGATAATTATTGGCACCTAAGTCACGGTACACTAAATCCGTTAATCATTTATCCAATTAGGTCAATTCTAAAACTTGTAGGAACCTAGGTTTGCAATTACCGAAACCAGGTTTGAACCCTTTCTCTCATTATTGTTTTCTTTATCTTGTTTACACAATCAAGTACATTTCTTGCATTTGCTAATTCCTAGTAGATAATCAATCTAATTTAGTTAATTTTGTTCAACATCTTTTCAACAAACAAAAACCATAGAAATATTATAGCAAGCTTCATAAATTGTGACATTTGTTTAATTCAATCAAGTCCATTCGCAAACCACATACTCTTCATGGTGCGTCCCCTTTACTACCACTAGCTATTTGTTAAGGGTAATTAGGGCTTATAAATCTTATCTTTGACCGGGGCGCGACATTCCGATCAAATTTTGGCGCCGTTGCCGGGGAGTGCGTGCGCTTTGTGTTTGGATTATTGTTTGAATTTTGTGATTAACTGTTTAATTTGCATAGTTCTTTTCTTGTACTTTGTCTTTTTCCTTGTTACGCGGTGTAACACCCCTAAAATTTCTACTTGAGAAATATTACATAATCAAAAACATTAATGTTAGTGTTCTTAGAAATATTACATAATCAAAATTGTGCTTAAAACGGATTCGATTTAACCAAGAAATACGAAATTTATCATTTATTTCTAAGCTCTATCGTAACTTACGGTAGACACCGTAAGTTACGGTAGCTTCTGGGAAGTTCTGGTTCCACCGTAACACAGATGAAACCCACCGTAACCTTTTGGTCTCTACCGTAAATTACGGTATATACCGTAATTTACGGTAGACGCTGGAAAGTTATGTTTGGTTTGATTTGTTTGTTTACTTGAATCAAGTTCTCGGCTTCCAATCATACAAACCAACATGTTTAATCCTCGTATTCCAACATGTCATTTATCAATAATAACAAGAGACCGAGTATCCATACTACGATGTACTGCCATGCCTTACTTGGTTATTCGACCCGTTTGGCTCATCTAAGGAATCCTCCGTTTTGATGACTACCAACGAGGTCTAACCAGATTCTTGGCTTATTATTCGACATAACGAATATCATCGCTTTAATCTAACTCAACTTTTAATACACAATCCAACTACATATATGATAATTATCAAAATTCGTTTAATGTAACGGGTCAAATTACATACCTTCAAAGCGCACCCTTTAGTCGTGCGTCTACACCGGCTTGTCCGCTCGTAGCTCCGACTTCCTTTCCTATAGAGTTCAATCACATTGTATTTAGAACTCCATTTCAATCATATATCGCATAATTTGTCAAATTATCAAAATTATGCGTTTCGACTTTGAATTTCAGTTTTAAGCCTTCTTTGAGGCATTTCCACAAACACTATAAGGGCATAATTTAATTTTATTCCTTTTCAAGTTCATAGCTTGCTATTTAGCTAAACTTAACATCAATAAAGCTTTCATATAGCATTTAAACATCATACTTTTTCTGAAATCACTTTCTATGATCAAATTACACTAGAATAATCATTCTAAACCCTAGTGTTCATCATCATCTTGTGAAACCCATAACCCACCTTCAATGTGTTCATGGAATTTCCTGAATTTGGACATGATTTCACATGTAGTTGTCTAGGTTTTACTTCTAGACACTATATCATCCATAATCTAACCAAATCACAAACATGCATCATCAAACTTTGAATCTCCCAAATTCATAAGAATTTCAAACAGAGAATTTTCATAGAATTTTACATACCTCACAACCCCCTTGTGATGAGGATCACGAATCTATGTTCAGATTTCGATTTGGGACAGAAATCAGCCTTCAATTGATCAATTTTGTGAAGTTAGGGTTTGGTGAGAAGCTTTGGTCGCTCCCCTGCGTTCTTGATCGACCAGACACACTAATTGTGTGTTTGGTTTTTTGTTTATTTTGTTTTAATAATTTCTAGTTTCAGTTTTTACAAGATTAACCCTTCCCCTTTTGTATAACTTATAGTTTTGCTTGTTTTTAACCCTATTATAAGTTATTTCTAGACCATTAGCTAACTAGGTTAGAACTCCTAGTTAGTAAATTCTTGTTTATTATACTTTATAATTCTAATATAAAGTTTTATATTTTCGGGGTGTTACAAGTCCACCCCTCTTAAAAGGGTTTCGTCCCCGAAACGAAAGTACATACCAAATAATGTAGGGTGGAGACGTCGCATCTCCTCTTCGGACTCCCACGTAGTGTCCGAACCTTTCCTATGCTCCCATTTGACCTTGACTTGCTTAATTACTTTGTTCCTCAAACTCTTCTCTTTACGATCTAAAATCGCAATTGGTTTTACCGCATAGTTGAGGCTGTTATCCACCTCGATATCATCGTAGTGGATACGAGCAGTTTCGTCCGCTAAACATTTTCAGAGATGTGACACGTGGAATGTTCTATGAATCCCACTCAACTCCTCAGGTAATTCCAGACGATACGCCACTTTGCCAACCCGCTCGGTGATTCTGAATGGCCCAATAAATCTTGGGCTCAACTTTCCTCTTTTTCTGAACCGTATTACTTCTTTCCACGGCGATACTTTCAGCATTACTTTATCGCCCACTTGAAATTCAATCGGCCTGTTTCGTTTATCCGCATACGACTTTTGTCGATCCTGAGCCGCTTTTAGGTGGGTTCGGACCATGTCGATTTTCTCATTCGTAGTTCGGATTATATCAGTAGGCGCTAGTCCTCGTGGACCCACTTCTCCCCAACATACCGGAGTTTGACACTTTCTACCATATAACATTTCATACGGGGCCATCTTAATGCTCGCGTGATAGCTATTGTTATATGAAAATTCGACCAAGGGTAGATAGACATCCCAACTACCCCCGAAGTCAATAATGCAAACCCGTAGCATATCCTCTAGCGTTTGTATTGTTCTTTCACTCTGCCCATCCATTTGTGGACGGTAAGCGGTACTAATGAACAGTTTAGTTCCCATTTGCTCTTGGAATTCACGCCAAAATTTCGAAGTAGACCGAGTATCTCTATCTGACACAATAGATATCGGTACCCCATGACGCGCTATGATTTCATTGGTGTACACCTCTGACATCTTCTCTGATGTATAAGTCTCACGAATCGGAATAAAGTGAGCACTTTTCGTCAATCTATCTACGACTACCCATATAGCATCAAACCCGCGGTTGGTTTTGGGCAATTTGGTCAACAAATCCATGGTGATCTGTTCCCATTTCCAAACTGGGATATCCAATGGCTGCAACTTACCATATGGTTTCTCGTGCTCCACTTTGACTTGCAAGCAGGTTAAACACTTCTCCACATGTTTCACAATATCTCTTTTCATCCCGGGCCACCAATAGTTTTGTTTTAAATCATTATACATCTTGGTCGCCCCCGGATGGATTGAATATCGAGATTTATGAGCTTCATCAAGTAGAAGCATCTTCAACCCATAAGTATTTGGAACCCATATCCTTCTGGATCGAGTCTTCAACCCGTTATTTCCATCCGACAGATCTTTCAACTGGCCGATTATTCTTTCTTTCTTCCAATTCTCCTCTTTCACTGCTTCTGATTGCGCCTCTCGGATACGTTCAAGTATACCCGAGGTCACCACCAGCTGCCTCGATCTTACTCGTATTGGGACATAGTCCGCTTTTCTGCTCAGAGCATCCGCCACCACATTTACCTTTCCGGGGTGATAGTGTATTTCACAGTCGAAATCTTTCACCGTTTCTAACCATCTCCTTTGTCGCATATTTAACTCCTTCTGATCGAAGAAGTATTTTAAGCTCTTGTGATTGGTGAATATGGTGCATTTTACCCCATATAAATAGTGCCTCCATAATTTTTAATGCAAATACCACCGCAGCTAACTCGAGATCGTGCGTGGGATATTTCTTCTCATGTATCTTCAATTGCCTCGAGGCATAAGCTATAACCTTGCCCCGTTGCATCAAAACGCATCCGAGTCCCGACAGTGAAGCATCCGAATAAACCACCAAGTCTTCGACCCCATCCGGTAATGTCAGTACTGGAGCTTGAGTCAACTTCTCTTTTAGCGTTTGAAACGCTTTTTCTTGATCTACAACCCAAATGAACTTTTCTTCCTTCTAGGTTAGTTTTGTTAGCGGTGACGCAATCTTGGAGAAATCTTGAATGAATCTCCTATAGTATCCCGCAAGCCCCAAAAAGCTTCTAATTTCCGAAGGGTTCTTGGGGGGATTCCATTTTGACACAACCTCGATCTTTGACGGATCCACCAATACTCCATCGGCACTTATGATGTGGCCAAGAAATTGTACCTCTCGTAACCAAAAGGCACACTTAGAGAATTTCACATACAACCTTTCTCGTCTAAGTGTTTCTAACACCTCTTGTAAGTGGTGTGCATGTTCAGCTTCACTTTTTGAATACACCAAAATATCATCGATAAACACGATGACTGACTTATCCAACATTGGCTTGCAAACCCGGTTCATGAGGTCCATGAAAGCCGCGGGTGCATTTGTTAGCCCGAATGACATCACGAGGAACTCGTAATGTCCGTATCTCGTGCGGAAAGCCGTCTTCGGCACATCTTCCTCCTTGACCTTTAGTTGGTGATACCCCAATCTAAGGTCAATTTTTGAAAACCAGTTCGCACCTTGTAATTGGTCAAATAAATCATCTATCCTCGGAAGCGGGTATCGATTCTTTACCGTGAGTTTTTTTAACTCCCGGTAATCGATACACATGCGCATGCTTCCGTCTTTCTTTTTCACGAATAGCACCAGTGCGCCCCAAGGAGACACACGCGGCCTTATGAATCCTTTGTCAAGCAGGTCTTGAATCTGGGACATCAACTCTTGTAATTCCGACGGTGCGAGGCGGTATGGTGCTTTTGCTACGGGTTTTGCGCCCGGAATCAATTCGATCCCGAACTCTACTTCCCGTTCAGGCGGTATCCCCGGTAAATCCTCCAGAAACACATCTTCATAGTCTCGTACTACCGGTACATCTTCAATCTTCCGAGATTCTTTCTCGGGTTCATTTGCGTATATCATGAATGCCTTACATCCTCGCTTCATAAGCTTGTGAGCTTTCAACATTGAGCATACTATGGGGTTGCCTCCTTTTTCACCATAGATAGTGACGTGTTTCCCGCTCGGAGATATTAACTTTATCTCCTTACGAAAACACACGACCTTCGCGTGGTGCTGAGATAGCCAATCTATCCCAACGACTACTTGAAATTCCCCCATTGACATCGGGATTAGGTCTATCAAGTATTCTTCATCGTCAATGCTTAATTTGCAGCCTCGACAAACATCACAAACTATAAAACTTTTGTTGTCCCCTATTTCAACTTCTAAGGGCACAGATAACTTTGTTAATATAAAAGAAGGATGTCGAATAAATCCATGTGAAATGAAGGATTTATTCGCACCCGTATCAAACAGTACACGTGCTGGAATTGAGTTAATTGTGAATATACCTGAGACTACATCGGGTTCTGTTTTTGCTTCAGCCGCGGTAAGTTGGAAGGACATAGCCTTCGCTTTGGGAGCTTCTGCTGGAGACTCTTTTGTGTCTCTCTTTCCAACCAACTCGGGACATTCAGACTTTTTGTGGCCGGGTTGATAACATTTGTAACAAACTGAAACTTTTCCGGTACATAGCGATGCAGTGTGTCCCGTCTTCCCACATAGCAGACACGGCTTGTCTTTGAGGCGACACTCCCCTTTGTGCCCCTTTCCACACACTCTGCAACTTGGCGACCCGCGTTTAGCCTCCACTTTCTTCCCCGATTCAGCAGTTCTAGCTTTCTTTGTAGGGCTTGGATTCACATCTTGTGCCCTTCGCTCACCCCTCTCAACTTGCTTCTTTAACTCGATTTCCCGCTCCCGGGCGGTGTTGATGATTTCTGTGAGAGTTTCCTATTTTGAGGGAGTCATAAACTCCCGGTATTCAGCACTCAGCATGTTTTAATAATAGTATATCTTCTGCTCTTCAGTGGTGACTAACTCGTCACAAAATCTCAGCTTATCCATGAAGATGCCCGTGATCTTATCAATTGATTCTCCCTTTTGTCTTAACTGGATAAATTCCTCTTTGATCCTGTTGATAACTGCTTTGGGACTATGGTGTTTAAGGAACGGTACCTTAAACTCATCCCAAGTCATGACCCTTGCCGCTTCGGCTCCCATTTCCTTCTTTTGTTTGTCCCACCAATCCTTGGCTTGATTTCTCAATTGACCCGTTCCGTAAGCAACAAAGTCACCTACGTCACAGTGGGTTCGTTCGAACACTCCTTCGACGTCACTTGCCCATCTTTGGCAGATTATCGGGTCAACTTCCCCGTTATAGATTGGTGGTTTGCACGCCATAAATTCTTTATATGAGCACCCTTTACGATCTCCCGTTTTCTCCTTCATAAGGTTGACACTATCCTCCAACCTTTTAACTTGCTCTTCAACAAGCGACAACACCGTATTTTGAATTTTGTCTATAAACCCGGATAGATTACCTTCAATTGCCTTCCCTACTTCTTCGGCAATTATTTCTTTCATTTGTTCGGTGCTTGTTTGCACCGGATTATCATCGTTTCCATCAGACATCTTGAAACTGAAATGTTTACATTTAAACGTTAAACATTTCATTTATAACTTTACTTCATTTGTTTCGGTTTAGCCAAGTTCCCAACTTGCTTTAACCGTTCACATTCGGTGCATTTTCCGGGTTTGAGTGTGTTAACACACTCTTCCCATGCACATCAATTCATTTATTATTTCTTACACAAATATAATCTGTTAAAATAATAAGTTAATTCTTACCGGACGATCGATCAAGCTTGAACCGAACACTTGTTGACAACCTTAAGCTCTGATTACCAACTTGTAACACCCTTAAAATTTCTACTTGAATTTAGTAATAATACATAAGATTTTATACAAAAGATGTCCAAATTAAAGCCTTAGTTTCAGAACCAAGTTCTAAGGTAACAAACATTAGTTATGTACCGACTAATTAAAACATCCATAAGTTATTTAGCAAACGGTTTACATCATAACATTGTTTAAACATAGTTAATGTATGCGGAAGCTTCAAAAGTAGTGTTCGGTTCTTCAACAAGTTGCTTGATCGCCATCCGTAGATTTGCAACACCTAGAAACTGAAATGTTTACATTAAACATTAATGTTAGTGTTCTTAGAAATATTACATAATCGAAATTGTGCTTAAAACGGATTCGATTTAACCAAGAAATACGAAATTTATCATTTATTTCTAAGCTCTACCGTAACTTACGGTAGACACCGTAAGTTACGGTAGCTTCTAGGAAGTTCTGGTTCCACCGTAACACAGATGAAACCCACCGTAACCTTTTGGTCTCTACCGTAAATTACGGTATATACCGTAATTTACGGTAGACACTGGAAAGTTATGTTTGGTTTGATTTGTTTGTTTACTTGAATCAAGTTCTCGGCTTCCAATCATACAAACCAACATGTTTAATCCTCGTATTCCAACATGTCATTTATCAATAATAACAAGAGACCGAGTATCCATACTACGATGTACTGCCATGCCTTACTTGGTTATTCGACCCGTTTGGCTCATCTAAGGAATCCTCCGTTTTGATGACTACCAACGAGGTCAAACCAGATTCTTGGCTTATTATTCGACATAACGAATATCATCGCTTTAATCTAACTCAACTTTTAATACACAATCCAGCTACATATATGATAATTATCAAAATTCGTTTAATGTAACGGGTCAAGTTACATACCTTCAAAGCGCACCCTTTAGTCATGCGTCAACAGGGGCTTGTCCGCTCGTAGCTCCGGCTTCCTTTGCTATAGAGTTCAATCACATTGTATTTAGAACTCCATTTCAATCATATATCGCACAATTTGTCAAATTATCAAAATTATGCGTTTCGACTTTGAATTTCAGTTTTAAGCCTTCTTTGAGGCATTTCCACAAACACTATAAGGGCAGAATTTTATGTTATTCCTTTTCAAGTTCATAGCTTGCTATTTAGCTAACCTTAACATCAATAAAGCTTTCATATAGCATTTAAACATCATACTTTTTCTAAAATCACTTTCTATGATCAAATTACACTAGAATAATCATTCTAAACCCTAGTGTTCATCATCATCTTGTGAAACCCATAACCCACCTTCAATGTGTTCATGGAATTTCCTGAATTTGGACATGATTTCACATGTAGTTGTCTAGGTTTTACTTCTAGACGCTATATCATCCCTAATCTAACCAAATCACAAACATGCATCATCAAACTTTGAATCTCCCAAATTCGTAAGAATTTCAAACAGAGATATTTCAAAGAATTTTACATACCTCACAACCCCCTTGTGATGAGGATCACGAATCTATGTTCAGATTTCGATTTGGGACAGAAATCAGCCTTCAATTGATCAATTTTGTGAAGTTAGGGTTTAGTGAGAAGCTTTGGTCGCTCCCCTGCGTTCTTGATCGACCAGACACACTAATTGTGTGTTTGGTTTTTGTTTATTTTGTTTTAATAATTTCTAGTTTCAGTTTTTACAAGATTAACCCTTCCCCTTTTGTATAACTTATAGTTTTGGTTGTTTTTAACCCTATTATAAGTTATTTCTAGACCATTAGCTAACTAGGTTAGAACTCCTAGTTAGTAAATTCTTGTTTATTATACTTTATAATTCTGATATAAAGTTTTATATTTTTGGGGTGTTACACGCGGGTTGTGTTACTTGTGCAGATTACAGGTAGTGCATGCATACAAGGAATTCCGGGAGGACTTCACCATTAGTCTACGAACCGGAAATTGAAAGAGTTGCAAGAAGGAATCTAGCAAGCCGGTTAGAAGCAACTCTTGTTTCTAACCAAGTCACTCAAACACCACAATTTACACCATCCATTGATACCGATTCAATGGCAAACCAAAATTCCAACCAAAACCTCAATTACCCAAACCTCAATCAAAACCAATTCCAAACTCGAGGAAATTTCAATCCCGCCCAAAATGTCCAACCTATACCTCAAGAGCAACCGGGTGGTAATAACAACTCTAGACCACCCACACCACCGTTCCGATACCAAAATCCCAACACCCCCCAAAGAACACCCCAATAACAAAACCTTCACCGACATAACTCCTTACCCAATAACCTTGATGACCGGAATGTTAATTCCGATCGTAGGGGCAACCGAGATCGTGGCAATCCCGTGAATGATGACCCGTTCTTTAACTTAGATGATTTGAGAAATGCTATCCCCGATGATGAGTCGTTTAGTGTTCCCGGTTACCAATCACCGGAGCATGTGAGTATTCACTCAGAATACTTAGAAGATGGGGGAAACTATTGTTATGGGCCATTTTCTGAACATATAACCTGGCTAATATTCTGCTTTTGATTGCTTATTTGAGATCAGGATACCGGATCAGGATATTGGTAACATCCTGATGCGATATCCTGGTAATAATTGATTTAACCACGTGCAGATTGAAGAGTATAAGTCTCCAACGTTCAAGTGGACTTCTTCTCCTTGAGACTCGGGCAAACCAGTTAGATAAAAGACGTTGAAGCCGGAAGATGTGGACTACAACGTTCATATGTGGAATATTCGCCGGATCCCAGAATAATAGGATAATTTGTTGCTTTCTTTTTACTATAAATAGATTGATCGGATCAGATTAAGTCACACACACTCTTTCGCACACTTTGCTCTCTAGCTACTTGCAATCACCACACGCAAACACTTGTACTCAAATTACATTATAGCACCTAGTTGATCCGTATCATATCCTGCACTGTATCCTGATATTTGAAGTAATAGAAGAACAAGGCAGCTGCGATTGTCAGCTCCCGAGGTTTTGTGCCGACGATCTAGATTGATCAAGGGCTTTCCTCGTACATCCTGTGTCACCCTTTACATTTTTGCTCATTGTTTGATCATAGATACAGCTCTATATCCTGAGCCGTATCCTGAAACTGTTTTTGCAAACAACTTAATTAACATATTTTTTTGAACACATTCTCTTAGCACACTACCTCACTTAACTAATTTGATCACTTAATTGCTTCGGTAATTTTTGACCAAAACAATTTGGCGCCCACCGTGGGGCAAGTGGTGCTATTTTTACTAAAAGCTTTTGCAAAATCGCTACTCGGTTTTCTGTTTTCGAAATTCTTTTCAAAACTGTTTTCAATGGCCTCAAGATCAAACATGGGCTCTTCCACCATGTCTGCTTCAACCTCTGCAACAATTGGTTCGGTGCTTCCACCACCTCCTCTGAGATCTCAAGCTTCTTCTCAAGGAACTGAAATTCATGTTGCCCGGGATGTTATCCCCACCCGCAATGTCCAGGGATCCGATCCTGTTTTAGCTTCTAATGAGGAAATTCTAAATTTGTTTGGTAGTGTACAAGAACAGATGAGGCAGCAGTAGGAAACTAATCAGATGCTGATGAGAGAGATATAACTCTTGAAGTCAAGCTCGAGCAGGCCTGCTGAAGATACTATCACTCCCTTGCAACTCAGGGCTTTGAACTTCAGTTCTGCGGTATATATCGAGGATAACCGAGGAAATATTGTGCCTAGCCATTCCCAGAATCTTACTCCTGAGATACCCTGATCAGTTAGAATATCAACTGTGAGAAGCTCAGGATATGCTTCAAGATATGGCCAAAACCCTCAGAACGGTAATGTATATAATAATAATAATAATAATAATAATAATAATAATAATAATAATAATAATAATAATAATAATAATAATAATAATAATAATAATAATAATAAGACTATTGCCACTAACGGTGTTGGATCTTTGCAGGATGCATGTATGACATCAGCGTTGTCTAGAGAGCTTCAGAAGCTGAAAGACATGATATCCAGTGTACCTGGGGTGGTGCAGCCAATTCCCGAAGTATCCTAGGATAGCCACAGGATATCGCGGTTTGCATATCCCATTTGTGATGCTGAAATCCCAAAAAGATTTCAAACCCCCAATATGAAACTCTATGACGGAACTCGGATCCTGAGGAGCATATCGCCCAGTATAGGGAAAGGATGGAAATTAATCCTATCCCTCCAGATCTCAAAGAAGCATGCTTGTGCAAGGGTTTCGGCTCTACCTTAACAGGATCAGCCCTGAAATGGCTGTTAAACATTCCTCCTCACTCAATTACTTCCTTTGCTCATTTAGTTAATTTATTTAATAGTCAATTTTCTTGCAGCCGGAGTTTTGAGAAACTAACCAGTGACCTTTACAGGATAACTCAAGGACATCAGGAATCCTTGAGGGATTATGTGAATAAGTTTAGCCGGGAATCCTTAGATATCCCGCACCTTGATGTTGCAACAACTGTGCAGGCTTTCATGATGGGATTGCAGAAAGATTCCCAATTTTACCAGGCTCTTATAATGAATCCCTGCAGGAATCTGGATGAAGCTCGTAACAGGGCATTGAGATACATTCGGCTGAGGATGACAAAAAAGATGCAAGAGAGAATGAATTCGTCCACAACCTACGAGTCAACCAACAGGAAATCAGAATCCTCGTATAAACCATATCGCTCAAAGCCATATGGCAGAAATGATAGCAAAAAAGTCAATGTTGTTGAAGATGAGGATCCTGAGGAGTATCCTGAGTTGTCTGAATATTGTTTTTCTGTTAATATACCTGAATTGATGTATGTATGCTATGAAAGGTTTAGGAGACAAATCCAAATGGTGTGCCTTCCACGAGGATTTTGGACACATCACTGAGGATTGCATTGCTCTAAGAAAAGAAATAAGCTATCTCCTGAGCAAAGGGTATCTAAAGGATCTGCTGGGAAAAAAGAAGAATAAAGGGCAGGATCCTGAGAAGGATCCTGAACGAGCAGCATCACCCCCAGCTGATGCCAAAATAATTAACTTTATTTCAGGAGGATCCGATATTTGCGGGACTTCATATTCCGCATCCAAGAGACATGCGAAGGAAGCTAAGGCAGAAAGAGGAGAAAAGCCGACCAGGATGACGACGCTCACAACTGACAAACTGATCACTTTTGATAGTGATGACAGGGATACTGTTCAGGATCCTTACCATGATGCTCTAGTAAATACTTTATATGTCGCTAACCATTTTGTGCGCAGGATACTAGTAGATAACGGCAGTTCCGTCAACATAATTCAGCTGGAGACATTGAAAAGAATGAATGTATCCCCCGATGGATATCACTTCGAAATCCACGGTGCTCGTCGGCTTCAGTGGAGAAGCCAGGAATACCGTAGGGGAGATAAAATTACCAGTTTATGTTGAAGGAGTCAATTCAATACAACACTTTTGCGTGATGGACTCACTATCCTGTTATAACATTATATTGGGTAGGCCGTGGATCCATGATATGAAAGTCGTGCCATTGACTTATCATCAGTGCATCAAGATCCCTACACCTTGGGGAGTTGTCAAAGTGGATAGTGACCAGCAGGAAGCAAAGGAGTGTTACTCATCATCCATGAAATCTTCGACCAAGCCTAATGTGGCATAGCAATTAAAGATGCGGGCCCAGGATATTGTGGAGGCTTCTGAACAGGATGTAAAGAAAATTATCCTGGATCAGGATAACCCAGATATCTCGGTGCTCGTAGGAACCAATATCCCTCAAGATATTGAAAAGCAATTGACTAACTTTTTGAAATGCAGAATGTCGACATTCGCGTGGAAACATGAGGATATAATAGGTATTTCCAAGGATATTATAACACATAAGCTTGGTATTGACAGGTTATTCAAGCCTGTCCAGCAGAAAAGAAGGAAGTTTGCTCCAGAACGAAACATAATTATTCAGGAAGAGGTTGACAAACTATTGAAGTCCAAGATGATCAGGGAAATCAAATTTCCCAAGTAGCTAGCAAGTGTGGTTGTGGTTCAAACGAAGAATGGGAAATGGAGAGTTTGTGTAGATTACACAGACTTGAACAAATCATGTCCTAAAGACCCATTCCCTCTGCCTCATATAGACTCGATGGTGAATGCCACTGCCGGTCATGAAATGTTAACCTTCATGGATGCATTCTCAGGATTCCAGCAGATCCAAATGGAACCTTCAGACCAGGAGGATACTGCTTTCATGACACCAACAGGTATTTACTGTTAAACTGCTATGCCTTTTGGTTTGAAAAATGCAGGTGCAACGTACCAGAGATTGGTGAACATGATGTTTAAAGACAAACTGGGGGACACCATGGAGGTGTACATTGACGATATGGTAGTCAAATCCAAGAAGGCTGAGGATCATCTCCAGGATATTAAAGGAGCATTTGATATCCTGGACCAGTACAATATGAAACTAAATCCTGCCAAGTGCCATTTTGGAGTGGGGGCAGGAAAGTTTTTAGGATACATGGTGACTAAAAGGGGTATAGAAGCAAGCCCGGAACAGATCAAAGCCATCTTAGATATCAAGTCACCTTCAAACATGAAGGATGTTCAACGATTAACGGGGCGAGTAGCAGCGTTGAATAGATTCATCTCAAGATCCTCAGAAAAATGCAAGGAATTTTATGATATTCTGAAGAAGAATAAGAAATTCGAATGGGGAGAGAAGCATGAAACAGCCTTGCAGGATTTGAAGCAGTATCTTTCAACCGCACCTCTATTAATGAAACCTGATGATGACGAACCACTATCCCTGTTTTGGTCAAAAATCACACAAGGATAATGTAACCAAACTTTATGAAAACGGGGTATGATGCTTGGTTAATTATGAAAGTAAAGGATCACTCTTGTGATAAAGATGCAAAGACACAATGATTTATACGAGGAAAAAGCCCTTGATCAATGAATGATCTCCGGCATAAAAAACCTCGGGTGATGGCAACTACCGATCACCAACTTCAATATAACAAAAATATGATTACAACTTTGGATGATAATGAGCTGAGTACAAGGATTACTGAGTGTCTAAGTGTTTGAGAGTTGTGTCGTATGTCGTGTCGTATGTTGTGTGTGTTCTTCCGAATGAAGAAGAGTGGTATTTATACATGTGCAGGTGACCTATTTTAGGTAAAATGACTAATTATCAGCTCATTACCCCTTTAGAAATAAAGACAATCTAGCCTAAATTGCTGCCCATGAATCAAGCCATGTTTCCATATCCTGTGCAACGTCTTTCTTTAATTAAGCTCTTGCCATAATTGTGAAGACGCGTCCCTGGATCATGATGTTAAGAGCATATCCTGCTGGATGTTCCTGCAAAGTAATGTTGTATTACACGAAGGTAACTATTAGCATGAGGATCCTTCCAACGGTCTATGATCCTGATCCTGAAGTTCTGCTGAGGATCACTGTCTGCCAAAGAAACAAGGATCACTGGTTAGGATCACGTGTAAGGATCACATATGATAAAAATCCAGCCCTAACAATTGCCCCCAAAATATAAGGAGTTAATTGTAAATAGACGAGTTATATTTTGTTTTGATCTTATCTCTAACGGGCGATTCCGGATAACTAGCCGTTACACATGGACTAGCCGTTGTGATAATTACGTCACAGATGTGACAATCCCTGCAAATCATCATTATAAATAGGAGATAGGGTTAGGATCATTCGGTATTTAAATTCGAGGTATCTTCCCTTTATAATCACAACCGAAGACTTGATCAGGTATCCTCTTCTTCTCTTGTTCCCTTCTTCCTTCCCTTTGCTCTGTTTTTTGCTTCTACTCTGTTTCCGTCTTGTCATAAACATGTTGCTCCGGAATTCTCCACACAAGGATTCTAAGAAGGATAGTCCTTTAAAAAGCCAGGGGATTATCAAGGATTCTCCTACGGAGAGGTGTTGTTTTACTGATGTTCATATAGACAGAATTCGTCATTGTTTTCCGGCGAATGCGGTTTTCAAGTCCTTCACACCTACCGCTCTGAGTGATTCTGTTTCGGACACCTGGGTGGCTTTTCCTGCTACTCCATTCACCATAGGGTATTCATATCCTTTTCCATCCTTCACCCAATCCTTCTTTTCTTTAACCGGCATCTCTTATATCCAAGCTATGCCGATGATCTGGAGGGTTCTGTATACCTTCGAAAGGATCATTGAGCAGAGAGGGATTGATCTGGGGATGACGGAGTTGGCCGCACTTTATGATCTTACCACGTTTGGTTCTCATCGATATTTGTTGAAACGGAAGGCCGGGGAGGATCATCCTGTTTTGAAAGTTACCAAAAATGACACAAATTGGAAGCGTCGTTTCTTCTTCGTGAGAAGGGATTCCCTCCCTGGTGGGAATGATCTGCCCAAGGAGTGGGCTACTCATGGTAGGGTAGAGGATCCTCTAAGGATCATTGTCAGCCTTGTCCCATATGATGAGGATCACTAATATCTCTTTTTATTTCTTGTGCAGCTATATCCATTGCTCATCTGAAATTAAGCCCTGCTGCAAAAGAGAGAGTTCTAGCTTTTAAAAAGCTTAATCCTGAAGTCAGAAGTTTCCAGGTCACCGTCCAAGATTCTCAAGAAGTATCCTCTGCATCTGCCACTATGTCAAGTAAGTATCCTTACAGAAAATAAATTATATGTAGGATTGTTTGATTAATAAAGCAACTTATCTTGTTTTTTGATTGTGTAGGTGCCGGAAAGTCTGCCAGGTCTGTCAAACCGGCTTCTAAATTTGGGTTAAGTGATCTTGCCAATGTTACGTCTTCAAAGAAGAAGGCTCCTGCTGCCAGTCCTTCAGCATCAGCTCCCAAAGCGTCTATCCGGGGCAAGGGGAAGAAGAGGAAGACTACTGAAGATCTACAAGGATTTCCCCTCCTCCGTCAGCAATTCCTTGACTATGTGAATGAGGTAAGGATCACTGCCCCTGTAGGTTATCCGCCTAGCATATCCTGCTTTTCTTAAGGATCATCTGATCCTATGCTTATCTTTTTCTTCTCCTGTTGCAGAAACTTGCCGAGATTGAGACCTATCTTGGCCATGTTGAGGACCAAGAGAGCCAGATTGCTGACCTTCAACAAATGGGCGTGCTTAAGGATCTCAAGATAGGAGATCTTGAGAAGGAACTCCGGGTTATGAAGGCTGAGGCTGCTCAGAGGTTGATTGATATGGATAACGAGAAGCAGGAGATCACCCAAGATGCTAAGGTCTCCGCGGCAATTGCTATGTATAAGATACAACTTCAGATGGCCGAGGAGGCTCAGGATCCTACCTTTGACAAAAGCTCGTGGGATGTTGAAGGTTGGAAGGCAAGGCTGGCAGACCTGGAGGACGAGGATGAGGCTGAGGAGATCCCCATGCTGGAAGGTGGTGATGCTGAGAAGGATCAAGGTGGAGATGCTGGTGGTGATGAAGCAGCGAAGGTGTAGGCTGCATGATTGGGCGATGATGGATATTTCGAGACTAGGCCGGAGCCCAATTTTTTTAGGATTGGTAGTGGTTTTTTGTGGTTGTTGATGTTTGAAACAATTATGGTCTGTAATCTCTGAACAATAGTTTCTTAGGGTTAAGGATCCTGGATCCTTTGAACAATAGGTAGGATTACAAAAGGTGGAGGGATCCTCTGTTTGGGGGATGAAGCCTTTGTGATCCTGCCGCTTTTATTTCCTGCAAAATGCTAAGACCGCATAGACAATGGACACCCTTTGCCAACCCATGTGGACGGGCCACGTTTTGCTGGTAGAAATGTGGGTTGGCAATTTTGACAACTTTTTAAAAGGGTTAACGATCCTTTTGTTTAATAATATAACTTAACTTTTCTGGCTTATCTTGTGTTGTTATCCTTCAATAATCCTCTTATTTCTCAATTGCTGTGTTTGTTAGAATAACAAGAGTTGGAAAAGTGTTTAATAAACTTAGGGTATGATCCTAGATCAAATATCCTTATATTGAAGATTCTCAAAGTGTTTTAGTTCAAGGATCATAGGTTCGGTTGTCAAAGTACAAGGGTTGGTTAGGATAAAGAGTATAATCAAAAATAGTCAAGGGTCATACCTGAGGATCCACGTTAGGATCCTAACCTTCAATCAAGATAATCATAGAGAAGACTTTGATAGTTAATAAGGATTAAGGACCCTTATATGTTTAGACTTCCAGAACCTGAAAAGTGAGATATAACTTGGGACTAAGCCAATGTAAAAGATAAATTTGGGTTGCTGGGGACGTGCCCAAAGGATAACTGAGAATGATCCCAGAGGATCACTGGGGACAAGCCCATAGGATAACTGGGGATGATCCCAGAGGATCACTGGGGACAAGCCCATAGGATAACTGGGAATGATCCCAGAGGATCACTGGGGACAAGCCCATAGGATAACTGGGGACAAGCCCAAAGGATCGTATGTAAACTGGAGTATGGCCCTTTCTGGCAACTATCCAAACTTAGTGACATGAAAATGTCAAAACCTTAGCTAACGTGAAAACGTTAGAAACCTTAGGAACGGATGTATGGTGCGTCCACCATTATACGTAGGATCCTAAATATAGCCAGTACGATGAGATTGTCAGCCCCGAAAGTGGGTACTGGTCCCAAAGACGTGAACTATACCAGGATCATCGTGCGCTGCTGGCGGAAACTGGGGATAATCCCAAGGATAACTGGGGTTGTACCCAAGGATCTGTGGTGCTTTTGGAGATCTTTGACGATTTGCTGAAGATACCTGAACTATCATAACTCAAATGGTTTGTGAGTAGAGGATGAAGGATACATGATCCTTATCCTTAGGCAAAAAGTAAGAAAATGCAATAGTTTTAGGATAAGCATATTACCAGAGTAAGGATCAACAATATCTCCAGGATCCTTCAAGGATACTTCAATGTAAGGATCACATGCAGGAAGGATCATGTTCACATGAAATATTTCTTTAAGTGAACAGCATTCCAGGCTCTTGGTAACAAGTTTCCTTCCATGGTTAGCAACCTGTATGCCCCCTTTCCTGCTTCAGCTTCAATCAAGTAGGGACCTTCCCATTTTGGTGCTAGCTTCCCGTCAGCAGGATTGATAGTATTTTGAAATGCTTTTCTTAACACCATATCTCCGACTTGGAACTTCCTTATCCTGACATTCTTGTTGTAGGCACCAGCCATCCTTTGTTGGTAGCTTGCCATCCTTATCCTAGCTAGATCCCTGTTTTCCTCAATAGTATCCAAATCCTGAGTTAGGATTGTAGTATTTTCTTCAGGATCACGAGCACTTGTTCTAGCAGTTGGGATCACCATCTCTGTTGGGATCACTGCTTCTGCCCCAAATACTAAAGAGAAGGGTGTTTGACCGGTGGCATTCTTGGGAGTTGTCCTATCAGCCCATAGCACATAAGGTAACTCTTCTGCCCATTTCCCTTTCTTGGATCCTAGCCTCTTCTTCAGATTGTTGATGATGATCTTGTTGGATGATTCTGCTTAACCATTGGCTTGTGGGTGAACTGGTGTTGATGTGATCATCTTGATTCCCCAACTGTTACAAAAGTTAGTGGTTCTGCTTCCAATGAATTGGGAACCATTATCACATACAATTTCAGAGGGAATGCCAAATCTAGTTATAATATTTCTTTTGATAAAGGATATAACTTCTTTTTCTCTGACTTGAGCAAAGGCTTCAGCTTCTATCCATTTAGAGAAGTAGTCAGTCATGGCAAGCATAAATACTTTTCCACCGGGTGCTTTAGGGAGCTTGCCAACTATATCCATCCCCCATCTCATGAATGGCCAAGAGGATGGTATGGGGTGTAGTAATTCAGCTGGTTGGTGAAGTATATTGCTATGTCTTTGGCAAGGATCACACCTCTTAGCATACTCTATAGCATCCCTTTTCATGGTTGGCCAGTAGTATCCTGTTCTAAGGATCCTTGAGAATAATGCCCTGCCCCCAGTGTGGTTTCCACAATCTCCTTCATGGAAGTCCCTCAACACTTCTTCAATTTCAGGATCCTCAATACATCTTAAATATGGTCCTGCAAGGGATCGTTTATATAGCACATTATTCAAGATTGTGAATTGAGATACCTTGATCCTGAAAGCTCTAGGATTTTCTCCCATTGGAATCTCTCCGTTTTGCAAGTATTTCATTATTGGTGGGATCCATGATCCTGAATAAGGTTGAGCTTCTTCACTAGGGATTACTGCAGTATCCTCTACTATTTCCATGGCCACCTGATTTTCAATAGCAGGAGCCAGGATATGGATGATAGGGATACTTGTATCTTCTGGAATCTTCAAGGATGATCCTAGGTTGGCCAATGCATCAGCCCCTGTGTTCTCCTCCCTTGGTACCTGTGTCAAGCTGAAAGAAACAAAAGAGAGTGCCAATTCTTTGACTATCTCTAAATATTTGGTTAGTTTTTCACCTTTAACAGCATAGGATCCGTTAAAGTGATTAGTGATCAATAATGAATCTACATATACGTTAAGATACTTTACCCCCATATCCTTAGCGATTTGTAAGCCAGCAATTGGGGCTTCATACTCAGCCTCATTGTTAGTTGCTTGGAACTCACAGGCTATGGAGTGGGGTATTATGTCCCCCTGTGGCGATTTTAGTAGGATCCCTAGCCCTGTGCCTTTGATATTTGAGGATCCGTCAGTGTGTAGGATCCAAGGATCCTTGGTCTCATCCAGCTGCTGGACCTCCAATTCTGCTTCCTTTTGTAGATCACTACTGAAATCAGCCACAAAGTCAGCTAACGCTTGAGATTTAATGGCTGTTCTTGGTTCGTATCTTATATCATGGGCACTAAGCTTCACTGCCCACTTAGCCATTCTCCCTGACATGTCCGGTTTCCTGAGGACATTCTTAATTGGAAAATTAGTTTTAACAACAATAGTATGGGTTTCAAAATAATGCCTTAACTTAGTCGATGCCATGATTAATGCAAGGATAAGTTTTTCGAGGTGTGAGTACCTGGATTCGGCATCAAGTAGACTTTTACTTACATAGTAGACAGGATACTGTGTACCTTCGTGATCCTTAACAAGGACAGCACTTACAGCGGTTGAGGATACCGCTAGATATAAGGATAACACATCTCCTTTTTCCGGTTTTGCTAATGCTGGTGCTGAGGACATATACTCTTTTAGGGCTTGTAAAGCATTCTCATGCTTCTCAGTCCATTCGAACTTCTTATTCTTCCTTAGGATATCGTAAAATTCTCTGCATTTTTCTGAGGATTTCGATATGAATCTGTTCAAAGCTGCTATCCTGCCTGTCAGTCTTTGAACATCCTTGGCATTGGCAGGAGATTTGATATTTATTAATGCTTTGATTTGTTCCGGGCTTGCTTCAATGCCCCTCTGGGTTACCATGTACCCTAAGAATTTTCCTGCCTTAACACCAAAATGGCATTTTGAAGGATTAAGTTTCATGTTGTAACTATCAAGGATATCAAATGCTTCTTCCAAGTCCCTTAGGTGATCCTCAGCTTTCTTTGACTTGACCACCATATCATCTATGTACACCTCCATAGTTTTTCCAATTTGATCCTTGAACATCATATTTACCAGCCTTTGATATGTTGCACCTGCTCGAAGTAGTCTCTCTACTTCTTCTTGGATAATGGCATTCCTTTCTGGTGCAAACTTCCTCCTTTTTTGATGGATTGGTTTGATAGACCTGTCAATGCCAAGTTTGTGAGTAATAATATCCTTAGATATACCTGTCATGTCTTCATGTTTCCAAGCAAAGGTGGATTTTCGTCTTTTGAGGAAGGATAGTAGATCTTCTTTCATCTTGCCAAGGATCCCTGACCCGATATAGATCTTTGACTCAGGATCACTAGGATCCAGAAGGATTTCGTCCACATCCTGCTCTCTTGCCTCCAAGACGTTCCTCGGAGGATACTGTAATTGCTATTGCTCCCTTGGCTTCGATGTTGGCTTCATGGATGAGGTATAACAATCCTTAGCCTCTTGCTGATCACTTTCGATCTTGATTATTCCCCATGGGCTAGGGAGCTTCACACATTGATGGTAGGTAGATGGAACTGCTTTCATGTCATGTATCCAGGGCCTGCCAAGGATAACGTTGCAACAAGATAAACAGTCAATAACACAAAATTTTTGGTAATTATGTAATCCTTCCACGTAGATTGGGAGTTTGATGTCCCCCAGAGTTTTCTTCGTTTCCCCACTGAATCCTACAAGCACGGAGGATCTTGGTGTGATGTCTGATTCTGGGATTCCCATCTTCTTCAGGACATCAAGCTGGATAATGTTCACTGAGCTCCCTCCGTCAATAAGGATCCTGCGGACAAAATGGTTAGAGATAAAGAGAGTGATAACTAAACTATCGTGGTGAGGATCCTGAATGTTAATGTGATCATCCTCATCAAATGTTATCATCTTCCCTTCTGAGACACTTGAGGTTCTAATAGGCCTTTCTCCATTATCCATTTTTGATTCTTTTGCATGTCTTTTGGCCGCTGAAAAGGATGTACCACAAATGTCTGATCCTCCGGATATAAAGTTAATCACTTGTGCGTTTGCCGGAGGTGCTGGAGCCTTTTCAGGGATCCTTTCAGGATCCTGGGTCCTTTGCTTTTTTCTCCCCAACAATTCTTTTAGATGCCCCTTGCTTAGCAGGTATCCAATTTCTTTTCTTAAGGCTATGCAATCTTCAGTTAGATGCCCGAAATCCTCATGGTATGCACACCATTTGGACTTATCTTTAGTCCCGGATGGTTTATCATTCTTCCTGGGCCATCTAGCCTTTTCACCTAGATTCTGCATTGCAAGGATCAGTTCATGATTATCGACGGAGAAACAATATTCTGAGATTGGAGGATATTCTTCATCATCCTCTTCATGGTCAACAGCCTGCACATTCTTGTTCTCGTTTCTATGGTAGGATTTGAATTTGTTGCTCTTGAAGGAGGATCCTTGCTTCTCCGGTTTTGAGGATCCCACTTGTCTCTCCTGGATCCTCTTGTCATCCTCTAGCCGGATAAACCTGAGTGCTCGAGTTCTTACTTCATCTAAATTCCTGCATGGTGTCATAACAAGATCATCATAGAATAATGAATCCTTAAGCAGTCCCATTTTGAAGGCTTCAACAGCCGTAGCCATATCCAAGTTGGGAATGTCCAAGGATTCTTTACTAAATTTAGTTATATAATCCCTTAATGATTCATTATGATTTTGAGTTATCCTGTACAAATCACTAGTTAATTTTTCAAATTTTCTGCTACAAGAGAATTGGTTATTGAATAAATTAACTAAATTAGCAAATGAAGTAATAGAGTAGGGGGGAAGACTTAGCAGCCACTTAAGAGCTGATCCAGTTAGAGTGGATCCAAATCCTTTGCATAGGCATGCTTCCTACAACTTTTCTGGGATAGGATTGATTTCCATCCTTTCCCTGTATTGTGCTATATGCTCCTCTGGATCCGTTGTGCCATCATACAGCTTCATGGTAGGGATATGGAACCTTTTGGGTACCTCTGCATCACAAATTGGTGGTGCAAAGCGAGATACCTTGTGGCTTCCATCTGCAATCTCTGGGATAGGCTTGACTACCCCTGGAACACTTGAGATCATGTCCTTTAGTTTCTGTAATTCCCTGGCCATAGCATGATTGGTACCTGTATCCTGCATGAATCCAAGGTTAGTAGTAGGATAATTATTTAAAGTGTTACCTCCCATTGGGTTCAAGTTAGGGAATCCATATTGCTGGGATTCTGGAACAACGGAGGGACCAGTGGAAGCAATGGTCTGCATTGGAATGAAGTCCCCTTGATGGACATCTAGACTTCCTGTTTGCAAACTTTTTAGGGATCCTGGCATCTGTAAGGATCCTGGTATCTGGGATGATCCTGGAACAAAGGAGGATCCTTGAACCTGGGATGATCCTGGAACAAAGTAGGATCCTGGAAACTGCTGTGTCTCCGGATAGGCTCCCGAATTCCTGAAGGATCCCATGTACTGAGGATAGGATCCTACGGGCTGAAAATGTGAGCCTGATGTCTGAGTCATCGCTGCCGAGTTGAGATGTGATCCTCTTGACTCCCCTGTAATTTGCACGTCCGGGATCCCTGATGGCTGGGAAGTGATCATTGGAGTATCAAAGCTCAAGGATTTGGGCATCAGTGGAGAATGATCCTCTGCCGCTTTCTTTTGTCTTTTGAGATCTCCAATTTCCCTGAGGATCCTTTCGTTAGTTTCATCTTGCCGCTGCATACGATCCTTCATCTGCAAAATTAAAGCAAATACATCACTAGTACTGGGAATAGAAGAATTCATAGCAGAAGAAGATAGAGGTTTAGAGGAAGTGGGAGTTGATCTCTTCTCAGTATTTTTCTGAGATCCTGCCGGTGGAGGAGGCAAGGTGATCTGTGATGAAGTGACCGCAAACATCGCCGTGGACGTGTTCTTCAATGATGAAGCCATGTAACTCTCTGAAATGATTTCGAACAAAAGATTTTCTTATGAATGAAGCACCAATTGCCCCACGGTGGGCGCCAAACTGTTTTGGTCAAAAATCACACAAGGATAATGTAACCAAACTTTATGAAAACGGGGTATGATGCTTGGTTAATTATGAAAGTAAAGGATCACTCTTGTGATAAAGATGCAAAGACACAATGATTTATACGAGGAAAAAGCCCTTGATCAATGAATGATCTCCGGCATAAAAAACCTCGGGTGATGGCAACTACCGATCACCAACTTCAATATAACAAAAATATGATTACAACTTTGGATGATAATGAGCTGAGTACAAGGATTACTGAGTGTCTAAGTGTTTGAGAGTTGTGTCGTATGTCGTGTCGTATGTTGTGTGTGTTCTTCCGAATGAAGAAGAGTGGTATTTATACATGTGCAGGTGACCTATTTTAGGTAAAATGACTAATTATCAGCTCATTACCCCTTTAGAAATAAAGACAATCTAGCCTAAATTGCTGCCCATGAATCAAGCCATGTTTCCATATCCTGTGCAACGTCTTTCTTTAATTAAGCTCTTGCCATAATTGTGAAGACGCGTCCCTGGATCATGATGTTAAGAGCATATCCTGCTGGATGTTCCTGCAAAGTAATGTTGTATTACACGAAGGTAACTATTAGCATGAGGATCCTTCCAACGGTCTATGATCCTGATCCTGAAGTTCTGCTGAGGATCACTGTCTGCCAAAGAAACAAGGATCACTGGTTAGGATCACGTGTAAGGATCACATATGATAAAAATCCAGCCCTAACAATCCCTATATCTCGCAGTATCAGGGAATGCAGTAAGTGTTGTCCTTGTAAAGGATCATGAAGGACAGCAGTATCCTGTTTATTATGTTAGTAAAAGTTTATTAGATGCTGAAACTAGGTATTCTCACCTAGAAAAGTTAATATTAGCCCTAGTTATGGCATCGACAAAGCTTAGACATTATTTTGAAACACATAGGATTCATGTTAAAACCAACTATCATGTTAAAAATGTGCTTAGGAAACCCGAGATGTCAGATAGGATGGCTAATTGGTTGGTAAAATTAAGTGCATTTGATCTAGTATATGAACCTAGAAATGCCATAAAGTCTCAAGCTTTAGCTGACTTTGTGGCTGATTTCAGTAGTGATATCCAAAATGAAGTAGACCTAGAAGTACAACAGCTATGAGAAAACTTAGAATCCTGGATATTATATACTGATGGTGCATCTAATGTAAGAGGTGTAGGTCTGGGTATACTACTAAAATCGCCACAGGGGGATATATTACCCCAGGCTATTAGATGTGAGTTTCCTGCCACTAATAATGAAGTAGAATATGAAGCTTTAATTGCAGGATTAGAATTGGCTAAGAGCATGAATATCAAGAGTCTACAAGTGTTTGTTGATTCTTTGTTAATCACTAATCATTTTAATGGATCTTATGCAGTAAAAGGTGAAAAATTGGCTGAATACCTTGAAATTGTCAAAAAAAATTAGCAGGATATTTCGATGTTTTTACACTTGAACATGTACCAAGAGAGGACAATGCTGAAGCTGATGCCTTGGAAAATCTGGGATCATCAGTCAGGATACCAGAAGGGACTCAAATACCAATATTACATATCATGTATCCTGTGACGGATCCTCAGGGTAAGGAGGTAGTAAGTGTTCAGGATCCTGGTGCTGAGTATCCTGAAGAGGATCCAAGATCCTGGACGGCCCCGATCACAAGATATCTCAAGGAAGGACACATCCCCAAGGATGAGAATCCAAAGGCCTTTAGGATGAAGGTATCACGATTTACTATTATAAATAACGTTTTATATAAGAAATCTCTTGCAGGTCCATATCTGAGGTGCTTGGAGGATCCCGAGACCAAAGAAGTGCTTCGGGATATCCACGAAGGGGATTGTGGTAACCACACTGGGGGCAGGTCATTGTTCTCAAAAGTATTAAGAACAGGATATTATTGGCCTACCATGAGAAAAGATGCTGCAGAATACGCTCGAAAATGTGATGCATGCCAAAGACACAGCAACATACTACATCAGCTTGCAGAGCCATTATATCCTATTGTATCCCCTTGGCCGTTCATGAAATGGGGGATGGATATAGTATGAAAATTGCCAAAAGCTCCAGGAGGAAAAGTCTTCATGCTGGCAATGACTGATTATTTCTCTAAGTGGGTTGAAGCTGAAGCATTTGTTCAAGTCAAAGATCAGGAAGTAGTATCCTTCATAAAAAGGAATATACTGACTAGATTTGGTGGGCTAGCTGAAATAATTTTTGACAATGGATCTCAATTCATAAGTAAGAGGACTACTGACTTCTGCAAGAGTTGGGGAATCAAAATGATCACATCCACACTAGTACATCCTCAAGCGAATGGACAAGCAGAATCCTCAAACAAGATAATTGTCAACAACCTGAAAAAGAGACTGGGAGCCAAAAAAAGGAAGATGGGCAGAAGAATTACCCTTTGTTTTATGGGCTGATAGAATGACGGCGAAAAATGCAACCGGCCAAACCCCATTTTCCTTGGTATTTGGAGCAGAGGCGGTGATCCTGACATAATTGGTAATACCTACAGCAAGATCCAGCCTCCGGGATCCTGAGCAGAATCCTGAAATCCTATGCCAGGAATTGGATACTATTGATGAGACAAGAGACGCAGCAAGACTAAGGATGGTAACATATCAATAAAGGATATCCAAAGCATATAACAAGAATATAAGGACTAGAAGGTTCCAGGTTGGAGATTGGGTATTGAGAAAGGCTTTTCAGAACACTACTAATCCTGCTGATGGAAAGTTAGCTCCAAAATGGGAAGGACCCTATGAGATTGAATCAGAATCAGGGAAAGGAGCATACCAACTCAAGAATATGGAGGGGGATATGCTGCCAAGATCCTGGAATGCTATACATTTGAAGCTCTATTTTAAGTGGGTTAAGAATTTAATTTCTAACTCAGGATGGTATGAATTCTATTTCTTTTAATATTATTTATTTGAACCCAATACTGACTTAAGCATCGGAGGGGTGTTAGCCAGGCTAACACCCACCTTAGTTTACGATTATTTTGCAGTATATGCTTCGGATTATAGCTCCAGGATACACACTCAGGATACTTCGAAAGATTAGAGGATTGGCCCCCTCTCTCACGTTTTAGGGATCCTGATCCCTTCAAAGGTTTAAAGGTATTCACCTTTCTCACGAATTGGGTTTAAACACCCCGCCTGAAGTGCAAGTTATCCAGGGATAGTTCAAGGTGGCGGGACCAGTTCATGTAAAAGTGGCTGACAATTTCGTCACTGTTGGCTATATCCTGGATCCTTAAGGTATATGAGGATTGATCACCCTCTCTCGCGAAAGGGTATTTTCATACTCTCTAAGGTTTAAAGGTTTTCACCTTTCTAAGTCTTGGAGTTTATACACTCCCGCCTGTAGCACATGAAAATTTGGGTTTTTCCCCAGGATACTTGTGGGTTTTACCCCAGTAACACAAGAACTGTCTATACAGTTAAACGTGAATCCACACAATTTTCTAAGTATTGGAAGATTTCATGCACAGGGGACATTTCTCCTAAGACGATTATGTACGGCACAAAGAGTCAAATTTGAACCCAGTACACTAAGACTGGGGACATCTTACTCGAGGGAGTTACAAGAAGGATTGAAGTTTGGTACTAGGGTTACACTATATTCCTGGTATGATCTTTCCTTCGTGAATCTTACACAACTTGTTTGAACTTTTGAAACCATGTTTAAGTGTCCTGATTAGGATATATCTTCAGGATATATTCTCGGAATATGATTCGGGATATTTGGTTAGAATATTTGGCATGCAATAATCAGAGTTAAATGTGTTATCAAAACAAGGTGTATAAGTTCTAAGCAAACTATCTTATTCCTTTGAAAACTCTACTTAAATTGTTTGAGATTTTGAAGAATAAACTGTTTGAATTTTATTTGATCGGCTGAGTATCCTGGTCAAGATATTTTCTAAAAGTAATAGCATTAATCTTGCAAAATTAAGATTTCAACTAAGCAATAAAAAATCAGAAGGCAACAACAAATAGGTCAAAAGAGGGTTATATTATTAACATATCAAAAGTTGTGCTTTTGGTTTCACCTTAAACCAAGGCCTATCCACCAAAAGCACAATGGGTTCATAACCATATTTACACAACGATTGAAGGTTTCGTCTCAAACCGAAACCGGTCCACCTCCAACCGTTGTATTGTCCAAAACAAATTATACTAATTGATAACCAAGGGCTTCAACCTGAAACCTAGGACCCATCCACCTTTGGTTATCAAGTTGTTCTAATGCAGGAAATATAAATTGTTCGAAGACTGAAAAAATAGATTGTTCAACAAGCTACAACCATGAAACTTTAAAAGTGGGCTCCGGCCTTGGCACGTATATCCGTCATCGCCCACTTAGCTGCTTAAGGAGCAGCACCTTCCTGATCAGCAACACCTTCCTCAGCACCTGCACCAGCATCATCTTAGGGATTCTTCTCAGCATCGCCACCAGCATCGACCGCTGCCTCTGTCGTTTTGGGAGGATCCTCACCAGCATACTTTGCGGGATGTTCCACAGGATTGCCTTTGAGATCCGTTAGTTTCGCTTCCCAGGCCTTGACATTCCAAGAAGGGCATTCAAAGCCCAAGGCCTTAGCTTCATAGGCCATCCTTAGCCTGGCTTGGAGAAGGGAAACAACAACGGATCCTTTGAGGCCATCCCGGTAGGAACTCATATCCTGCTGGTATTGGAGATGGGCAGCATCCAGCTTGGCTTGGGCATCCTCATTGGCCTTGTGAATAGCGGCTTGGTGCTCTAGAGTCATGGCTTTGAACTTATCCTCATAGTGCCGGGACTTGGCAGCAGCAATCATCCCTTGGTCAGCAATGGTGGTTTCAGCCTTTTTGAGCTTGATCTCCAACATCTTGTTGAGCCCGCAAGCTTCTTCATACAAATGCACGAGACGTTCCAAACCCTGCAATCAAAGAAACATGTATCAACATATATGGGGTATTCTGGATAATGGTTAACATATGTATGCAGGATATCAGGTGAGAATCCTTACCTGGTTAAGAAAGTCGGTCATATAACTGCTGGATTCAACAAACCCATGGTTTTCAAAGGGGAAGGTCTCGGGTGAGGCTGGAGAGTCAGTCTCTTTTCTCTTGCGGGAGCTTGAAGCACGTGTCTTGGTAGCAGGGGAAGGCTTTGGGATAACTACCGGCTTAGGGTTGGGTGCTGGCTTAGAGGTGTAGGCAGATTTGCTAGACTCTTTTTTCACCTGAACAGGGATGGGGTAACTGTCCAGTTCATCAAGATCAAAAACCTCTGGAATTTTGGCTGGTGCTGTTAAACAGGGAAGAAATCTAAGTCACTATTCTAATTTTATATTTTATAACTATACAAAAATTATATAATTCTTACCAGACATGTTTGATGACGAGTATTGGCTTGAACTTGGAAGATGTTGTGTAAAGGATCTGTCACAATCGGGTAGTTGGTAGATCTTGTTAATTCGTTCTTGGGATTCTTCAGTAGGATGAGCCAACTCTTTGAAGTTTGCTGCATAAATCTCAATCAGGATGTTAGTACGAGATATATTCTCAGGATATGTTTGGGGATATCTAAAAACCCTAAACCCTACCGGAGGTCAACCATTTCACCGGAAGGCTTTTGCCCTCGGGAATGGAATCTCGTCTAACAAAGAAAAACTTTCGCTGCCACCCATCCTCGTTTTTTGAAGCTTTGAGGATGAGGGGGTTACTAGAAGTGGAGAAAAGTAGGAAACGGCTATTGCCATGGGATCGGAGACGGTAAGCAATCGGAAGGTCTTCAATACAAAGGTCAGGGACATGAAAGGTTTTGATCTGGTTGAGAATGATGAGTACTCTCCAGACCATGGGCGTTGTCTGAGCAAAACAAAGGCCGGTGACCCGGAAAAACTCCATGATAAACTCCGGAAATGGGTATCGAAGGCCAAGAGAGAACGGGTATGACGAGAAACAGATCCATTCTTCGGAGGAGACGTCGGAACGAATGCTCCGGTCGAATGGGCGAATAACCGCCGTGTCAGGGAAAGCGCCGGAGGTTCTTAATGCAGCGATGTCAGCATTATCGAAGGAGCACACCTCTTTCTCGGGATGTTTGAGCAGATTCTAATCAACGAATGACGAGGTGGACTCGCCGGAATGAGAGCAAGTTCTGGTGGCCATCTGGAGAGTTGAACGAGAAAAAGCTAAGGAGAAGAGAGAGAAGTACCTGGAAATTCCGGAGAAGATGGTAGTTTATCAACAAGAAATAGAGAAGATATAGGGGCTAATTGGATAACCATTGAGTAGAAAACGCGTTGGAAGTTGCACCAAGTCACATCAAACATCGTTTCAGTTTAATAACCTCAATCTTGGAGATAGGTTTTAAAAGATATCTGTTGGATTGGTATACCAACAAATATATTTTGTGGACAATTGTTATGGGCCATTTTCTGAACATATATCCTGGCTAATATTCTGCTTTTGATTGCTTATTTGAGATTAGGATACCGGATCAGGATATTGGTAACATCATGATGCAATATCCTGGTAATAATTGATTTAACCACGTGCAGATTGAAGGGTATAAGTCTCCAGCATTCGAGTGGACTTCTTCTCCTTAAGACTCGGGCAAACCAGTTAGATAAAAGACGTTGAAGCCGGAAGATGTGGACTACAACGTTCATATGTGGAATATTCGCCGGATCCCGAAATAATAGGATAATTGATTGCTTTCTTTTTACTATAAATAGATTGACTGGATCAGATTAAGTCACACACACTCTTTCGCACACTTTGCTCTCTAGCTACTAGCAATCACCACACACAAACACTTGTACTCAAATTACATTATAACACCTAGTTGATCCGCATCATATCCTGCACTGTATCCTGATATTTGAAGTAATAGAAGAACAAGGCAGCTGCGATTGTCAGCTCCCGAGGTTTTGTGCCGGCGATCTAGATTGATCAAGGGCTTTCCTCGTACATCCTGTGTCACCCTTTACATTTTTACTCATTGTTTGATCATAGATACAGCTCTATATCCTGAGCCGTATCCTGAAACTGTTTTTGCAAACAACTTAATTAACATATTTTTTGAACACATTCTCTTGGCACACTACCTCACTTAACTAATTTGATCACCTAATTGCTTCGGTAATTTTTTACCAAAACAACTATGATGGTCGGGTCGATGAAATAAGGTATTTCCATCAACTATCGAGTGAACCGTTGCATGAAGCATTCACTCGGTACAAGGAATTGATTCGGAAGTGCCCACATCATCAAATAGAAAAGTGGGAATTGGTTAAATGTTTTGTAAGAGGGTTGGATGATGAGACATGGAACCACCTCGAGTCAACGAGCAACGGAACATTGTTGAGTAACCATGAAGATGACGATTGGGATTTTCTTGAGCGGGTGAGCAAGCGATCAAAGTCAAAGGAGTCAGCCGATAGAGCTAAAAAACATCCCGTTTCCCGGTCACTTCCCGATCTTGACTCTAAGGATCAGATTTCTACTCAAGAACGGGAGTTAGCTCGTATGAAGAAGAAAGAGGTGAATGCGGTACAATTTGCGGTTTGCGAAGATTGTGGGGAGATTGGTCATTGGACCGATCAATGTCAAACGGGACCTGGTGACTACACTGAAGAGGTAAATCAAGTGTTCGGTGATAGAAAGAACAATGATATGAATTCGAACACTTATCATCCCGGATTGAGAAATCATCCCAACTTCCGATATGTGAATACCGCAAATCAAATGAACCCGAACTTTCAACCGGGTAACCAAAGCGGGTCATCATATCAAAATCGCCAAGGTGGTAATCAAGGGGGTTACCAACGTAATTACAATCAAGGGTACCAAGGTCGGGACAATAATTACCAAGGTGGGTACCAAAGGAATTACAATAATCAAGGTGGTAATGGAAGCGGGTTCAATAATCAAACCGGTGGTGATGATTTGAGTGCTAAAATGGACGCCTTGTTGAATGTGGTTAAGGAATCTAACAGTTACATCAAGGAGATGAAGAAGACAAATGAGATTCGGGACAAATCACATGAGGTATTGGCAAAGCAAGTGGGCCAACTTGCGGAGGAAATGACACAAACAAGGGGGAGCATGGGAAAGCTCCCAAGTGACACCATGGTGAATCCTAAGCATCAAGGGTCGAGTTCAAAGAACACACGTGAGGTACCAATTCATAAAATAACTTTACGTAGTGGTCGAGTTGTGGATAATGGTGTCAAAACACCACTACCCCAGTTTGTTGAAGGGGTGGTGGAAGATGCTAGTGATGAAGAGTGTGAGGATGGTCAAACGGGTCGAAACAAATTTAATTTAAAAATTAAAAATGAAACCCCCATTGTGACCATCCTCGTCCCTAAGGCAAAGGAAACGGGTGTGGAGGATAATACCGCCCCGTATCCCGAAGCATTGAAGGGACCCATGAAGAAGGTTGTAAACAAAAGAGGTCCACAACTAGAAGAGTTGTGGGAAGTTTTCAAACAAGTAAAAATTAATTTACCTCTTTTGGATGCAATCAAGCAAGTACCGTCTTATGCTAAGTACTTGAAAGAATTGCGTACCCAAAATTGAACTCACAAATTTCCTAAAAAACTAGATTTAACCAAAAATGTGAGTTCGATTCTTTCGGGCGTACTTCCACCAAGGCTCCAAGATCCGGGTGCACCTATCATTTCAATTCAAGTAGGTGATTTTAAAATCAACCGGAAACTTTTAGATCTTGGTGCTAGTGTGCGCATTCTACAGGGTAGTTTATATGACCAATACAAGTTTGGTCCACTTCGATCATCAAACACTACTGTGGTGTTAGCCGCTTTGATACCTAAACTACCCCGTGGAATTATCTCGGAAGTGATAGTAAAAATCGAGGATTTTTACTATCCGGTGGACTTGTTAGAACTCGATTATGTGGCTAAGGACCCAACCAAGCAACCTGCGATGATTTTGGGTCGACCGTTCCTAGCAACGGCAAATTCTCAAATTGATTGCAAAACGGGAACGGTAGACATGACATTTGGAAACCGAAGGTTGAGGTTGCATGTTTTTTCGGGATTGATGACTCCTTCAGTCGACGATGAATGCTATATGGCAGACATTGTTGACACGTGTACACCTCTTTGCGACACAGTCATGGATGCGGAAAATACAATGGAGGATTGCTCTATGTTTGACAGGTCACAGGTGGAGATGAATCGAAGCATAGACGAGGAGGTGAAGAGCATGGAGGTGCTTGCGGTTAAAGAGGGAAAACCGATATGGACGCACCAAGTGGAGAGTTTACCGGAGAACATTGACACCAAATTGAAACCGTCATTGGTCGAGCCTCCGGAGGTCGAATTGAAGGTGTTGCCTAAGCATCTTAAGTATGCTTACGTTGGTAAAGGCAACACACTCTCGGTTATCATTGCATCAAACTTAACCGAGGAGCAAGAGGAGAAGTTGATGTGTGTTTTGGTCACCAATCGGGCGGCGATTGGATGGACCATTGCTGAGTTGAAGGGAATTAGTCCCTCAGTGGTGATGCATAAAATCATCACGGAAGAAGGTGCGACTCCCGTTCGAGATGCACAACGGAGATTGAATCCGAATATGCAGGAGGTGGTAAAGAAAGAAGTATTGAAATGGCTTGACGCGGGCATCATTTATCCGATCTCTGATAGCCAATGGGTGAGCCCGACGCAGACGGTTCCGAAAAAAGCGGGTATAAAAGTCGTCAAAGATGACGCAGGTGAAGAGGTAGCCACTAGACCGGTAACCGGGTGGCGAATTTGTATTAATTATAGGAAGTTGAATACCGCAACTTCCAAAGATCATTTTCCTTTACCGTTTATCAATAAAATTGTTGAGAAATTATCTGGGCAACAATTCTATTGCTTTTTAGATGGCAATTCTGGTTATAATCAAATTGCCATCCATCCGGAAGATCAAGCAAAGACAACGTTTACTTGTCCCTACGGCACATTCGCATTCAGGCGAATGCCGTTTGGACTATGTAACGCCCCCGCTACCTTCCAAAGGTGCATGATGAGTATCTTCTCAGATATGGTGGGGAAGTCTTTGGAAATCTTCATGGATAATTTCTCAATTTTCGGGTCGTCGCTTGAGACTTGTTTGGACCAATTAGAAAAAGTACTAAAAATATGCGTAGAAACTAGTTTGGTCTTAAGCTGGGAAAAGAGCCATTTTATGGTTCAAGAGGGAATCGTGTTGGGCCACGTGGTGTCGAGTCGTGGGATAGAGGTCAATCGTGCAAAGGTACAAGTTATATCCACTTTGCCGTATCCCTCGAGCGTTAAAGGTGTTTGGTCATTTTTAGGTCATGTGGGCTTCTATCGACGGTTTATTAAGGGTTTTAGTGACATAACCAAACCTTTATGTAACTTGCTGTTAAAAGATCAACCGTTTGATTTCAATGAAAACTGTCAAAACGCGTTTAACAATTTAAAAAAAAATTAGTCGAGGCCCTAATCTTGCAATCGCCAAATTGGTCTTTACCATTTGAAATTATGTGCGATGCAAGTGATTATGCGGTGGGGGCCGTGTTGGGACAACGGGTTGACAAGAAACCTGTTGCCATATACTACGCGAGTAAGACTCTTTCGGATGCACAGTTGAATTACCCCACCACCGAAAAAGAGCTACTCGCGGTCTTATATGCATTGGATAAGTTTCGGTCATATATATGGGGTAGTAAAGTGATTATTTATTCTAATCACACTGTTGTTAGGTACCTCATGTCACACCCCAAAAACGTCGCAGCGGAATATAAAACGTAGTGGTGATGGAAGTTGGTGCCCATTTATATCTTGTCGAGCGATGCATTTTATTTTTGGAGATATTGATTTATTTTAAACTTAAGTAATTAAAAATTACGTTTTAAGACATGACACAACTACATAGTTAAGTTGTCTTTGATCCTCGCGGATCTTAATTACAAAATGTCCCAGAAAGTTTAAAAGTTGTCCAACATTTTCAAAATACACAACATGCATCATCAAACACAAGATACGTCATGATTTCCCGAAGCCGAACTCAAGTACCTTTAGAATACGTTAAAATCAAGTGTCAACACAAAGGAAGGTGAGTTCACATATTCATTTACACACAATTTTAATCCAAGGAAAACTTTCTGATTAGGTGTTTATTTGAAAACATCCATATAAATTTTAAAAAGTCTATTTCACCGACAACTGTAATAAATATATTGCCCAGGTTTTGTATATTAAATTATTGCGTCAACTTTCAGACTCGTATGTTAGCTAGACGATACGAACTATATATTAACCATGCAGGGATAATCAAAGCTAGCCAATAAACATAAATTAAATTCGTCGTTTGACTTGACACGGGGCGACCGGTCATGACGGGGTTGTCAACCCGATAGATCTACCAACAATTCATCGCGTGCAATACTTAAATGATTAAACGACATCATGGGCGCAGGGTCCTCTTGAAGGACAATATGATGTCTGCCTCACATACAATATATATCGTACTAATATGACAATTTAATACACGACGTTGTACGAATTCCCCTGACACTCCATTATTTGAGACCCAGTCCAGAATTCGTCCCCAACTGTACGGTCATGTTTCACTTAAGAAATACCGTACTTTCAATATTCATTCATCAAAAACGTTTTACTTTGAAACGTCTGACTTATCAAATCTCATATATTTTCAACAAAAATATATATTTTATATTAAAAGGTATGTTTTATTTCGAAAACATTATTAAACCCTTTTATTGACGTGTTCTACCCCCAAAATATATACAAAGCAGTAAAAAGAGGGGTTTAGTGACACTCACTTTGGGTGCGTATTTTAATAGCGCAATCCCAAAGATTGATTTTTATACACGTCCTAATATAGGAACAATTCTAAATCAATATACATAACACAAAAATCCTAAGTTTCTCCGCTTCTTAGAATTATCACATAACTTTGAGATTTTCTCGAAAAGTTGTCATTTTTTATTATGTTGGCACGTTAATATAATATGAGTCCATATATATATATATGTATATATATATTTTTATGATTTTGTGACTTGAACGATTTTATTGGTGACCATTATTGTGTAAATCCGTTAACTCTCCCGTTTATACGCAATATATCTACGATTTGCGCGTCGTAATATATATACATAAACGTTCACATAATTTAACACCATAACACGCGAATTCTTGTTAACTTATCTATTTTCTTATTTTTAAAGCAAATATACATAAAACATCTCATCATGCTCGACAAACAAGTTACACATTTAACGCAATTCTTACCGTTTCTACCACACAAAACGCACAAGTATACAAGCATAGTCTAAATTTCCCACATTCAAGTTAACACTTAACATATTATCACATTTATATGTTTAAATCACTTAACACATTTTATCACATAAGGTTCATTCATAATTTACCCATACTAGTGTTCATCGAAAAATGCGTATTTTAGCGATTTGGTAACGTTTTCGGGCGTTGGAAGTTACGTATGACCAACCAAACACCAAGTAAACTTAAAATTTGTTAAAATACTTATTTTTAAACAAAAAACATCAATTTATTTACTGATCTAAATCAGTTTTACAATAATCACCCGAAAAGCCGATTTTTGACCGTTTTAACGCATAGTTTTGCGTTAAACGTTACTATAACCATCCCAACTCGAAATGATTTGATATTTTAACATAATACATGTTATTTACTGATTAAAGTAGTGGTTATAATCAGATTAGTGCAGTTTTTGTGTAAGTCACATAAATCATGCGATTTCACGTATTTTACAACTTTTAATGCACCAAGTACAACAAGCAAGGCTAGTAAAAATTATGACAAGGTTATATATCATTAAACACTTCAAAATACTCTTATTTTAGTGTTTATATTCTGATCAAAATTGATTTTTATCAAATCATGCTCAAATGATCATTTCATGCTTTCATATTATCATGCAAGTTCACATATGTGCATCTAATGCACTCATACAACATCATCAACATCATTTCTAATCATACTCAAGAACACATTAGTATCATGTTCTTACAAAACATTTCATGTAATCATCATGATCAGTCAATCATTCATTCATAAATGCAGGTATCCTATATATTTATGAATATATGACAAACTTTTACATGCATGCATACATATATACATACATATATACGAAATACATATACACATATGAACTTCCAAAAGTTCACTTTTCATCAAGTCACTTTCAAATCTTGAATCATCTTTAGAACATTCTTTTATGACACATATTGATTCTTTCATGCATCCTACTTTTCAAGAAATCATGTAACTCAAGAATCCTTTAATAAAAATCAAAAACACAATCATCTACACCCACACACACACACACACTCACGGCCACACATACATATATGTATACATCCATTTTTTATTTCATTCAAAAACCCATTTGTTTTAAGTTTCAAGTTTGTGATTAAACTCAAGAACAAGAGAAACTTCCATCATTATCAAGATCATCAAGAATAAAAAAAAGGTTTATAAAATAAATTTTATACCTTCAAGATTTTAGATGGGTTTTTGAGAATAGATGATGATATGAAGGTTGTTCTTGCTTGAAATCACTTCCAATCACCCTTTTTAGCTTGAAATCACCTTGGAAAGCCCTTGAATCTTCATGGAAAGGTTGGAAATTTTGAATGTGTATGTTTGAAGGGGTGTTCGGCCGTAAGTATGAGGGAGGAAGAGAGAGAGTGATTTTTGAAAGGTTATTCTTGATTCTTGTGAGATTATGGAGTGAAGGTTAAGGCGTAATCATTTGCACAAGTATCTAGTTCTCATAAGTGGCACATTGGAAGTATCAAGAAGGTGTGGGCTGCCCTAGTTGCCGCCACCTATCACATACGTGCACACTACTCACAATTTTTATATATACATACATATATGTATTAGAGTATAAACTGGTATTTTACTGGATACCGGGTATTTTATCTAGCGTTTTAATCCCGTTTTGGTGTGTTTTAAATAATTACCAGTTGCCTTGACTGGCTGCGTTGACAGTATTTTATGTAATTCGCGCAGTACGCGCTCAAACTCGAAAAATAGAGTTTCTTAGCGTTTTAAATTATTTTTCCACACGGATATGATTAAAATTATTATTCTAATCATAATAGATTATTTTTAGGATTTTAACACTGATCGGGTGGTCACCAATGTTCGCATTTTAATCGTTACGCGATAGGCGTTTATCTTACCGTTGCCAACATAATTTTTATCAAAGTTTATTTTTACCAACACATTAAATTTCACATATAAACATCATAACCAGTCAAATATAGCCATGTTACCTATTCACAACATGTGTTACAATTGTACGATACGGCCTGAAAAGTCGGGTGTCACACCTCATGGAGAAAAAAGATGCCAAACCGAGATTGATCCGATGGGTGTTATTGCTCCAAGAGTTTAATTTGGAGATCCGGGACAAAAAGGGTACCGAGAATGTGGTAGCGGACCATTTGTCCTGGTTGATAGTTGAGGAAGATCCTAAATATGTAGAGAATAATGAGTCTTTTCCCGATGAGCACATTATGAAATTAGATAAGTTACCGTGGTATGCTAATATTGTGAATTATCTTGTTACAGGTGACTTACCACCACATTGGGATAAACGGAGGAGACAACACTTTTTGTCTCAGATTAAGTATTACCGGTTGGAGGAACCGCATTTGTGGAAAGAGTGTGCGGACTAAATGATTCGAAGATGCATTGACGATGAGGAGATTCCAAGCGTGTTGAAGCACCTACATTCGTTTGCGTGTGGTGGCCATTTTAGTGGTCACAAAACGGGTCACAAAGTGTTAAACAGTGGTCTTTATTGGCCAACTATTTTTAAAGACACATTTGAGTTTTCTAAGAATTGTCTAGAATGCCAGAAGTTAGGGGGTATTTCAAAAAGGGATGAGATGCCCATGCCACCAATCCTCGTCGTTGACATTTTCGATGTGTGGGGTATTGATTTCATGGGCCTATTCCCCAATTTTTTTGGTAATTTATATATCTTGGTGGCTGTTGATTACGTGTCAAAGTGGGTTGAAGCAATAGCCATCAAGACAAACGACCATTCCGTAGTTTGTAATTTCGTCCAAACCCATATTTTTTCAAGGTTTGGGATTCCTCGTGTCATCATAAGTGACGGAGGATCTCATTTTAAAAATTTTCGGTTTGGAAAACTCTTAAAACGGTATGGTGTTGACCATAGAATTGCTACCCCCTATCACCCGCAAACAAGCGGGCAAGTAGAAGTGTCAAACCGGCAAATCAAAGAAATTTTTCAAAAGACTGTATGGGCGGACCGTAAGGATTGGTCAATCAAGTTGAACGATGCTTTATGGGCCTACCGTACGGCACATAAGACACCCATTGGTACTACACCTTACCGGTTGGTTTATGGTAAAAATTGTCATTTACCGGTTGAACTTGTGCATCGATCATTATGGGCTATTAAAGAGGTCAATGTTAAATATGATGACGCAGGTAAGGAACGGAAGCTTAATCTATGAGATTTGGAGGAGCTAAGGGAAATGGCATATGAATGCGCATCCAAGTACAAGGATGGGATGAAGAGGGCGCATGATGCCAAGTTGAGGAAGAAAGAGTTCGAGATTGGGCAAAAGGTATGGCTCTACAACTCGAAGCTCAAGTTTTTCCCCAGAAAGCTCTGAAGCAAATGGATGGGACACTATGTGATCACCCGGGTCGGACAATTGGGTGATGTTACCATCGAGGACCCGAATGATGGGTCACGGCAAACGGTCAATGGCCATCGGCTAAAACCGTTTCTCGATGGTAATGAAAGAGTGGACGAAAACAAGGAATCGGTGAGTTTGTGGTAAGCATCCTGGTTTATGAGGTCGACTGAAAGGACCGGTAATAATTTGTGTAGAGTTTTGTATAACTTATTTAATTGTTTGAGTATTTTTGGTATAATCGTTTCCATTTCGTACTAACCCCTTTGATTGTGTGAAGTCCGGATATTCTGAACGGGTCATGAAGACGTAAGGTATGTTTTTAGACTTTGTTATGTGCATTGAGGACAATACACGACTTTTCGGGGGGTGGTAGGACCATTAAACGGTTTTGTGTTTCTAAATTTTAACTTATAAAAATTTACAAAAACAATTTTAATAATTTTTAGGATTTTTGTTTGTATATAGTTCATTTACAAAAAAGTTCCTATTTTCTCCTATTTTTTTCAAAAATAAAAATAAAAAATAAAAAAGTGGAAAAACAAGAACCCGTCGGCGACGGGGTATTGCTCGTCCGGGACGGGCTACAGAAACACGCGTCGGGTGAAAAACCCCGTATCCAGTCAATTAGGGCGTCGCCAAAAATCCAAGTTTTTAACTACTCATCGGCGACGGGGTGAGAGCCGTCGGCGACGGGGTGAGAGCCGTCGGCGACGGGCTATAGTTTGCTCGCTGACGCTGGTTCGTTGTTTACACCATATAATCGAACCAAACATCTTATTTGCCCAACTAATCTCAAATCTACACCAATTTTCACCTAATCGGTTCATATCACCAACCATCTGATCTTTTCTCATTCACATCCACAAAATCCCTGCCGTATCTCCTCTCTCACTTCATCTTCTCCATTACTCCACCAAGAACCCTAACCCTTCAATCTTCCATAACTTCATCAATTCTTAACCAAATCGAGCGATTCTTGAGTCCATTGTGTGTAGAATTTCGAGAGTAACAAAACCCCTAACACGGTTTTCACCAATTCGTGCTCGTTTGCAAGATTGTTGAACTTTAAATTTCAGGTTTCTAGGAAGGGTGTTCTTCAAAGTGTTGATTTGCATCTTTTAGCTAGTTTTTGACATTCTACATCAAAAAGGTATGAACTTTACTTAATTTTTAGCTTTATTCTCCTATGGTATGTTGAAATCTTCCGAAATTTTTGAACTTTTGTTTGAAGAATATGTTGTTTAGCATAATGTAGGATGTTATGGTTGAAAATTGTATGTAAACTCTTGATTTGGTTAGATTGAGCATGTAACAACCATAGTGAAGTAATTACACTTGTTATTTGCATGATTGAATATGAATATGATGTTGGAACCTTGTTAAAATCATATGAATTGTGAATAAACATGAAAGCTTGACTACTAGATGATAAAATATGCGACTTTGGAAGTTTAAAAAGACGATTTTGCATTAAGTTGTTAAGTGAAATTCAACGTCATATGTCATGTTCAAAGTTTGAGATTATTGTTGAAGATTGGGTTTATATTGATGGTTCTTTTGTTTTGTGATTGTAGTTATAGTCGGAGGTAGGAAGAAGGCGAAAACTACAGGGCAAGGATCATCATCCGGAGTTAGATCTTCTTTCGGATTGATACCGAAGAAGTGGGAGCAATTAAGCTCAATAGAAGAGGGTGATGCAAGGTTATATAGGTAGGATTGGGCATGGGCGAATTCAAAGATATTCGAAGCGCTAGGGTCTGGGATGAAGAAAAAAATAAAGCTCTCTCGACATTCCAAGATAAAAAGTTGGAAGCTAAATTGTGGAAGTGGAAAATGGTTAATAATGTGACTACTGCAGTGCCGGATAGGGTTGTGTGTTGAAGGGCGGTAAATGTGGAAGAGTTTAGAAAAATTGGGATTGTTCAAATGTTTGAGCGTCTTGGCTGGGAAAGAGTTCTGGATTGGTGCGAAGACAACACTTCACGGGTTTATTTAGCGGAGGTGTGCGAGTGGCTGGCATCGTTGAGGTTTAGAAACAAGGATGGTCCCCCGGACAAGTGGAGATTGGTTGATAATACAAGCCGAGGGAAGATGACAATGTCATTTGAAACAATCAACTACATGGCACGATTCGATTCCTTGGGGGTGCAAGCGTATGATTATCCAACCATCGAAAATGTTATGATTATCCAACCTTGAAGGGAAGATTCTTCAAGGAATTTCCCTAGAAAATGTTATGATTAGGTTTGGTGATCGGGGGGCAGTGAGAGCGTGTGATTGTAGAGTTCTTCATTCCTTGTTGTATGGGACACCGACGTTGTCATGGAGGCATATTATCATGATGAACACATGGTTCACTCGGGAGTCATTCCATAGGAGGATGATTCCGTACGTGCGCCTCATCAGTGCCATGATTCTCCAGTAGAACTGTCTTCCCCCAGAATTGCTTTGGGTATCTAAGCCTTTGGAAGAGTTCAACTTAGCAACGATAAAGAAAAATTGGAAGATTCATGTGAAACTTTCGGGAAGCAAATACTTTGTGACCGACGCATTAGGTCACAAGTATGAATTCGTTGACCCAGATGCACAACAAGGGGCTGAAGAAGATGTGGAGATGGATGATGAGGAGGAAGAAACTGAGCCTGCTGGTCCACGGGGACCAAAGCAGAGGTATATGCGGCCACACCGGGAATTGAATGCAGAGGTGGCGAGTTTTGTGAACTTTAGACGGGTACCCTCGTACAAGGATTTCAACCGGGGTTAACAGGCGGTGTTTGATAACATCTTTGCGGGTATAGGAGAGGGCAGAGAGTATGATAGGAGAAGGCAGAACTAGGAGGAAACACATGGAGCCCAGATGCAGGAACAGTGGGCCTTCCAAGCGGCCTATAGGGAGAGGATGGACAAGTTCATGGAAGAGTAGCAAATGTTCCAAGCTCTGCAAAGGTCGCAGATAGAACATTTGGTACAAATACAGGAGGAAGAGACGGCCCGAAGACGGGCATGGGAGGAAAGGGAAGAGAAACAGCGAAATGAGCGAAATACATTGCAAGATCGCCGCTGGAGTGCTTTATACGTCTCTAATGAAATGGCTATTAACAACGCCAAGGTCCTCCATGATCAGGAGCGACACCAGAGAGACTATGAAGCAGGCCTTCCCTATGTAGAACACGCGGGGTGGACTGACTACTCCGACCTCCGTGTTCCACGAGGCCCATCTGATCCATCACCTCATTGGCCCGAGGCAGTTGGGTCCAATTTCATCCTGATACCATACCAGCCGCCAGCACAAGGAGAGCCGGGTCCCCTCGATAACTACCGGGAGATGTTCGAGGCCCTCACTGGTTACCCATACCAACCGAACCTTCCAGTTGACCCGAACGAGAGATATCAGCGGTGACGGCGAGGTATGCATCTTGTTGTTGTATATTTTGGTTTTCTTTATTTTTATTTCGTTAGTATTTCTTTTTCTTAGATAAATGAACGTTATGGGTGTGTTCCCTATATAACCCTCACGAGACCTACTTGTCCTCCCAAGCTATTGGGGGGTTTAAAATGGCTTGTTGCATAAGCTAAATGCAACCGTGATTCCTACGAAAGTGAGTTAGGACTGTTGTTGTTGTAATTATCTTTTCCACATAAATCAAGGTAAATTAACGCATGGCTTGGTAACACTTTAATAAAAATAGTAGAACTAAGTAGCTAACAAATTTCAATGGTTGTGAGAAGCATGCTTCTACACAAGGATTAAGATTTGTAGGTACATCATGTTCGAGGGACGACCGTTTTTGCGAAGAGAAGAAGAATACATGAGCATTTAGCGATCAAAATCAGGTGCATGCGTTTCCTTCTACCTTGATTCTTAGTTAGCAAATAAGTGGATTGTAAATTGTATTTTATTTTTGGGGTGGAATTTTTGGGAAGTAGCCGTGTCACATCCCTTGTGTGTTTTAAAACTCTAGTTCTTACACATTGAGGACAATGTTTACCTCAAGTGTGGAGATGGGGGAGTAGTAAATGTTTTTCGATTTTGACCCGTTCATTTAAACACTACACATTGAGGACAATGTTTACCTCAAGTGTGGGGATGGGGGAAAATTTCAAAAAATTTTCAAAAATGTCGTGTTTCAAAAGCGATCTTAAAGCACAAGTAACTAAGTCAACGAGGGATGGCACAACCCATGTGGTCTTTTGTCATGGTCAAGTTCAAATTAATAGCATGACGGGTATTTAGCGGGTGGTTATTTGGGAATAATCCGCCTAAGAAACTAGCATATTATGCATGTCACATACCATACCCTTTATATATGTGAGGTTTTGATCCACTTTTACATCATAGAATTACATATGCATGTTTCTTTGTTTGAGTGGACCATTAGTCATGTATTGTAGAACTCGCAACTTTTGATATGTTTGAGACCATTGATCGAATACAAGCACGAGAATGATTATGGCATTAGGTAAACCTTTTCCTTTTTACACCATTTATATATCCTTACCAAAAAAAATTATCCCTTAGTAGCCAATTTTGATCCTAATCCTTTCGTTTAACCACCCTTTAGCCCATAACCTTAAACCTTTTTCTTTTAAACCCGTGTGATAGAAATCCGATTATAGGAGTCAAGTTTGTATAGTTGTGAATTATTTATTTGCATATAAAAAAATCAGAAAATGTTACGAAAAAGAAGAGAAAAATTGTTGAGAAAAATACAAATAATATGTGTTTTAGTTTGTTGAATAAAAGGCGAAAAGTGTTGCCTTCTAGTTTGATAATGGTAGTTAGTTATGCATAGAATAGTTGTTTTGTAATAAAATCGAATTTTCGTCACCTTAGCCACTTTAAAATATCTTATTTCCTACCCTTAGCCTAGCTCTGTTACAACCCTTACTGTTGGGATTGAACCCTACTAGAGGAACAAATAATAAAAGCCAAAACCGGATCACAACAGTGGATTCATAATAAGCAGCTGCTTACATTAAGCTTTCCCCTTGACTGTGACTCCAACATCTGATATGCCCCAAGTACTGCCTTATCAGCAACTGCTGATCCTCAATCTACTATTAAGCCAAAGCACTAATGAAGTTTAAAGGCTGAAGCTCAATCTACTGACGGAATCCAAGCACTGCTGAAGAATTAAAGCACTGCTCATTCAAGGTCTGATCATCCTTTGAAGAAAGCACTGTTGCTCAAACAACAGTGGTTGACTACATCAGTGGAATGAAGAATCAGTGTTTATACATCAGTGGTTAGAATGCAATCAGTGTCTGTATGGTCAGTTGTTATAGAACAGTAGATAGAGTTAGTTAGTTTGTTAGATGTCACTTTCATGGTGACGTCAGCTGAGATGCCTCAGTGGTTTGGTTTGCCTATAAATGGAGCAGTACTCTGTACTGTTACATTTGATTGACTGAGTGAGTTCTTCTCCTCATGTCTAATCCTTTCATCTTGTGTAATCAAACTTGGAGCATCAGGCTGAGGGGGAGTTTAGTTTTGTAAGCATGCTTTGTAAAGTTTAGTTTTATAAGCATGCTTTGTAATTTTTGCTTTAATTTGTAATCTTCCGACTAATGCAAATCATGTGTTTATCAAAACTACTTTCTTCATTGATTGTGTTTACAAAGTTGGTTTTCATTTCCGCTGCACTTAATCTTAATCTATATCCATTGATTTGTCATATTTATAACAACAAGCACAATCATGAGAGCCTCCGATCTTAACAATTGGTATCAGAGCCCGGACAGTCATATTCGATCTAACAATCAATTTGACATAACAGTTCAGCTCAAAAAAACATTGATACTAAGGTTGATTGTATTTAGTTGGAAAACAGAGTAACGAGAAATCATGTTTAAAATGATTATTCAGATACTCTGTAAAACAACCAAGATGTCATAATACACACAAACTTCACATAACAAGTGATATCATGCATAAAACACCTATAGTGCTCAGATCTGAAAATATGTCTGATAACTATGGTATAATCATTTCCTTTACAAAATTGATTTGAACTGTTAATATGAAGTTTGTGTTGTTTCCATCATGTTTAATACTAAGGTATGAACCTCCTGTCAACAAAAGACCTAGTTCATAAAAACAATAGTGTTTTTTGTTAACATAAAAGGAGGGAAATTAAAACTTTAGTTATTACATCTTATGTGTTGAAAAACAGGTTGAGAATCCTGTTAAAAAGGATCAAATCAATTCTGTTAAGAACACATTGAGAAAATCATATGAAAAACAGACTAAATCATACGTGATGTGAGATTTGACATAAGCTTATGCAAAAATGTCCAAGTCTCTCCAAACATTACTGTAAAATGATTCTGGTCTGGATATCTCCTCAATAAAACCTCCCAGTAAGTATTTTTGTACTTATGAATGGGAAGGGCAAAAAGGGAAGAAGAAAATTAACAAAACTCAAAAATGTGTTTATCTCAAAACTTTTGAAGTCAAAAGAAAGGAGTATAAATATAAAACACTTTAGAGTCCAAAGTTGGGTAAACAGTGGTCATCAAGCAATTTTGTGCATTCATTGATTCAAGGAAGTTCAGGTAACAATGGTATCACCAATGATGAAACTGATAAGAGGACTAGGCAAATCTCCTCACATGTTTCCTCTTCTTGCAATCAATTAACAAGGAAATGGTCACACAAAATAGTCATTTCAAATATTGACCATTTTCTTAAAACTTGAGACTGATATGACTATGAGTTTTAATTGGAAAATATACCAGAACTCCTTTTGATGATTGTTTTCAGAATAACCTTTAATTATTTTTTGAAAAGGTTTTTCTCAATAAAACGGGATATATTATTCTTTTTTTTTTTGGGAATAATATATTTTGTATTTTTACTTGTTTTTTATTGTAAAAATATCAATTTCGTGTCAGGATATATAACCTCTATTTTTGTTGGTTATATTATCCTTAAAAACTGATCAAAAGAAAAAGGTTCTAGTGGCAAGGTCATATCAACCTTAAGTTTGTTTTATCACTCATCAAAAATTGGTTGCTACCAGACTTTAAACTATTGAGATACTCATGTTCTAATTCAAATAATTAGACACAAAATGAGTAGTCTTAGTAAAAAAAAAATTTCATCATCTGGGATACTAAACCACTATCAGGAATTTATAAAAGTTTCAAATCTTGTAGAAAACATGTGGAAAAACCGAGAACATAAATTCCTGAAAAACTGCTGACAAATTAAACTTGATAAGTTGCATCTAAAATGTAATTTGTTTAGTATAGCATTTCTGCAGATTGATAGGTGTTGGACATGATATTGTGTTTACACAAGACAAAATCAATTACCACATCTAAACAAGCAGATGCTCAAATTTTAATTGTCAAAAGTTCAAACACTGTTGCACTAACAGTTGCTGAGCTAATGGTCTTTCATTTTCTTACCACTGTCTTTCCCTTAACTACTGTTGTGCCTCAAACATCTGCTTTCTAAAGTCTGTCCACTACTGAAAGTCAACCCCTGCTCTCTCATATTCTTGATAAGCATTGTTGTTCAAAATCAGTGTTCTATTCACTGATGTGCTATCTACTGATAGTAAAAATCATCCACTGTTTCATTTGTTACCATTGTAACTACTGATGGTTGATCCATCAGTGGCTCTCAAAACAACTGTCCTCCATTTTTTAATCTTTCATCAAGGGTTGGCACGTGTTCAGTTTTTAGCCATCAGATCGTTGTAACCGCTGCCACATCAGCATTCACTTTTTCCCTAAATAAAACCCTGATCAAAACCCCAAACAAGGTTTCACTGTCGAATTGAATTCCAAAAATTCTCTTCACAAAGCAGTTTCCCACTCATCATTCCAAAAATCATTCTTCGATCTTCTTCATCAAAAATCATTCCAAAATCAAAACCATCTTCTTCCTCTGCTTCCACAGACGCCACTCAAATGGTCGCTGAATCCATTGAAATCCCATACAAATCCCCTCACAACTACTTGGGTCTACTCACAAAACCCACTTCCACCAACACCTTCGACTCCATCATCGACACCTTATCTGCATCAAAGTACAAAACTTTGCTAACAGCAGATGCTCACATTTACCAACAAACCCAAAGAGAGTTCTGGAAAAATGCTATTCTTGAAAAACAAGATAACATCATCATAGCCATTAACTCCTCTATATAGGGTAAAATGATTCAAATCACTCCACAATCCATTTCAGAAGTCTTTAAACTCGATGATCAGAAAGGTAAAACTTCTTTTTCTAAAAACGAGTTGAAAAATGATTTCTTAAATAGGAGGTATGCAGAACAACCAAAAAGGGATACCTTACAAAAAGGCTATTTCCCTTCTGCACCTAGGTTTTTCTTTCACACTCTTTTGATGTGTGTTTCAAATAAGACAACTGCTTTTAACGAAATACCATTAAAGATCCAATGTCTGGGATATGCTATTCTAAATAATGAAAATTATAATTATTCCCAGGGGATCTTTAATGACTTGGTAAAAAATGTTGATAACAAATCATTTTTGCTTTTTCCAAAGTTTTTAAGCTACTATCTTGAACAAAAATTTGGAAAAGAAAATGAAAATTTGCTCAAACAAGGTACCTATTTTCAAATAAATGGTTTAACACCTGAGACATTCTCAAGAATGTTAACACCTTCAAAAAAAAAGCAGAGGTACCTAAGCAGAATTTAGCAGATGACACTGCTCCTCAGGTATCGGCTGCTGAGCCCACTGCTCCAGGTGATCATAGCAGCACAACCACTGCTTTGAAACCCACACCTGTTGTTACCAAAAAGACCAAAAAGAAAACATCTAGAAAGCCCCCCAAACCCAAAACAAATGCACCTTTGGAAGATGAGATCCCAGAGTCACTGCCAGTGACAACACAAACGTCACCAATAACCACTGTTGCTACTTCCTCACAGCAGATGGAAGAAAGATCTCCACCCTTGCCTCAAACTCCTCCTGCATCCTCACAAAAGGATCAGGTTGTAAACATAGGGACCCCACATTATGAAGCTCTGGACCCACTCGGATCCATCTTCCTCAGTCCTGATCCCAAGGACATGTCTCTTTCAACACCCATATCTTCACCCCTTTCATTACCACAAACAATACTACCATTGTTGCATGCAGTTGATGTAGTTCAGACACAAACCAGTTCCTCTCAATCACCTATCACTGAGAGTACACTCCCACAAGTGACTGGGTCTGACACTTACACCTCTGCTATCCCAGCAACAACTGAGGAGGTTACACTGCAGGAGTTACAAGTAACTCCTGTCAGTAGTTCAAGTGGAGCAGCCACTACAAATGTTGAACCCACTGATTTACATTTGGACAGTGGTTACATTCATAAGACTCCCTTAAAGGCAATTTCTTCAATAGCACCACTGAGAACCACCAGTGAGTTTGTGATGCCCACTGGTAACCTCAAAAGGTTATCAAGTGCTGAAGAAAGAAGTCCCCAGTACCAAGAACAAGGGGCATCAATGAATGACTTTTGGGATTCAGTTCCTAAGTCACACATTGGTACAACCACTGCTGGTGGGGAATCAGATGATCCCATTAACTTGGGTGATGATCCAAAATATCAAGAATTGACGGGCAGAGTTGAAAATCTTGAAACTTCAGTTGCTGAAATAAAGGATATGGTGCAACAGCTGTTAAAAGCTCAAAAAGCACAATCCACTGCTGTTCCAGCTCAAGCACCTGCACAACCTGCACCTGCTGCAAATGAGCTATGGAATGTATTCCAACCACTGCTTGAAAAACAAAAACAAATGGCTGATCAGCAGCATGCAATACATGTACAAATGCTGACAAACATGGTGGAGTCAAGGTTTAAAGATACTCAGTCAGATATCAAAGCTATCAAGGCTCACATCCAAAGTACCACTGGAAAAGTTCCTCCCACTGTCCTTTTCATGAATGAACCCTTTCCAGATAATGCCAAAAAGGGGGAGAAGATCAAGTGGAAGAAAAAGGGAATTGAAGATGGTATCTATATTGAACCTGAAAAAGATAGCCAAACTAAAGCTGCTGTATCAACACACACCACCTCACCACACACAACCACTGCTCTACCACCATCATCATCTATGATCACATCACCACCACCAAAACCAAACTCACCACCAAAAACAGCCACTCCATCATCTCATCCTGCCAAAAAGCAGAAGACAACAGATGTTACAACATCTGTTGTAATGACAACAGTGGTTGAAACACCAGTTGTTTCAACTGCTGTTAGTCAGACACTTTCCACCACTCAAACCACTGCCATTTCAACACCTGCTCAAAAGCAGAAGACACCTACTGACACATCAGTAGTTGTAATGACAACAGAGGTTGAAACACTAGTTGTTCCAACAGCTGTCAGTCAACCATCCACCACTGCTCTCAATATTTCCACATCAAAACCAAAATTCCCTTCTCCAAAAAGGCTTTACACCAGAAAAAGAAAAACTACTCAGGCAAATGAGGACAAATATGATCCTATTGCTGCAAAATATCCACTGGAACTAGAAGTTGTAAGAAATGAGATGAGACAATTCTACACCGAGGACGATCCTTCAAATAGAAGATTTCCTTCTCTCATAGGCTTCATAGTCCCAGATAATATGGATGAATATCTAAAGCTCAAAGCAAGGCAGGCTAAGATAAGAGCCAAGATTGAATGTGAAGGTCAAAGTGACGAAGCCATTTCTGAAAAATTGGAATTCTTGCTCACAAAAGTCAAGCAGATGGAAGATTATGCACAAGATCTAAGCAAAGAAAAAGCAAATCTACGAAAAGAAATGAGAAAAGAATATCTTGCATACATCATGAAAGAGAAATTCTATCCAACTGAAGAAAAATAATTTGAAGAATGGCCAATAGTTGCTTTAAAGCATGAGGCAAACAGAATTGAAAAGATTAAAAATGATCCAAGAAAGAAGAAGAATGCTCCAAATTGGAACAAATACAAAAAGCTCATTGTTAACCTAATGACTGAGTACAAAAGAAAGAAGCAGGAGCTGGTGGATGCTAAGGTGGATACTGCTGAAGCCATAGCAAAATGGACAAAGCAGTATACCGATGAGGCTTATGAAAGGCTCAAGAAAAGGAGGATAACAGTCTCAGACACTCCAAAGAAGCCTGACTACAAAAAGCTAGAACAGCAGATTAATGCTCTTAAACCACTGATCACATCAGTAGGTAACCCTATCCTTGTGAATAAAACCAAGAAAAAGGAAAACTGTTGACCAGTGAAGAAGAGAAAGAAAAGGAAGCTGAGTACTTCACAAAAGCCATCAAGAAAATGGATCTAAAAGAAGACAGATCAGCAAAGCTTCAAGACCTTGCCAAAAAGATTTTGAACAAACCATCATCACCAAACAACTCAGCAGAAATATCAGACATTGATCCAGATCAACAAAAGAGACAAGAGCAGATTGAAAAAGAGACCGCAGAAGATATAGCTGTAGCAAATGATGTCATCGAAATGGCCTTCAAACAAATGTCTGCTGAAAGTTCACAACTTTTCTCAAGGCCAATATCTCCAATCTCATCTGTGAATAAATCTCTCCCAAGAAACCCATTGGATTCAAAAATACTAAAGTGGATATCTGATCAAAAGACCCATGTATTGACCTTGCTCAGATCCAATGGTGAAGTGGAGTACATATCAAGGAAACAAGCACTAAGCCTTGGTGTTGAAGATCTACAGGATCTTGAACTTACACTGTGCAGGGATGAGGATGACTCAAGTTCCAAGGACTTTGAAGAAGAATTTAAAAGACAAGTTAAGGAACTTCTGATGAGAAATAAAAATCCAGAATAATGAAGGGTTTTTACATTATCTGTTCCAGGGGGAGATTGTTGGGAATGAACCCTACCAGAGGAACAAATAATAAAAGCCAAAACCGGATCACAACAGTGGATTCATAATAAGCAGCTGCTTACATTAAGCTTTCCCCTTGACTGTGACTCCAACATCTGATATGCCCCAAGTACTGCCTTATCAGCAACTGCTGATCCTCAATCTACTATTAAGCCAAATCACTGATGAAGTTTAAAGGCTGAAGCTCAATCTACTGACGGAATCCAAGCACTGCTGAAGAATTAAAGCGATACACATTCAAGGTCTGATCATCCTTTGAAGAAAGCACTGTTGCTCAAACAACAGTGGTTGACTACATCAGTGGAATGAAGAATCAGTGTTTATACATCAGTGGTTAGAATGCAATCAGTGTCTGTATGGTCAGTTGTTATAGAACAGTAGATAGAGTTTGTTAGTTTGTTAGATGTCACTTTCATGGTGACGTCAGCTGAGATGCCTCAGTGGTTTGGTTTGCCTATAAATGGAGCCGTACTCTGTACTGTTACATTTGATTGACTGAGTGAGTTCTTCTCCTCATGTCTAATCCTTTCATCTTGTGCAATCAACCTTGGAGCATCAGGCTGAGGGGGAGTTTAGTTTGTAAGCATGCTTTGTAAAGTTTAGTTTTATAAGCATGCTTTGTAATTTTTGCTTTAATTTGTAATCTTCCGACTAATGCAAATCATGTGTTTATCAAAACTACTTTCTTCATTGATTGTGTTTACAAAGTTGGTTTTCATTTCCGTTGCACTTAATCTTAATCTATATCCATTGATTTGTCATATTTATAACAACAAGCACAATCATGAGAGCCTCCGATCTTAACACTTACAAAGACCTTATGACTTATGCTTAGTATTCGTGTTCAGTGGTGAAGAATGATTGAGTTGCAAGCCTATGCGGGTACATGTTCTAATCGGTTTGAGTGATTATTTCAAAAGTGCTAATGCATCAACTATTAGCCAATTTTAAACCGAGTGGAGAGAACATTGTGAGGGATATGCATGATTTGTCAGTTTCACGGGTGGGTTAGTCTTGGACAACCATTTTATATGTGATTATTCACTTTACCATTAAAATATGTGAAAATTGTAAAGAGTTTGAACTTGTGCATGACAATTGACCTTCACCTTCATCTCGGGAATGGGGAGTGTATTTCTTGTTCGACCAACGTAAAAGTGAAAGACAGATTTGCTTGAGGGCAAGCAAAGGACAAGTGTGGGGATGTAATACGTGGTCGAATAACGGTATTTGTAATTGCTAAACTTAATGTTTTTACATGGGTTTTAATTCCGAATAGCCTACTTTTAATTAAATTTGTGTTTTGCAGGTTTAATGGAGTTTAAGGATTTTTTTGGGGTTTTACGGGCCATCGGGATGAAAAACGGACCATCGGGATGCGAACCGGGTCAAACGGGAGCAAGAATTAAGAAAAACGAAGATTATGACATACAAAGCCCATCGCCGACGCCACCCTAGGCAGTCGGCGACGCCCCACAGAAAAGCCCGTCGTCAAAAAGGTCCGTATCCAGGAAAATAGCACGTCGGATGAAATCAGGAAAACCAGACCCCGTCGGCAACGGCTTCAGCTGGTGGGTTTCGCGAAATTGTTGTCTTGGTTGTTGGGGAACGAACTAAAAACGTTTTTTGACCAAGTTTTTGGGGGTTACACTTACCTTGAGTTTGAATAATCATCTTGGAGCCAATACACACCATCTCTTTAATTCCCAATCATCGATTATCACCTTCCATCATCCGAATCAACCCGAATCATCATCATTCATCTTCATCAACCATCCACAAACCCTAACCATTCATCCATCATTCTTTCCGCCATCATCTCACCGAAACCCTAACCATCAACCATTCCTCCATTCTCTAAGCTTCAAGATGATCCAAATCGAGTTCCAATCATCCGGTGATCAAGTTCCTTCAACCATGAGCGGCTAATCAACTTGGTTTCACCCCGGTGTAGGTAGTTGTATTATCTAGCATTTCGATTTGTGTTTAGTTTTGACTTGTGTGACAAATTGTGTTTTGATTTTGAACACCTTTGATAATTGTCGTGTATTTGAATTGGATTTGCAAATTGTCGAACGATGATAAAGTTATGACTTTGTGAAATGAATTTGTGCACTTATGCGTTATCTTGGTTAGGATTTACTTGTGTTGATTACAAAGTGCATTCTTGTCCGTTCTTAGGAATGATGATAGTTATTGGCACCTAAGTCACGGTACACTAAATCCGTTAATCATTTATCCGATTAGGTTAATTCTAAAACTTGTAGGAACCTAGGTTTGCAATTACCGAAACCGGGTGTGAACCCTTTCTCTCATTATTGTTTTCTTTATCTTGTTTACACGATCAAGTACATTTCTTGCATTTGCTAATTCCTAGTAGATAATCAATCCAATTTAGTTAATTTTGTTCAACATCTTTTCAACAAACAAAAACCATAGAAATATTATAGCAAGCTTCATAAATTGTGACATTTTTTTAATCCAATCAAGTCTCACAAACCACATACTCTTCGTGGTTCGACCCATTTACTACCACTAGCTATTTGTTAAGGGTAATTAGGGCTTATAAATCTTATCTTTGACCGGAGCGCGACATTCCGATCAAATCCAAAATAAAAAAAAAACTAAATTTTGAAATAAAATTCTTAAACACATTATTTAAAATGAATAATGTTATGTTTTCTTTAATTTTGTATGTATAGTTCATATTACGGTTATATGTATTCATATCAATATTTATATTTATATTTATTATGTGTGGTCCAAGAAACAATATGAAATATAAAAAATAATTCAAAATTTATTACAATTCTGAATTCTAATGAAGAATTCCACTAAATGGCATGTGCCAATATCTCCTCCACCCTCAATAATATATATATATATATATATATATATATATATATATATATATATATATATATATATATAATAAATGATTGGATTATATATATAGGGTTGAGTTCATTTCAGAACTTTAAATAACTACAGAACTTTCAGAACTCATAATAAACAATCATTTTATATATAAGTTTTTGTATTTAGGATCTTTTTATCATCTATTATATGTATTTCTTTGATTACATACATGTTAAAAGTAGTTTAAATATGTTTAATTGCCAAAAGTATATATATGCGTCATAACTAATTACATATATGTAAAAAGAGTATATAGAGTAGGAGTTGGGTAGAAAGCCTTATTTTCCTAGAAAGTCTAGGAAGCAATCAGAACGTGACATGTGGCATTGAAGGATCTTAACTAAAAGGGCAATTGTGTAATTTGACATTTGATTTTAATTTTGGAATTTATATCTCATTAACTAACTATGCACGATTTTATGGTAACTGATTCTCCATGATTTGCGAATTACTACCAGATGTAAATATCAATCAAATTCTCATTCCTTCCTTTCACAATCTTTATCAACTTTATTCGTAAATCATTTTTTACGTGAGAGATAGTTATGGCTTCAAACACAATTCTTGATTGCGGATATGGCAAATACACTTCTTATTCTTTTTACTATTATCTAGTATGTATCGATTTTTAATTATGTCTGGAAACCACCAGAATGTTCTTGACGTTGTGTTTTAACAGCAAGCAGATTCATACAGTTGTGTTTTAGCATTCAGATTCATACAGTTGTGCTTTAATAACAAGCAGATTCAGACAGTTGTGTTTTAGCATTCAGATTCATACAGTTGTGTTTTAGCATTCAGATTCATATAGTTGTGTTTTAACAACAAGCAGATTCATACAGTTGTGTTTTAACAGCAAGCAGATTCATACAGTTGTGTTTTAGCATTCTGATTCATACAGTTGTGTTTTAACAGCAAGCAGATTCATACAGTTGTGTTTTAGCATTCAGATTCATACAGTTGTGCTTTAACAGCAAGCAGATTCATACGCTGTGTTTTACCATCCATGCTGGTAATGCTGGAGGATTTCTTGACGCTGTGTTTTAACAGCAAGTAGATTAGCAAGCAGATTAATACGATGTGTTTTCTTGATGTGTTTCTTCATGAAGGAGAGAGAGAGAGAGAGAGAGAAAAATCGCAAGAAATGTGGGGCGGTTATGGAATGACAATTATTTCCATATTTAAAACAAGCTAAATGACATATCTACCCCTAATTAATTAAATAATGTTATTTTTAAGAAACACATATTACCAAAATGCCACCAAGATGATCTCAACCATTAAACACACCCATTGGATGGCCCAGATCGCTTCCTAGAATTTCTAGGAAAAACACACTTTCTGTAGGATCCCCACTCTATATAAAAAAAACTAGTTTACATATGTGTAATTATAAAATTACATATAATAAATGATAAAATTACTCTTAACATGTATGTAATCGTAAAAATACACATAATAAATGATAAAATTATCCTAAACATAAAAATATATAAATAAAAAGATTGTTTATTAGGAGTTCTGCGAGTTCTGTAAATATTTATGGTTCTGAAATGATCCTGGCCATATATATATATATATATATATATATATATATATATATATATATATATATATATATATATATATATATATATATATATATATATATATATATATATATATATATATATATATATAGGGGAAGGATGTATAGAAAACCCACTTTAATTTAGAAAACCCGGGAAACTCAAAGCTCCCGATGTTTTTTTTTCTTGAAAAAATTTACACATGTTATATACATGTTTTTAAGGGTTTTGGGCAAAAAAATCAAAAAAGCGCCGAGTAGATATTTTTAAAAAAAAATAAACAAGTTTTGGTGTAACACATGTTACATTCATCTGACATATTTGGAACATGTGTTACACCAAAACTTGTTTATTTTTTTTTTAAATATCTACTCGGCGCTTTTTTGATTTTTTTTGCCCAAAACTCTTAAAAACATGTATATAACATGTGTAAATTTTTTCAACAAAAAAAAACATCAGGAGCTTTGAGTTTCCCGGGTTTTCTAAATTAAAGTGGGTTTTCTATAGATACTTACATATATATATATATATATATCTATACTACTTTATAAAACATATCCAAAGGACTTCTTAATGTCCAGAAAAATTCCATTAAAACACCCTTAAAGCATCATGTACAACCCTCTAAAGCACAATCTAATTTACACTTCCAATTATACCCTTCACTCAAAAAAAAACACACGGTAATACACAAATCGATTTTAGGGTTTCTCTTTCTAATACCATTTTATCCGCCCCCATCCCGAGCTGCTTTCTCTCTCCCAAGGCGATTTCCAGATCTAGGGTTTCAATGACATCGAATCGTTGATTTTCTCTCTATCCCACAGAAGATCCACTGGGGTTGACCTCTAGGTACCGTTTTAAACCATCTTCTCTGAGATCGGCTGCTGCTTATGTTAATCCTCATGGTCTTCTGTTCAGATCTGGTTTTAATACAGGTAATCGTTTAATATAGCTTTAGTTTACTTTGTATATGTTGTTGAATCTGTTGTTTTTGGTTGATCCAGAGAACTAAAGGCTAGGGTTCGACTAACTGGCAGTTAACTTCTCCGAGATCCGTTGCTGCTCGTGTTAATCCTCATCTTCTTCTGTTCAGATCTGGCTTTAATAATGGTAATCGTCTAACTGTATATAGTTTGAGCTAATGATTTTGTGTTTGAACTTTGAATATGTGAATTTGAGTGTTATTCATGTGGATTGTATCTGTTGCTGAATCTGTTGTTTTTGGTTGATCCAGAGAACTAAAGGCTAGGGTTCGACTAACTGGCAGTTAACTTCTCCGAGATCCGTTGCTGCTCGTGTTAATCCTCATCTTCTTCTGTTCAGATCTGGCTTTAATAATGGTAATCGTTTAACTGTATATAGTTTGAGCTAATGATTTTGTGTTTGAACTTTGAATATGTGATTTTGTGTTGCAACTGTACTACAAACTGTTTCGGATATGTTTTTCGTGGATTTGGTGAGTGTTTTAAGTTATTGTGTTTGAATTTGTGAAATTTGACTGTTATGTAAGTGGATTTGTTGTTAATTAATGGTAAAGCAAGTTGAAACTGTACTGAAAACGTTGAGTGTTATGTAAGTGGATTTGTTAATTAACGGTTATGCAAGTTGATTTGGTGAGTATTTTTGGTTAATTTGAGTTTGAATTTTGTGAATTTTGGCTCAGGTGGCTGAACAACAAGTGAGTAGCTTGTGTTTGGAGGCTCATGAGTTCATGATTGCTGGTAGATGGTTGGATTTGGCTTTGTTGATGATTACTTCTGCTGATTTGGTGTTTTCCAAAGCGTCAAATAAAGGTTAAATCTTTAAACTCAATCTGGTGATTTCCGGTTGAATTTCCGGTTGAATTTTGTCGTTGTGTAACCGTTTTTGTTCGTTCATTTCGTTTTCGTGTGGTTTTGGTGAAGTGAGAGAAGACGAAGGCTTCCGGCGAGAAAGTTAGGAATGATATGGTATGATTACGTCATCATTTTTTCGTTTATGTAATTTTGTTATATTGCATTTTGTAGTCGTTATTGTTCAATTTGTTGTGTATGGAGGACAATTGCAGAATATATGTGTTACTGTTCGTTCATATTCTAACAGTTAATCGGAATTTTTGAAACGATGATTCTTCTTTTGTTGGGTTCAATTTGTAACCACGAATACGTTGTGTCTCGGTTTTATTGGAGTTTTGACTCTATTTGTGTACTGTTTACACTTTATTGACTTAATTTCTGACAGTTGTTATTTGTCAAAGGAACTAATGTTGATTACTGTATTGCTGAAAGAGTTACCTTGGTAATATGTTTAGAGCCTACTTAGATAGTTATTTCTTAACTTGTAATAAATTTTAGAAAGTTTTACATGAAAGTTTGGGCATAAAATCATATTCTTTTAAATTAGTAACTCATAAGATTAACAGAGTTACTGGATAATACATTTTGACCCGTTTCTATTGTGCAGATTCACGTCAAAGTTTAAGCGTTATTTAACGAAGGACCTGCCAGATATTGTGATGCAGGTATCTGTGATGAAAAGGCTTCGACATCCAAATATTGTGCTCTTCATGGGTGCAGTAATTTCACCTAACCACGTATGCATTGTTACTGAGTTCCTTTGCCGGTAAGTCAACCTGAAAACATGCTCATCTAGCTATCTTTATATCTTATATGTTGTGTTAGATGGTGACGTTTTTTTGCGTCGTACGATCCATGTCGGCCCGGTGTCCGAGTTGCTGTCCAACTGTGCGTAAAGGCCCGTGTTAAGGTAAGAATGGTGACGGGTGACAATCTTCAAACCGCCAAGGCAATTGCGTTAGAATGCGGTATACTTGGGTCAGATGCGGACGCTACCAAGCCAAACCTAATTGAAAGGAAGTCCTTCCGTGCAATGTCGGATGCACAAAGACTCGAAGTAGCTGAGAGGATATCGGTATGTGATTTTACAACAATACCCTCTTGATTCATGCATGTGAGAGATGACATATCCGTGGTGGATAATGACAGGTGATGGGGAAGTCGTCTCCTAACAATAACTGTTACTCGTGCAAGCTCTGAGGAAAAGAGGACATGTCGTTGCGGTTACTGGAGATGGAACTGGCGATGCCCCTGCTTTACATGAGGCGGATATCGGTCTTGCTATGGGTACTCAAGGCACTGAAGTAGCAGAAGAGAGTAGTGACATCATCATATTGGACGATAACTTTGCTTCGGTTGTTAGGGAGGTAATTAACTCAGTCTGTTTCTTAGTTCCGTTTAGATGTGATAATATCTACCCATCCTTATTAATCAACATTTTGGTTTGTTTTTTCTACTAAATTCAGAAAGTTTCAAGACTGTCCTAAATAACCTTACTATAATATTGTTTTGATTAATTAGCATTAAAAATACTCTCCTAAATAAACTTCACTATTATTTTGGACAGAATAATAGGTTTTTTTAATTCATGAGACTTGTTACCCCACCAATACTTATTGAGTGTGTTTTTAGACTAATATGATAATTTGGTTTACTAAATAAATATTCATGGAAAAAGAAAGAACATACCTACATGTTGCTTTGCAGAAAAGCTACACTCTTGTACAAAAATAACACTGTTTCACAATAGTGACCACACATAATTAAAAATCAATTTTCTTTCATGATAATTTTATTAATATAGTTACTACAAAACTATATAGGTTAGAAATTCTTTTACACCAAATATTTTGTTACTCGAGTTCTAGAATTACGTTTTAAGTATTGATTAGATGATATTGAAGTTTATATAAGAGTTTTGTGTTTATTTTATTTGAAAATAGTACTATTTTTCTAATATATAATATGTTTTTAGTTTTTTATTTATGAGCTTCTTTTTTTCTCAGCCCTCGCTTTTTTTGCACTTTTCGTCTAGGCCTCAGGCGAGTCTTATGCGCCTTTGATGACTATAGTTGTAGGTACGTGGCATTTACATTTCTACTTTATTAAGAAATCGGTATGCCTTTCGTGAAGCACGGGTGAATCCACTAAAGGATTAATAATTGAGATTATGGTCACGATAGTCATGTTATTTGATTTGGCTGTGTTATCATGTTATTTGATTGCGTATGCTGATAAAACCTGTCATTATCCACCACGGATATGGAACTGGAGATGGAACTGGCGATGCCCCTGCTTTACATGAGGCGGATATCGGTCTTGCTATGGGTACTCAAGGCACTGAAGTAGCAGAAGAGAGTAGTGACATCATCATATTGGACGATAACTTTGCTTCGGTTGTTAGGGAGGTAATTAACTCAGTCTGTTTCTTAGTTCCGTTTAGATGTGATAATATCTACCCATCCTTATTAATCAACATTTTGGTTTGTTTTTTCTACTAAATTCAGAAAGTTTCAAGACTGTCCTAAATAACCTTACTATAATATTGTTTTGATTAATTAGCTTTAAAAATACTCTCCTAAATAAACTTCACTATTATTTTGGACAGAATAATAGGTTTTTTTAATTCATGAGACTTGTTACCCCACCAATACTTATTGAGTGTGTTTTTAGACTAATATGATAATTTGGTTTACTAAATAAATATTCATGGAAAAAGAAAGAACATACCTACATGTTGCTTTGCAGAAAAGCTACACTCTTGTACAAAAATAACACTGTTTCACAATAGTGACCACACATAATTAAAAATCAATTTTCTTTCATGATAATTTTATTAATATAGTTACTACAAAACTATATAGGTTAGAAATTCTTTTACACCAAATATTTTGTTACTCGAGTTCTAGAATTACGTTTTAAGTATTGATTAGATGATATTGAAGTTTATATAAGAGTTTTGTGTTTATTTTATTTGAAAATAGTACTATTTTTCTAATATATAATATCTTTTTAGTTTTTTATTTATGAGCTTCTTTTTTTCTCAGCCCTCGCTTTTTTTGCACTTTTCGTCTAGGCCTCAGGCGAGTCTTATGCGCCTTTGATGACTATAGTTGTAGGTACGTGGCATTTACATTTCTACTTTATTAAGAAATCGGTATGCCTTTCGTGAAGCACGGGTGAATCCACTAAAGGATTAATAATTGAGATTATGGTCACGATAGTCATGTTATTTGATTTGGCTGTGTTATCATGTTATTTGATTGCGTATGCTGATAAATCAGTTTAGTGACATATTTTTTTTCTTTTATACTGTTCGTTAAGAAGATATACTTCATCTTGTTGGTTTTAAACAAGAAACTAATATCTTGTTGGTTTTGTACTAATATTTGAACAAGCCCTAACTAAAAGATGTTATGTGCACAGGTTGAAAAGAGGTGAACAGCTGGGTTGAAAAGAGGGAATAGTGGTCAACAATGGTCAGAAGGGTGAAAAGAGGGAACAACTGTAGCTTGCTTGAAAAGAGGGAACAATGGTCAACAGTGGTCGGTATGCTGAAAAGAGGTGAACTGTGGTCAGAATTCAGCAGTCTGCTGAAAAGAGGTGAGTGGTTAGAATTCAGTCTGTACATCTACTTTTTTTTTTTTTCAACTTACAGCTTTTTTTTGGTCAACTTACAGCTGGGTTGGGTTAAAAAGTAGATGTTTACTTTTTTGACATTATATATTCAGGTTTAAAAAGTAGATCTCAAAAGTACAACTACTTTTGACATTATATATAGTAGATTTAAGCTTCATAAACTCCATCCAAATTTCTACGAACACTACACACCCACCTTCACCTTCACCTTCAGTTTGCTGCTACATAGAATGAACAACATTTATAAAATCAATTCAACCGTCTAATTGTAAGTTAGTGTCAGTTTAACTTAACGCTACTTTTAAAGCTCAGTTTTGTTATATTTGTATTCCTAACAAATTTTGTTTTATTTCATTTCAGAATACTATTTTCATCTGGGTCTTCCATTGTTTCTCACCTCTATTCCTAACACATTTGATTCTTGCATTATTTCTCTATTTTTAACATCTTGGTTCTGCGTTGTGGTAAGTATTTCTCACATTTCGACTGTTTATTTTGTATGTGTGTTGTACTCTTACATAGTGATAACAATGTTTGATACACCGATTGTAAAAATCTTACACTATTTTAGTTGTTAAGACTTATCGACTGTTTTATTTTATATGTGATAACAATCTTCACTTTTGGAAAGTTCTGTAAAAAAATATCAATGTGAACCTCAACCGGCAATGTTATGTTTATACACAAGCAAGTCTCTCTTTGAGTTAAATTAAGATAGTATTTACAACCAGTATTCTGTTTGTTTCTAAATTTTTTACACCCAGATTTTGCAATGGATTGGGTTTTGATTGAGTCTGCACGATGACAATATAGATTGTGATGCAAGACATACATGATTATAACATTATAATATTGCTTTTAGGGGTAACTTCGTAAAATAGTAACTAAGTTTTTTATATGTTTCAATTAAGTCACTCAAACTTTGTTTGTCTTATTAAAATAACTCAAGTTTTATATCTTGCTCCAGTCTTGTGTAATTAGTAGCTTATCAAGTTACCTTGATGATGTGTCAGGTAACAAATTCTTTTTATAATTTTTAATGCTTACGTGAATTAAAAAAATAGTGACATGGCTTTTTAATTTAAAAGCTTAAATTAGAAAATGCCATATTTTTTTAATTAAAACATTTAGAAAAAAAAATCTTCTTAGTTTCTTTATTCTTAAAAAAATAACATTTTTTCATTATACCTAAATCTTATATCAAACCTGCAACTTTCGTTTTCATATTCAAATAACATCTGCAACTTTTGTTTCTTTATTCTTAAAAAATAACGTTTCATTAAACCTAATTCTTTTTAACTCTTCAAACCTTCAACTTTCATTTCTATTCTTAAAGAATAATATTACCTACAATTACGGCAAAGCGTTCCCAATACCTACGACCCTCATCTCGGTCATTTCTTCGATTATCAATTTGCCGGTCACCGGAAAACATGTTAGCTCCGAGCAAACAGTCCAAAAATCTCGCCATGGTTGGAGAAACCAATACTTTCAGTTCGTGATTATGTGTTGTTTTCCGAGATGTGGCAGCTTCGTTTTCATATCCATCTGATTTTTATCATCCTCACCGTCTTCTTCTCCGGCACTTCCATTAAATACAACGGGAACAAATATTAGCGAACAGGGGGGAGGGTTGCATCGATCCAAACCAGCATCAATTCTAATCCTGATGAATGGGGCTGATTTGTCGCCGGAAGTTCAGTGGTGCAGACGAAGAAAGGATGTGGGATTGTGGGGTTTAATTTGTTGTTTGTATTGTTGAAGTTAGTGGATTCATTTAATTATTATATTTATTATTTTTTATTTTTTTATTGTTAAGCCATGTTATTTTCCCAAAAAAAGTGTTTAGAAATAAAAAAGAAAAGATTAATAACCTGACACATCCTCAAAGTAACCTGGTAACCTGATAAATACGCAAGACTGGAACACTAAATAAAAGTTGAGTGACTTTAGAAAGACAAAATGTTGGAGTGACTTTAGTGGAACAGAAGAGAAACTTGGTTACTATTCTGTAGAGTTTTCCCTTCTTGCTTTATTGAAAAAATTACATTTCTTTAAACCTAATTCTTTAACTCATCAAACCTACAAGGCTACAACCCATTACGTTCTTCAAATCATTTAGAAACCATTTTTTTAATTTATTGAACCCATTGTTTTGTTCATAATTAATTTTTTCAGAATATCATAACTTTGTATCCAATAAAATTGTATTTAAACTAATAATTTTATTTGCTTAAAAATTGATCTTTATGTCCAATCAAAATTATATTTTTCAGTTTACAATTCATTCCAAACACATATCAATTGAGAGGTATGGGTGGTGGTTATCCAATTCCAATTGAACCACAAGGGCCTTCAAGTCATGGACGATCAAACCCTTCTCCAGTGACAACCCCACCTTCCGTAACAAACCCACCCCCCGTCACAAACCCACCTCCCGTCACAAACTCAACTCCTGTCACAATTCCTCAAGATAATGATCCAAATACTTGGACGGATGAAGAGTTGATTTGGGCGTATGACTATACCTTTGCTCAACTACAATTTGGGGCACTACGTATTGGGGAGGGGCATTATCGTCCATTGGCAAACACTCCTACAGTGCCAAACCATCCACCATCTTCAAACCCCCCTCAAGTGGAAAACCCCCATCAAACACAAGGAGTACCGAATTGGGCTGAAGGGTACGAAACCGATCCTGGAGCGGAATACGAACCACCCTTGGATGAAGAAATGAATTGGGAACCTTAAAAAAACGTTATTGATGAATGCATCCACCGAAACGACGATGATAATGATTGATTCTCCTATGATTCGGTGTTTTGTGTTTTAGTAATATTTAATGTGATTTACTAAATGTTCTATTATGTGTTAGTTATTTTTATTTCAATGTATTTTTGTTTTGTGTTAGTTTGAATTTTATTTATGTAGATGTTTCGGTTTTAATTATGTATTAATATAACTTTTTTATTTTAAGGTTATTTAAATTTTAATCATGTATTACTTTAATTTTAGCTGGCTCCCTCTCTTATCTACTTGACCTTAAAAATCAAACAGATATAAATTTAAATATATGTAATTTTTATTTTTTCTTTGACTAACATTGAACAATGATAGGATATGTCTGGTCATTGTACGGTCGACGAATTTTCATCATTGAGAAATGATAGAGCATGGTATAATGTAACCTTTGTTATGGTCGAGCTTATTTGGCATGACGTCGAGGGAAAGAGATTAGTGATTATTTTTCTTGATCAAAACGTAAGAACATTATTTTTATTTGCTATATATGTTATACGTGTGAATGTTTTTTCACCACTAAATGTGTTCTTTTTTTAGAGACAAAAAATTGTTGCGATCGTTCCACAACATTTGATACACCTATATAATGACGCTACATTGATGGGTGGCTTTTTTTCGTTGAATCATTTCCAAATTGAGAATCTCCACTATCATGAGTACCCAAAGTACCATAATTACCTCTTAGTCTGTTCGGAGAAAAAAATCGTCATCAATGAATATACGAAGCTTTTATCACTGGAGCTTACGATTCCAAGAGGTGCTTGTATATATCCGTTGGTGCCTTCCATTAAAAAATTGAAGCATGACAGAAGACCTAAAAAATTTATTGTTGGTACATATAAAATCCCATTCTTTATTTTTTGATTAAAAATATAAAAGTTAATATATTTAGATATTAGATATGGTGTATACAATTTGGTTGATTTCATTGTAGATGTGGTTGGGAGGATAGTAGAAGGTAAACGGGATCGTTGTTGTTTCGAACTTTCTCTTCGAGATAAGACGTAAGTCATTATTAACATATTAGAGACATAATAATTACATCGTATGTAACAAAAAACTAATTTTAAAAGAACTTCCCCCAAAATTGTTGTGTACAGTGGTCATACAATACAAATGTTTTTGTCCTTCCTGAAGCCTTCCGATGTTATATGTACCATTCAAGCAGTGCAACGCAAGTCTATCATATACGTATCACGTGTCAAGTTGGTTCACCTACCGGATAGTACGTTATGCTTTAAACATCAACTTTCTAAAAAATTAGTTACATTTAATGGGTCATGTAATTTAATATAAGTTGTATTTTATTTGTTTTTTCAGTTAATATTTTGAAGTCTACAGAACTGAGTAGGATTACGTACGACCCAGATATGCTCGAGGCACGAGATATTTAAATTATGGATCTATACTTAAGTCCCTGTTCATGATAGAAAGATTGGGTGTTTTTATATCTTTAGTTGTTGAATATTAAAATCCATGATGGAGTTTTGTGATTTGCTTTTGGTTAACTGCCTTTATGTTTCTTTCCTACTTGTAGAAGTATACTTTAGTTTGTTTAATATTATATTATGTTATAACAAGTATGTTATATTACTTGATTAAAAAGTAATGGTTACACCTATTTTTCACCAAACTATAATCTAGATAGGTTGGACAACTAAAAAGTAATTATTTATCTTAAGCGAAGGTATCACCATGGCTGATCTTCCTATTGAAACAATATTTGAGATATTAACGAGGGTGCCAGCGAAGGTCGTAGGACGTTCTAGGAGTGTTTGTAAGGAATGGTATGCGTTGCTGTCAACTCGAGATTTCATAAGGGTACATTGTTCTCGCTCATTAGTTTCATCTAACCAGAGGGTTCTCTTAATTGACGACCTAACATGCTCTGTTCATCCGATCATCTTTCAATCCTATGATTATGGGCCAAGGTCAATAGTTACATTACCATTCGACCACCAAAATAATGATGTGTCAATACTTTCACATTTGAATGGATTGTTGTGTGTTTGCTTGAATCATACAAACGAGTTGCTTCTTTGGAATCCAACAACTACTGCTTTCAAGCGTTTGTCAACACCTGATTCTCTTGGAATCTATATAAATAATCTTGATGCCGTTGGTTTGTATGCTGATGATGCCGATGATTACAAGGTCTTGCATATCAAGCGTAGGAGACATGTATATGAAAGCTATGTTTATTCTAGGGAATTAAACTTTTGGAGAAATATTCCTTTCTTAACAAGACAAGAGTACCTTAGCCCCAATTTCGCGTGGTCACCAGGCACATTTTGTGGTGGTACTATGTATTTCACTCTTTGCGAATGTTGGGTTGGAGGTACAAATGTGGTGATTTGTTTTGATATTAATTCAGAGCAGTTCAAGGAGATAAGCTTTCCACCTGTTCCATCTACGGGATTTGTTCAAGGTGTTTTAGTGAATGTAAAAAATGAGCTTCACATGTTTGCTGCGACTGGCTGGTTTGAGATAACAATTGACCTGTGGACGCTAAAAGAGGATTACTGGATTAAGGTCTTATCGTGTCCTCCGATCCCCCCAATATCATTGTCATTGTGGGGCGATATAACACATTACGTGACGAATGGTAATTGGTTTGTGATGACTAAATTAGGGAAGCTTTTTACTATTGAAATGGATACGAAGCCCTTCGAAATTCTTTATCCAGTTACTTGGTTTCGTGGTTATAAGGGTGCGGTGTTTGTGGAGACCGTTGTTTCACCAAGTATTTAGTTTGGCTTTCACTTAATGTTATCATTATGTATTCGATGTTTTAAGAATTTTGGTTTTCTATTTCTGGTAATCATGTTATTTTGTTTAAGTGTCGTGTACTATTCTTGTAATAATTTCAGAATTTCGTCATCTATAACTATCTTTTATTTAATTTGCAAGGTATTTGACACTTTAACAATTTACAATGACTAATGGACAACCAAACCATCTTAATCAAGCTTCTAGCTCTCGTTCATCTACTAGAGCTGAAAAACGAAAAGGGTATAACAAAAGATATTATGATGCACGCAAAGAAAATAACAAAGTCCAAAAATTTGGGAGTAGTGAGGTCTCCCAAAGTGCTTCATCACTATCTTTAATGAGTAATAGATCAGCAGAAAGGACACCGTTAAGAAGTTTACAGAGTAATATTACTCAATTTACCCAAATGACAAACATGAACGCGTCAAGTATTTCTACCGTGAAACGTAAGGAGTACAATGGAATGCATATTTCAAACGGTAGTCAAATTACATCAACCCCGACTAATGATGTTACGCCGACAACCACATTCCCCAATGTAATTGATGAAGTCATTACCAGAACATCACGAGGTTTCTATTTGTTTAACATTGATTTCTTTATTGAATTTGATATCTTTAATAACCTTCATTACTTAAGACAACGATTTTTTTAGGTGTTCGAATTCAACCACGTACACTTTTACCTCAACTTTCTGAAGTAGTTGATCAACCTTCCTTCCAAAATGAGAATGTAGAAGATGATCCATATAACTTTGTTTACGATCGTTTACCTAGAGAACATCGTGTTTTAAAAGAACGTAGTGCATGTCCTGATTGTGGAGCAAAACGTTTTCAATTTGAATTTGATACCTTTTGTTGTATGAGTGGGAAAACTGTGTTAGCAAATTCAGAAATTCCAGAGGAATTGCACCGACTTTTCACATCGCAAGATGAAATTGGAAATATTTTTAGGCAAAACATTCGTGCTTATAACACCAATTTTTCTTTTGCCTCAATGGGAGTGACGTTGGATGATACATTGAACAATATGAGAGACGGTGTATATACTTTTCGTGCACATAGAGGAATATATCACAAAATCGACCAATTAGTTCCGAGGGATGGAACCCCTAGGTACCTGCAGTTGTATTTTTATGATCCTGATGCCGAGTTAGATCTCAGACTCCAATGGCCAAATCTTGATCGTCGTATTACTCAAATTTTGACACGCGTTCTTTCTACAAACCCATATGTCGATACATTTAGAAGACTTGCAGAATTAGGACCTCTGGACAACTATAGAGTCACTTTGAATGCTTCGGTTGAACTTGACCAAAGGGTGTACAACCGACCAACGACATCGGAGGTATATAAAATAGTTTATATTAATTACAATTATTTAATAGTATTGCTTATTTTACTTACTTATAGTTCACGAATATATATAGGTTGCTGGTATTTGGGTTGAAGGTAATGACAATATCACTTCGTATAAACGAAGTATTGTTGTGTATGGTAGGTCTGAATATAGCCAAACTATTCAGCCGTACTTCAGTTGTTACGATCCATTGTCGTATCCTCTATTTTTTCCTAATGGTGAGTCGGGTTGGCATGCAAACATACCACGTCACGGAGTATCAATAAATGAGGTTCGCAACAATGACAACATCGAAGGAGAAATGGAAGGTACCAACAATTTATTATCCTTTTTAAGTGAAGATCATAAAAATACCGTAATGCGTCTTATTTTTATTAATAGTTTGTTTTTAAAACATCTTCATCGTTCAGAGTCTAACACACGAAGTGGTAGAACAACCGTGGCTATGCGAGAGTACTACTGTTACAAGTTCCAGATTCGATCTACCGAAAACGTGCTTTTGTTCGGTGGTAGACTGCTACAACAATTTGTGGTAGATGTTTACATAAAAATGGAGACATCACGCTTACAATTTTGTGAGAGAAACCAGGCTAAGATACGTGCCGATTTGTACCAAGGTCTTGTGGATTGCGTCAATGTTGGTGAGGTTCATGCAAACAGAGTCGGGAAAAGAATTGTGTTGCCTGCATCTTTCATCGGAGGTCCTCGCGACATGCGACGTCGGTTTCTAGATGCGATGACTTTAGTTCAAGACGACGGCAAGCCTGATATATTCCTTACAATGACGTGTAATCCTAAGTGGCCTGAGATATGTGATAATTTACATGTTGGTCAAACTGCACAAGATCGTCCAGACCTTGTTTCAAGAGTGTTCCGGGGTAAATTAGAAGATCTTAAGGAACAACTCTTCAAGAAACATATCCTTGGGGAAGTTAAGTCATACGTTTATGTCATTGAATTTCAAAAGCGTGGTTTGCCGCACGCACATTTTCTCCTTATCATGTACCCGCAACACAAGATCAATAACGCCGACCATTATGATAAGGTTGTGTGTGCTGAAATTCCTAACAAACAAAGACATCCCAAATTGCATGAGATGGTTGTCAAGCACATGATTCACGGTCCTTGCGGCAATTTACGATTAAGCAGTCCTTGTATGCAGGGTGATCCTAAAATTTGTCGTTTTCATTATCCTAGACAATTTAATGAACAGACAACACAAGGAGAAGATGCGTATCCGTTGTATCGAAGGAGAGACACCGGGATTGAAGTGGATGTACGAGGAAAAACACTTGATAATAGATGGGTGGTCCCATATAACCCAAGGCTTTTGATGATGTTTAACTGCCACATCAATGTTGAAGTTTGCTCAAGTATAAAATCTGTGAAATATCTTTTTAAATATGTTTATAAAGGACATGACAAACAGGTTATTCAAGTTGATCAAAGTGAGCCAGGGGTTGTTGTTAATGAGATAAAGAGCTTTCAAGATGCACGCTACATATCTCCCCCAGAGGCTATGTGGCGCATTTTTTCCTTCTCTCTTTCTCAAATCTCTCCTTCTGTTTTAGCCTTACAGCTTCATCTCCCAAATAATCAGATGGTTAGATTTAGAGATGATGACTTAATGTCTAATATTATTGATAGGGAAAGAGATAAGAGAACCATGCTAACAGCATTTTTTGAGAGAAATAGAATCGATGAAACAGCAAGGGTATATTTGTATAAAGATTTTCCAAAACACTTTACGTGGAATGGAAGCACACGCCGTTGGAATCCTCGTGGCGGTAAAAAACAAAGAGGTCGTATCGTTTCCGCTAATCCAGCCGAAGGAGAAAGGTACTACTTACGCCTACTTTTGTCAAATGTCAGAGGGCCTACTTCTTTTGAACATCTTTGCACAGTTAATGGTCAACGGTGTGAGACATTTCGAAAAGCAGCTCTTGAGTTAGGCTTAATAGAAGACGATGAATATCTATCACAATGTCTCGAAGAAGCCTCTACGTTTCAGTTTCCCAATGCTCTTCGAAGGTTATTTGCGACCATAATGATTTTTTGCCAACCTGGAGATATTCGAAAGTTATGGAATGACCATTTTGAATCACTGTCTGAAGATCATCGGTTACACTGTCAAAGTATAGAACGAGTTCAAAATTTGGTTCTTACTGAAATTAGTGTCTTCCTACAATCCATGGGTAAAAATATCAATGAATTCGACCTTCCTAAGATAACAGACGATGTTAACTTACAAGATGCAGGTTGTCGTGAGTTACAAGAAGAGTATGGAATTGTTTTGGAACCTGAACACTTGAGTGCCAAAGATTCACTTAATCCGGACCAAAAAAACGTGTTTGATGAGATCATGATGCATGTTGATAATGATCTTCCAGGCGTGTTCTTTATTGATGGCCCAGGTGGAACTGGAAAAACATTTTTGTACATTGCCTTGCTTGCTGAAATTCGGTCACGTGGTCTTATTGCTCTCGCAACAGCTTCATCAGGTGCAGCGGCTAATAATATGCCAGGAGGTAGAACGGCTCACTCAAGATTCCAGATTCCTCTTAATCTTGAAAATAATTCAATGTGCAATATCAAAAAACAGAGTGGGGCCGCTAAACTGATTCGGTCTGCCAAAGTAATCATATGGGATGAAGCGTCGATGGCTAAACGACAGGCGATAGAGGCAGTCGATCGTACATTACAAGACATTATAGGCGTTAGTCTCCCATTTGGTGGGAAGATAATGGTTATGGGAGGTGACTTCAGACAGGTGTTGCCGGTTATTAAACGTGGCACTCGAGCACAAATTGTAGACTCCAGTGTACGAATGTCACCTCTTTGGTCTTTGACTAAGAAGATGCGGTTGACCATAAATATGAGAGCGCTGAAAGATCCATGGTTTTCTAAATTTCTTTTAAGAGTCGGCGATGGAACTGAAGAACCAATCGAAGGAAACTATATTCGCATACCTGATGACATGACAATTCAGTGCAACGACAGAGAAAACGCTATAAAAGAATTGATCCATGCCATCTTTCCATCAATTGAAGATAATGTATATTCTTCAGATTATATAATCTCTAGAGCAATATTGTCCACTAAAAATGAGAGTGTTGACGAGATTAATAATCAAATGATTGAAATTTTTCAAGGGGAGGAAAAAGTTTACTACAGTTTTGATGAAGCTGAAGACGATCAGCGTAACTTCTATCCGGTCGAGTTCTTAAACTCACTAAATATTAGTGGTTTGGCGCCTCATAAGCTTCGTTTAAAAATTGGATGCCCAATAATATTGTTACGTAATATCGATCCATCACATGGCCTGTGTAATGGCACGCGGTTGATATGTAAGGGTTTCATGCGAAATGTTATTGATGCGGAAATTGCAGTTGGTCAACATGCCGGAAAAAGAGTTTTTTTGCCAAGAATCCCTCTAACCCTTTCTGAAGATGACATGTTCCCATTCAAGCTGAAAAGAAAACAATTTCCAGTTCGACTTAGCTTTTCCATGACGATTAATAAAGCTCAAGGTCAAACAATTCCGAACGTTGGTATTTATCTACCGGATTCTGTATTTTCACATGGACAACTTTATGTCGCGTTATCAAGAGGGATTTCAAGACAAAGTACGAAGGTGTTGGTACATCTCGCCAAAGAATTCAAACAACGCGGAGTTTACACATCAAATGTTGTCTACCAGGAAGTGTTACGTGATTAATTAATCGCATCCTTATCAAAAAGAAGGTAAGTTAGTAGATGTTGTGCCTTATTTGCTTCCAGAAATTACCTTTTAATTACTATTTTAAATCACTGTAAGTGTCTAACATTTTTTTTATGTGTTGAAATCTGGTACAGTAGAGGAGAAGATGCAAGAAAGTCATAAGCGAACGGATGTATTGGTAAAACAGGAAGAGATACAAGAGACTCCCCACATTTTGTTTTTATTGTTTTGTCCAGCTACTTGACTATTTTGAACTCTTCTTGTTTTTAATTACATCTACTTCCTTGATTTTGTACTCTTCTTGTAGAAGATTACCAAAGAATCGATAAACTAACAGAAAAACCAGTGCCATCATATCACGAATAAGAAAACTAACTTAAGTACTATACAATATATCACGAGACGACGGATAAACTAACGGTAAACAATTATACTATTGTAAATTGCCACTCCCGCCGCATCGCGCGGGTACGTGACTAGTATATATATATATATATATATATATATAGTGGAGGGTTCAAATGAGAAGAATTTTTTTGTAAGAAGAAAAAAGAAGAAGTTTCAACCAATAAGAATGCTCCATTTTACTTCATTTAATATTTGCATTTAATTTTAATATAAGGGTATATTGGTAAACTTACATAAATCATTAATTTGTATTCTTCCCATTTAATAACTAATTAAATTAAATTTGTAACTCCTTTTCAAAATATATATATTTTTTTCCAAATTAAAAAAAATTAATTTAAAGTGTAGAATAAATTACTAGTTGTGTAGGATAAATTACAGGTTGTGTAGGATAAATTACGAGTTGTGTAGGATAAATTTCGACTGTGTAGGATAAAATTCTATAAGGTGTAGGGTATATGTAAGGAAAATTTTGATATGGGTAGGTTTTGTATATTATATGTAGGATAATTAATTACCATTTGACTAATTAATTAAAGAGAGAAAAATTAATGATATGAGTTATAAATGAAATAGTATTTTACTAATATGCCCTTTCTTCTTTTTCTTCTCACATTAAATTTCTTCTCAAATGAACCTTCCCCTATATATATATGTATATATATATATATGATCAAGATCATTTCAGAACCAAAAAAATTACAGAACCTGCAGAACTCTTTACATCCACTCATTTTATTTCATGTTATTTTTTCATTATTTTATTTATGAGGGGCATTAAAGTAAATTGGGAAAATTCAAAAAGTCATTTCCTAATCTATATATCTAATAAAGCAAACCATTGGGGGACACATGTTACCCAATGGTGCAAGCCAACTAAGCAGACATGTCAGCATCCATGTGGCACACCTCATAGTTGAGGATTGAAGAAGTGTTTCTCATTTACGCTAAACACTCTATCTCTCCTCTCAAAACCCTAAATCGAACTCTCTCTCTCTTTTCTTCTCTGGCGAACACGGCGATTCATCTTCTGAGCAACCCTAATCGGCGATGTCTGGTGCGAGTATGTCTGGTGCGAGTATTGGTTTTAGCGTATAAGGGAAGTTTCGTTGTCTCTCTCTCTCAATACACAACCTTACACGGTACTCCTCATTCTAACCCTAATATTCCCCCTCTCTCTCTCTCTCTCTCTGGCGAACACGGAGACGAAGATGAACGTGCCCTCAGTTCTTATTTTTGATAAAGATTCAATTTTTTTGGTGTTTTTTTTCATAAAGATTTATCGATGTTCGTTATTTTTTGTTAATCTGTCATAACATTTCATTCAATTTGGTGGTTTTCCGTTAAAGATTCATTTAATTTCGTTGATTGATTGATAATCTTGTGTTTAATTTCAGGAATTGTTGTTAGAAGGATCCTATGTTTGTTTGATTGAATTGATAATCCCTAAATCTATGTCACAAATTTTAATCTGAGGTATATCGGTTTAATAATGTTTATTATCTTGATCCACATTTGAACTAAATGAAACGTGAATATTGTTTGTAATTCTGGTTTAATTTGGGGTTTACAAAATGCAATCTGATATGGGCAAGTTGTTGTAACACAACGTAAAAACGTGTCCATTTATACATAGACACGTATCCTTAACTCCAGTTATGCGAAAGAATGTGTTTAAGGGACTAGAGTTGACGACAAGTGAAAATGTGCAAACGAAAGGACTAAAAGTGTCAACATGCCAAACTTGGGCCTCTGAATGACCACACATGAAGAAAATATTCTTAAATGGGTGATTGATTGGGTATACGAACCCGTTTGTGAAAATAATCGGAAGATTATAAATTACAAAGGTTAAAAGTGTCAATATGTCAATTCTGACCTCTGAGTGGCCTTTTAACGAAAGCGAGGCTTCGTAATATTCAAATATACTCCCGAGAATATGTGGTAAAAATTTCACGTGATTCCGAGATCGTTAAGCATGTTTTCTAAACTTTGGGTTAAAAGCGTCAACTTGATGAAACTTGCATTTATGTAGGAATTTAACAAACCCGAGCCTAACGAAGTTTGTTTATACCTCCTTGGGCCTCAAGAAATTAACTACAAGGGCCTTGATTGCCAAAAATGAAGTTGAAAAGGGGTTTAAACGAGCAGGGACTGAAACTGCCAGTTTGGAAACTTGTTTTGCCAGTTAAGCCGGTCCAGGCGGCCCGCATAAGCCTTCTCTATGGCTTACGCGGCCCGCCTCAGCATGCCCAGATCAGAAAAATGTTGCCAGGTGCGGGTTTGGCCTGTTACACCGCCTTAGCCTAGTTTTTAACGACCTAGGGAGTTGTAAGTCGGTTCAATTTAATAGCTAGGACACCTGGGGTGATCCCAGGGCCTCCTATAACACCTGGAAATGATCAAGATCAATGGAAATCACTATATAAGGAGAGCTAGTCTTGTGTTCTTGGCACATCAATTGCAACAAGCTTCATTAAGGACTTGCTCTGGAGTTCTCAGCAGTAACAAGAGGAATACAAGTGTAGAAAAGATTGCTAGGACCATTAGTAAGCTTCTAATTACTTATTTAGTTATTTAATTTTGCTTAATTACTTAAAAGTCAAACTTAGTGTTTAATCAATTTGACTTTCGTTTTAATTACATGTGGCTTAACCACTGATCAAATTGAAAGTGGTTATGAAACCACATTAGTATAGGTTATTAACCCCTGAAAGGGTGTCTCCTAATTATCTCGTTTGACTGATTAAATGTCTGGTCAAAGTAGTTTGACAAAAAGTCAAACTGGACAGAAATGACAAAAATGATTTTAATTAATAAACCAGAGGTTCTAAATTACATTTCAACATTTTAATAACTTGGTAATGACTATCTAAACATGTTTTATCAGTCCTAATCCGACAATTAATAGTCTAAGGGCAGATTATAACCGAAAGTCGCAAAAGCTTGACTTTTGCATTGACTTTCAGTTCTGACCCGTTCAAGCTTAATTCTTCAATGTTTTAAGCTTCCATTAGGACCATATTACATTGTAGTATAACCCTCTGAAGTTATATTGCATGGTGCCTAATCATTTGTAAGATATGCTCTTGATCGTAATTATTCTCATTAATGCCTAAAACGACCTTTTTACATAAAACCGAGATTTTTAGCAATATGAATGAACTAAAACCTTTGCTACTGATATTTAGACATGTCCCGAAAATTCGACATCTGTTTGAGGTCTAGAATGGGATTTATGCTCAATAGCGTAATTAAGGGACTTTTTAGTAATTAAAAGGCGTAATTAGCATGAAGCTTATCTAAACCCGATTTTTGACACCAAACTCTTTACCTACTGATGTTAAATGATATTTTGAGATTTTTAAAGATTTTTATTTATTTTTAGGCTGAGCATAACATAGGATTATAGCCTAATTTCGGTAACTACCGGTTTTACCCTTTTCATCCATAAAATGAGTTTTACCTAACATTTTAATGCCAAACTTTTTGCTACTGATTCCATATGATAAATATAATATTTTGAACTTTATAAACTGACCAAAATCTCAGATTTCCTATTTTTACCATAATAGCCCTTTAAATCGCATTTTAAGCATTTTTAGCACCTTGTATGGGTCAAAACTATATTTGTCATATAAAACTCATAACCTACTGATGTTTTAAGCTAATTTACATAATATTACAGTAAGCTAAAGTTTTAAACTCAGAAACCTATTTTAGCCTTTAAAAGCCTATGTAAAATTACCAAATTGCCCCTACGGTGCATAATTGGTTATAAAAGGTATATTTTTCGTATATTAAGTATCTTACTGATATAACTCATTAAAATACATGTTTTTATTAATCTAATCAGACCTGGAACTCAGTTTTATAAATAAACTCTTTTATGAGCATCAAAATTACCAAAATACCCTTATGGGACTTATTTTGGTTTAAATTGTTTTTGGGCATTATTGTTGATATACTACTGATATATTAACATATTTTGAGCATAATAATGATTAAGACCTGTATTTAATTTATTTGGTTACCCGTTACGCATTTACGCGTTCGGATCGGTTTACGTGACTAGTTATTTAAAATAGCCGAAACGGGCTTAACCTTGTCATTAAATCCTCATTTTCCCGAATGTGTTTAGTTTACCCATATTATACAAGTATCCAAGCTTGTCGGGTCTAAATCACATTCTATCTCGGTCTCCGCTTAATTTACCGTTTAGGTCCATAAGGTTTCCTTCTAGCTAGCCGGTCTAAGTCCTTGACTTAAATAACGACCCGTTAGCATCCTAATAGATAAATTAAACCTTCCATACAGATTAATAGCTTCCGGTAAAAAGTGCCTTTCATGAGCCTTAGGAATTACTGCTACCACCAGGTAAATACTTTTAACTTATTTTCCCTATACGGGCTTGGGATACGGCGTATTAATACTGCTTGGTCGGGTATGGGATTATTGTGTCGGATTGTGATTTAATAAATCCGCATACCCGTTTTAATCTGTATTATTTGATAACATAAACATTTGGGGATTAACGACCGTGTCCTGGATATCCTCGGCTCATTTAATTTATTAATGGCCACGACCTGTGCACGGGGTGCAAGCATGCACCTGACAGATGCAAATGCTAAATATTAAATTACCCACAAGTTAGGGATAACTCCTCTGTGAGTTCTATAAGTGGTGAGTCAGTTAATCATGTCCGGCTTCCAAACCGGCCCCACTTGTATGATAAATATGTAAAGCTGTATACAAGATCTTAATAAAGATTGTCCCAAGTTATAAAGGATTTGTGCCATGTGCATCTGAATCAATTTTCTTAAATGTTTTCAAAACGAGTCAATTAAATTGTATTTACCAGTGTATACTGACGTATTTTCCTAAAGATTGAATTGACAGGTACTTATCGAAATAGGCTGGAGCTATAGGGTGTTGTAGAGGATCTTGCAAATCCCATAGATACCCGGAGTCTGTAGTTTATGTTTCTTTGTACTATATGATCCGCCTGTGGATCTTATTACATTCCAGTCTGTATTATTCATGTACTCGAACATCGACAGACGGTATGGTTTGTAATAGTTTATTTACCAGCCTTCCGTTGTGCTATATTATTGTGTGTGTTGACAATGATGATATCAACTACGTCACGATACTCCCCGCCGGGCCCGCTGGTAACACGTGGAATATTAGGGTGTGACATGTTGGTATCAGAGCCAACATTGAGTGAATTAAACACTAACCTTTTGTGTTTAATCTCAATGACACAATAAGCACATTCCTTAGACTCTCGAGTCTAGGCACATGACCTAGGATGCATCTTTACTTTTCCTTTGCTGTTATTATGTTTTGTTTTATTTTTGTTTTCTTGTTTCAACAGGAAACTCATCATCATGCCTCCAAGAGTAAGAGGACGGGGCAAGGGTCCCATGCGTGGAGGACCGTCGTCAGCTGGACCATCACACAGACGCACTCCATCAGCGTCTCTATCCTCCTCCGACTCTCACGATATGTGGGGTCAACCTTACGAGCCGGCAAGACACTCAATCTCGCTAAGCTCTTTGCCTTCTTTTCATCCGTCTTTCGGACCATTTGCTCCAAACGAGCCCGAACACTCTCACTATTTTGAACAATCTCACCATTCGCATGAGTCTTACCATTCACACCACTCTTTTCAATCCCATTCATTTCACCACTCTGACTCCCCCTACTCTCCGGGACAGTTTAACCCAGCCGACTATGTTAACGATTTTCTTGGCTACAACCCATTGGGCCCTGAGGACCATTTCTCTCAGGAGATGGAAATGGATGATGACCCCGACCCGGAGATGCAAACAGGAACCCCGGGCCACCCGATCAGCATATCTAGTGGGTCTCCGTTTCAGGGATCCCCTTATCATGGGCCCGATTCCTTCCAGGAGAAAATGGCTACCTATGACTGGTTCTTTACCCCATCCTATCATACCTCACCAGCCCAACCACCTTTGGAAGATCCTAAACTTCAAGCTGTCTCACCACTACACTCCCGGTAGAGGAGCCACCGCAGCCACCTCCCGAGCCTCCGAGGCGAAGGAGGAACGCACGCATGTCCGTAAGAGGAGGACCCCGTTTCAGTTCTCCTCATGGTTCGAGTTCCTATCCCCCTATTCCAGAGGACCCCCAGATGGGTGGACCCTCAAACGCGGCACCGGAGGCTAATCCTCCGCAAGCTTCTTATGCACCACCTCAGCCGCCTGTGGGTTTTGATAACCCAATCCCGACGTACCCAGGTCCTTCCGGGTACAATCCTTATGAGAACCCATCGGGGTACCCCTCGGACTATGTATCTCAAGACCCGTACCTTACGGCTGCGCAGTATCACCACCTCTATCCTTCTACTTACCCTTCTATGCATCCAGCTGGATACCCGAGTCAGGGTTACCAGTACCCGCCGTACCAGCCGCCTCCTCCCCAGCAGCTTCAGCAACAGCAACAAACCCAGGAAATTCTGGGGAGGCTAGATAAGGTTGAAAACAAGGCTAGGAAGAATAAGGAAAGGCATACTAGCTTCATGAAAGGCCTTGCGAACCTTATCAAAGGGAAGAAGAAATAGAGGATTGTTTTGTTTTCTTGGTTGTTGTAATCGTGTCCCTGCGTGGACATTTGTTTAGTTTCTGTATCAAGTCCCTGCGTGGACTTATTTTCCTTTCTGTATGCCCCTGCGCGGGTAGTTTGTCTTTTTCTAAGTCCCGTTTAGGGCAGTTGTACTTGTTTTCAGTATAATGAAGTTTTAACTTTGGTTTTTAATTGTGTAATTTATTACACCTTGTTATCTCTTTTCAATTTATAATTGATCTGCCAAAGAAATTCTTAGAGGTATAACCTAGCCAAAGTATTAATTGGCTATGATGGTACAACCTTTTTAAGATAACAAATCCTTGTTAACATCTGAAAACATGTTAACATTCCTAGCTTTGCGGTACGAGAAACCACACAAGCTTCCAAAAGGTACTTGGATTTCTTCAAGTCACATAAAGCTAAAATGATCAATGCGAATCATGGCTAGTAAACATCAATATGATGTATACACCAAGACATCCATTTGAGATGCATGCTTTTAAAGCTAAGGTGTAAAAAAATGGCAATGAAAGTACAATTTATAAACTTCTTGTCAAAAAAAAGGCGATGAACTTTGTTCAACCCTTAAAAGATCACTGGTCTTAGAGATCGTTAGATAGATCTTAACTCGTCCTTGTGACAAACTTCCTAAGCTATTTAAATGTCCGTTGAGACGAGTTTAATAATGAATAAAATGTCTTTTACGACATTAGCAGTTGTGAAATTTCTATCATTCCCCTGCCCAATAATGTAAAGAATAATGCATTCTATTAACTTTTAGTTATGATTTGAAATGGTCTAAATGGTTTAATAATACCATGACCATTGGATCATCAATGTGATGAATCTGTATGTAATTTAAATTATTATTATTGTCTATATTATAGCATCCAGAAATGGCTGGCTCAGACGAAGCAAACAGTCATCCAGCAGAGGGCAACACCAGAATCAATATTACTGGTGCCGAACTGCAAGCTTTGATCACTACTGCAGTTTCTCAAGCGGTAGAGGCTAAGTTTAAAGAGCCGAGTGTTGTTCGATCTCAAACTCTTTTGAAAACCCATTCTCAACCACATACTCACAGGAAAAGTGAGTCCCTGCACTCGTCTAACCAGGGTAGTGTACCCAAGAAGCAGGTTGTTCCTAAGCATACCCTTAGGCACGCCAAGGGTTGTACCTACAAATATTTTGTTTCCTGTAAGCCAAGAGACTTTACAGGAGAAAAAGGGGCGATAGACTGTATGAAGTGGTTAGATGAGATGGAAACGGTGATAGATATTAGCGGTTGCGCTAAAGAAGATGTGTTATGTTTGTCTCCCAATCTTTTAAGGGCGGTGCCCTTACATGGTGGAAAGCGCTTGTACAATCCACTGGGAAAGTGCATTTGTATAATCGCTCATGGGAGAAGTTTGTAGATCTGGTTAAGGACACTTATTGTCCTCAGCATGAAGTAGAGCGCATAGAGACTGATTTTCTCACCCTCGTGATGAAGGATCTGGACTGTAGATCCTATGTGACTAGTTTCAATTCCATGTCGAGGCTTGTACCGTATCTAGTCCCACCTGAGCCCAAGCGCATTGCGCGTTTTATTGGTGGTTTGGCCCCTGAAGTTAAGGGGAATGTTAAGGCTTCAAAGCCAACCACCTATAGATCCGCTGTGGATCTATCTTTATCCCTCACTTTGGATATTGTGAGGAGTAGGGCGAAGAAGAATTCTGAAGAGGGGAAGAGGAAGAGAGAGGATGATCAGTCCTCCCAGTCGAATAAGAAAGGAAAAGTGAACTCTGGTTCCAAGAAAGGGCAAACTGCTGATAAGCCCAGATGTAAGACTTGCCACAAAAGGCATTTTGGCAAGTGCAACCAGGACCCACAGGCCAAACCATGTGGGATCTACAAGAAAAAGGGGCACAAGTCTGTCGAGTGCCGGAATATTAAGGATGCAACCTGTTACGGTTGCAATGAAAAGGGGCACATCAAGACCAATTGCCCCAAGAATGAGAAGAAGCCTGAGGAGGCTAAGAAGAACAATGCCAGGGTGTTCCAGATGCAGGCACGGGAAGCAGTGAATGATGATAACGTAATAACAGGTACCTTCCTCATCAATAATACTTATGCTAGAGTCTTATTTGATTCCGGTGCTGATAAGTCCTTTGTAGATCATAAGTTCTGTAAGTTGTTGAATTTGCCTATTAAGACTCTAGATATAATGTATGAGGTAGAACTCGCTGATGGTACCTTAGAATCAGCTTCAACTCTTCTTGATGGATGTTCCATATCCATTAAGAACCATTCTATTCCGTTGTCCCTCCGGCCAATGAAATTGGCTGGTTTTGATATAGTTTTAGGCATAGATTGGTTGTCACATAACCAAGCCCAAATTGCCTGTGATAAAAAGCTTATCATTATCAAAACCCCCTCCGGTGAATCAATCACTATCCAAGGAGACACACAGTACGGGTTGCCCAGCAATGTGTCTATTCTTAAAGTATCCTAGTGTTTGAAGGGCGGATGTGTCATTTACATGGCACAAGTGACTGTCAATGACCCGAAGCCGAAGATTGAAGATATTCCAATCATTTCAGAGTATCCAGATGTCTTTCCTGACGAATTACCTGGATTACCTCCTGAGAGGCAAGTAGAATTCAGGATAGACATCCTCCCTGGAGCTGCGCCTATTGCACGAGCTCCGTATCGTCTAGCGCCTACCGAAATGAAGGAGCTCAGAACTCAACTGGATGATTTGTTGGAAAAGGGGCCCAGCTCTTCGCCTTGGGGAGCTCCAATTCTGTTTGTGAAAAAGAAGGATGGATCAATGCGCTTATGCATTGATTACCGTGAACTGAATAAGGTAACGATCAAGAATCGTTATCCTTTACCCAGGATCGATGACTTGTTTGATCAACTCCAAGGAGCGAGTTATTTCTCAAAGATTGATTTGAGATCGGGGTATCATCAACTCAAGGTTCGAACTGAAGATGTTCCGAAGACAGCATTTAGAATGAGGTATGGACATTTCGAGTTCTTAGTGATGCCTTTTGGGCTTACTAATGCGCCTGCAGCATTCATGGATCTCATGAATAGAGTCTGCAAGCCGTATTTGGATAAGTTTGTCATTGTTTTTATAGACGACATACTTATCTACTCCCGTAGCCAAGTGGAACATGAAAAGCACCTTCGATGTATCTTAGGACTGCTTCGACAGGAGAAGTTGTATGCCAAATTCTCCAAGTGTGAATTTTGGCTTCGTAAGGTCCAGTTCCTTGGACACGTTGTCAGTAAACAAGGTATTCAAGTAGATCCTGCCAAAGTAGAGGTTGTTATGAATTGGGAAGCACCTAAGACACCTACAGAAATTCGCAGCTTTCTGGGTTTCGCAGGATATTATAGAAGGTTCATCGAGAACTTCTCAAGAATAGCTGCACCATTAACCTCCTTGACCCGCAAGAATGTAAAATTTGTCTGGGGTCCCAAGCAGCAGGAATCTTTCGAGACTCTAAAGCAAAGATTGAGCAATGCTCCGGTTTTATCCTTACCAGAGGGAATTGAAGAGTTTGTTGTATACTGCGATGCTTCACACACTGGCATGGGGTGTGTACTTATGCAGCGGGGCAATGTAATTGCCTATGCATCGCGACAGTTAAAGGTGCACGAAAAGAATTACACCACCCATGATTTGGAATTGGGTGTCGTTGTATTCGCACTAAAATTATGGAGACACTATTTGTATGGAACAAAATGTGTAATCTATTCAGATCACAAAAGTCTCCAACATTTGTTCAACCAGAAAGAGCTCAATATGAGACAACGCCGTTGGATGGAAACTTTAAATGATTATGATTGCGAGATTCACTACCATCCCGGTAAGGCGAATGTGGTCGCAGATGCTCTAAGCCGAAAGGAAAGAGTCAAACCGATTAGGATCAATGCAAAGAGCATTGAATTGAAGAATAGTCTGAATGAAAGACTATTAGCTGCACAAAAAGACGCTGTATTGGAAGTTAATCTTCCCAACGAAAAGTTAGGTGTAACTGTTGAACAGTTAACACCTGGAAAAGATGGAATTCTTAGAATGAACGGTTGAATTTGGGTTCCTATTCAAGGAGGACTTCGGGATGTGATCCTTCAGGAAGCCCACAACTCTAAGTATTCGGTTCACACGGGAGGTGACAAAATGTATCAAGACTTAAAGGCCAATTACTGGTGGATAGGTTTGAAGAAATCTATTGCCACCCATGTAGCTAAGTGCCTGACATGTGCTCAGATTAAGGCTGAACATCAAAAGCCATCAGGTCTTCTACAACAGCCGGAACTTCCCACATGGAAATGGGAAATGGTAACCATGGATTTTATAACCAAGTTACCTAAAACAAGGCACGGAAATGACGCTATATGGGTTATAGTTGATAGACTGACGAAGTCAGCACATTTCTTGCCCATCAAGGAGACTCATAGCTCCGATAAGTTAGCCCAGTTGTATGTTGATAAGATTGTAGCTCTTCATGGAGTACCGGTGGCTATTATCTCTGATAGAGATACTAGATACACCTCTCACTTTTGGAAAAGTTTCCAACAATCTTTGGGCACTCGTTTGAATTTTAGTACTGCTTACCATCCCCAGACTGATGGTCAGAGTGAGCGTACTATTCAAACTTTGGAAGACATGCTTCGTGCATGTGTTATTGATTTGGGTGGTAGTTGGGATGACCACCTGCCATTGATTGAATTCTCCTATAACAATAGTTATCATACCAGCATTCAGGCTGCGCCTTTTGAGGCATTATATGGTAGGAAATGCAGAACGCCTGTCTGTTGGGCAGAAATAGGAGAAGCCCAGATATCAGGACCTGATATAGTCCTTGAAACTACGGACAAGATTGTCCAGATTCGTGATCGCCTAAAAGCTGCCAGGGATAGGCAGAAAAGTTATGCTGATAAGAGGCGAAAGCCTCTCAAGTTTGAAGTAGGCGATAAAGTTTTATTGGAAGTGTCACCTTGAAAAGGTGTGATGCGTTTTGGTAAAAAAGGGCAAGTTGAGCCCTAGATATATAGGACCATTCGAGATCATCGAATGTGTTGGTAGTGTAGGTTATAAGCTAAACTTGCCAGAGGAGCTGAGTGGAATTCATGATGTGTTCCACGTTTGTAATCTCAAGAAATGTTTAGCCGATGAATTTCTAGCAATGTCTCATAAAGACGTGCAAGTTGATAAAAGCTTGAGGTTCATTGAGAAACCTATATCGATCGAGGATCGACAAGTCAAAAAGCTCCGAAGGAAGTATGTACCTATAGTAAAGGTCAAATGGGACGCTCGTAGAGGTCCCGAGTATACGAGGGAAGTTGAGTCCACTATGAGTTAGAAGTACCCTCACTTATTCCAGTAAATCTCGGGGTCGAGATTTCTTTTAAGGGGGTGAGGATGTAACACCACGTAAAAACGTGTCCAATTATACATAGACACGTGTCCTAAACTCCAGTTATGCGAAAGAATGAGTTTAAGGGACTAGAGTTGACGACAAGTGAAAATGTGCAAACGAAAGGACTAAAAGTGTCAACATGCCAAACTTGGGCCTCTGAATGACCACACGTGAAGAAAATATTCTTAAATGGGTGATTGATTGGGTATACGAACCCGTTTGTGAAAATAATCGGAAGATTATAAATTACAAAGGTTAAAAGTGTCAATATGTCAATTCTGACCTCTGAGTGGCCTTTTAACGAAACTGAGGCTTCGTAATATTCAAATATACTCCCGAGAGTATGTGGTAAAAATTTCACATGATTCCGAGATCGTTAAGCATGTTTTCTAAACTTTGGGTTAAAAGCGTCAACTTGATGAAACTTGCATTTATGAAGGAATTTAACAAACCCGAGCCTAACGAAGTTTGTTTATACCTCCTTGGGCCTCAAGAAATTAACTACAAGGGCCTTGATTGCCAAAAATGAAGTTGAAAAGGGGTTTAAACGAGCAGGGACTGAAACTGCAAGTTTGGAAACTTGTTTTGCCAGTTAAGCCGGTCCAGGCGGCCCGCATAAGCCTTCTCTATGGCTTACGCGGCCCGCCTCAGCATGCCCAGATCAGAAAAATGCTGCCAGGTGCGGGTTTGGCCTGTTACACCGCCTTAGCCTAGTTTTTAACGACCTAGGGAGCTGTAAGTCGGTTCAATTTAATAGCTAGGACACCTGGGGTGATCCCAAGGCCTCCTATAACACCTGGAAATGATCAAGATCAATGGAAATCACTATATAAGGAGAGCTAGTCTTGTGTTCCTGGCACATCAATTGCAACAAGCTTCATTAAGGACTTGCTCTGGAGTTCTCAGCAGTAACAAGAGGATTACAAGTGTAGAAAAGATTGCTAGGACCATTAGTAAGCTTCTAATTACTTATTTAGTTGTTTAATTTAGCTTAATTACTTAAAAGTCAAACTTAGTGTTTAATCAGTTTGACTTTCATTTTGATTACATGTGGCTTAACCACTGATCAAATTAAAAGTGGTTATGAAACCACATTAGTATAGGTGATTAACCCCTGAAAGGGTGTCTCCTAATTATCTCGTTTGACTGATTAAATGTCGGGTCAAAGTAGTTTGACAAAAAGTCAAACTGGACAGAAATGACAAAAATGATTTTAATTAATAAACCAGAGGTTCTAAATTACATTTCAACATTCTAATAACTTGGTAATGACTATCTAAACATGTTTTATCAGTCCTAATCCGACAATTAATAGTCTAAGGGCAGATTATAACCGAAAGTCGCAAAAGCTTGACTTTTGCTTTGACTTTCAGTTCTGACCCGTTCAAGCTTAATTCTTCAATGTTTTAAGCTTCCTTAGGACCATATTACATTGTAGTATAACCCTCTGAAGTTATATTGCATGGTGCCTAATCGTTTGTAAGATATGCTCTTGATCGTAATTATGCTCATTAATGCCTAAAACGACCTTTTTACATAAAACTGAGATTTTTAGCAATATGAATGAACTAAAACCTTTGCTACTGATATTTAGACATGTCCCGATAATTCGACATCGGTTTGAGGTCTAGAATGGGAGTTATGCTCAATAGCGTAATTAAGGGACTTTTTAGTAATTAAAAGGCGTAATTAGCATGAAGCTTATCTAAACCCGAATTTTGACACCAAACTCTTTACCTACTGATGTTAAACGATATTTTGGGATTTTTAAAGAATTTTTATTTATTTTTAGGGTGAGCATAACATAGGATTATAGCCTAATTTCGGTAACTACCGATTTTACCCTTTTCATCTATAAAATGAGTTTTACCTAACATTTTAATGCCAAACTTTTTGCTACCAATTCCATATGATAAATATAATATTTTGAACTTTATAAACTGACCAAAATCTCAGATTTCCTATTTTTACCATAATAGCCCTTTAAATCGCATTTTAAGCATTTTTAGCACCTAGTATGGGTCAAAACTATATTTGTCATATAAAACTCAAAACCTACTGATGTTTTAAGCTAATTTACATAATATTACAGTAAGCTAAAGTTTTAAACTCAGAAACCTATTTTAGCCTTTAAAAGCCTATGTAAAATTACCAAATTGCCCCTACGGTGCATAATTGGTTATAAAAGGTATATTTTTCGTATATTAAGTATCTTACTGATATAACTCATTAAAATACATGTTTTTATTAATCTAATCAGACCTGAAACTCAGTTTTATAAATAAACTCTTTTATGAGCATTAAAATTACCAAAATACCCTTATGGGACTTATTTTGGTTTAAATTGCTTTTTGGGCATAAATGTTGATATACTACTGATATATTAACATATTTTGAGCATAATAATGATTAAGACCTGTATTTAATTTATTTGGTTACCCGTTACGCATTTACGTGTTCGGATCGGTTTACGTGACTAGTTTACGTAAAATAGCCAAAACGGGCTTAACCTTGTCATTAAATCCTCATTTTCCCGAATGTGTTTAGTTTACCCATATTATACAAGTATCCAAGCTTGTCGGGTCTAAATCACATTCTATCTCGGTCTCCGCTTAATTTACCGTTTAGGTCCATAAGGTTTCCTTCTAGCTAGCCGGTCTAAGTCCTTGACTTAAATAACAACCTGTTAGCATCCTAATAGATAAATTAAACATTCCATACAGATTAATAGCTTCCCCGAAAAAGTGCCTTTCAAGAGCCTTAGGAATTTACTGCTACCACCAGGTAAATACTTTTAACTTATTTTCCCTATACGAGCTTGGGATACGGTGTATTAATACCGCTTGGTCGGGTATGGGATTATTGTGTCGGATTGTGATTTAATAAATCCGCATAACCCGTTTTAATCTGTATTATTTGATAACATAAACATTTGGGGGTTAACGACCGTATCCTGGATATCCTCGGCTCATTTAATTTATTAATGGCCACGACCTGTGCACGGGGTGCAGGCATGCACCTGACAGATGCAAATGCTAAATATTAAATTACCCACAAGTTGGGGATAACTCCTCTGTGGGTTCTATAAGTGGTGAGTCAGTTAATCATGTCCGGCTTCCAAACCGGCCCCACTTGTATGACAAATATGTAAAGCTGTATACAAGATCTTAATAAAGATTGTCCCAAGTTATAAAGGATTTGTGCCATGTGCATCTAAATCAATTTTCTTAAATATTTGCAAAACGAGTCAGTTAAATTGTATTTACCAGTGTATACTGACGTATTTTCCTAAAGATTGAATTGACAGGTACTTATCGAAATAGGCTGGAGCTATAGGGTGTTGTAGAGGATCTTGCAAATCCCATAGATGCCCGGATTCTGTAGTTTATGTTTCTTTGTACTTTATGATCCGCCTGTGGATCTTATTACATTCCAGTCTGTATTATTCATGTACTCGAACATCGACAGACAGTATGGTTTGTAATAGTTTATTTACCAGCCTTCCGCTGTGCTATATTATTGTGTGTGTTGACAATCATGATATCAACTACGTCACGATACTCCCCGCCGGGCCCACCGGTAACGCGTGGAATATTGGGGTGTGACAGTTGTTTATTTGTGGGATATCATGGGACACAAATGAAGTGCGTCTAAAAGAGTATTTCAGTAGCTATGGCCAGTTTTTGGAGGTTGTGATCATGAAGGATCACATCACTGGCTGGGCTCGCGTTAAACGCGGTTTTAAAAAAGAAAATGGGCATTACCAGTTATTATATTAGGTTTAACTTTTGCTCTGGTTCAGAATACGCAGATTTTAAGATTTGGGAGGATCTAAAAGGTTATTGAAGGCTTTAATCGGAAATTTGTGTTTGGCTGTGGTTGGTTTAAATGGACGGTTGTTACACGGAGGCTGTGATGAGTTATCAAAATAAAGCGAATTTGTCGCCATGGCGTAGCGGATATGGAGGATGGTAGGTTAGCACCTACAACCCCTATTGCAGCCTTGGTGGCTTCTGGCTTGGTCCTTTCGTTTTCTCTTAACCTGATTAATCTGTTGACTGTTGCCTTTGCTATTTTAGTTGGCGATGATGTTCTAGGTCAGATCATTGTTTGACGTGGCATCATAGAGGATGGCAGGTGCATTTTTATATGCTTGCAACCTATGGTGCAGCCATGATAGCTTGAGACCTTTGTCTGAGCCTTACCGTGCTGGTATTCATCGACGGTATTCATGCTTGATTCCGATAAACCCATCAGTTATATACTATTTCGTTTTCTTTGATTTGATTTTCAGTTTCAATGTTTTTGTTAGATTGTTCATTTCTTAGAGATGTGTATGTGGTTGATGTTGAACAAAATAAAGCCAATATGTCACCATGGCGTGGCAGATATGGAGGATGGCAGGTTAGCACCTACAACCCCTATTGCAGCCTTGGTGGCTTCTGGCTTGGTCCTTTTGTTTTCTCTTAACCTGATTAATCTGTTGACTGTTGCCTTTGCTATTTTAGTTGGTGATGATGTTCTAGGTCAGATCATTATTTGACGTTGCATCATAGAGGATGGCAGGTGCATTTTTATATGCTTGCAACCTATGGTGCAGCCATGATAGCTTGAGACCTTTGTCTGAGCCTTACCGTGCTGGTATTCATCGACGGTATTCATGCTTGATTCCGATAAACCCATCAGTTATATACTATTTTGTTTTCTTTGATTTGATTTTCAGTTTCAATGTTTTTGTTTGATTGTTCATTTCTTAGAGTTATGTATGTGGTTGATGTTGAACAATTTTTTTTATGTTTTTTCGTTTTAAATTCTTTGTCCATTTATTGTGAGTTGTTGATGTTACTGATTTTCATAGCCGATTAGGGTTTTAATTCATTTGTACAGTTTCTTTTTCATGGTCTCTAATTGTCCATTTTGATGTTTGGGTTTTTTTTTTTAGGGTTTTAAAATCTTTGTTCATGTATTGTTATTTGTTGATGTTACTGTTGTTTGTAGCCTATTAGGTGTTTAATTCCTTTGTACTTTTTTATTTCATAGGGTCTGTAATAGTCAATGGTTTTGTTGATGGAGTGTATGTAATGTTGTCGAGGTGTCAGTGATGTTGTCGAGGAGTGTCAGTAAATGCTAATTGATATCATTTCCTTACACTCCTCAGCAATGTCACCGACCCCTCTTAAAAATTCCATCAAAACTCTCTCACTGGTTGCTTCTACAACAGAAGGTTTGTTTTTGTTACCTGAACCTGTATCATCTCAACTGTGTTGACTGACCCTGTATGTGTTGTTACATCAAGATTCAATTAGGATTTTTTGTTTTTGAAAATTGATCGATTCAGTTTTGATCACCACAGATGTTTTTTTCATGTGATGATATGATGGCTAGAGCTGATGTGTTGTTGCAACATGACATAATCGTTGCTGGCTGCCGTTCGCGGCTGTTCTAAGTTATTGTTCTTTGTTGATCAGAGGTTTTTGTTGATTTTTGTTTCAAACAAAATAAAGTTTTTGATTTTTATTGATTTCTGTAGATCCGACCATATTTATCGCAGTTACTAATTTTTGTTGATTTTTTTTTCATGTGAATCCCTAACTCCGTCATAACGAGCGGAATCCCACCATTCGTCAAACAACAGAGGTTAGTTAAATCTTATACTTTTTATTATTTTTTTAAAGTTTATCATATATAATTTTATTTATGCTTTCTGTTTAGTTTTTTTTATTAATAATATATTCTGAATGTTTTTTGTGTTATGGTTTTTTTTAATTAATAATATATTTAATTGATTTTAATTGATATTGTTTGTTTTTTGATATATGTAGTCTACCTTATGCCTTATCTTATTCTTATTAAATTAACAGTGTTTTGAAAAATAGTATAATTTGATTTTTCAGTTATCATTTTTTCAATTTTGCTTTAAAAATATCTTTAATTTCTTTTTAAAAATGTCTTTCTTCTATAAACAGATTAATGTTTTTAACTTAATTTATGGAATTTAGTTTCTTTTTAAAAACGTTTTTTTTTTCTATAAACAGAGTAATTTTTTTATGCTTAATTTATCAATTTGATATTATAAGTATGTTTCTGTAATTAGACATTTTTTCTATAATTAGGTTGCCTTTATATTTTTTAAAAAATTTAGTTACTTCCTATGTAGTTATGGTTCCAAACAACTCTTCAACTTCACTCCAATCTTCTTCCAAGAATACTATCGGTGGATCTACATATATAGATGCTTTTACATTCTTCACCGTCTTCATCTACATCTACTTTTTCTTGAATCGATTTCTGAATTTCACATATCCCTCTACAAATCTGTAAGTTGTTTTTCTTAAATTTCTTCTTTAATCATTATTCATGTGTTTCTCCTTTTATTTAATGTGTTTAAACTATGTTTTTGTTTATTTAACCCTAAATCCCATTGGTATTTAAAAATATGTTCATTTTTGCGTTTTAAGATTATGGTTTTGTTAACGAATACGTTGTTTCTGCAAAACCCAAAACCGATTTTCATTCAGAATACTTTTTATTTATAATGTATATTTATTCTATAAAGTTTAGACGAAACCCTAGGTCCGATTGTTATGAATATCTTTCTTAAGTTCTATTTCAATTTATGTAAAATAACTTTTATTGGATTGGGATTGTTAATAAGTTTGTGAATGTCATTCAAAAGCATAAATCCCAATGGCATTTTAAAATATGTTGATTAAGGGGTTTTAAGATTATGGTTTTCTTATACAATATGATGTTTATGCAAAACCCTAAAACCGATTTTGATGCAGATTATGATGTATATAGGAAACCCTGATTCCGATTGTTATTGGATATATTTTTTTTATGAATTTTTTATTTTGATATGATTCCGTTTATATGTTTTTATAGTCTGATTTATTGATTAAGTTTATGTTATACAAACCCTGATTCTGATTGTCATGGAAATTCTTATGATTTTGTTTTTATATCACATGTTTATGTAATCTATCAACTGTTGAGGTCACTTTATCTATATTTGATTATAGGATAATAGTATTATATATTTTAAGGGGTTTTAAATTTTCTTAATTGCCAGTGTAAATTAGTTGGCTACACGATTTTTTATTATGATGTATCATAATGGTTATATCATCGGTTGCCTCCATTTATTATAGATTTTGGAATAAAAGATACTTTTGATGAGGTTTGTTATATATGGATTGTTATTATAACATGTCGTTCACATTGTTTTTTATGTTGTTATTTATAATTTTTTAATAATTCATCTGATGTGGTTTATTTATGTAACCTGTTTTTGTAGGTATTTCATATGGCAGAAAGTTCATCAAGGTATTTTTTGTTCATTTTGTTAGTTTATGTAACATTTCATATGTAGTATCTGTGTTTTTTTTTTCATGTTTTTGTTTTTTTTTTCTCACACTAATATTAACATCTTACACTTTATTAACATCGAAATTTTTAAATCAGTTTCAGAGGACCCTGGTTCTGTAGGCTAATGAATGTAGCATATAAAGTTATTCTGGTAAATGATAAATTATTACATAAGTTATTTTTGTTCTTTTATTTTCTTATTATTAAATACAGTTTATTATTATTGCATAGTTTATATATTTTCACTGTAATTATAATTAATTTTTCAATTGTTTGTTTTGTTAGTCCATTCCAGATGACGCTGCGGTCAAACTATGGGGTGTAGATAAAGGCCCTACAAATGTTATTATACACATTGAAGATGGCTGATTATTTAATGTTTCTTTAAGCGCTGCTAAAGGAAAGTTATTATTTTTTCATGGTTGGTCCAATGTTGTAGAACATTTGCGACTAACCAAAGGCTGTTTGGTAGTATTTAATCCTGTAGATTCTACTACGTTTAAATTAACATATTTCGTTGATGGGGTTAGTCGTGGCTCTTTCTTGACTTATCTGCTCCCTCCATCATCTCATTTTTATGTAAGATAAATTCTATTTTTTATTTATCTTAATGTGTTGATGTATTACTTTACTTATATTAAAACTAATTTGTTTTTTTCCCTTTTTTATCATTCTCACAGGTCATTCCTGAATGTATCCTGCCAAAAAATTATGATTCTTCATCAAATGATGTAATCTCTACTGTAATGTTAGATAACAAAACGTTTAACGTTGCCATTGAAACGTCTGACGGTAAAGTCGGTTTTACCGTTGGTATTGACGTAATTGTCAGTCAGTTACAGTTGAAGGCTGGTTGTTTTTTGTTATTTACAAAAGCTTTTGGTAATTTTTTCCATTTAAAATTTTTTGCAAAAAACGGTGTTGAAATGAATTTTCCTAATGTAGATGTTGATGAGGTAAGTTACATTTTGGTACTTAAATATATATTTTATATATGTTAATGTAATACATGTTATATATTTAATTTGCAGGCTGACGTTGCTCCTATCGATGCTGAAAATGAAGTTGATGAACAAATACCTGGTGGTGTTCGTCGTTTTGTTCGTATGGCTTGTGAACGTTATTTTGTAAGTTTTAATATCATTTTACAAACCGCTGAAAAACAAGTGTTACAATTTTTAGTTACTTAATAAACATTCTTCTTTTAGTTTCATATTTATTATTAATTTTATTTTTACAACAATACAGAGGATTCCTGATCCTGTATCACGGATGGCTAGAGTTGATGAAGGTTTAAAAGATATCCCCGTTAGGCTTATGCATCTAGATCCCCCACAGCAATTTACTAACGGTACCAGACGTGAAAGAAAAAGCGACGGAGGTTTTCGATACGCGTTAACCAGGTGGAAGAAGTTTATGAAAGCAGCTCGAATTAACCTCCGTGACAGGGTTCATTATTCTTTTGATGAAAATGACCAGGTGTTGAGTGTTGAACTGGTTGTAACTTACGTTAGGCGTAGTCATTAGTTATATGACATTCAGGTCATGTTTTTTGTCTTTCATATGGTAGATATTAACTTTTTATATGGTTTTGTTGGTTTTTGACATTCGTTATGGTTTTCAATTTCAATTTATTACATTTTTTGTATCTCTTAACTGTGCTTATAACCGCTCATTTGTCATGAGTTGAAAGTTTAATCTATCTGTTAACTATTCATTTCTTAAATTATATAAATCCTTAACTGATGCTAATGATATTACTAATTTCTTCAAAAAGTATAATAAACACATTTTTATGTTAATCAATTAAGCATTTAACATGATTTAAAACCATCCGGATCCCATTCTTTCTTTTATCTTTCTCTTTTAGTATAGTGTTGTTATTATTATAAGATAGTATTCTGAACCTTTGCAAGTTTTTAATCATAAAAATTTTGTTCTTACTTCACACCTAATGATAAAATCCACTTTGTTAATAATTTATGTAATGTCTGTTTATTTGCATTAGTTTTATTGATACACTTATGATTTATGTAATTTAAGTGTAGTTTACAAGGAAGTTATTCCCGGCATTTGAAAAGTTTTCTGTTTTTTTTCTTCCAATGTATGTATCTGCACACAATATTTCATTTCAAAGTAAATAATATGGTTTTGCATGAAGCCGCGCATCGCGCGGGCATTAACCTAATTTTTCTCCATATTTTGCTCTCCTCAACAATTAATTACCATTTATATAAAAAAAATGGATAATGGGGTTTATGAACTTACCTATTAATTCACTACGATCCAACTAAAACAAAGATTACTGAAGGTAACTAAATTCTTTCTCTATGGGTCCAAAATGCAAGTTTACGGATTAATTTTCATTTCATTTCCATTTTTCAAAAATGAATTGTAATGTTCGAAATTAAAAAACGGACATTTATTTAAACTAAATGTACAGAATGTTTGTTTTATTGATTTGGATCTGCATACGCTTGATTGACTTATTATTATTTACATATATATGTAGTTTACTATTTTACATGTATGTAAATTATGTTTTACACATATGTAACTTATGATATATAATTCAATTACTTATATGTAATTCCCTTCTCTTTTTAACATATATAGTTATAAACATATGTATAAGTCTCCTATTTAATTTATGTATATAACAGTTACACATATGCAATTATTTTTTTTACATACATACATGTATTTGTCTTATTTAGATATATGTTAATTCAAAATTTTATATACATTTAAACATTTACATATGTGTAGCTTATAATTTGTAGAGTTTCATATATGTAAATCCACAAAATGAAACTTACGTTACATATTTTAATTTGTGTTAATTTAATATTCATAAAAAGCAAATAATAGTGCTATATAAAGTTTGTGTATATGATTAAGGAGGAAAAGTAGTACGTAGATATACAAAGTTTGGATATAGTATTGAGAGGAAAAATCGAGATATATGTTGCTTTTACCAAATTCAAAGAATGTTCTGTTAGTATTATACCCTTGCATCGTTTAAAATTACCTCTTTTATTTCCTTTTAATTACAATTATACACTGATTTATTTTTAACCATTGATTAATAGATCAAGGGCTCTAGAGAGTTCTTAAGAGTTCTGTATGAAATATGAGTTCTGCATTGAACCCAACCCTATATATATATATATATATATATATAGGGGGCTGCTAGAATGAAAACCACCCCGAGTTGTAAGAACCGCGAGAACCACACCATCCGGGTCGCCTTTTACCATGATTTTTTTTTACAACTAGATGTATATATTATAAACACATCCGTAAAAAAAAAATTAAACGCCCCCCCCCCCCCCCGAGGGGGTAGTTTTTTACACCACAAGTTTGGTGTTTTTATTTTTTTTTTCTTTTTTTTTCACCAAACTTGTGGCGTAAAAAACTAACTACCCCCTCGGGGGGGGGGGGGGCGTTAAAATTTTTTTTTTACGGATGTGTTTATAATATACACATCTAGTTGTAAAAAAAATCATGGTAAACGGCGACCCGGATGGTGTGGTTCTCGCGGTTCTTACAACTCAGGGTGGTTTTCATTCTAGCGGCTCCTTATATATATATATATATATATATATATAGGGGATGGATCATAAGAAAACTATTTTAAATAAGAAAATCAAAAAACTATTTAAAAAAGCCAAAAAAACATACCAATTTTTTTTACATTTTTTTATAAAAAAATCGCTATTTTTATATATGAAAAAAAAATAAAAAAAATAAAATTTGTACTGCACATGTGCACTAATACGAAAAGCCTAAACCACTTAACCCACCCCCCATCAACACCCCCCAAAAACCAAAACCCCTCCACCCCCACCCCCCAAAAACTAAATTCACCCTCTCACCAAAAGCCTAAACTCTCCACCACCAAAAACCTAACCCCCCCCCCCTCCCGAAAACCTAAAACTAAACCCTAAACATAAACCTGAAAAGAAAACCTAACCCCCTAAAGCTCTAAAAAATCTAACCCTAAAAGCTAAACTAGACTCAAAAAGCCAATTTTAAGCATGTAATGCACATGTGTAGTATACATATAATGCACATGTGTAGTACAAGTTTTTTTTTTTTTTTGAAATTTTTAAAATGTAAAAAATAGCGATTTTTTTATATAAAATTGTAAAAAAAATATTGTATGTTTTTTAGCTTTTTTTAGGTTTTTTTAGTTGGTTTTCTAGTTTTCTCATTTATATGTAGTTTTCTCATGATCCTCTCCCTATATATATATATATATATTAAAATAATCTTATATTCATGATTATATCAATTCGATATTATTAATAATTAATATTAGTTATCTACTTAGGCTAGGGAGTGTGGCTTCGCGCGCCCCCGCCACCTCATGAAGTTTAGCGCCCTTTGGCGCCCTAAACCACTCCGCCTCCGTTAAAGGGGGCGCTATCCTTGGCTTCCCCCAAAGGAATAGCGCGCATGAGAGGAAGATATCAAGGGGCCCAACCTTCATCAACCAAACAGATTTTTTTATTTATCTTTTTTAATATAGTTAAAAGGGGCTTTATAAGGGGCGTTATTCTAAACCGTGTAAGTTACCGATAAAGCCCCCTGTTTATGTATCGCCTACATACCGCTTACGTGGCTTAATAAAGCCCATAAGGCTTTAAAATCACACCCTCTAATCTTACCTTTACTTTAATAAAAAACAAATTTATCAAAAGAAGATAGAAGATAGGATAACAAAATAATTTATATACTACTTATAGTGTAAAAATATATATAAAGAGTTATATATATTTAAAATATATATATGTTCTTAAATCAAGAACAAATTCTATTCCATCTACTTTGAAAAACACTTTCCAAAATAAGAAAATATTAATTTTGAAATAAAATCCTTAAACGCATTATTTAAAATGAATAATGTCATATTTTCTTTAGTTTTGTATGTATAGTTCCTATAAGGGTTATATGTATTTATATCAAAATTTATATTTATTATTTGTGATACAAGAAACAATATGAAATATAAAAAAAATTCGAAATTTATGACAATTTTGTTCCTCGAACACAACCAACCTCAACAATAACATATTTATTTTAAAAATATCATTCAAGTTTATAAAGATGGAAAGCACATTTTTTCCGAAGAACTCGATCAATTCCATGATCATTTAAAGGTCTTTCATTTTCTATCGTCAAACCCATTTAATACATGGGTTTAAAACCTACTAATTTAAAATAAGAATCAAGGACTAATGGACTATTTCTTCGTATAAATTGTTTGATTGTAGATATTATTATCACAACCCTCGACCCCACCCTAGGAGCGAAAGCCGTGAACAAGTCAAGTGGTAGCGGTGTTTATTAAATACGCAACGGAAAATTTTTTCATCAGGATCGTAGTTAGAAAATAATTTAAGAGTTTGTAAAATACCAAACTTTTAATATTAAACAAATGGGCTCAAACCCGTATTTCATTCAAATGCTTTTATAGGGATAAACCCTAATAAATAAAATATAAATTTCTTCTTTTATTCAGGCAGTTATAGCCACTCTATTTAAGCCTTCAGTGCTCCATAGCATGCTTCTATTATCTTACAGCAAGTTACCTGAAACGTGTGACAACCCTCATAATTCCATGTATCCGTACAATTTATTAATGATAAATAGAGTGCTTGATGACTGTGCTGAATCACTTAACTGCTTTCTGATTTCTGTGTTATACTTACATGTGCTTGTTAACATACCAGTAGTGTACATAAAAGTTACTAAATAGTCCGGTATGCTTTCCTGAGTGTTGAGAATTAAAAGTGTTACAAAAAATATATATATATAGGACACTTTACGGATTGATTAAGCACTTTAATGAACCGGTATCAAACCAAACAACCGGACTTTACCGGAACACAAAAATATTATCAAACACATTGTTTTTATTTTTCTAAGCTAGTTAAGGTCCCCGAACACCCTAACACACTATATATTTAATAACACACCATAATGCACTAACTAAACACTTGATTTCTAACTAGATTAGTAACTAAACAATTGAAACCCAACTAGACCAACCCCCCCCCCCAACCGGTTATGGACATGTGGGGCCACCCCATGATTTTATCTAATTGTTTAAGGGATTGTGTTGGCTCATTTGAAACATATTACACAAGGGATAATGAAGGATTAGGAGTTTATAAGTTTAACTTGAAGTCATAAGCTCATTCATCACTCCACACTCAAATTCCTCTCTCCTATCTTCCTTGTTTCGGCTGTAAGCCACCACCACCCTCACCATCACCTTCAAGTCTTCATCATTCAGTCTTTAGTGATCCATAGGTGTCATAGTGCATACAACCAAGCTCGGTGTGTTCGGAAGTTGAAGGACCACTCTCATCCTCTTTTATCCACCACATTTCTTCACTTGAACTTCCGTAGTCTTGAACTAATGGTAAGAACTTAGATCCTTGCATATTACATGTGGTTTAAGTGGTTAAAGTAGGTTACTTGATGATAAACTTAAATAACACTAAGAAACTTGAACTTGAAACATGAACATAGGCTAAAGTTATGAAGAAATCATGTTGTTTAGTGTTGATATGCTTGTTGATCATTGTTTGTTAGTAGAAATGATGTGAGTCACCATGTAGTCTTGCTAGATCATGATAAAAAAACATGATCTAGCAAGATGAGAAAGTAAAAATGTTGTAGGATGATGGAATCATCCACACATAAACTATGAACTTGAATGAATGAATATTTTCTTGAAAAATAAAGATCAAAGTAGATTATAATTATGTAGATCTAAAGATCTATGAGTGGTTTTTCGAAAGAACCAAGTGAAAAATATAAGTTTCATTAAAACTTGGATCTTACATAAACTAATCACATTTTTGGTGGATAAACAAGTGTAGAAACACTTGTATGACAAGAAAATTTCATGAAGAAATATTTTTAGAAAATAAGATTGGAAGTTGTAAACACACAAACTCTTTAAAAATAAAGTTTTTAAAGAACTAATCACATTTTAAAAGGTAACAAGACTTACTAAGGACACTAGTAAGTTACTACATATTTTATAAATTTTCAACTTCATGAGTTTATAGTTTATGCTTGTTTTTGACAAGTTTGGTAAGTAGAGGCTGTATATTGTTGAATGAGAATTTGTTTGAATGAATTTTTGAAAAGAAAATGATATGCTAGTAAGCATGGACACCTTCATTTACAAATGAAACTCTGGCGAAATTTTTCTAAAATTTCAACACTTAGAAAATATTATTCTAGCAAGTGTTTACAAACGTATTTTTAACATTGTTTTCAAAATAAACACCGCCATGATTTTTATTACAAAATACTAAGTGTCGGAGGTTGATTTTCGTAAATAAAAATTTGATATATATATATTTAGAATATATATATATACATATATATATATATATATATATCTTATATTAGAACACTTGTGTGGATACTTGTTTATTTGTGAGATAGTTATATTATTTTAGGGTAAAATAATGTGACATAGCGATATAACTTGACAGTTGAATTGTGTGGTATGTGGTAGAAAGTAATGAGTAAATAAATAGTGCGTAGGACACGTGTTATGTATGAAAAACTGATTGTTATGTGTACCTTATTAGGACGTGCTTGATTTTCTGATTTACTTGAGTAATTAATCTAACCGAGCAAACCGAGGTGAGTTCACACACTTTCTAAGGCATGGGATTCCCGGTGGTTGGGAATCGGTTAAAGAATTTAAAACGGAATCTACATATCCTCCTTGGGTAGGATATGTACGGCCATCCTCCATAAGTAGGATGCCAATATTAATCCTGCGCATTCTCCTTGGGTAGAATACGTACGTTCGTCCTCCTTGGGTAGGACAACAACCTTAAAACATACTAGACAAAACTCTATCATGAAGTCCCTCAATTTATATCGACTTAATCGCCGAGGCCAATGGCGAGCGGGTCATTAGTTAATAGCGCTATTAGGTTTAACAAACCTCACACCGTGCCAGTCGGACGGACGTGTACTAATGGTGTAACATCCCGAAAATACAAAACTCTTAAATTCCAATCATATTACTAATAAATTAGTAAAATAAAATAACTAGAGATGGGACTAGCCTAGTTAGTTAATTACTTATGAGTAGTAAGAGTTAAAACAAGTGAAAAACTAAAGTTGAAGGGCCAACTGTGTTTAAATGTAAACTAATAATAGTAAAACAAGAAAATTTAACTCACAACACAATTGTTTTGTGTTGCTGAGATCGACCAGGAGACAGGGGCGAACCCAAGCTCCCCTTCAAACCCTAGACTCTCTTAAATCCTATAAATTGAAGGTCAAGATCTGTCCCAAATCGAAATTAGAGCAAAGATTAGTGATCCTCACTGCAAGAGGGTTATAAGGTATGTAAAATTTGGTGAAGTTTCTCTACTCGAAATTCTCACGAATTTGGGAAATCTGAAATTTGATATTGTATGTTTGTTATTTGGATAGATTAGGAACACTATAGTGTCTAGGGACAAACCCTAGACAAACACAAGTTGAAATCATGTGTAATTTAGCAAAATCCATGAACACCCTTGTAGGTGATTAGTGGGTTATTTATAATTTGATAAAAACACTAGGAAATTGGATGTTGATCTAGTGTAATTCGACAATTGTGAAGTGACTTCAGAATTTTAGATGCTAATAATTTTATAAAATGGGTTGATTGATGTGAAATTCGGGCTAAATGATAAGCTAGGGACTTGCTATGTAATCATGTAAAAGATTGCCCATAAAGTGTTTGTGAAAATGCCTCAAAGAAGGCTTAAAACTGAAATTTGAAGTTTAAACGCATAATTAAGATGTTTCGGTGTATTATGCGATAGATGGTTTAAAAAGAGTTCTAAACATATTATGATTGAACTCTATAGGAAAGGACGTCGGAGCGTCAAGTGGGCAAACAAAAACAAGTGGCGATTTGCGTTTGAAGGGCTTACTTTGAAGGTATGTAACTTGATCCGTTACATTAAACGAATTATTGTCAAATTATGCATAGTTGCGTTGTAGACTAGAAGTTATGTTGATTTTAGTAATCATAATCGTTATTGGAATTAATAGAGTTAGAATGGATAAAGAACCGCTTGGTAGTCATCACATTGGAGTTTCCACAAGATGAGCCAACAGGTCAAACAATGGTGTAAATTGTAGAATTTGTGTTCTAATTAGTTAGCAATGGCGATATCGATCACAAGAGCGTTAAACCATGAAATTGGTAATGAAGTGCAAGTGATGCTAAGCCTGGATGATGGGTATAAGGCGCCATAGACTTACTAGTGAAATATAGTAAAATAGATAAAGTTAGAATGGGTCAAATGATAGTATAGTGGCTTTTGGCCGTAGTAATCGGCGAGTCAAATTTTGGTATGATAGTCGTAAGGGATATGTCCGTAATGAACTTACAAACATACAAGAAAAAGAATCGCCTAAAACGACATATGGATTAGGGCGAAATCAACAAAATAGTCAAATGGCAAAGTTACAGAGTCCACCGTAAATTACGGTCTCCACCGTAATTTACGGTAGACAACAAAACGTTACGGTGGTTCACTACTGTCTTACGGCAGACCAGAATCATTCAGAGTCTACCATAACTTATGGTAGATACCGTAAGTTACGGTAGAGCCCAGAAAACCTTGAATTTATTTCTTTTTCACATTTAAATGTCAGAACTTGTTTTTATGTACTATATTAAGTTTAAAACTAATGTTTTTAGTGGTTATGACCCTAGGTGGCGATGAGGATCTTACGGATGGCGGTCAAGCTAGATGTTGAAGAACGAACACTCACTTTTGAGCTTCCGCGTTTTATTAACTTTGATAAACAATGTTTTGGAATGTAAACTCTTGTTAAACAACTTATGAATTTCTGAATTAGTCGGTGGTTGACTAATGTGTGGATTACTTTTGAACTATGTTTTGGAATTTAAGTTTTAATTAGACACCCTTTAGTTTAAATCGCTCAAATTTTTAATGAATTCAAGTAGTAATTAGACGGGTGTTACAAGTTGGTAATCAGAGCTTAAGGTTGTCAACAAAGTGTTTGGTTCAAGCTTGATCGATCGTTCGGTAAGGAATTAACTTATTATGTTAAGTAGATTATACCCTGTGTAAGAAATGAGATGTGAATTGATGTGCATGGGAAGAGTATGTAAATTCACTCAAACCCGGAAAGTGCACTAAAAGTGAACGGTTAAAGCAAGTAAGGAACTTGGCTAAACCGAAACAAATAAAGTTATGTTATAAATGAAATGTTTAACGTTTAATGTAAACATTTCAGTTTCAAGATGTCGGAAAGAAATGATGATGATCCGGTGCAGACAAGCACCGAACAAATGAAAGAGATTATTGCCGAAGAAGTGGGGAAGGCAATTGAAGGTAGTCTATCCAGGTTTATAGAAAAAATACAAAACACGGTGTTATCATTAGTTGAAGAACGGGTCAAAAGGTTGGAAGATAGTGTCAACCTTATAAAAGAAAAATCGGGAGAACGCAAAGGGTGTTCGTACAAAGAATTCATGGCGTGTAAACCGCCAATCTATAACGGAGAGGTTGACCCCATAATTTGCCAAAGATGGTTGGGCGACATTGAAGGGATGTTTGAAAGGACCCATTGTGATGAAAGCGACTTTGTTGCTTACGGAACGGGTCAGTTGAGAGGTCAAGCCAAGGATTGGTGGGACAACAAAAAGAATGAAATAGGAGCCGAAGTGGTGAAAACCATGATATGGGAGGAGTTTAAGACACGGTTTCTTAAACATCATAGCCCCAAGGCGGTCATTAATAGAATCAAGGAAGAGTTCATGCAACTGAGGCACAAGGGCGAGACCATAGACAAGATTACGGCGATGTTTATGGATAAGATGAAGTTTAGTAGTGAGTTGGTAACGAATGAAGAACAGAAAATATACTACCACTATAACATGTTGAGCGCTGAATATAGGGAGTTTATGACGCCTTCAAAATACGAGACCCTTACCGAAATCATAAACGTTGCTCAGGAACGAGAAATCGAGTTGAAGAAACAAGTTGAAAGGGCTGAGCGAAGGGCGCAAGATGTGAACCCAAGCCCTACAAAGAAAGCCCGAACTGGAGAGTCGGGAAAGAAAGTGGATGCTAAAGGCGGGTCGCCAAGCTGCAAAGTATGTGGAAAAGGACACAAGGGAGAGTGTCGGTTCAAAGACAAGCTGTGCCCAATATGCAGTAAAACGGGGCACACGGCGTCTCTATGCCCGGGTAAAGTTTCAGTTTTTTACAAATGCTATCAGCCCGGTCACAAAAGTCTGAATGCCCGGAGTTGGTTGGGAAAAGAGACACAAAGGAGTCTCCAACGGAAGCTCCAAAGGCAAAGGCTAGATCCTTCCAACTTATTGCGGCTGAAGCAAAAACAGAACCCGATGTGGTCTCAGGTATATTCACGATTAACTCAATTCCTGCACGTGTATTATGTGATACGGGTGCGAATAAATCCTTCATTTCGTATGGATTTATTCGACATCCTTCATTTGTATTTACAAAGTTATCTGTGCCCTTAGAAGTTGAAATAGGGGACAACAGAAGCTTCATAGTTTGTGATATTTGTCGAAGTTGTAAATTAAACATTGATGATGAAGAATACTTAATAGAACTAATCCCGATGTCAATGGGGGAATTTCAAGTAGTTGTTGGGATGGATTGGCTGTCTCAGCACCACGCGAAGGTCGTGTGTTTCCGTAAAGAGATAAAGCTAACATCTCCTAGCAGAAAGCACGTTACAATTTATGGCGAAAAGGGAGGCAATCCTATAATATGCTCAATGATGAAAGCTCACAAGCTCATGAAGCATGGATGTAAAGCGTTTATGATATACGCAAATGAGCCCGAGAAAGAACTACCGAAGATTGGAGACGTACCCGTGGTATGTGATTTTGAAGACGTATTTCCAGGTGATTTACCAGGAATGCCGCCCGAGCGAGAGGTAGAGTTTGGAATCGAATTGATTCTGGGTGCGAAGCCCGTAGCTAAAGCGCCATACCAACTCGCGCCGTCGGAATTACAAGAGTTGATGTCACAAATTCAAGACCTGCTTGACAAAGGATTCATAAGGCCGAGTGTGTCTCCTTGGGGCGCACCGGTAGTGTTTGTGAAAAAGAAAGACGGAAGCATGCGCATGTGTATCGATTACCGGGAGTTAAACAAACTCACGGTAAAGAACCGATACCCGCTTCCGAGAATAGATGATCTATTCGACCAATTACAGGGTGCGAATTGGTTTTCAAAGATTGACCTTAGATCGGGGTATCACCAACTAAAGGTCAAAAAGGAAGATGTGCCGAAGACGACTTTCCGCACGCGATACGGACATTACGAGTTCCTCGTGATGTCATTTGGGCTGACAAATGCACCCGCGGCTTTCATGGACCTCATGAACCAGGTTTGCAAGCCAATGCTAGACAAATCGGTCATCGTGTTTATCGATGATGTTTTGGTGTATTCGAAAAGTGAAGCTGAGCATGCACACCACTTACAAGAGGTGTTAGAAACACTTAGACGAGAAAGACTGTAAGCAAAATTTTCTAAGTGTGCCTTTTGGTTATGAGAGGTGCAATTCCTCGGCCACATCATAAGTGCCGATGGAGTGTTGGTAGATCCGTCAAAGATTGAGGCCGTGTCGAAATGGAATCCCCCGAAGAACCCTTCGGAAATTAGAAGTTTCCTAGGACTTGCGGGGTATTACAGGAGATTCATCAAAGATTTCTCCAAGATTGCGTCGTCGCCACTAACAAAATTAACCCGGAAAGAGGAGAAGTTCATTTGGGGTGTTGAACAAGAAAGGGCGTTTCAGACACTAAAAGAGAAGTTAACTCAAGCTCCGGTATTAACGTTGCCGGACGGAGTTGAAGACTTAGTGGTTTACTCAGATGCTTCATTGTCAGGGCTCGGATGTATTTTGATGCAACGGGGCAAGGTCATAGCTTATGCCTCGAGGAAATTGAAAATACATGAAGAGAAATATCCCACGCGCGATCTTGAATTGGCTGCGGTGGTATTTGCATTAAAAATATGGAGGCACTATTTATATGGAGTGAAGTGCACCATATTCACCGACCATAAAAGCTTAAAGTATTTCTTCGATCAGAAGGAGTTAAATATGCGTTAGAGACGATGGTCGGAAACGATGAAGGATTTCGATTGCGAAATACACTACCACCCCGGAAAGGCGAATGTGGTGGCAGATGCTTTGAGCAGAAAAGCGGACTATATCCCAATACGAGTAAGATCAATGCAACTCGTGGTGACCTCGGGTATACTCGAACGTATCCGAGAGGCGCAAGTAGAAGCAGTGTAAGAAGAGAACTGGAAAAGGAAAGTATTGTTGGCCAAGTTAAGGATCTCGAAGAAGGCCACCACGGTTTGAAAACACGTTTCAACAGAATTCAGGTTCCTAACACATGTGGAGTTAAAAATCTTCTACTTGACGAAGCTCACAAGTCCCGTTATTCCATTCATCCGGGAGCGACCAAGATGTATAATGACTTAAAACTAAACTATTGGTGGCCCGGAATGAAAAGGGATGTGGTGAAGTATGTAGAGAAGTGCTTGACTTGTTTACAAGTCAAGGCGGAACACCAGAAACCTTATGAGAAACTGCATCCGTTAGAAATCCCAGTTTGGAAATGGGAACATATCACTATGGACCTATTGACCAAACTACCTAAAATGATTCAGGGATTCAACGCCATATGGGTGATTGTGGATAGATTGACGAAGAGTGCACACTTTATTCCTATACGCGAAACATATACTTCGGAAAAGATGTCCGAGGTGTATACAAATGAAATAGTGGCACGACACGGAGTACCGATATCTATTGTGTCGGACAGAGATACCCGGTTTACTTCAAACTTTTGGCGAGATTTTCAAGAACAAATGGGAACAAAACATTTCATTAGCACCGCCTACCATCCCCAGACGGATGGGTAGAGTGAAAGAACAATACAAACGCTAGAAGATATGTTGCAGGCATGTATCATCGACTTCGGTGGAAGTTGGGATGTTTATCTACCTTTGGCCGAATTCTCTTACAACAATAGTTACCATTCAAGTATTGGCATGGCACCTTACGAGATGCTATATGGTAGGAAATGCAGAACCCCGGTGTGTTGGGGTGAAGTAGGACCACGTGAATTGGCACATACAGACATAATTCAAGCCACTAATGAGAAAATTGAAGTGGTGCGAGCCTATTTGAAGGCAGCCCAAAATAGACAAAAGTCTTATGCTGACAAAAGACGAAGACCGATTGAATTTCATATAGGCGATATGGTTATGCTAAAGGTTTCCCATGGAAGGGTGTTATCATATTCAGAAAAAGGGGAAAACTAAGCCCGAGGTTTATTGGGCCAATTAAAATCATCGAACGGGTTGGCAAGGTAGCTTACCGCCTTGAACTACCGGAAGAGTTGAATGGAATACATGGCACGTTTCATGTGTCACAATTACGAAAATGTCTAGCGGAGGAAACAGCTTATGTCCATTACGACAATATCGAGGTGGATAATAGCCTGAATTATGCGGTAAGGCCATTAGAGATTTTAGATCGAAAGGTCAAGCACTTGCGAAACAAACAAATCGATCAAGTCAAGGTCAGGTGGGAGCATAAGAAAGGTTCGGACACTACGTGGGAGTCCGAAGAAGAGATGAGACGTCTCTACCCTACATTGTTCGGTACGTACCTTGGTTTCGGGGACGAAACCCTTTTAAGGGGGTTGGCTTTTAACATCCCAAAAATACAAAACTTTTAAATTCCAATCATATTACTAATAAATTAGTAAAATAAAATAACTAGGGATGGGACTAACCTAGTTAGTTAATTACTTATGAGTAGTAAGAGTTAAAACAAGTGAAAAACTAAAGTTGAGGGGCCAATTGTGTTAAACTGTAAACTAATAATAGTAAAACAAGAAAATTTAACTCACAACACAATTGTTTTGTGTTGCTGAGATCGACCAGGAGACAGGGGCGAACCCAAGCTCCCCTTCAAACCCTAGACTCTCTTAAATCCTACAAATTGGAGGTCAAGATCTGTCCCAAATCGAAATTAGAGCTAAGATTAGTGATCCTCACTGCAAGAGGGTTACAAGGTATGTAAAATTTGGTGAAATTTCTCTACTAGAAATTCTCACGAATTTGGGAAATCTGAAATTTGATATTGCATGTTTGTTATTTGGATAGATTAGGAACACTATAGTGTCTCGGGACAAACCCTAGACAAACACAAGTTGAAATCATGTGTAATTTAGCAAAATCCATGAACACCCTTGTAGGTGATTAGTGGGTTATGTATAATTTGATAAAAACACTAGGAAATTGGATGTTGATCTAGTGTAATTTGACAATTGTGAAGTGACTTCAGAATTTTAGATGCTAATAATTTTATAAAATGGGTTGATTGATGTGAAATTCGGGCTAAATGATAAGCTAGGGACTTGCTATGTAATCATGTAAAGATCTGCCCATAAAGTGTTTGTGAAAATGCCTCAAAGAAGGCTTAAAACTGAAATTTGAAGTTTAAACACATAATTAAGATGTTTCGGTGTATTATGCGATAGATGGTTTAAAAAGAGTTCTAAACATATTATGGTTGAACTCTATAGGAAAGGACGCCAGAGCGTCAAGTGGGCAAACAAAAACCAGTGGCGATTTGCGTTTGAAGGGCTTACTTTGAAGGTATGTAACTTGATCCGTTACATTAAATGAATTATTGTCAAATTATGCATAGTTGCGTTGTAGACTAGAAGTTATGTTGATTTTAGTAATCATAATCGTTATTGGAATTAATAGAGTTAGAATGGATAAAGAACCGCTTGGTAGTCATCACATTGGAGTTTCCACAAGATGAGCCAACGGGTCAAACAATGGTGTAAATTGTAGAATTTGTGTTCTAATTAGTTAGCAATGGCGATATCGATCACAAGAGCGTTAAACCATGAAATTGGTAATGAAGCGCAAGTGATGCTAAGCCCGGATGATGGGTATAAGTCGCCATAGACTTACTAGTGAAATATAGTAAAATAGATAAAGTTAGAATGGGTCAAATGATAGTATAGTGGCTTTTGGCCGTAATAATCGGCGAGTCAAATTTTGGTATGATAGTCGTAAGGGATATGTCCGTAATAAACTTACAAACATACATGAAAAAGAATCGCCTAAAATGACATATGGATTAGGGCGAAATCAACAAAATAGTCAAATGGCAAAGTTACAGAGTCCACCGTAAATTACGGTCTCCACCGTAATTTACGGTAGACAACAAAACGTTACGGTGGTTCACTACTGTCTTACGGCAGACCAGAATCATTTAGAGTCTACCATAACTTACGGTAGATACCGTAAGTTACGGTAGAGCCCAGAAAACCTTGAATTTATTTCTTTTTCACATTTAAATGTCGGAACTTGTTTTTATGTACTATATTAAGTTTAAAACTAATGTTTTTAGTGGTTATGACCCTAGGTGGCGATGAGGATCTTACGGATGGCGGTCAAGCTAGATGTTGAAGAACCGAACACTCACTTTTGAGCTTCCGTGTTTTATTAACTTTGATAAACAATGTTTTGGAATGTAAACTCTTGTTAAATAACTTATGAATTTCTGAATTAGACGGTGGTTGACTAATGTGTGGATTACTTTTGAACTATGTTTTGGAATTTAAGTTTTGATTAGACACCCTTTAGTTTAAATCGCTCAAATTTTTAATGAATTCAAGTAGTAATTAGACGGGTGTTACAAATGGACTATGGCAAACTGTCAGTGATGATAGACACTGATGTAGGGCACAACTTATTTGCGTTAGTAGTCGATATGGTACGGTCTAGTGGTTCACATGGGGAAGCCCCCACTGATCATGGATATGGTTTGGGTAATAAAGAATGAACTGGTTAAACATACTTTCAACTACGGGGTAACCCCCACGGCAATTACGCCAACGAAAGACAAACCACGTTTTCAGAAACAACTTAAAAACTAATCAACCAACCGTGAACTCACTCAACTTTGTTGTTGACTCGCTGTTACATGCCTTACAGGTCGTTAGATGCTTATGGAGCTTGCACGAGGAGGCGGTTGTTGTGGAATATGGATCGTTATGTCCCGCGTTAAACATTTATTCCTTATGAACTTATTAAACCTACGTTTTGGACTTTAAACTTTTGAACTATGAACTTATGTTTTGGTTTTACCTTTAATGCTTCCGCTGTTTAATTTGAACTTGGTTAACTAGCTTTTGGTCACCAATTGTATTGTGGTTTGTTTTCATTTACTTAACTACATTGTTCAATATGATTGGTGGCTCGATCCTGGTCATGTCACGCCTCCAAGCGGTGTTACCCCGCATGGTGGATTTTGGGGGTGTGACAAAACACGTTTTGAAAACATTTTATCAGCAAGAAAATACTGGCGAGTTCATTCCATTTTATAAAATGATAGATTGTTAGATTATACAGTATTAAGGAAGATTACATTGTTTATATCTACCAAAAACTCAATCAGTATTTGTCACATGGTGGCAGTTCCGATGTGACAGTGGTCATATCACTCATTGGCTAACTTTCGTCCAATAGTGAAGTTTGTCAAGTAATGTATATATTATATCTTACTATTATTCAAATGTATTTGTCAGTAGGCGATTCCCGTGACTGTGGTCATATGACTGTTGATCATTCTTTCAACTAGTGATTGTGGTCCTATCACTATTGATCATTCTTTCAACTAGTGACTGTGGTCGTATCAATATTGATCGTTCTCTCAACTAGTGACTGTGGTCATATCACTGTTGATCATTCTTTCAACTAGTGACGCTTATCAAATAATGTATATATGTAAGTTCCATTTAACCGGATCTTTCAATGATATCAAACAATCACCAAGTTTGTGCGGAATCCAAACTTGGTGAGATTCAAGAGTAACGGAAAATATGAATAACAAAGAACACAATACCAAATCACTTTCAATACTTGCACACGTTCTATTACTTGAATAAGCAAAATGTCTGGTACAGGTATCCTACACCACAATCGCCTCTTTCTGATTCTCTAGAAGTTGTGAAACTATGAGGCTCCAAAAGTTCAAAACCTAAAAACAAGTTAGAAACTTGTTTTTATACTTACTCAAGCCCACTTCCCTACATGGGCTCCCCTTGGGCCTGCTTGGCCCACATGGCCTAAAGCTAGGCCCAAGTGACCTATAAAGGTCCAAAACCTAATATAAACTAACCCGGTAAGGCCCAGTTTGTAACCATAACTCGTTGTGTTAATTTGATGCATCAGTCTCACACTTTAGGACCTAACAATCTCCCCCTAGACTGATGCCATCAAATTGTCTTCATAACATGAATTCAGCAACGTCTTCAACGGAGTCTATGGTCGTCGCTATGCTGCAGATGTTGTGGAAGTTCTTGACTTCTGAACTCTCAGCACTGGGTCTCTTTCTTCAGATCTTGTGGTTAGCTTCATATCAGGATCTCGATCAGCTTTGCTTGAAAATCTTGTTAAAAAGAATGTGAGAGGAGGATTCTCAACAACTCTTTTCTTCTTCGATCTTTATCTTTCAAGCAGGTTCACGGTACTTCTTCAAATGCACTTTCATTGTCAGACGATGTTTCGTATCCGGTTCTTCTGACTCAGGTACATCTTGTTGTTGTGCTGCTTCAGGCTTCTTCAGCAACTAACAGCATCTCAGTCTTCATCAACCCCTGTTCTTGATTGAAATCAAGTTCTGCACATGCTCACAAACTCATAATCAAACATTTCTTATGCAACAGGGAGAGTACCATATGAACACTAGCTACATCCAAGTACTTGTACTCAGATTTCACAATTTAAATTCTTTCAACTTTTGATGATCAGTCAAATCTTCAAGAACGGTTATATTTTTAATTTTTAAGAAAACATATAAACACTCTATTTTTGGATTTTTTTTATAGAAAAGCAAGACACTATATTTGTATTTTTTGAATTTTTCAATTTTTTTTCTCAATTTTTCAATTTTTTTTTAAATTAAGAACTATAAACAAATAAAAACTGAAAATATAAACAACTACCATAATATACAATTACAATTTCAATGGGATCAAAATTCGTTCTCAGGCAGACTAAGGAACACTTTTCAGTACGAGCCTAATCAAACTGGTCTATGCGATTGCCAATATGTTTGTCCACTTAAACTTTAACGCTCAACTTTCAATTTTTCAACTTCGTGATATGCTTAAGGTAATATTATACTATTATACCCGTGTATCCCATTCCAAGGCATACCCCCGCGATCAAGGTAAGCACAACGATTCATCGTAACAGGTGAGTATACTGATGTCATCCTTTTTTATTTACAACGTCAGACCATTGGTGACAGGTCAGTACTTTCGTACAGCAGAGCGACCAACGATTGTGTCCAACGAGGGCGAGGTAAATACCATTTTAGTACGAATTTGGCTCTTTGAGCATTTGGAATATTCTCATTTTGAGATTTTATTCCTTAGGGTTTTTGTCCTCTTTGGGATCTTTTAAGATATCTTGACTGTGTCTAGGTCTGCATATAATATGGATGCAACAGAAGGACAGCCAAGATATCCCCGGATGATTCACCAATATAAAGACCCGAAACCTCAGATGTTGGCTATCTATCAACGCAAGATTTAAGACCATAAAATCATACGCCGTTGGTATGTTACCCGCATGGTACATAGTTCGTTATGTTTATATCACTTAGTATCTTTTATCATTTTGAGCGTCAAGCCTATCAACATATCGCAGTAGATCCTAGTCTTTTCAGCTATGGCACCTTACATGTGTTAGTCAAACCCTTTAACACGAACATTTATTTCACTTCCCATATAATGCAATTTCTCTTTTTGGCTTTTTCATTTTTCTAATGTTTTTGTATTTTTCTCATTTTCTCCCCCTAAAACAATACATATTTACAGCAAACTCTTTTTGGATTTTCTCGGTTTTCTCCCCCTAAACTCTATATCTATCTATATGTCCCTCTGCCCCTAAATTTGTGCATAAATCTTGTATTTTTGCGCAAATTTACCATTTACTAGAGAAAGGACACTTTATATACAAAATAATGAACTAAGAAAGAGAAAAAAATTTTTTTTTTTTTTGCTTAACCGTTCTGTCATCAGATTGAAGACTAATCAAATTCAAATCAAAGTACTGCATTTAAACGGTACCTTTTGCTGATCTTATCTTACGTCTCTAATCTCCACCAAAGGAAACATATCATCTGTAAAAAAATTTGAACTTTTTGCAACAGTGAGATGTTACCCATTTTTATCTCTGGAACAACCGCTATCAACATTCCAGAGATTGTCAACAGCTCCTCCTGGGTTGTTCCTGAAAATTAAGGAGATTAGTAAGACATGGGTACCCAGGCCATCGTGGTCCTGGGTTTACCTGAAGCATCAAAGTAAGACACTTCCTTCAAACACAAGTCCCCTTTGGTTTCAAGGATTGGAGACGTTGCTACCTTGGATTTGGGTTTCCAAATCTGTTTCGGTTTAACAAACGTGTTTGTTGCCTTCGGTTGAGCAACTTTACCTGTTTCAGATTTGTTAGTTTTAGAAGCACATTTTTGTTCCTGAAAAGCTTTCCGTTTGTTTTTGGCAGCGTTCCAATCCCCATCAGAAGGTTTAACCTTGGAATTCACATTCTTCATTGCCTTAGGTGATGATACCTTCATGGGCTTGGAATGACAGTTACCCTTTGGTGTAACCCTCTGATTTTGCATATAATAGGGTACGTAGGGACAACGTGTGCAGCTTCTAGCAATATGACCCGCAATGCCACAGTTGTAGCAAGTCTGTCTTTTTATCGGAAAGACGTTTTGAGCAGCTTGATTTGCTCTAGCAGGTCCTGAAGGACGAACCGGTCCTTTTGCGTTGGATGCGCCTGCACTTTACTCTTAGACGTAGACGAATTTGGGTGCTTGTATTTGCTGTTTGCATAACTCTTTTTGCTATGAGCACCATTCTTCGTCTTTTCTCCTTGATTGGAGCCTTCATTCACCTTGTCACGAGCCTTATGAGGATTATTGCTGCCTTGTCCTTGATGAGCAGACTTCCCATATCCTCAATTTTGATCCGCTCGTTTTGGCTCCTTTTGCGTGTTGTGAACCGGCTTACAAACATCAGCACAAGAGTGAGTATTGGCATTTTGCTGCACTTTTGGACGATGAACACAATTTCTAGCAATGTGTCCAGGAATTCCACAGTTGAAACACGTCTGTCGTTTCAATGTATGGAGATTCTGATAGCTAGCAGCATTAGCTGATCTGGTGGGTCTAGATGATCGAGCTTGCGTTGCCTGTGTTCCATGTGCCTTTTCTGAGTTCTTCTGTACATGCTGATCAGAACTAGCACAAACATGAGATTCAGATGGATGATGTTTTTCGTCTTTTATAATTTTATCAGGATCATTTTGAAAAGACGATTCAGTTTCTGTTTTAATTTCCTTTTCAGAAACATTTTCTTGTGACTGTTCATTGATTGTGACCACCTCTTCTTTTACAAAATCAGATCCAGTTTTAATTTCTGAAGATGCAGAAGTTTCATCAACACATGTTTCTTCAACATATGTATCATGTGAATCTTCTTGAGATTTTCTTTCAGCCACGGTTTCCAATAGGGTCCCACTAGATTCAACATTAGGGACGTCCACTGAGACCGATTCAGAAGAAGAATCAGGACATTCTTGATTTTCTTGAGAAGAAGTTTCAGTGGTTTCACTGAATGTATCCTGAGGGACCTCACCTGCAACACTGTCAACAACTGAAATATTAGAAACATCACAATCACACGCATTAACTGAAACACAATCATCACCACAATTATTGTTCAAGGATTCAACACAAACATCATCAGTTTTGCCCCAAACATCAGGCTCACTTGACGACACATAAGCACAAAACGACTCAAATAAAGATCTACTAAAGGCAATATCAGATTCAGTTTGTTCAAAATAAGTTTCAGAAATATTAGAATGAACAACTGGTTCACTCCCAAGAACATCTCCACACTTTACTTCAGATACTTTATCTGCACATGAAGACGAAGCGTTAGGATCAATTGAGCCTTTAGAAACAAAATTTATTGAAGTAGATTCCTGTTTCTCAACTGGTCTGCCATTAAATGATGACTTGTTGTTTTTGGGACTATAAGTCATTTTACTTTCATTCATCAGCTCCTCCTCAGTCATAGGTAAATATGTGTAATTGTCATTGTAAGGAGGAGGAGCCTGATTGTAGCCCAGTCCACACCCTTTCTTTTTCTTATATGCGAGCTGTTGATCACACAAGTTTTTAACTAGTTTGCTGGAAGAATCAAATTTCTTAATATTGAGTTCATTTATTTGATATCTATCTCTGATATCCTCCAGTTCTTTAGTCGTCGTGCATAATTTCTCCTGAACATATAAGAGTTGGGCTCCTTTTACACTTACATCATCCTTAAGTTTGATGATGTCTTTTCGCTGAGCTTCAATTTTTTTATAAAGTTTCTCATTTTTCGATAAAGTAAAGTTTTTATTTTTAATGTCTTGATAGTCTTGAATCAACTCAGCGTTGTGTAACCGGTAATATTCTACTCTGCCCGTACATTCAGGAGTGCAAAACACAGAAAGTTGTTCTTCTTTAGTGATGAATGCCATAAATTCAGTGGGTGGTTGATACTTTTCTTTTTCTCATCAAAACACAAACCAAACGAGAACACGTGTACTCGCTAACTCAAACCCTTTGCACGCGAAAGAACGAACCCGCTTTCTAAACCGCACCTCAAAACCTGTCAAAACTTATCACAACCAAATTTTTTTTTATTTTAATAAAAAAAAATTTTAATTTTTGTTTCAAGTAAATACTTATTATTATTATTATTATTATTATTATTATTATTATTATTATTATTATTATTATTATTATTATTATTATTATAATTAATGAATAATGATTATTATAATTAACTAATGATAAGGTAATGATTAACTTATGATTATTATAATTGAACCTAAATGTCAAAATGTCACTTTCAGATTGTAGAAAGTCCCTCAACAGTTCCCCGACACCTAAACTGTCATAGAAATTCTCTTCTTCGTTATTTTCGACACTCAATCCGTCGCAATAACCTTATCTTCTACCTAATACAAAACACAACTCAGCTGCAATATTTTATATCTCCTTCTCCGCTTAATACAGACGCTAGGATGATGAAGTTTGACGATAACGGTTCAGTGATGGTCGACGGAAGATGACAGTGATGAGTGGTTTGGAGTCGAAAGTAACCGATGAGGTTGAAGATGATTAATATGACGGACGGATGGTGGTTAACCGATGATGATGATGTTTGCGGAACGACAGTGATGAGGATGATGTTGAACGACGGAGGTGGTGGTTATGGAGGTGACGACGGTGGTTGGAGAATGACGGAGATGATGATTGGTGCTAGAGATGGTGTAATGTCCGAAGAAGATGATCGGATAAGATGATAATCGATGGACGTCGATGGTGTAAGGTGGTGGATGGTGTTAATGATGATGAAAAATGATGTTGCAGGTTTCCGGCAATCTGTTATCGGAGAAGAATAAGATGATCAGAGGTGATGTAGATGATTTGCACGGTGACCGGAGAAGATGAAGTTGCAGGTTCTGGTGTGAAGATGATGAACGTCGTTGCGACTCAGAAGATCAATGACTCAAGACCTTTGATGATTGCGACTCGAAAACAAAAAGAGATGACTCGAGATCTCGGTTGCGACTCAGAACCGTGGTTGCGACTCGAGACTGTGAAAATTGATGAGTCGAGACAGTGGTTGCGACACAAGAATGAATGACTCGAGACCACTGATGAGCAGTGAGTTGAAACCGTTGATTCCTTAAAAATTGGAGTCGAGACCAGTTAATGACATGAAACCTGTTGGAAGCTGCTTTACACGTATTTGATCAAGGAAGTTGAAAACTGTTTTGAATTTCCTTTCCCTTTTTTTTATAAATAAGGAAACAAATAATTTTAAGCAAACTAATCAACCAGATTTTTCGAAAATGTTGGGATTGATTAAATCCTTTTTCAAACTTATCAAAAATTTCAAATCTTAACAACTTTAAAAAAATCAAAACACCAAAATATAGTGATTTTTGATAAAATTTCGATGAACACTACGAAGAACGCGAAGAACACCAACCCAAAAATTACGAAAATCTTGAATCTTTGATATCACACCGAGCCTAGAAACAGGTTCTAATGGCTCTGATACCAGTTGTAAGTCTCGTTTAACCGGATCTTTCAATGATATCAAACAATCACCAAGTTTGTGCGGAATCCAAACTTGGTGAGATTCAAGAGTAACGGAAAATATGAATAACAAAGAACACAATACCGAATCACTTTCAATACTTGCACACTTCTATTACTTGAATAAGCAAAACGTCTGGTACAAGTATCCTACACCACAATCGCCTCTCTCTGATTCTCTAGAAGTTGTGAAACTATGAGGCTCAAAAAGTTCAAAACCTAAAAACAAGTTAGAAACTTGTTTTTATACTTACTCAAGCCCACTTCCCCACATGGGCTCTCCTTGGGCCTGCTTGGCCCACATGGCCTAAAGCTTGGCCCAAGTGACCTATAAAGGTCCAAAACCTAATAAAAACTAACTCGGTAAGGCCCAGTTTGTAACCATAAATCGTTGTGTTAATTTGATGCGTCAGTCTCACACTTTAGGGCCTAACAATATCAAATCCCACATATCGGGTTTTGAAATAATGTATTTCCGATGTATATCCTAGTTAAATATATAATTGACATATATCGTTTAATTTTATTATGATATACATTAAGCTTTATATATTATACATATTAAGGTTTATAGTGTACTATTTTAGATATTAGATATAATATTTAAAATCTCACGATGTATATCTTAAATATATTATTGACATATATTGTTTAAATTTATTATGATATTCATTAAGCTTTATAGTTTATAATATACTATTTTAAATTTTAAATATTAAATATAATTTTTAAAATCTCACGATGTATATCTTAGTATACATTTATTAAATACACTATAATGTCATTAATTTTTATTGTGAAAATAGTATATAAATATACAATTGTATTAGTGACAATGTGGAGCGTTCAAATGAGAAGAATATTTTTATAAGAAGAAAAAAGAAAAAGTTTCAACCAATAAGAATGCTTCATTTTACTTCATTTAATATTGCATTTAATTTTAATATAAGGGTATATTGGTAAACTTACATAAATCATTAATTTGTATTCTTCCCCTTTAATAACTAATTAAATTAAATTTGTAACTCCTTTTTCAAAATATATATTTTTTTCCAAATTAAAAAACAACTTAATTTAAAGTGTAGAATAAATTACTAGTTGTGTATGATAAATTACGAGTTGTGTAGGATATATTTCGAGGTGTGTAGGATAAATTTCGACTGTGTAGAATAAAATTCTATAATGTGTAGGGTATATGTAGGAAAATTTTGATATATGTAGGTTTTGTAGATTATATATAGGATAATTAATAATTAGTTGACTAATTAATTAAAGAGAGAAAAATTAATAATATAAGTTATAAATGAAATAGTATTTTACTAATATACCCTTTCTTCTTTTTCTTCTCACATTAAATTTCTTATCAAATGAACCTTCCCCTAGTGACAATTACTTATAATGTATAACAAATAGGGTTTTGAAAGTATTCCCACATACTGACAGTAATTTAGGAATATAAAGACTTAATTACTATAATTATAACTGAAAACATTTAGGGTTTGGCAAAGCATTTTAAATAAAATGGTTCACAATAATGTGAGAAAAAGAAGAATGACTCACTTTGTAACCTTTAGGGTTTAAGTAAAAGTCTCCTGGTATAATCTTGGGTATAACTCCTGAGCTTTTTAATAAAATATACAATGCACTCGTGTTAGTGTAATAACCTAATTCAGCTTTATCAATACATCACGAGATCAGAACCCCAACGTAGTTTACAAAGCATAACCTTAATTAGGCAGCGCATTGACATCCGTTGTTGGGTTCAAGATCGATCGGACAGGTTATCGAATCAATGATCAGGGGTTAAAACACTTAAAATGGGGCAGAGCTTTGTAGGATTATGGGTATAATACTAAAGAAAATAGAAATATAAAGAGACAGAGAGAGAGGGCGAGAGGAAAGAGAGATGTGAGCAATTTGCATGTTGAATAGGACCCCCTATTTATACTAAAGTTGGAACTTGGGGATCACGTCTATCATTCCACGCACACATACACGTACTCACGAAATCATAAATGTTAGTTTTAATTTTAATATATTAATTTATTATTATAATTAATTCAGTTGTTTCACTCATTTATCGCTTATAACTTCTAAAATATGACGTTTTATAAAACGATAAATATGTCATGTAACACCTCGAAAAATTTCGTCCAATAATGTCTTGACACGTGTCATAAGGTTCCGTTATGTGAAAACATACTTTAGAGGGACTAAAAGTGACAAACGGTAAAAACTATGGAACGTAAGGGTCCAAAGTGTCAACAATGGATAAATAGGCTCTATGATAACCCCACATAATGTTTATAACCTTTAACGGATGGTTCATGGATCATACGACGCGGAAATTGCCCAAAAGTGAAGTATTGTAAACTATAGGGGCCAAAAGTGTCAACATGTTTAATTTATACCTCTGAGTGAACTTTTGGCAGACCCGAAGCTTTGTATAGCTAAAATATACTCACTAGAATATGTGGTAAAAATTTCATGAAGTTTCGTCAACGTATGAGAAAGTTATGGCCAAAACCGTACTTAAGGGACTAAAAGCGTCAACGTCGAATTTCAGGGCTTTTCGGTTGAGCGCAAAGTTATCCGAGAGCATTACCATGTTGGTAAAAGTCCTAAGGTTCTTAAAAACCAAGTTTGGGGGTTTACGGGTCGAGAAAAATAGCCGAAACATCGCGTACAAGTTCAGGGGTCAAAGCTGTCAACAATTGAAAGTTGTTTGGCTGAACCAGGGGTCAGGCGACCCGCCTGGGAAAGACCAAGCGGGCCGCGTGGGTTGCCCAGCGTGCAGAACTTCGAAAATGGGTTATTTGAGTCCGATTTTGGGTGCCTAACAGCTGGTTTCGCCTCCAAATGCACCAATGACATGTCTTGCATGGCTACTACTACAGTGGCCTCGAAATTTTGGCTTTAAATCAGGTCTTGATCACATTTCTTGATCATTTTTCATAGTAACCAAAGTGCTCAACATTCAAGAACTTCAAGACAGCTTTCTGGAGGAAATCTGATCAACAAGGCCGACTCCTAGTGTTCACTAAACACCCATAGGACTCTTGTAAGCCTTCAATTCGTTCTTTAATCCGTTTTTGCTTTGATTATTAGTAAAAGTCAAACTGGGTGTTCATAACCTTTGACTTTCTGATTAAACGGATTCCTATCAGTCATTTCTCGAATTGAAACTAGTTATAGATTGGTATTTATGTGGGAAACAAACCCTCTAAAGGGTACTACCTGATTCCCACTACATGCATGATGAATGTCGAGTCAAACCTATTTCTAAAAAGTCAACAGAAACGATTTTTGTGAAAAATGACATGATTAATGATATAGATGACATGCAACCTGATTGATCATCATAAATAACTTGTAAAACATATAAGAATGTGTTTTAATCATCATCAACTCGACGATCTATAGTATAGCCACGAATCGGAACCGAAAGTCTTGTAAAACGACTATTTCGTAGACTATCGATTCGGATTCGTACATGCATGTTCGAGATCTGCATTGGATAGTATTTTTGACTATTTTTATTTTAGTTAAACTTTCTGGAATTTTCTTTGATTGAGTCTATGCTTAGTCTATTCGAATGCATGTTTCCGATTTATGCATAAAATTGACTATTTTGCCCTTTTTGATTTAAAACGGGATTTTTGGAAAAGTGAAAGGATAGAAATCTTTATTTTTAATATATGAACTTGCACAGAAAATTTCGGATCAGTTGGTGGTCCAGATTGTGAGTTATGGCCATTAGCGTAAAACTATATTATAAATTTACATAAACGGTCCTTTTCGCGTAGAACCCGTTTCTGGCCACGTTTTGATACGAAACTTTTTACCAACAGATGTAATATAATATTCTGGAAATTTTGATGATTTTAAGTAATTTTTGGCTGAACGGATCCTAGATCACCTAGTCATTTCGGCTTATGTCGGTTTTGACCGTTTTAGCCATAAAATGAGTTTTACACCTCCTTTTGACCCGAAACCTTTTTCTACTGATTTTATATGATGAATAAATTATTTTAAGTATTCTGGAAATATAAAAATCTCAGATTTATTGTGAAAACCCGAAAACGCCCTTAAATCGTATTTTTAGCGTTTTAACGCATAGTAAAGCGTTATACTTGTTTTAAACATATAAGACCTATACCTACTGATGTGTTTAGCATATTTTCATATAAAAACAGTAAGTATAAGTATATGAACTCAGACTTCCAGTTTTGGCATTTTTAGCCCTTGTGAAATTACTAAAATACCCCTACGGTGCATAGTTTGGTTTTAAATGATAAATTTGATATATGGGTCATACCCTACTGATATAATATGTTATATTAAGTATATTTACTGTATGAACCAGACCCGAAACTCAGATTGCTAATTTTACCCTTTTATTATCTTTTAAATGACCAAAATGCCCTTCTAAGGCATAAATTGGGTTTAAAATTATTCCGGGCAATATAGAACATAACTTACTGATATAATATCATATTTTAAGCATATTACATCAGGGAACTTGCATTTGAATCATTGGTCTACCTGTATCGCCCTTTTCGCGTTCGGTTCGGTTTACGTAACTAGTTTGCGTAAATTGACCGAAACGGGTCAAACGATATCATTTTTATTTCAAAATCCAGAATGTATTTAGTATACCCATATTATACAAGTATTCAAACTTGTCGGGTCTAAATCACATTCTATCCGGTCTTTCGCTTAATCGTGCGTAAACCGTATCATTCCTAAAACTAACCGGTCAAAGCTTAAGCTTAAATAAAAGGCCGTTAGGAATCTAATAGGTTAATTATAAACCTTTGTTCCAGATTAGGAGGCCCGGTAAAAGCTACCAACACTTATCATTTGTGACTTATACTTGCTCAGGTAAATACATTTTGGCTTATTTTCCCTATACGGGCTTGGGGTACGGTATTTAAAATACCGCTTGATCGGGCGCACAAGTCCTGCGCCTTATAGGTGTACAGTCTTGAATAGCTTGTGCGACTTCGTTTAAACAGTTTTGTCTTACTTAAAGGCTTTGGGGGGTTATTGACCGTGTCCCGGATATCCTTGGCATTATCTTACGAGATGGCCACGACCAGAGCACCGGGTGTAGGCGTACACCCGACGTGTATAACTCTTTGATGTGGTGTGTCATTTAATCTCTAGCCCGGACAGTAGATCCCGGGCCACCAGAGATATAAGTGCATGTAATTCGTTCACAAGTTTATATTATATAATTATCCCAAGTTAATAAAAATATTTATGCCTTGTGCATTTAAATCAATTTTCAATCATTTTCAAAATGAGTCAGTCGATTTGTATTTACCAGTGTAAACTGACGTATTTTTCCCAAAAGATTAAGTGCAGGTACTATACGGAAATAGGCTGGCTGTTTCCTAGAAAGCGTCCACAATAGTCTCGCAAACTCGGACGACAATTATCTGTTGAACTATTTATTTCTATTTTTATTTTGATCCGCCTGTGGATCCATTTCAACTACAGTGATATTTATTATTACACTTTATTTAAAAGTTGAAATGTTTCTATTCTGCTTCCGCTGTGCATTATTATTATATTGTGTTGATTGTCTATGACGATGCCAACTACGTCACTGTACCCCACACCGGGCCCATCGGTGACACGTGGAAATGGGGGTGTGACAGGTTGGTATCAGAGCCAATGCTGAGTGAATTAAACACTATCCTAATGTGTTTAATCTCAGTTACACAATTGCACATTCCTCGATTTTCGAGTCTAGACAAAGAACTTAGGAAATGTTCAACATTTCGTTTAATTTCATTTTATTTATTATTGCATTGCCTTATATATATTGTTGTGCAACTTGTTTGATTTTTGACAGGATCACTATGCCGCCAAGAATGAGAGGTCGAGGAGGATTTGCTACTACCCACGACCATGAGGCAGGGCCCTCACATAGGCGAGCACCATCCGCCACGCACAACACAGCCGCCAACGACCTTTGGAGGTCTTTCGCCGAGCCTGCTAGACACTCGGTGTCCGCCAGCACTTCACCGTCTTTACCCCACTCGTTTGGGCCCCACTCAGAGAATGGGCCCCATGGTTCGCATGGATCCTACATACCATTGCACCAGGCACCGCACCAGTATCCAGCACCAGCCTACCAGGGTTTCTATGACCCTAATGCTTTTGTGGACGAGCCGGTGGGTCATAACCCACTTGGACCGGAGGACCACTTTTCTGGTGGTCACGAGATGGACGTCGACGAGGATACGGACCCCTCGCTACCTCCATCAGGTACGCCTAACCATCCGATTGAGATATCGGATGGGTCGCCATTTAGGGGATCACCCTATAATGGTGGGGACAGCTTTCAGGAGAGGTTTAAGCAGCATGATTGGTACTTCACCCCTAGCCACAACTCTCCGATGCTTCAATCACTCCATGGTACTCCGATGCTCCAATCGCTCCATGGTTCGCCGGTGCACTCGCAGCACCACTCGCAGCAGCAGCAGTTCCAGCAGCAGCCGCCTCTACTGCAGGACCTATCTGAGGCCCTGTGGCGTGACGTGATCACTCCGTCACCACCGCCGCCGCCAGTTTTACCTCCTCCACCTCAGAGGCCGAGGAGGAATGCGCGCATGTCTACGTGCGGAGGGATTCGCATAGGCACCCCTCCACGTGTTAGTAGCAGCCGCTACACGTCTCTACCCGGGGAGTCCGAGACAGGGGAGTCTCAGCATCCCGTATCGGAGGTAACTTCTGTTCCGATCCCGCCTCTGCCGCCGCAGAATTTTGGAGAGCCGATTCCGGCTTATGCTAGTGCAGCTCAGTTTAACCCGTTCGAGCATGTTTTCCCTCAGGGTTACGATTACACGGGAGACCCTTACTGGCAAGCTGTGAACTACAGCTCACTCCCTCCTAGCGGTCCATTGGGAGACACTTGGACTGCTGGGCAGTCTACTTTTGGTTACCCTCCGGGTTACCAGCAGCCACCGCAGCCGCAGCCTTACCAGCCGCCGCAGCCGCAGCACTACCAGCCACCACCACCGGCGCCTATGATGTCGCCGCCGCAGGTTCAGGAGATCCTGCATGGGATTGATAGCATGCGACGCGAGTTTCAGCACAATATGCGAGAGGATCGCCGACGCACCAGTGGCATGTTTAAGAAGGTATTCGATTTGCTCAAGGGTAAGAGCAAGAAGGATCGTTGAATCCTTCGATTATCATTTCATGTACTCATGTCCCTGCGTGGACATTTATTCCAGTACTCTACCCCTGCGTGGGTATATCTATCTTATTCTACCCCTACGTGGGTATGCTATTCTGTTGACCCCTGCGTGGGTTTGCTTTATTTTGTTTTGTTATTGTTGTTACTTGTTTAGCCCCTGCGCGGGCCTGTTATTCATGTTATCCATGTTATTTCAAGTCCCGTTTAGGGCAAATATGTACTGGTATTTTATTGGAAATTTAAATGGTTAATTTGAATTTATCATTTTATTTATATGCATGAATAATATTAAAATAATGGAAAATATCAATTTTTATTTGATTGCCATTTTATAAGAATCTTAGTAAGGTATAACCTAGCCTGAATGCCTTATTAACAGGCCTGGCCCTGATGGTAAAACCTGGTTGAAAAGATTCAACTCCCTGTTAACATCTGAGAACATGTTAACATTCTTGACTAAGCGTGATTCGTAAAATCACACATGTCACCTTTTTTTTTTAATAAATTATCTACAGATTTTTATCTGTATACAAGTCTATTAATGACTTGATACCTTCGGGTTATGACTATGTCATATAGTGGCAGTTGTGGTTTATGACTCCCTGCCTAGTAAAGAAATATCTACAGATTTTATCTGTACACAAGTCTATTAATGGCTTGATACCTACGGGTTATAACTATGTTATATAATGACAGTTGTGGTTTATGACTCTCTGTCTAGTAAAGGATTATTTGTTTAATTATACAATTTATAGTCCTATAAAAATCTAAATTTATAATTTAGTAAATGTCCATGTGACTAGGCCTATGGTGCCAATATATATATATTTTCATTCCTTGATTGCTAAAAAGAGCCTGAATGAAATTTATTAAATTAACTGCTAAGGTTTTTGATACCATGGTTAATAAATCGTCTAGAACGATAATACTGTTAGGTTCTAAATAAGACCTTGTCCTTTATTGTAGCTTAAAGCTACGATGGCCAAATCGGAAGAAACCAACAGTCATTCTGGGGAACGCTCAGATAATGCAAAGATTCACGTTACCGGTGCAGAATTGCAAGCACTGATAGATAATGTTGTCGCCAAGGCTATGGATAGGCAGTTCAAAGAATCTAGTGGTACTCAGAGTAGAACCCGCTCAGTGACGCATGTCAAGGCTAAGACTCATTCTGGGGCTCATAGTAAGCCGCCGTCTAAAAAGAGTGAGCCGAAGAAAGCCGAGGATGATAATCATTCCTCCAACCACAGCAGCGTCCCAAAGCAGGAGATTGAACTGAAACATGACACGTACAGCAGGTCCTGTACGTACAAGTATTTTGTATCCTGCAAGCCCAGAGATTTCACTGGGGAAAAGGGAGCCGTCGATTGTATGACGTGGATTGACGAAATGGATACTGTGGTGGATATCAGCGGGTGTGCTGATAGAGATGTTGTGAAATACGCGTCCCAGTCGTTCAAGGGAGACGCGTTAGCTTGGTGGAAGTCACTACTTCAAGCTGCCGGTAAGGCCGCCCTATATAGCATGAATTGGGATCAGTTTGTAGCACTGATCAAGGAGAACTTCTGTCCGCAGCACGAGGTCGAGCGAATTGAATCGGATTTTGTATCCTTAGTTATGAAGAACCTCGACTGCCAAGCGTATCTTACTACGTTCAACACGCTGTCTCGTTTAGTGCCTTACTTGGTAACCCCGGAGCCGCGTAGGATTGCTCGATTTATCGGGGGTCTGGCACCGGAAATAAAGGCGAGTGTTAAAGCTTCAAGACCTACTACATTTAGATCCGTAGCAGATCTATCCCTCTCCCTCACTCAAGACGTGGTTAGATTGAGAGCCATGAAGAGCTCTGAGGAGAACAAACGAAAACGTGAGGATGACACCTCACGAAGATCTGAAAAGCGACATAGAGGGAACAACGACCACAGGAAAGGGTCGGGGTCTAGGAAAAATGATCATCAGTCGGGTGAGAAACCCAGATGCAAGATTTGTAGGAGACACCACTTTGGGAGGTGTCGGTTAGAAACAAAATCCCAGTCTTCAGAGAAACGATGTGGAATCTGCAAGTCCACAGACCATAAAGCTGTGGATTGCAAGAAGATGAAGGATGCAACGTGTTTTGGTTGCAACGAGAAAGGGCACATTCGGCCCAACTGTCCAAAATTTGCAAAGAAGGCCGAGGAAGGGAAGAAGACTAATGCGAGAGTCTTCAAAATGGACGCAAAGGAAGCAGTCCTTGACGATAACGTCATTACCGGTACGTTTCTTGTAAACGATATTTTTGCTAGAGTTTTGTTTGATTCGGGGGCTGATAAATCGTTTGTAGATGATAAGTTTTGTAAACTGTTGAACCTTCCTGTTAAAACCTTAAGCGTGAAATATGAGGTGGAATTAGCCGATGGAACCTTAGAAACCGCCTCAACTGTTCTAGATGGATGTGTTATATCCATTAGGAATCATTCCTTCCCGTTATCCTTGCTTCCCTTTAAGCTAGCTGGATTCGACATAGTGATAGGCATGGATTGGTTGTCGAGTAACCAAGCCCAGATTCTGTGCAATAGAAAGCAAGTAATAGTTAAGACTCCGTCTGGTGAGTCACTTACTATTCAAGGAGACACCCAGCATGGATTGCCGGAGCAAGTGTCCATGCTCAAGGCATCCAGATGCCTGCAGAAAGGATGTGTCATTTATATGGCACAAGTTACCATTGATGAGCCGAAGCCGAAGATTGAGGATATCCCTGTTATATCAGAATATCCTGAAGTATTCCCTGAAGAACTACCCGGTTTGCCACCGGATAGGCAAGTGGAGTTTCGGATAGATATCATTCCAGGTGCTGCACCTGTAGCAAGAGCACCATACAGATTGGCACCAACGGAGATGAAGGAGTTGAGGACGCAGTTGGATGAGCTTTTAGCCAAAGGTTTTATTAGACCTAGCTCGTCTCCTTGGGGAGCGCCAATCTTGTTCGTTAAGAAGAAGGATGGTTCGATGCGTCTGTGCATCGATTACCGTGAGCTTAACAAGGTCACTATCAAGAATCGGTATCCGTTACCCAGGATCGACGATCTATTCGATCAGTTGCAAGGAGCAAGTTATTTCTCCAAGATTGACCTGAGGTCAGGATATCATCAGTTGAAGGTCAAGGATGAAGACGTACACAAGACCGCGTTTAGGACTCGTTATGGACATTACGAGTTCCTAGTGATGCCGTTTGGGCTCACCAACGCACCAGCCGCATTCATGGATCTCATGAATCGCGTCTGCAAACCTTATTTAGATAAGTTCGTCATTGTCTTTATTGACGACATCCTTATCTACTCGAAGAGCCAAGCTGACCATGAGAAACACCTTCGTTGTATTCTCAAACTTCTGTATCAAGAGAAGCTTTATGCCAAATTTTCAAAGTGTGAATTTTGGCTTCGAGAAGTCCAATTCCTTGGACATGTTGTAAGCGAGCGTGGTATCCAAGTAGATCCCGCTAAAGTAGAAGCAGTCATGAACTGGCAGGAGCCGAAGACTCCTACCGAGATTCGCAGTTTCCTCGGATTGGCAGGATATTATAGGCGATTTATCGAGAACTTTTCAAGGATTGCTGCGCCCCTAACTTCGTTGACCCGTAAGAAGATTAAGTTTGATTGGGGCCCTAAGCAGCAGGAATCCTTTGACATTCTGAAGCAGAAGCTGAGCAATGCGCCAGTATTGACGTTGCCCGATGGTATAGATGAATTTGTGGTGTATTGTGATGCATCACATACTGGCATGGGCTGTGTACTCATGCAGAAAGGCAAAGTCATTGCCTACGCTTCTCGCCAGCTAAAGGTGCACGAGAAGAACTACACCACCCACGATTTGGAATTGGGTGCGGTTGTATTTGCATTGAAGCTATGGAGACATTACTTGTATGGAACCAAGTGCATAATTTATTCGGATCACAAGAGTCTTCAGCATCTGTTCAATCAGAAGGAATTGAACATGCGTCAAAGGCGATGGATGGAAACTCTCAATGATTATGACTGTGAGATAAGATACCATCCCGGCAAGGCAAATGTGGTTGCCGACGCCCTAAGCAGAAAGGAAAGGGTTAAACCGATCAGAATCAATGCCAAGCGCATTGAGGTAAGAAATAACTTGAGTGAAAGGGTGTTAGCTGCATAGAAGGAAGCTGTGCTGGAAGCTAACTATCCTGCAGAAAAGTTGGGAGTAACTGAGGAACAGTTATCCCACGACAAGGATGGAATGCTACGACTAAACGGACGAATATGGGTTCCAGTATATGGAGGACTTCGGGATGTTATCCTCCAGGAAGCCCACAACTCTAAATATTCCGTTCATCCTGGAGCTGATAAGATGTACCAGGATTTGAAATCAAACTACTGGTGGATTGGTTTGAAAAAGTCCGTGGCCGAGTATGTGGCCAAATGTTTGACTTGTGCGCAAGTCAAGGCTGAGCATCAGAAGCCGTCAGGTTTGCTTCAACAACCTGAAATTCCCAAATGGAAGTGGGAAATGGTGACAATGGATTTTATCACCAAGTTACCGAAAACGAAAAAGGGAAATGATACCATATGGGTCATAGTTGACAGACTGACTAAGTCAGCTCATTTTCTACCCATCAAAGAGACGTATAACTCAGATATGTTAGCTCAATTATACGTCGATAAGATAGTAGCGCTACATGGTATACCTATATCTATTATCTCTGATAGAGATACTAGATATACGTCGCATTTTTGGAAGAGTTTCCAACAGTCGTTGGGCACTCGTTTGAATTTTAGTACGGCTTATCATCCTCAGACCGATGGTCAGAGTGAGCGTACTATTCAAACTCTGGAAGACATGCTTCGTGCATGTGCGATCGACTTAGGTGGTAGTTGGGATAAGAACTTACCACTGATTGAATTCTCCTACAACAATAGCTACCATTCCAGCATAAAGGCTGCGCCTTTTGAGGCCCTATACGGTAGGAAGTGTAGATCGCCCATTTGTTGGGCAGAAGTTGGAGATGTCCAGTTGTCTGGACCAGATATCGTCTTTGAGACGACAGACAAGATCATTCAGATCCGTGATCGTTTGAAAGCTGCCAGGGATAGGCAGAAAAGTTATGCGGATCCTAAGCGCAAGGATTTTCACTTCGATGTGGGTGAAAAAGTGTTGCTTAAGGTATCACCTTGGAAAGGTGTGATGAGATTTGGAAAGAAAGGCAAGCTGAGCCCGAGATATATAGGACCTTTCGAGATAATCGAACGTGTCGGGGCAGTCGCTTACAAGTTAAACTTGCCTGAAGAGCTTAGTGCTATTCATAATGTGTTCCATATCTGTAATTTGAAGAAGTGTTTCGCTGACGATTCACTGGTTATACCGCATACGGATATACACATAGACGAGAGTCTAAAGTTTGTTGAAAAACCTTTGTCGATTGAGGATCGACAGGTAAAGAAGCTTCGAAGGAAGCACGTGCCTATTGTTAAGGTCAAGTGGGATGCCCGTAGAGGTCCCGAATACACGTGGGAAGTGGAATCCACGATGAAAGAAAAATATCCCCATTTGTTTGAATAAATCTCGGGGACGAGATTTCTTTTAAGGGGGTGAGGATGTAACACCTCGAAAAATTTCGTCCAATAATGTCTTGACACGTGTCATAAGGTTCCGTTATGTGAAAACATACTTTAGAGGGACTAAAAGTGACAAACGGTAAAAACTATGGAACGTAAGGGTCCAAAGTGTCAACAATGAATAAATAGGCTCTATGATAACCCCACATAATGTTTATAACCTTTAACGGATGGTTCATGGATCATACGACGCGGAAATTGCCCAAAAGTGAAGTATTGTAAACTATAGGGGCCAAAAGTGTCAACATGTTTAATTTATACCTCTGAGTGAACTTTTGGCAGACCCGAAGCTTTGTATAGCTAAAATATACTCACTAGGATATGTGGTAAAAATTTCATGAAGTTTCGTCAACGTATGAGAAAGTTATGGCCAAAACCGTACTTAAGGGACTAAAAGCGTCAACGTCGAATTTCAGGGCTTTTCGGTTGAGCGCAAAGTTATCCGAGAGCATTACCATGTTGGTAAAAGTCCTAAGGTTCTTAAAAACCAAGTTTGGGGGTTTACGGGTCGAGAAAAATAGCCGAAACATCGCGTACAAGTTCAGGGGTCAAAGCTGTCAACAATTGAAAGTTGTTTGGCTGAACCAGGGGTCAGGCGACCCGCCTGGGAAAGACCAAGCGGGCCGCGTGGGTTGCCCAGCGTGCAGAACTTCGAAAATGGGTTATTTGAGTCCGATTTTGGGTGCCTAACAGCTGGTTTCGCCTCCAAATGCACCAATGACATGTCTTGCATGGCTACTACTACAGTGGCCTCGAAATTTTGGCTTTAAATCAGGTCTTGATCACATTTCTTGATCATTTTTCATAGTAACCAAAGTGCTCAACATTCAAGAACTTCAAGACAGCTTTCTGGAGGAAATCTGATCAACAAGGCCGACTCCTAGTGTTCACTAAACACCCATAGGACTCTTGTAAGCCTTCAATTCGTTCTTTAATCCGTTTTTGCTTTGATTATTAGTAAAAGTCAAACTGGGTGTTCATAACCTTTGACTTTCTGATTAAACGGATTCCTATCAGTCATTTCTCGAATTGAAACTAGTTATAGATTGGTATTTATGTGGGAAACAAACCCTCTAAAGGGTACTACCTGATTCCCACTACATGCATGATGAATGTCGAGTCAAACCTATTTCTAAAAAGTCAACAGAAACGATTTTTGTGAAAAATGACATGATTAATGATATAGATGACATGCAACCTGATTGATCATCATAAATAACTTGTAAAACATATAAGAATGTGTTTTAATCATCATCAACTCGACGATCTATAGTATAGCCACGAATCGGAACCGAAAGTCTTGTAAAACGACTATTTCGTAGACTATCGATTCGGATTCGTACATGCATGTTCGAGATCTGCATTGGATAGTATTTTTGACTATTTTTATTTTAGTTAAACTTTCTGGAATTTTCTTTGATTGAGTCTATGCTTAGTCTATTCGAATGCATGTTTCCGATTTATGCATAAAATTGACTATTTTGCCCTTTTTGTTTTAAAACGGGATTTTTGGAAAAGTGAAAGGATAGAAATCTTTATTTTTAATATATGAACTTGCACAGAAAATTTCGGATCAGTTGGTGGTCCAGATTGTGAGTTATGGCCATTAGCGTAAAACTATATTATAAATTTACATAAACGGTCCTTTTCGCGTAGAACCCGTTTCTGGCCACGTTTTGATACGAAACTTTTTACCAACAGATGTAATATAATATTCTGGAAATTTTGATGATTTTTAAGTAATTTTTGGCTGAACGGATCCTAGATCACCTAGTCATTTCGGCTTATGTCGGTTTTGACCGTTTTAGCCATAAAATGAGTTTTACACCTCCTTTTGACCCGGAACCTTTTTCTACTGATTTTATATGATGAATAAATTATTTTAAGTATTCTGGAAATATAAAAATCTCAGATTTATTGTGAAAACCCGAAAACGCCCTTAAATCGTATTTTTAGCGTTTTAACGCATAGTAAAGCGTTATACTTGTTTTAAACATATAAGACCTATACCTACTGATGTGTTTAGCATATTTTCATATAAAAACAGTAAGTATAAGTATATGAACTCAGACTTCCAGTTTTGGCATTTTTAGCCCTTGTGAAATTACTAAAATACCCCTACGGTGCATAGTTTGGTTTTAAATGATAAATTTGATATATGGGTCATACCCTACTGATATAATATGTTATATTAAGTATATTTACTGTATGAACCAGACCCGAAACTCAGATTGCTAATTTTACCCTTTTATTATCTTTTAAATGACCAAAATGCCCTTCTAAGGCATAAATTGGGTTTAAAATTATTCCGGGCAATATAGAACATAACTTACTGATATAATATCATATTTTAAGCATATTACATCAGGGAACTTGCATTTGAATCATTGGTCTACCCGTATCGCCCTTTTCGCGTTCGGTTCGGTTTACGTAACTAGTTTGCGTAAATTGACCGAAACGGGTCAAACGATATCATTTTTATTTCAAAATCCAGAATGTATTTAGTATACCCATATTATACAAGTATTCAAACTTGTCGGGTCTAAATCACATTCTATCCGGTCTTTCGCTTAATCGTGCGTAAACCGTATCATTCCTAAAACTAACCGGTCAAAGCTTAAGCTTAAATAAAAGGCCGTTAGGAATCTAATAGGTTAATTATAAACCTTTGTTCCAGATTAGGAGGCCCGGTAAAAGCTACCAACACTTATCATTTGTGACTTATACTTGCTCAGGTAAATACATTTTGGCTTATTTTCCCTATACGGGCTTGGGGTACGGTATTTAAAATACCGCTTGATCGGGCGCACAAGTCCTGCGCCTTATAGGTGTACAGTCTTGAATAGCTTGTGCGACTTCGTTTAAACAGTTTTGTCTTACTTAAAGGCTTTGGGGGGTTATTGACCGTGTCCCGGATATCCTTGGCATTATCTTACGAGATGGCCACGACCAGAGCACGGGGTGTAGGCGTACACCCGACGTGTATAACTCTTTGATGTGGTGTGTCATTTAATCTCTAGCCCGGACAGTAGATCCCGGGCCACCAGAGATATAAGTGCATGTAATTCGTTCACAAGTTTATATTATATAATTATCCCAAGTTAATAAAAATATTTATGCCTTGTGCATTTAAATCAATTTTCAATCATTTTCAAAATGAGTCAGTCGATTTGTATTTACCAGTGTAAACTGACGTATTTTTCCCAAAAGATTAAGTGCAGGTACTATACGGAAATAGGCTGGCTGTTTCCTAGAAAGCGTCCACAATAGTCTCGCAAACTCGGACGACAATTATCTGTTGAACTATTTATTTCTATTTTTATTTTGATCCGCCTGTGGATCCATTTCAACTACAGTGATATTTATTATTACACTTTATTTAAAAGTTGAAATGTTTCTATTCTGCTTCCGCTGTGCATTATTATTATATTGTGTTGATTGTCTATGACGATGCCAACTACGTCACTGTACCCCACACCGGGCCCATCGGTGACACGTGGAAATGGGGGTGTGACATGTCATTAGAACGAGAATATTTTTATCTACATTTTGACCTAAGTTTCATTAAAAACGGAGTAATGTCAATTATAATTATTTTTGTTATTATAATTATTAAACGGTTCATAGGTCTGTCTAGGTACTTCATATATCTAACAGTCAACTTACTCGTAATCTATTCGTTTAATAATATAAGTTTTATATACTTTATTTTAATCTAAAATAAAATGAAAATGTTACATCTTTCCCACCTTGTTTTAAATCTTGTCCTCGAGATTTAGGCTATGATGTTTTTTTAGAATTATGTCATGCGTTGATCAATACTAATAGTATTAAGGTAAATGACACTGTAATCGAATCAGGACATGTTCAAGTTTTGTGAATACGAGTTTTAGAATAAATAGGACTCGATGGTTCAACTGAATTATTTAAAAAAAATCGATGTCAAATGAACGAGGTGTAACAATATAATCATCAAGGTGACTAAGTTTACATGGGTCAAATCAAAAGAAAGATTTATGATCAATAGACATCTAAATCGAATGTTTACAATTTGTGAATGACTTTTAGAAACAATAGGATTCACTTGCCAAAAGAAAACTTACTTTAATCATCAATCAAGGAAGACTTAGAATTAACAAGCTCAAATAAAATAGAAGCTCGAAAATGATTTGTCAATTATCGAATCATGACATGAGGAAAAATCAGTGTGTTGACATTATTGATATGCAAGGATACACTGAAATACAACAGAGTTTAGTGTATCATTGTCTTAATACATAATTGTATTAAGACTACTTTTAAATAATGAGTCCAATGAAAGACATACGTAGTTTTGAATGAATTGTATGATTATGATTAACCCAAGCTACAAGTGTATACCGACACCGCAAGATGTCGTAATGATTGAAATAGTCCAATAATTATAGTGACCGAACAAATTCCGCCGTGTTCGTAATCAATTGGAAGTTTTAATGAAGTAAATTTGGATATTCATTTCAAATAAATCTTATAGGATTTTCAATTGATAATGAAAGACCAAATGAATATCGTAGAATTTTTTATCAATGATGAAAGAATCTTTAGAGGTACACCGGAATATAATACGAATTTGTGTACTCTTATCTTAACACATAATTGTATTAACACTGTTTAAGATAATGAACCAACAGAAACTAAATAAATAAATCCGTACATCAGGTGTGAGAATGAGATTAGCTCAAGCTTCAAGTTAATGAAAACGCCACCACAAGGTGTCGTAACCAAATAAATGATTCAATGAAAGTGAAGACCAAACAAATCTATTATGGTTCTGAATAGATGAAGTACTTGACACGATGCATTTATTTATAAACTTTGATTTGTACTAGGGACAAATAATAACTTAACTTAGATATTACATATCAGTGATTACGTCTGGAATGATTTCTGTTTCCTGCGTAGTAAGTATGAATGCTCGCGTGTTCTTCTTAGCTCTGTTTGTTGTTTATGCATTGTTGTCGGGTGCTTTAGTCAGTTTTGGGCAATATGGTTTGATGTGTCCCGTTTCTCTGCAATTGAAACAGATAGTAGTTTTCCTTCTACATTCTTCCTCTATATGCACGTTCATCTTGCAGAAGTTACAGTAGGGTGTTCTCCTAAAATAGCATTTTCCTGAATGTTTTTTATTACAGTTTCTGCAAATAGGTTGCTACAATGACGGTTCAGTTCCTTTCTTCTTATAGGAATCATTAGGGTAAAACTCTTGAGAAATTTTCTGGGCTAACTCTTTCTTCTTATTTTCTTCTTTTGTGCGGATTAGTCCATCTATCAGGGTGTTAGCTAGTTCAACCGTTTCTTCAATAGTCTGTGGTCTAGCGACCTTGACCATGTCTCGGATATCACTAACTAATCCCCAAATATAACGATAAATTAGTACAGGTTCTGGTGAAGCCAGAGTTGGTACCATTCTTGCATATTCGAAGAACTTTGTCGTATATTCAAGACAATTCACATTTATCATTTTATGATTTAGGAACTTGTTAGTCATTTGTTCCTTTTCATAAGGGGAACAAAATTTCCTTTCTGCCATTTCCTTGAATTTTCCCCAGATCATGGCATAAGCCATGTCACTTCCTTTTTTCCCGAAGAATTGTATTCCACCATTCTAAGGCTTCTTCCTTAAAGAGGTTGGAAGCATACATCACCTTATCTTCTTCGGCACATTTGCTGATCTTAAGAACAGCTTCCGTCTTTTCTAACCATCGCAGAGCAGTCGTAGCTCCTTAACTGCCCGCGAACTCAGTTGATTTACAAGCTAGAAATTCTTTGTAGGTACAACCGAGAGTCATCGCCTTCATTTTCTTGGGAAATGAGGTTTTGATAGTATCATCATTGCCTCCATTGACACTATGGCTAGAACTGTCGTCACGAGTATGCTTGCTTTTTTTAACGGCTAATTTCTTTAATCCCCTGTCGTCTGTGGGACTTGAACCCAAGACCTTCCCCTTCCCAACGTATGTGTTTTTAACGACTTTACCTTTGCTAATGGACCACCACCCCATTGGTACGAGTATGCTTGCTACTCATAGCTTTGGTGTGTTCTACGGGGTTTTTAATAGCTTTAATTATTAAATGTATATCATTAGTTACTCCTTGGGCTATTATATTTTCTATAGCATTTTTATCCAAATGATTTTCATTATTAGCATGAACTTCTGGATTATGTGATACTTCATTTGACATCTGAATTGCAAACATTTTCAATTATTAATATCAAAGAAAAATTGAAACAAAACAATAATTTCAAGAATCATATGTGCATATATATATATAGATACACACACACACATATATTTAAATCTACAAAATAACACATATGTTACTTTGTATTAATTTCCTAACTTTATTGTTTAAGTTTATGTATTAAAAGAACACCTAAATAGGTTAAACCGGTGGCTCTAATACCACCTTCTGTCACAACCCACGACCCCACCCCGGGAGCGGGAGCCGTGAACCAGTCAAGTGGTACCAGTGTTTATTAAATACTGTTGATGCATGGAATGTCTGTTGACTACGTCTGCATTACGTCTTAGGTCAAGATAGGTCAACATAGGATCTAGAATGTCAAAATTATGTATTATGTTGATAGGTCCGCTTTTATGAACATAGGATAGACATAGGTTCGCTTATAGGTACATCAGGTGGTCCGCTTTTGTGTCAAGATTGGGAGGTTCGCTTATTCGACAGTCCATATAAGCGAACCACAACACACTATATATACCTGATGTGTTCATTTGTGCTTGTGAATGTTGAAGCGGACCTGTATCGTTGCTTTGTTACCGGAACTCTGTCAAAACTATATCAGAAAGCAATAAAAGAGAAGGATTTGAACGAAAAAAGCTGTGTAACTTCATTTGTGTTGATTCCGCCTTCATACATGAAGATGAACATCCTTATACTGACTATTTAGGGTCGGAACACGGTCCAACAAGTGGTATCAGAGCTCAGGACGAGGAGTTTATACTACTACAGCTTGATTCTATAAAATTCTCTTACTTCTACTCACTTTCTCTCAAACTTTTTTAACTTGAAGTGGTTCCTACGGTTGAAATTGTCTGATTTTTTATTATATCATGCGGAACATACAATTAACAAACCCTAGAAAGTTTCAGGTTAAAACTCGGCTTAAAAATGGTAAAATTGGGTAAAAAATTAGATCCGCTTTTACGGTCATTCGTAGGTCCGCTTGAAATTACACTTTAGGTTCGCTTTTAAGGCACTTTCGCTCGAAATAACAAAGTAGATCCGCTCGAACGAACAGTTTAGGTCCGCTCGAATGGACATCTGACTTTCGCTTATTCGAACCATATAGTTCCGCTTGAACAGACAAGTGTAGATCCGCTCGAACGGACACTTACCTGGTCCGCTTATTTGAACATAACCTGGTCCGCTTATTTGAACATAACCTGGTCCGCTTATCTGTACATCTTGCAGTTTCGCTTTTACGGACAAACATAGTTCCGCTTTTCTGTCATATTGTTCAAAACTTTGGAAATTTTTCTAAGTGTTGGTTGATTTTGCAGGTATATTCACGATGGATGATATTTTCTTGAACCCATTCAGCGATATGTACGCGTTTGCAGGAAATTCCGGAAACGATGATACATCTTCAAGCAATGCAAATGAGAATCCGCCGAAAGAAAAGAAAAAGGAAGCTTGGGAATCGGAAGGTGCTTTTGGAACGTTCAACAAACCCCCAAAGCTAATTGCTATCGAGGAGTACAGTCGGTGGTCCAGAAAGTTTGAAGATTGGATGATGGCTTTTGCATTTCCCAGTTGGAAAAGTCTGAAAAACGGTTATGAAAACGGAAACAAGAATGGTGAAGCCCTAACATCTGCTGATGAGATTGATTCATTTGTAGTTGAACAAAAATGTGTGGAATTGTTGTTCCAGTCTGTCCGGGAAGACATCATTTCTTTGATCGATTATTCGAATGCAAAAGATCTTTGGCAAAAGCTAGAAAAGAAATGTCTAGGAAGTACTGAAATTGTGAAAAGTAAAAAGAAACTTCTTAGAAAAGAGTTTGATATGTTTGGTTGTCTAAAGAATGAGTCAGACTGTAAAATGATAGAAAGGTTTGGTCATCTGAAGCTGGAATTAGCAAGACATGATATCAGATATCCTGACGATGAGCTAGTTGATAAATTGTTCGATTCATTACCAGACGAGATGGATTGGAGATATTATGCGCTGATGTTGAAGAACACTATTGCTTCTGAAAAGTTGACTCCAGATTTGGTGATTGGGAGACTTGAAAGTCATGAGCTAGAACTGAAGAAGACATACAAAGTCAATCACTCATCTTACCAGCAAAATCTGGATTTGTATTATCCGAAGAACATGATGCCAAAAGCAACTACTCCCAAAACTGCATTTTCTGCTGAGAATGTGTCGACAGCTAGCAAAGAAAGTCGAAGCAGTCAAAGCGGTGGAAGTCACAGTGGTTATCACGGTGGATCTTCATCATCTGCAAGTCATTCTGATGCAAAATTTCAATGCAACATCGCAATAGATCTAAAGAATGCTCAGAATTTTGACGAGGAATCGGCTAAGCAGCAGATGGTCTTCTTGGCTTCGGTGTTGGAATCATATGAAGGGTTAGTAGCTGGGAAGATCGGTAACACAAATCTGACGAAAGAGGACTATGATCAAATAGATCCTGAAAAAATGGAGTTAATTGATATTCGTTGGGCTATGGCTAGTGCTGTTCGTCGTGCTCAGCGTTTCATGGAAATAACGGGCAGAAAATCAATTGGTGGTCCGTCTACAAAATTGGGTTTTGATAAGTCGAAGGTGACGTGCTTTAAGTGCAAACGAAAAGGTCACTTCAAACGCGAATGCAGAAACGCGTATGCTGATGAGTCGGAGAATCCTTTCAGAGATGATTACTACAAGAAGGTGATTTATCACCAGAATAAATCTGAGCCGCCTAGATTGAAGCAGGCTGAAGATACCAAAGAAAAGTCTAGAGCACTTGCAGTGATCTATGATGATGAGGGGTATGATTGGAGCAAAGAGGTTTTACCGGAGGAAGATGCGGTTGGTTACGCGTTCATGGCGAAAAATGAACCTATTCCGTGGAAAGACAACCGTACTGAAGAGCAGAAGTATAGATACAGAAAAATGATTTCTGAAAACAAAATGATTAGACTTTCTGGTATCTATCTGGAAGCGAAGAGAGCGAAAAGATGGGATACGGACAGGGAGTGTTATCTTGATGAGTATGGAAATATTGCGATCGATCACAAAACTCTTGATCTGGAAGCCTTAATCAAGGAGATGAAAGATGAGGATGAGTATTGGCAGAACAAGTGGTGGGGAACTCCAACCGAGAAAATGAGAGAAGAAGTAAAAGAGAAAGAAGAGAAAGAGAAAAAGGAGAAAGAAGAGATCGAAAAATCAAAGAAGATTGATACTGGAATTATCGATACAACGCAGGAGTTGACTGCAGAGAACCTGGGAAAAATGGATAACAAAGTGCTGGCTGCTAAAGCACTTGAGGTAGACTCTAACTCCGTGTCTGAGTCAAAAGGCCAGGTCAGTCCAAACTCGTCAACGAATGCGTCAGGTAAAAAGATCGAAGGAAATGTTGATTGCAAAAATTGCAACAAAGAGTGCAAATTTTGTAATACTGTCACGTATCTCAACGGTGAGAAAATTAAAGATCTGACAGCAAAGGTCAGAAGCGTTGAGAATCAGATTCTTGGTCGTGACAAAACAGTTAAAGCTTCAACTGAACGGATAAGAGAATTAACTGCTCAAATTGAAACTGATGAAATTGATCGTGAAAAGGTTAAAAAAGAAAATGAAAGGTTAATTCTTGAAAACCGTCAGATTTCTGAAAAGTTTGAAAAACTCAAAAGCACAGTGAAAGATAGTGATGATCGAAATGGTAAAACTTTTAAAGAAAACGAACATCTAAAAGCTGTGCTGAGAATAAAAGAAGAATCAATCAACAAACAACTGGATTAAATCGCTAAATTGAAACTAAAATTTCAAGAGGCTGAAATTGAAAACGAGCGAATCCAGTTGAAGCTCAACAGCTATAGCTCCGCAAGCTTTGTTTTGTAACATATTGTTCCAAAACCCATAGGCAAAAACAAAGCTGGTGAAGACGTGTATTCTGATGGAATCGGGGTGGGTTTTCACAAAGTTCCACCGCCGATTTTGCATAATTACACGAAAAAGGAATCTGGGTTGGTTGAAATTGAGGAAGAAAGTGAAGTTAAACTTCCGGAGAACATTGATGTCACGTTCACATCTTCCAATGACGATAGTGTCCAAAATGATATTGTAAAAGGTGTTGTTGAAAATGTGCTAAAAACGGATAGTGACACTACTGAGGAAGATGGGTGTTTCTTGGACAAATATATTCCGAAACAAAAGTCCAAGAACAACTTAAGTGAAGAATCAAATCTTGTCATGTACAAGATGTTGGGTTCGGATAAGTTGTTTTCGGATTCAGAGTTTCCGATAGAGAGTGTTAACATGAACAAATTGACAAATGTTTTCAAGTTGATCGAAGTCGAATTGGCAGCAGTGAACAATCTGAGTCAAAAGAAAAGTAAAATGAGGTTTGAGAAAGAAAAAGTTTACAACAAGAAATCTGTTAATCCACCGCGTGTTTATAATAATAACCAAAACAATTGGTCGGGTGGTAATCAAGGGGGTAAGTATTATCAAAAGAGAAATGTTCCAAACAAGAGGTTTGTCGAGAAGAAAAAGTTTGTGAACAGTTCGAATTCACTTGCTGATGAAGAGAAAGAAATTTTTTCAAAGTCAAACAAAGAGTTCTTTGAAAAGAGAACTTCACAGGCTCAGTCTGAAGGCACGAGTCGAGGTGTTGATACTCGAACATGTTTTAGATGTAATCAAGTGGGTCACATTGCACGAAAGTGTACCAATGTGAAGCCTAAGACTGAAACTGTGAAGGTTCAACAAAAGAAAGTTGAGGTGAAGGGTAAAGCACCAATCGAAAAGAGTTTTAAAAATGACAACTTCAAAGTGAAAAATGAACCCGTAAAGAAGTCGGTAAATAAAAATGAAAAATTTTACAAACGGGTTGCATTATCTCAACAAGTTTGGAAACTCAAAACTGAGAAAAATGTTTCACCTTCTGAGGAATCAATTCAAGTTGATTATGATGCGAATTTTCCACCTCTGAAGGCTGAAAACTTTAAAATTCAAGTTGCGAGAGTTAAAACAGTCAAGGTTACACCTAAGGCTGATGAAGCCTGGGTGGACACCATGTTTGACTAAGCAGTTTGAATTGCCGGAGCTTCCTGGATCGCGAAGCATGAATCGGCATCTTTCTTAAAGTTGTTTAAGTCAAAATTAGGTTATATGTTGATAGGTCCGCTTTTGTGAACATGTAAGTAGGTTCGCTTATGTGTCATTCAGGTGGTCCGCTTATACGTCATTAAAGAGGTTCGCTTATTTGGTTCTGAGGTAGGTTCGCTTATCTGTCATGTCCTTGGAGCGAACCTACTCACACTATAAATAGACATTATGAGCGGAACCTGTTGATTCACTTGTGAATGTTGGAGGGGATCTGTATCGTTGCTTTGTTACCGGAACTCTGTCAAAACTATATCAGAAAGCAATAAAAGAGAAGGATTTGAACTAGAAAAGCTGTGTAACTTCATTTGTGTTGATTCCGGCTTCATACGTGAAGATGAACATCCTTATACTGACTGTTTAGGGTCTGAACACGGTCCAACAAGACATATGACAGGGAAGACCGCGTTACTGTATGATGTGAGGAATATCAACGGTGGTTACGTAGGTTTTGCTAGTAATCAAGGAGGAAAGATTATAGGTGAAGGAACGTTATCCAACGGAAATGTAACGTTTGAGAGAGTTAACTACATTGCTGAGCTTGAGAATAATCTGCTGAGTATCTCCCAGATCTGCGACAGGATATATACTACTCACTTCATTGACAAAGAATGTTTGATCTTGAAACCGGGATTTGTGATACCTGAGGAATGGATCATGTAACAACTGTCAAGAAAATCGATAATTAGGATGGTAATTAGCTATTAAGGAAACCCTAATTGAGAAACCCAAGTAATTCCGCATAAACCCTAAAATTTTTATAACAATCGGAATCAGGATCAGGACCCCTAAAACTCAGGGGGGGTTAAACCCTAGTGATGTTTATCTTCTAAATTGGCTGTAGAAACGAAATTTATTCGTTTAACTTACTCACCAAGGCTAATTGGGACACGAAACAACCTAGGCTAAGAAATAGACCCGTCGCGCCACGCGACGGGTATGCATGTCTTCTTCGCGTGGCGCGAGGGAGGACAATTTCCAGCTATAAATAGGGGACGTTGGCACTTGAACTTTGGTTCAAAATCGACGTCCAAATTCTCTGTAACCATCGAGTTGTAGCAAATATCGTTCACAAAACACACACCGATCACGAAATGCTGCCGCAATCAGGGTAATAACTCGATCGCTATTACGATTCAACGTCCGATCGATTATAACTATCCAACGATAGTCCAGGTGCTGCTCAATTGAGCTTGTACTTTGATTATTCGTCGTGATTTCGACTTGAATATTTGAGTGTTGTTCGAATTCGGACTATGCTCTGTTATTCGTTGTGAATCCGATTGAATTATCGAGTATTGCACTGATTAATCGTTGTGAAGGTTTAATCTCCTGAATTGACGTAACTGCTGTATTAGTTACTAACCTGCCTGTGTGTGCATTGTGTTAAACTAGGTGTAATCAAGGCTAATCTATTGCTCGTTAATCTGCAATGTGAGTCATTCTTCTTTTTAAACTGTTTTCTCACAGTTTGTAATTAAGTATTACAATACCTCAAATTATTTTCAAGGTTATAATTACAGGGATTAAGTCTTTGTAATCACCAAATTACAGCTGGTATGTGGGGTATTGTGCACATTACTATTTTTATCACTCTATGTGAGTGAGTATTACTCTATGTGAGTGATTATTACTCTGTGTGAGTAAACCGTCACTATTTGGGGCGACGGGACCCAATAGTGGTATGACCACAGTCACAGATCCGGTCGAGTGACAAATACCTATTCTTGATAATTGGTTGATAAAAACATTGTAATCGCTCTTAATACTGTGATTTATAACTAACGGGTCGTTTTAGAAAATGGAATGATTCACTCAGTATTTCCCCGCTGACAAAACCTTTTTCAAACATGTTTCAGGTGATCTATGTGATCCAGGAAAAGTGCAGTAAAGCACTATCAAGCTCAGAGAAGTGGCTCAGTGTAAATAAATGAATAAAACATGTTTTGGAAAATAAAGATTTCTGTGTGAAATCAACTTATTGTAAATTATGGGATTTATCCCTTAAACTTTGTGTAATATATTAAACGAGCATTTTCCGGTGAAAAGATCCTGTTGTAAAAAGACTTCCGCTGCCGCATAAATTAAATACCACGGGTACCACTTAAATCTGCATCGCGGACCCCGACTCCGTCCAGGGTGGGTCGGGGGCCGCGACAGAAGGTGGTATCAGAGCTAATAGTTAAATTGAGCCACTGATCGAGCCACGGATTGAGCCTAAATTAAGTATTTTGTCCAAATGCTTAATTTTACTAATTATTATTCGGTGATTATATGTTTTATTAACTGGTTATTTTTAGTGACAGTATGGGTAAACAAAAGCTGTCTGCTATCTACCACAAACTAGATGTGGCATCTTCTTCTAGAAACCCAGTAAACCTAGAAGAAGAAATCTTTGTCCGCAAAGCAAACTATGAGAATCCTCTTTCCCCAGAGAAAAGGGATTCGATACTTAAAAAGAGTCAGGAGAAAAAGAAACCCCGAACCAAGAGAGTTAGGTTCAACCCAGAAGTCCAAGAGTTGGGTAATAGTACACCTTGGGAAGATAAAATAGACGAGAAATGGGCAAATCTCTATATGCTAGCTACTGTAGCAGAAAATGCTAATCTCTAAATATCCGATAAGTTGGGTCTAGTAAGAGAAATCACAATCCCGTAAATAAATAAAATCCCAGTGTGTTTATTTCAGTTATTTCTGTACAAAAAGTAATATGCAATAAAACTTCAGTGTTTGTTTGTTAAACTTTGTTCCAAAGTTTTAACATTGCATTTTGCATATATGCTATGCAGCATGAATGAGATGTCGGAAGCCTTCCAGAATCTCAACTTATATCCAGTGCCTATCGAAGTCTCGCACGACTTTACTGGTTACATTGCTGACATAGAAGAACCTGTGGAATTCAAAACTCCACCGCTGGAAAAAGCCAAACCTAAAAAGAAGAGAAGATACGTAGGGTGGAGGAAAGTACGCCGTAGGAAACCTGCCACTAGGAGACTCCCTAAAATAGAAAATCCTGTGATCATGAGCAAGGGAAAGGAAATAGAAACTGGAGAAAGTCCAAAACCACCCGAAAAGGAAATAGGAATAGATCTGAAACAAAAGGGAATAGAGATTGGTGAAAGCTCTAAACAATCTGAGGAAATCACGTTCCAAGACGAAATAGATCGCCTACTGGATAATTGTGATGTTCTAGAGCCTATCAACAATAATCTCTTCTCTTACCCGGCTACAGTTCAATTCCCACTAAACCTCGGACCAGCTATTCCAGACCCACTAGTTCACACTAGACCATTAGGCCAAATGGAGGAATGGTGGACTAATGACTGGCAATTCCAAAAATATAGTTAATAGTCCTTATAGCTTTCTTCCACAATTTGACCCAGAACCACTCCCAAATCCTCCCATGAGTAATGAAAACCTAGCTGAACTCCGTCAGTTCGGTGAAGAACTGATAGGTACAGGTAATAGGATCAGGGAAATGGGGGAGCATCTAACTTGGAAGTACGATGAGAGGGAGCATCGTTACTAGAACAGTCAATTAACCCACAGAAAGCCGTATTGTATGATAGTAACTTAAAATTCTGTAAAATGGGCAATAAAACTCTGTAAAATACGGTGTGTATGGATGCATATACAATATACCATAACAAAGTAAAAGTCGAGAAATCGACAATTTTGGTTATGCTTGTATGTTGTGATAATCTATGTGTTTATCTATGTGAATTTTGTCATTGATAAGTTAGACACTAATAATTTTTACCAATTAGCAGATGGAAAACGCTAATAATGAACCAATTAATGAAGTAAATCAATCTGAGCAAGAACAAGAAGATCAATATATAACTCGACAAGATATCGAGCACTTTATCGCCCAAGGAATAGCTCATGCTATTCCAGAAATTGTAGCTGCTGTTCAGAAACCTGCCGAACCACAATTAATTCCTAGTAAACGTATTCCAGAAGATAACGGCAGTAACAGCATAAATGGAGGTGGCAATCATGACAATCATGATCCGCAACAGGCCCCACTCCCTAAAAGAATAAAAGCTGCAACGCCTGGTTGCACTTACAAGGAATTTCTTGCTTGCAAACCCGCAGAATTTGCAGGTAATGAAGGGGCAACTGCAACACTGCGTTGGTTAGAGAAAACCGAGGCAGTAATTGCAATAAGCAAATATGCTGAAGAGGATCAAGTGATGTATGCATCAAATCTGTTCAAAGAAGGAGCACTCGAATGGTGGAACACGGTCCTCCAGACAAAAGGAAGAAGGATAGCCTACGCCATAGGTTGGGAAGAATTTAAGAGTCTGGTAGAAAGAAAATTCTGTCCCGAATACGAGAAGGAACAAATGGCAAATAAGTTCCTTAGTCACCGCATGACAGGAATAGATTGTCGGGGCTATACTTCGACATTCTTTGAATACGCAAGGGTAGTACCAACACTGGCTTCGCCAGAACCGGTACTTATCTCTCGTTACATTTGGGGGTTAATTAGTGAAATCCGAAACATCGTCAAAGCCGCAAGACCTTGTACTATTGACGATGCAGTAGAATTAGCTAATACCCTAACGGATGAGTTGGTGCGCACAAGAGAAGAAGATCGTAAGAAGGAAATAGCTCAAAAGATTACCCAAGGATTTCGTGTGGATAATACCAAGAAAAGAGGAACCGGGCAGTCCTCATCATCTCCTTTCTGCAAAATTTGCAAAAAGAAGCATTATGGACAATGCAACATGGTTTGCAATTTTTGCAAAATGAAAGGACATCGGGAAGAAGACTGCAGGAAAAAAACAAGAGTTTGTTATAATTGCAGAGAAAGGGGACATTTTCAATTTGAATGTCCTAAGTTAGCTAAACCTGTAGTTAACCAAGCCAAACCAGCTGAAGGAGCAACCAAGAGAAATGCGTGAGCATTCCAGCTAACCACTCAAGAGGCCGAACTCATTCCAGATGTAACGCTCCGCATTTTCGAACCTTTCTTATTTTAGCAAGTCGTGTTGTACCTTCCATGTTTAGACACTTGTACTCTCTTTGTAATCTACTTTCGTTTCATTTGTAATTCGAGACTATTGATCATAATGAAAACGAAGGTATTCTATTCATGTTTGTGTTACACTTATGTGCGATTTTCACGTTTGAACGATATATTATCATAGACTCTCGATTCGTTATTACGCTCAATGCTCGTTAAACTAGTTGAAACTCGTAAAATAGTGAAACTCGAAAGCTTTGTGAAACGAATAAACGTTTAAAGATTTTATTTCGTTATAAATATGGTCATTATTCAAGCTTAAACTAATTAAATTAATTAAAATAATTAATTTTGTTATTTAAAAGTTCATTTTTTTATAATAATCTAGTTAGTCCCGTTAGATTTTGAAGCTAGAAAAAAACCTAGTTAGTAAACCAAGTTAAATTACTTAAGCAATTACTTAGATAAACTAATTGGTTAACAAAAAAAAAAAAATTATATAACTTAGTTAGTTTAAAAGTTAGTTTCCTTTTAAAAACCATATAACTTGGTTAGTAGTTAAACCACAGGGACCGTTAGTGCAAATTCACCAAACTAAACTTCAGGGACTGATTCTGCAATTATTGAAACTGTTTAAAAAATCAAAACAATAAAAAGCGGGTGCCAGGACTCGAACCCAGGTCACCCAGCTTAAACACACACGCACACACCACTCCACCAGTGCCTTCACATGGTTTCTATTCAGCACATTTAATTCTTAACCACTCCCTCACTGAAGCCTGATCAGCGCAAACAGACCCTCCAGCAGGTCTGTTTGAGCGCGATTTTGACCTTTTTTTGAGTTTTAAACTCGATTTTGGCATTAAATACTCACCTAAACTTAACCTAACTTTTTCCCTATAAATACCAATCCTAATCCAAGCTATTTTCACTTTTCTAAACACTCTCAAATCTCCAAATCAGTCCCAAATTCGTGTTAATTCAGAAGGTTCGAGTAGATTCATACTCTTGCACAAAAGTGAGCATATCTCACTCGTTTCTTGTCCCTTTTTGCTCATTCTTTTTCCTACTTGCTTGGTTAATCATGTAGTTTGATTCCTTGACTTCTCCTTGGAGAAATCAGACCTGGAATTGCTCCGAAATTGACCAAAAACTTTCTGTTTTGTTTCAAACTTATGCAAACTTCATCCAACTTGTGTGAAACACATCTCAAACCAATGTCCTAATGCTTACAACCTCTCTTATGGTTGGTTAGGCTTAAAAACATGGTTGAGACATCTAAATCAGAGGTTAAAACCTCATAAACTTTCTGTTTTAATTAGGGTTTTACCCACAAGTAATGTTCAAGTGTGAAACTTGTTGAATGTGTGATGGTTGGATTAGCTTGGGCTATCCTTCATAAGAATCCACTCATTATTTGATGATTTCTAATAGATTAGTTATTTTATATACTCGTACCAACCTTAGTTCATGACCCTCCTTGGTTGTTTTTACATCAAGTGTAGTGGTGAACATCAAAGGGGTGCCTAAATGGAAGCTTAGTCTTCCTACCCCATTCATGACATCCTTGTAACTAGAGGTACCTAAATGGAGATTTAATCTTCTACCTCCTACTTGAATATTGGACCTAAATAATATGTAATATATATCCTAAGTATAAATATATACTCCTTCGAACCTTTGATGTTAAACCTATGTTTACATGTCAAAGGAGTAGAACAACATCTAAGACCTAAACCTTAATATGATTCTAATGGGCTTACTACCCATGAAATACAACATAACCCTAGTGGTTACTTAGTGTCATATATCGGTTATAAAGTCTAAAAGATGATTATTTTTATTTTCGTATTAATAAGTTATTCCATATTCATAATCTTCCGTAAACGCCAAACTCACACACCTACGTTTCCTCGTGTAGAAGGACTAGGTGCTCCAAGCTAAATCATCCACCAAACTTACTCTCGGAACTTCAAGTCAAGACTTGTAAACTGTGAGTATACTCGATCCCTTTTTTCCCTTTACGCTTTGGGATGCAACATGTATGATTATACAAAACAAACTTTTATGCTTAAAACAAAACATACTCTATCTATGAACGAAACATGAAACTATTGTGATCAATTGCTATGCTTGTATGCTCTATGAACGATTTGTAACGTTATATGCTCATTAACTTTGCTAGCCCACCTTAACAATTATAGCGCTATAGGATTAACGCCCCGCCCGCTATTCTAATTGGGTATTGTTGAGTTAAACATTTCTATCCCGCTAAACTATTGGGATTAGGCTATTGTGCGTTGTATTCTTGGGTTTGATCATATAGTACGCCAAAAATTGCATCGCTAGTAAATTTAATCACTATGTTACATGTTGGATATGAGTTTTTATTCTATTATGCTATGTAGTCAAACTTGTATACTCGCCTTTGCTTTTGCATTGAACTCTATTTTAATACATGTTGCAGGTTAATTGTTGAAGTATGGACTAAAGATGAAACGAGATTTAGGGTGGACTAGATACACACCTAGATTAATTTATCTTTGTTGTTATGTTACAATTTGAAACTATGTTGTTATTTCTATTTGAACCTTGTATGACAATTTAGTATTGCAGTGAAATTTGAATTTAATTAAATATTGTCACATAGTGTTATGACGTCTCTAGCAATCTATACACACTTCGTCTCATCCCGATGTTTCCGCCATCGGTTGGGGTGTGACAGATTGGTATCAGAGCCATAACTATAGGGAATTAGGAAAATTGCCATGCTTTTGCCCTAATCTATAGTTCTAGGAATTTTGCCTCTTATTTGTTGTTTAAGACTTTTGTACTCTACCATGCATGCTTCCTAGCTATACTTTGATTAAAATTATGTGCCTTTCCTAAGGCTAACACGAATACACTTATGCTATTTTTATACTCTTGTAACACCAACGAGAAGAATTTACCAAAATAGGCGTGAAACCCACAATTTGGTAAACGACTCTCATTCTACCTTTAATCTATTTTTGCACGAAATTTCACCATTAAGCTAGGAGTGACATCCACAACTTAATGGTAATTTCCATTTCAACTCTAGTGGACCCTCGTCAAAGTGTCAAAATTTATTTTGGCCAACGAGTACCAACCACATTTAGGGTACGAAATCGTCAAGTTAGGGGTGAAACCCGCATCTTGTCGATTAAGTCCCATTCCTTGATTTTTATTCTCGCCAAAGTCCCGAATGTTCCAATCATTTAGAGATGTGTAGTAACTGGAAGGGTAAGATACCGTTTATCGCTTCTCGACGAGAGTATCTTGCCTATAGGCCAAAGCACAATATCTCTAATTCGAAAGGACTTTCGACCCACTTTGGAATAGTCGACGTTTCTCTACCCGAAACACTCCAATGTTTTATTGAGCCTCTCTTTTATGCATCTCAATTTATATGTGATTTTTATATTTGAACGTTCGTTCATTTCAAAATGTCGTTTTAATCATTTCGCACGTTACCGCAATCACAAACAATAATAATCCCTCGTGAACAAACTAAATTTACAATGCTTTCGTTTATTCATGTTATGCTATGTGGAACTCATGACTATGCTATATGAAACGTTTAAACTTTCATGCTATGCGAATCAATTTGAACCCTTTATGCTATGTGACTCTTTATGTTATGTGATCAACTTCATTTTTCTTAAACAAACATTGTGACCAAGTCTCACCTTTTCAATCTTTTGAATCTTAGATGTCTTCTCGTCTCTCCAAAGCGTCTAAGAAGTCAAAGTCTCACTCCACGAAGAAGATGATGGCTTTCATGGCCGATCAATTTGCGCGCGTCGTTCCAAAGGTCATTTCCGAGATTCGAGCTTCTGAAACTCCTCACTCTTCCGTCGACTCTAAGGTCGAAATACGCAAGCCCGCTTCGTTCAACTTTAAGCACTTTTCTTCGTGCAATCCCAAGCCATTTACTGGCAATGATGGGGTGACCGCTATGCTTGAGTGGTTTGACAGCATAGAGGTCACATTCATCAATAGCGATTGCCCTGACGAGCTCAAGACGCGTAGCGCGACTGGGGTATTCCAAGCCCGAGCTCTCGAGTGGTGGTCGAATGAAAGAAACATACGTTCGAACGAGCTGGCTTATGCGTTGACCTGGGAGGAGACTAAGGCCCTAATGATGGACGAGTTTTGCCCTCCGCATGAGCAACAAAAGTTGGAAGAAGAATTTTGGGTCTTAAGGCAGATTGATGATAATAACCTAGCCTATACCACCCGTTTCAAGCAACTCAGTGTCATTGTCCCTCACCTTGTCTTGACTACCGCACGCAAGATAACCAAGTACATCAATGGGTTACCCCCTAGCATGCGCGATACGATTGAGGCAGCCAACCTCGATAACATCGAAGCTGTGTACCGTTTGGCCGCTTCCCTTAATAACAACCGCGTTCGTGATAAGCAAGCCTCAAAACCTGCTTCTTCCAAGCCAGCCAACCAGATTACCCAACAATCGAATAACAATAGGGGAAGGAAGCGAAAGCAATCCAACCCCGTTTGTAACGCGATTGTGCCGCCTGTTAACCCAAACCCTGTTGCTCCTGATAACGCCCAAAGGCCGTACACTGGGATTCACCCCAAGTGTGCCACCTGTAACTACCATCACCCCGCCACTGCTAGATGTCGTCGTTGTGGCAATTGTAACCGTTATGGACATGACACCGCCTTTTGCCGCTACCAACAACAGCAAGCGCCACAAGCTCAACAAGCGCAACAAGCTCCACCTGCTCCTCCAAACGCAAGACCCGCTAGGGCATGTTTCAAATGTGGGGATGTTAATCATATTCGCCCCCAATGCCCATTATGGAATCAAGAGCAACAACAACCTCCTCGTGGATGCGCTTTCAACCTAAACGCGAATCAAGCACGCAACGACAATGATGTCGTTAATGGTACGTTTCTTGTTAACCATCTTTATGCTTCGATACTGTTTGATACTGGTGCGGACAAAAGCTTTGTGTCCTTAGAATTCGAATCATTGTTAAATTGCGCACGCTCTAAGCTACCCAAGTCGTTTTCCGTCGAAGTCGCCAATGGCAAATCTATCTTAGTCGATTCCATTCTCCTCGATTGTCGTCTTACTCTTAACGAGCACGTTTTCCCTATCGATCTCATACCCATGCAACTGGGCAGTTTCGACGTTATCATAGGCATGGATTGGCTTCAAAAGAACCATGCTGAAATCGCTTGTCACGAGAAGTTCGTTCGCTTACCTCTTCCTTCTGGTGACGTTTTACACGTTTACGGAGACCGACCTTCAAAGGGACTGAAGTTAATGTCCTGCACCCAAGCGAACAAGTACTTAGGCAAACAGTACTTTGCCTTTTTAGCCCACGTCGTGGAAGAAAAGGGCAAGGGAAAATGTATAAGTGATGTTCCAGTGGTGTGCGACTTCCCTGACGTCTTTCCTGAAGATTTGCCTGGTCCTCCTCCACCTCGATCTGTTGATTTCCGTATTGATCTCGTACCTGGTGCAACTCCTGTTGCTAAGGCTCCTTATCGTCTTGCACCTTCTGAGATGCAAGAATTATCCTCGCAACTTCAAGAACTCCTCGAAAAGGGTTTCATCCGTCCAAGTACCTCTCCTTGGGGTGCTCCCGTACTCTTCGTTAAAAAGAAAGATGGTTCCTTTCGCATGTGTATCGATTATCGTGAGCTCAACAAACTCACCGTCAAGAATCGTTACCCCCTTCCGCGTATCGACGACCTCTTTGATCAACTCCAAGGCGCTACCTGTTTCTCCAAAATCGATCTTCGTTCTGGTTATCATCAACTTCGAGTCCTCGAAGAGGACGTTCCCAAAACCGCTTTTCGTACTCGCTATGGACATTACGAGTTCGTGGTTATGCCTTTTGGCTTAACCAACGCACCCGCTGTGTTCATGGACCTCATGAATCGCGTTTGTAAACCTTACTTGGATCGCTTCGTGATCGTCTTTATTGACGATATCCTCATTTATTCTAAATCTCGAGCCGATCATGAGCGTCATCTTCGTCTTATACTCGAACTTTTGCGCAGTGAACGTTTATACGCTAAGTTTTCTAAATGCGAGTTTTGGATCAAAGAAGTTCAATTCCTTGGACACGTCGTTAGTGAAAAAGGAATCCATGTCGACCCTGCAAAAATCGAAGCTGTGAAGAATTGGAATGCGCCTAAATCCCCTTCTGAAATCCGTTCTTTCTTAGGATTGGCGGGTTACTACCGTCGATTCATCTCGAATTTTTCAAAAATCGCCGTTCCTCTCACTTCGTTGACTCAAAAAGAGAAACCTTTTGCTTGGGGTCCTGAGCAAGAGGAATCTTTTCAAACTCTCAAGGATTTGCTTTGCAACGCTCCTATCCTCGCTCTTCCTGATGGGAATAATGATTTCGTGGTGTACTGTGATGCCTCGAATCGTGGTCTTGGTTGTGTGCTCATGCAACGAGACAAAGTCATCGCTTACGCCTCTCGTCAACTCAAAATACATGAGAAGAATTATACTACCCACGACCTCGAGCTTGGCGCAGTTGTTTTTGCGTTAAAGATTTGGCGACACTACCTGTATGGTACTAAGTGTGTGGTTTTCACTGACCATAAGAGCCTGCAACACATCTTTGACCAAAAGGAACTCAATATGCGACAGCGACGTTGGGTGGAATTACTCAACGACTACGACTGCGAGATTCGCTACCACCCTGGTAAGGCAAATGTCGTGGCCGATGCACTTAGTCGTAAGGCTCATGTAGATGCCATTCGTTGTTTTCATATCTCGAACAATCTTCACAATTGCATTCGTGAAGCGCAATATTCGTCTATCAATGAAGGTTCCATGGCTGTAGAAATACGTGGAGCTTCTGAAAGTCAACTCGTTTCGAAACCTGATGGTCTTCTCTATTGTTGTGATCGCGTCTGGATTCCAGATCGCGACAATCTTCGTGACCTTATCATGAGCGAAGCACACAAATCTAGGTACTCAATTCATCCTGGCGCCGACAAGATGTACCATAATCTACGTACATCCTATTGGTGGCCTGGTATGAAGAGAGACATTGCTGTGTACGTTTCCAAATGTCTTACCTGTTCGAAAGTCAAAGCCGAGCATCAACGACCTTCTGGTCTACTCGAACAACCTGAAATCCCTGTTTGGAAATGGGATAGCATTGCGATGGACTTCATAACTAAACTTCCTCGTACACCCTCTGGTTACGACAGCATTTGGGTGATCATCGACCGTTTGACCAAGTCCGCTCAATTCATTCCTATTCGTGAAGATTTCAAGGTTGAACGACTTGCTCGCATCTATACCGATGAAGTCATACGCTATCATGGTGTTCCCCTAGACATCATTTCTGATCGTGATGGTCGATTTACTTCGCGTCTTTGGCAAACTTTTCAGTCCGCTATGGGTACTCATTTGAATCTCAGTACGGCCTTTCATCCTCAAACGGATGGACAGACTGAACGTACTATCCAAACCCTAGAGGACATGCTCCGTTCTTGTGTCATCGACTTTGGTGGTAGTTGGGATGTGCATTTACCTTTGATCGAATTCTCGTACAACAATAGCTACCACTCTAGTATTCAAATGGCTCCTTTCGAGGCATTATATGGCCGCAAGTGCCGATCTCCTTTAAGTTGGCACGAGATTGGCGATAAACATTTTACTGGTCCTGAGTTCATACAAGAAGCAACGGATAAGATTCACCAAATCCGTGATAATCTACTCAAGGCTCGAAATCGTCAAAAGAGCTATGCTAACAAGGGACGCAGACCCATGGAGTTCAACGTTGGAGATCTCGTCCTACTCAAGGTATCTCCTTGGAAAGGAGTGGTTCGTTTTGGTAAGAAGGGAAAGCTTGCCCCTCGCTATGTTGGTCCTTTCAAGATACTCGAAAGGATTGGCAAGGTGGCTTATCGACTCGATTTACCTCAGGAGCTCAACAATGTTCATCCCACGTTTCATGTTTCAAACTTAAAGAAGTGTCTCGCTGATGAAGGACTTCAAGTTCCTCTCGAAGATCTTCAAATCAACGACACTTTGCATTTTGTGGAGAAACCTATGGAAATCGTGGACCAAGAAGTCAAGTTATTGAGGCGCAGTAAAATTCCTATCGTCAAGGTTCGATGGGAAGGTAAACGTGGCGCTGAGTTTACTTGGGAACTCAAGAGCGATATGAAGAAGAAGTACCCTCATCTTTTCCCTACGTCTTCCTAAATTTCGGGACGAAATTCCCTAAAGGAGGGGAGACTGTAACGCTCCGCATTTTCGAACCTTTCTTATTTTAGCAAGTCGTGTTGTACCTTCCATGTTTAGACACTTGTACTCTCTTTGTAATCTACTTTCGTTTCATTTGTAATTCGAGACTATTGATCATAATGAAAACGAAGGTATTCTATTCATGTTTGTGTTACACTTATGTGCGATTTTCACGTTTGAACGATATATTATCATAGACTCTCGATTCGTTATTACGCTCAATGCTCGTTAAACTAGTTGAAACTCGTAAAATAGTGAAACTCGAAAGCTTTGTGAAACGAATAAACGTTTAAAGATTTTATTTCGTTATAAATATGGTCATTATTCAAGCTTAAACTAATTAAATTAATTAAAATAATTAATTTTGTTATTTAAAAGTTCATTTTTTTATAATAATCTAGTTAGTCCCGTTAGATTTTGAAGCTAGAAAATAACCTAGTTAGTAAACCAAGTTAAATTACTTAAGCAATTACTTAGATAAACTAATTGGTTAACAAAAAAAAAAAAAAATTATATAACTTAGTTAGTTTAAAAGTTAGTTTCCTTTTAAAAACCATATAACTTGGTTAGTAGTTAAACCACAGGGACCGTTAGTGCAAATTCACCAAACTAAACTTCAGGGACTGATTCTGCAATTATTGAAACTGTTTAAAAAATCAAAACAATAAAAAGCGGGTGCCAGGACTCGAACCCGGGTCACCCAGCTTAAACACACACGCACACACCACTCCACCAGTGCTTTCACATGGTTTCTATTCAGCACATTTAATTCTTAACCACTCCCTCACTGAAGCCTGATCAGCGCAAACAGACCCTCCAGCAGGTCTGTTTGAGCGCGATTTTGACCTTTTTTTGAGTTTTAAACTCGATTTTGGCATTAAATACTCACCTAAACTTAACCTAACTCTTTCCCTATAAATACCAATCCTAATCCAAGCTATTTTCACTTTTCTAAACACTCTCAAATCTCCAAATCAGTCCCAAATTCGTGTTAATTCAGAAGGTTCGAGTAGATTCATACTCTTGCACAAAAGTGAGCATATCTCACTCGTTTCTTGTCCGTTTTTGCTCATTCTTTTTCCTACTTGCTTGGTTAATCATGTAGTTTGATTCCTTGACTTCTCCTTGGAGAAATCAGACCTGGAATTGCTCCGAAATTGACCAAAAACTTTCTGTTTTGTTTCAAACTTATGCAAACTTCATCCAACTTGTGTGAAACACATCTCAAACCAATGTCCTAATGCTTACAACCTCTCTTATGGTTGGTTAGGCTTAAAAACATGGTTGAGACATCTAAATCAGAGGTTAAAACCTCATAAACTTTCTGTTTTAATTAGGGTTTTACCCACAAGTAATGTTCAAGTGTGAAACTTGTTGAATGTGTGATGGTTGGATTAGCTTGGGCTATCCTTCATAAGAATCCACTCATTATTTGATGATTTCTAATAGATTAGTTATTTTATATACTCGTACAAACCTTAGTTCATGACCCTCCTTGGTTGTTTTTACATCAAGTGTAGTGGTGAACATCAAAGGGGTGCCTAAATGGAAGCTTAGTCTTCCTACCCCATTCATGACATCCTTGTAACTAGAGGTACCTAAATGGAGATTTAATCTTCTACCTCCTACTTGAATATTGGACCTAAATAATATGTAATATATATCCTAAGTATAAATATATACTCCTTCGAACCTTTGATGTTAAACCTATGTTTACATGTCAAAGGAGTAGAACAACATCTAAGACCTAAACCTTAATATGATTCTAATGGGCTTACTACCCATGAAATACAACATAACCCTAGTGGTTACTTAGTGTCATATATCGGTTATAAAGTCTAAAAGATGATTATTTTTATTTTCGTATTAATAAGTTATTCCATATTCATAATCTTCCGTAAACGCCAAACTCACACACCTACGTTTCCTCGTGTAGAAGGACTAGGTGCTCCAAGCTAAATCATCCACCAAACTTACTCTCGGAACTTCAAGTCAAGACTTGTAAACTGTGAGTATACTCGATCCCTTTTTTCCCTTTACGCTTTGGGATGCAACATGTATGATTATACAAAACAAACTTTTATGCTTAAAACAAAACATACTCTATCTATGAACGAAACATGAAACTATTGTGATCAATTGCTATGCTTGTATGCTCTATGAACGATTTGTAACGTTATATGCTCATTAACTTTGCTAGCCCACCTTAACAATTATAGCGCTATAGGATTAACGCCCCGCCCGCTATTCTAATTGGGTATTGTTGAGTTAAACATTTCTATCCCGCTAAACTATTGGGATTAGGCTATTGTGCGTTGTATTCTTGGGTTTGATCATATAGTACGCCAAAAATTGCATCGCTAGTAAATTTAATCACTATGTTACATGTTGGATATGAGTTTTTATTCTATTATGCTATGTAGTCAAACTTGTATACTCGCCTTTGCTTTTGCATTGAACTCTATTTTAATACATGTTGCAGGTTAATTGTTGAAGTATGGACTAAAGATGAAACGAGATTTAGGGTGGACTAGATACACACCTAGATTAATTTATCTTTGTTGTTATGTTACAATTTGAAACTATGTTGTTATTTCTATTTGAACCTTGTATGACAATTTAGTATTGCAATGAAATTTGAATTTAATTAAATATTGTCACATAGTGTTATGACGTCTCTAGCAATCTATACACACTTCGTCTCATCCCGATGTTTCCGCCATCGGTTGGGGTGTGACACCAGATGTGATAGCCGGTACGTTCCTAGTACATGACGTATTTGCAAAAGTATTATTTGACTCTGGTGCGAACCAAAGTTTTATTAATACTTCATTTTGTCAAGCTCTTAAGTTACCTTTAACCACTCTTAGGCAAATTTTCACAGTTGAAACCGCAGAAGGAAATTCTGTGAACATAGATAAAATCTGGCACGAAGGAAAAATAGAACTATTAGGCCATAAGTTTTCTGCAAATTTGTTACCAATGAATTTAGCAGGATTCGATGTAGTATTAGGAATGGATTGGTTAATAGCCAACCATGCACGAATCCTATGTGACAAAAATGCAGTAGAAATTCAAACCCCTACAGGAGAAGTAATTTTGATTACTGGAAATAAACCTCGAAAGCCATTGAAATTCATATCAGTAATGAAATTGGCTAGCTATTCAAGAAAACAGGAAATGGTGTATATGATTTCCGTAATCATTAACACTAAAGATAAGGAACTCCAGGACATCCCCGTAGTCTCAGAATACCCAGACGTTTTTCCAGAAGAGTTACCTGGATTACCACCTGATAGAGAAGTAGAATTTAGAATTCATTTAATTCCAGGTACTGCACCAATAGCTAAAGCACCTTATAGATTAGCACCTACCGAAATGCTAGAATTGAAAAAGCAATTAGATGAATTATTAAGCAAAGGATTCATACAACCAAGTTCATCCCTTTGGGGTGCACCAGTGTTGTTTGTGAAAAAGAAAGATGGATCGATGAGAATGTGTATCGATTATAGGGAACTGAATAAGGTTACGATTAAGAATCGATACCCACTACCTAGGATTGATGATCTTTTTGATCAATTACAAGGAGCTAGGTATTTCTCTAAGATAGATTTAAGATCCGGATATCATCAGTTGAAAGTACAAGAGGAAGATATACCTAAAACTGCTTTCAGAACTAGGTATGGTCATTATAAGTTTACAGTCATGCCCTTTGGATTAACGAATGCCCCAGCAGCATTCATGGACATGATGAATCGCATCTGTAAACCATATTTGGATAAATTTGTAATCGTTTTCATCGACGATATACTTATTTACTCCAAAAGCCAAAAGGAACATTGTGAGCATTTACACGTTCTCTTAACTCTGTTAAGAAAAGAAAGGCTTTATGCCAAATTCTCAAAGTGTGAATTTTGGCTGCAAGAAGTACAATTCTTAGGCCATGTGGTAAATCATGAAGGTATCCATGTAGATCCTGCTAAGATAGAAGCCATTACAAAGTGGAAAGTCCCACAAACAGCTATGGAGATAAGAAGTTTTCTAGGCTTAGCTGGATACTATAGACGATTTATCAAAGATTTTTCTAAGATAGTCGTACCTTTAACTAAGTTAACCTGTAAAGCCGCTAAGTTTGAATGGGGACCTAGACAAGAAGAAGCCTTTAAGATTTTAAAGCATAGGTTGACGAATGCACCAATCTTAGCTCTACCCGAGGGAACAGAAGACTTTGAAGTATATTGTGATGCTTCAAAGTTAGGCTATGGATGTGTGTTGATGCAACGCAAGAAGGTAATTGCGTATGCTTCTAGACAATTGAAAAAGCACGAAGAAAATTATACGACTCATGATTTAGAATTAGGAGCCATAATCTTTGCCCTTAAAATCTGGAGACATTATCTGTATGGAAGTAAGTTTACTGTCTATACAGATCATAAGAGTTTAAGATATATATTTGGGCAAAAAGAGTTAAACATAAGACAAAGAAGATGGATGGAGATGTTAAGTGATTACGACTGTGATATCCAATATCACGAAGGAAAGGCAAATGTAGTTGCAGATGCCTTAAGTCGTAAGTACCATGAGAAACAGAAACGAGTTCGTGCTCTAAGGTTAAATCTACAAGTAGATTTAATAGCACAAATCAAAGAAGTTCAGAAAACAGCAATCCAAGATGATGCTGAAGGAATGAAAGGTTACCTAAAAGAACTAGAACAAGGAAATGATGGAATTTGGAAATTCCATAAGAACCGAATTTGGGTACCTAAGCAAGGAGAGTTAAGAAATAAGATTTTAGAAGAAGCTCACAAATCTAGGTATACCATGCATCCAGGAAACAATAAGATGTACCAAGATTTAAGGAATAATTTCTGGTGGATAGGAATGAAAAAGGATATAGCCGAATACGTATCCAAGTGCTTAACTTGTTCACAAGTTAAAGCTGAACACCAGAAACCTTCAGGATTACTACAACAGTTAGAAATGCCTGTATGGAAATGGGAACTCATAACAATGGATTTTGTTACTAAGTTACCCAAAACCAAAAGAGGTAATGATGTTATTTGGGTAATTGTCGATCGATTAACCAAATCAGCTCATTTCTTACCAATGAAAGAAACCTTTAGCATGGAAAGGTTAGCACAACTCTATGTGGACGAGGTAGTATCCCTACATGGAGTCCCGCTCTCCATTGTATCGGATAGAGATAGTCGTTTTACATCTCATTTCTGGAAAAGTTTTCAGAAAGCAATGGGAACTCAACTAAATCTAAGTACTGAATATCATCCACAAACAGACGGACAGAGTGAAAGGACAATACAAACTCTAGAAGACGTGCTCCGAGCATGTGTAATTGACTTTGGTGGTAATTGGGATAGCCATTTGCCATTAATTGAATTCTCCTATAATAATAGTTATCATTCAAGCATCGAAGCTGCACCATTCGAAGCCCTGTATGGACGCAAGTGCAGAACCCCAGTATGTTGGGCAGAAATAGGAGAAAGTCAATTATCAGGTCCTGAAATTGTACAAGAAACTACTGAAAAGATAACACAGATCAAGGAAAGATTAAAAACAGCCAGAGATCGCCAGAAAAGCTATGCAGACAATCATCGCAAGCCTTTAGAATTTCAAGTCGACGATAAAGTACTTTTAAAAGTTTCTCCTTGGAAAGGAGTAGTACGCTTCGGTAAGAAAGGAAAGCTAAGTCCAAGGTACGTTGGACCATTCCCTGTGATTCAACGAATAGGACCAGTAGCTTATCGTTTACAGCTACCAGAAGAATTAGCCGGAGTGCATGATGTATTTCATGTATCCAATCTCAAGAAATGTCTATCAGATGAGTCCCTGGTAGTACCTCTTCAAGAGGTAGAGGTGAACGAAAAGTTAAAGTTTATAGAGAAACCACTACAGATCGAAGATAGAAAAGTCAAATTTCTCAAACATAAACGACTGGTGTTGGTCAAGGTCAAATGGAATTCAAAGAGAGGACCAGAATACACTTGGGAGCTAGAATCAGAAATGAAGCGCAAATATCCTCATTTATTCCAATAAATCTCGAGGACGAGATTTTTCTTAAGGTGGGGAGGATGTAACAACTGTCACGAAAATCGATAATTAGGATGGTAATTAGCTATTAAGGAAACCCTAATTGAGAAACCCAAGTAATTCCGCATAAACCCTAAAATTTTTATAACAATCGGAATCAGGATCAGGACCCCTAAAACTCAGGGGGGGTTAAACCCTAGTGATGTTTATCTTCTAAATTGGCTGTAGAAACGAAATTTATTCGTTTAACTTACTCACCAAGGCTAATTGGGACACGAAACAACCTAGGCTAAGAAATAGACCCGTCGCGCCACGCGACGGGTATGCATGTCTTCTTCGCGTGGCGCGAGGGAGGACAATTTCCAGCTATAAATAGGGGACGTTGGCACTTGAACTTTGGTACAAAATCGACGTCCAAATTCTCTGTAACCATCGAGTTGTAGCAAATATCGTTCACAAAACACACACCGATCACGAAGTGCTGCCGCTATCAGGGTAATAACTCGATCGCTATTACGATTCAACGTCCGATCGATTATAACTATCCAACGATAGTCCAGGTGCTGCTCAATTGAGCTTGTACTTTGATTATTCGTCGTGATTTCGACTTGAATATTTGAGTGTTGTTCGAATTCGGACTATGCTCTGTTATTCGTTGTGAATCCGATTGAATTATCGAGTATTGCACTGATTAATCGTTGTGAAGGTTTAATCTCGTGAATTGACGTAACTGCTGTATTAGTTACTAACCTGCCTGTGTGTGCATTGTGTTAAACTAGGTGTAATCAAGGCTAATCAGTAGGCTTATATCTATTGCTCGTTAATCTGCAATGTGAGTCATTCTTCTTTTTAAACTGTTTTCTCACAGTTTGTGAGTAAGTATTACAATACCTCAAATTATTTTCAAGGTTATAATTACAGGGATTAAGTCTTTGTAATCACCAAATTACAGCTGGTATGTGGGGTATTGTGCACATTACTATTTTTATCACTCTATGTGAGTGAGTATTACTCTATGTGAGTGATTATTACTCTGTGTGAGTAAACCGTCACTATTTGGGGCGACGGGACCCAATAGTGGTATGACCACAGTCACAGATCCGGTCGAGTGACAAATACCTATTCTTGATAATTGGTTGATAAAAACATTGTAATCGCTCTTAATACTGTGATTTATAACTAACGGGTCGTTTTAGAAAATGGAATGATTCACTCAGTATTTCCCCGCTGACAAAACCTTTTTCAAACATGTTTCAGGTGATCTATGTGATCCAGGAAAAGTGCAGTAAAGCACTATCAAGCTCAGAGAAGTGGCTCAGTGTAAATAAATGAATAAAACATGTTTTGGAAAATAAAGATTTCTGTGTGAAATCAACTTATTGTAAATTATGGGATTTATCCCTTAAACTTTGTGTAATATATTAAACGAGCATTTTCCGGTGAAAAGATCCTGTTGTAAAAAGACTTCCGCTGCCGCATAAATTAAATACCACGGGTACCACTTAAATCTGCATCGCGGACCCCGACTCCGTCCAGGGTGGGTCGGGGGCCGCGACAGATCATCATGAGGGCACCAAGAGTTAATGATCTGTACGTGTTGGACATGAGCGTAGCTACTACAACCACAGGTCGGGCTCATTGTTTTGTGTCCAGAGCAACTGAAAAAGAATCAAGGTTGTGGCACCGGAAAATGGGGCATATACATCTTAGAAAAATGAATCATTTGGTGCATAACGATTTGGTCACAGGAGTTCATGTCAAAGGTTTTCATCTGGAAGAGGAGTGCATTAGTTGTGTCAAAGGCAAATAGAAGAAAAAATCACACCCTACAAAGCAAGTTAATTCAGTTTCGAGACCTTTGGAAAGACTTCATATGGATTTATTTGGTCCGGTGAATGTCAAGAGTATTACAGGAGATTATTACTGTTTGGTCGTAACTGATGATTATTCCAGATTTTCGTGGGTTTCATTCTTGAAAACGAAAGATGAAACATTTGATAGTTTAATGGCATTGTTTAAAATAATTGAGAATCTGTACCAGAGGCCTATCAGTAGAATTAGAAGTGATAATGGTACTGAATTCAAAAACAGTAAGATGGAAGAATTTTGTGATGAAAGAGGTATAATGCATGAGTTTAGTGCTCCGTACACTCCGCAGCAGAATGGAGTAGCAGAACGCAAAAATCGAACGCTAATTGAGATGGCTAGAACTATGCTCACAGATTCAAAGTTACCGATTAATTTTTGGGCTGAAGCTGTTTCCGCCGCATGCTATACGCTCAACAGGGTTCTAACTGTCAAGAAGTTCAACAAAACATGCTTTGAGCTAATCAATAACCGTAAGCCGAATTTGAAGTATCTAGAACCGTTCGGGTCACCCTGTACAGTTATAGAGCCTAATGGAAAGTTTGGTCCGAAGTGCATTGAGGGTATATTTGTTGGTTATATGCCAATCCATTGCGACGTGTCTTCGTTCCAAGTGAGAAGCGGATTATTGAAGCAGCAAATGTTGAATGTCAAGGTTACTCTATGCCGCCACAGAATCCTGGAGATTCATTGTGACAACTCGACCTTTTGACTCGTATTTAATGCACGTTGACCTTGACCATTGACTTTGACTGTTTGACTTGTAACTGTACATGTTATGTGTTAATGAAACGTACTGTGTTATGCATATATGTGATTACCATTGCAATGTGAGTATTATGAAACAATTAGACATAGACTACTGATTAAACCACATAGTGCCCGACGAATCAGAGCTAGATTCGCCAACATCATCTCGACGAAACAGGAGGCCTGTCTCGTCAACCCTATCTCAACGAAACATCCTGTTTCGCCGGCCCAGTCTCGTCAAAGCCCATTACGGGCCCAAAACGCTAACTCGTGTATATTAACATGAAACGACTTCTAGTTCACACCTTTGGTAAAAGTTAGAACCCTAGAACGCTCATCTCTTCTGTGTGACGGCAATCTTGTGTCTCCGAAGCCCCGAATCAATCTGATTGTTATCTTGTTCATTGTGGTAAGTGTTTTAACTCTTGCGTGATTGTTAGTTCGCCTATCGATTAACTATTTTGCTAGAAATTATAGGCTGATACTAGATGTTGATTATGCCATGATTGGTTGTTACTGATAATCTGAATAGGGTAATTGTGATATTGTGATCTCATGATCTAGGGTTCATGCTAGAGGCTGACTGTGTAATATGATTTTGGTTAACGTAGCGATATACACGATAGTGGGTGAATGATTACAGTATGGTATCAATGATTTTATGATGATTGTATGATGATTGACTCCTGTATGATTATGGTTGATGATTGATGACGGCAGTTAGCATGATTAGGGTTTCTGTAATTGACTGCATGATATCCGTAACTGACATGTTGACGTAACTGATACCTTAACGAATCTGAATGTTTGTCGAATCAGAACGTTGACGTAACTGAATGCTTGACGAATGTGAATGATTGACGAATGTGATTGTTTGGCGAATTAGAAGTCTTGGCGAAACAGAATTAGTTTCGCCAAGGATGATTGACGAATTTGAAAATGTGTTTCGCCAAAGGAGGTTTGACGAAACAGAATATGTTTCGCCAACCCTGTGTTTCGCCAATTGATGTGTTTCGCCGAACTGGATAACCTGCACAGTAATCTGATGTAATTCTGATGTAATTCTGTTAAGTGTTCACTGAGTTAACTAACTGATGTAAACGCTATGCATGACTGGTGTAATGTTGAATAGTGATGTGTACTACTTGATGATCATTGTTGATGCTTATACGTGAACTATATGAAATCAAACTGATTTGAATACGTGCATACTCTAGGATGTGATTGACTTTCTTTGAGCACTTACTTAGCATACCGAGCAAACCCAAGGTGAGTTCACACAGCCAAGGCATGGGTTCCCGGGTGGGGAATGGGATTTGATAGATTATTGTGCATACTCAGAGGATAGAACTTAACGAATACGAACCTACTAGACTAGTAACACTTATTGAACTGATCTTCGCACACCTGCCACGGGTTGGCCGCGATACTATGACATCTTCGCACACCTGCCTTTGGAAGGCCGCGAACTAAACTTACTAACCTTCGCACACCTGCCTGGGAGGCCGCGATACAAATAAACCTAGTCTATAATACTTGGGAAGAACATCCCCTAATATCTTCGCACACCTGCCTGGGAGGCCGCGATGGAAATATGAAACATGATATAAACGAACGAACTTACTATTACTCATACCATATTATTGCTGAACTGTTAACTGTGAACTCGCTCAACTAGTTGTTGACTCTCTGCTGCATGCCTTGCAGGACCTTAGGTACTTATGGAGCTTGCACTGGAGAAGCGGGTCGTTGTGGGCAAGGATCGTGGTTTCTACGTTGAACTATTATGACATTTAAAACTATTAACTAGTGTTGGATTATTTACTATGCTTCCGCTACACTTTGAAACTATGGTTATGTTTTGAACACCTATCGTATTGGATGTATGGTTTGCATTTATTTTTACTTGATATTAATTACATGTTCAATATGATTGGTGGCTTGATCCTGGTCAGTCACGCTCCCAAGCGGTGGTACTCCGCGTGTGGATTTTGGGGGTGTGACAGATTGGTATCAGAGCCATTGGTTATAGAGAACTTGGTTTTAATATGGGAAAACGTTTTTATTAAAACCAGACTATAACCAGAACAGTGCTCCCAACGATCCACAACGACGCTTCGCTCCACGTGCAAGACTCGACATCCTAGGTAATAAGGTTTATGTTTATTACCTGCTTGCTAGAACTGCTTAGAACTTTGCTCGTAGTATGCTTACCCTACTATTGCTCGCTATCTGTTACTGCTTGAGAACACTTATGTGCCTACACACTCTTCTGTCATCGCACTATTCGCGAACCTTTCTCACTTATGTTGCCTTTGATGTGAAGATCAATGGCCGCACGAATTAACATGACCCAAGCTCAGCTAGAGGCTCTCGTTGCTGCGGCAGTTGCAGCCGCTCAAGCAGGTAGTATACCCTGCAGTATAGACTCATACTAGGGTCTTTAGATCCTACATTAACTCCCGTATTTAACTTCGTCCTATTCGTACAATAGGTCAACACGCGCAGCAGCCTGTCTGCACATTCAAGAACTTCATGGACTGTCGTCCAAATTCTTTCAGTGGCACCGAGGGGGCAGTGGGACTCCTCCATTGGTTTGAAAAGCTAGAGTCAGTATTCGAAATGTGCGAGTGCCCTGAGGCTCGCAAGGTCAAGTATGCAACTGGCACCTTGGAGGGAATAGCGCTAACCTGGTGGAACGCGCAGGTGCAAATTCTGGGGTTGGCAGCTGCTAAAGCCACACCCTGGAACGATTTTAAGGAACTTATCAAGAGAGAGTATTGCACGCGTGAAGATATTCACAAGCTGGAAGACGAGCTGTATAACCTGAAAATGGTTGGATCAGAGATTGAAGCGTATACTAAACGGTCAAATGAGCTGGCCGTGCTGTGTCCAACTATGGTGGACCCTCCATACAAGCGTATTGAGTTGTATCTCAAGGGTTTGGCGCCAGAGATCCAGAACCACGTAACATCGGCTAATCTTGACAACATTCAGGCTATTCAGCGCCTCGCTCACCGCATCACAGATCAGGCAGTGGATCAGAACAGACTGCCAAAACGCATCAGTGCTACCACTACTGCTACTACTACTCCAGCTACTACTTCTGCCACACCCAGCGAGAACAAAAGAAAGTGGGATGGGGATTCCAGCAAGGGATCAGTTTCGGTTCAGTCCCAGACACAGCAGCGTCGCACCAACGACCACCAGAGTCCAAGTCAGCAATCATCGGGCAGTCAGGGTCAGAGTGGTTATAGGGGAACTCACCCGTGGTGTAACAGGTGCAACAAACACCACAGTGGAAGATGTCGAAGGGAACGTTGTCAAAGATGCCACAAGCCGGGCCATGAGGCTAAAGATTGTAGAAGCTCGCGACCAGCAAACCAAAACCAGAAACTCCCACCGCCAGCTCCACAGAACCAGCAGCAGCAGCCACAGCGTGGAAACCGGGGATGTTTCCAGTGTGGGGCTGAAGGCCACTACAAACGTGATTGCCCTCAGTTGAACCAGAATCGCAACAACAACAACAACCAGGGCAACGGGAATAATAACAATAACAACAACAACGGGGGAAACAACAACAATGGCAACGAAGCTCGGGGTCGTGCTTTTGTGCTAGGTCGGGGTGACGCAGTGAATGATCCCAATGTGGTTATGGGTAAGTTTCTTCTCGACGATATTTATGTTACTGTCTTATTTGATTCGGGTGCTGATACAAGTTATATGTCATTGAAAATGAGTAAATTGTTAAAACGTACACCAACACCCCTAAACACTAAACACGTCGTAGAACTGGCAAATGGTAAAAGTGTAGAAGCGGCACATGTAATCAAGGGTTGTAACATCGTTCTAGCTGGTCAGACTTTCTCGATTGATCTTATACCCATAGTCTTGGGTAGTTTCGACGTCATCATCGGTATGGATTGGTTATCCCAACATCACGCAGAGATTTTATGCAAGGAGAAGGTTATTCGTATTCCTCGCTCTAGTCAGGAACCTCTCGAAGTTCAAGGTGACAAGAGTGGTGCTGTGGTTGGCATCATCTCTTTCTTAAAGGCGCAGAAATGTTTACGAAAGGGACACACTGCCATTCTGGCACTTGTCACTGACGCATCAGCAAAGGAAAAGAAGCTGGAGGATATCCCAGTTGTATGTGACTTTCCTCAGGTGTTTCCTGAAGATTTACCTGGTTTACCTCCTCATCGTCAAGTCGAGTTTCAGATTGAGTTAGCTCCTGGAGCAGCACCAATAGCCCGCGCACCGTATCGTTTAGCTCCAACCGAACTGGAAGAACTATCGAAGCAGCTACAAGAACTCTTGGAAAAGGGTTTTATTCGTCCAAGCTCATCGCCTTGGGGAGCTCCAGTACTTTTCGTGAAAAAGAAAGATGGCACCTTCAGGATGTGTATCGACTACCGCGAACTGAACAAGGTGACGGTGAAGAACCGTTATCCTTTACCGCGTATCGACGACTTATTCGACCAGCTGCAAGGGTCGAGTTACTACTCCAAGATAGACTTGAGGTCGGGTTACCATCAGCTGAGAGTCCGGGATGAGGACGTCTCCAAAACCGCATTCAGAACTCGCTACGGTCACTACGAGTTTCTTGTCATGCCATTCGGGTTAACGAACGCGCCTGCCGTATTCATGGATCTTATGAACAGGGTGTGTAAACCCTATCTTGACAAGTTCGTCATTGTTTTCATCGACGACATTTTGATTTACTCCAAGAGTCAGGAGGAGCACGAGCAGCACTTACGTCTTATTTTGGAACTCCTTCGAAAGGAGCAATTGTACGCCAAGTTTTCTAAATGTGACTTCTGGCTTCGTGAAGTCCACTTCTTAGACCACGTGGTGAACAAGGATGGGATTCACGTCGATCCATCCAAGGTAGATTCGATCAGAAACTGGCCTGCACCGCGTACACCAACGGAAATACGCCAATTCTTGGGTTTGGCAGGTTACTATCGGCGATTCATCAAAGACTTTTCAAAGATCGCTCAACCGCTTACACTGCTGACACAGAAGGGTGTCACCTATCGCTGGGGAGAGTCCCAGGAAACCGCTTTTCAGTACTTAAAGGATAGGCTTTGCAGCGCGCCTATTCTCTCATTGCCAGAGGGCACGGAAGATTTCGTGGTCTATTGCGACGCATCGATACAGGGGCTTGGTTGTGTATTGATGCAGCGGGATAAAGTGATTGCCTACGCCTCTCGTCAAATCAAGATTCACGAACGGAACTACACGACGCACGATTTAGAGCTGGGAGCTGTTGTTTTCGCGCTTAAGATATGGCGACACTACCTGTACGGTACCAGGTGCACGATTTACACCGATCACAGGAGTCTCGAGCATATCCTCAAGCAGAAGGATTTGAACATGCGTCAACGAAGATGGGTGGAACTACTGAATGATTATGAATGCGCTATCAAGTACCATCCAGGCAAAGCCAATGTTGTGGCTGACGCCCTTAGTCGGAAAGACACTCTACCTAGACGCGTACGAGCTTTGCAGCTCACTATTCAGTCTAGTCTTCCTGCACAGATACGAGATGCTCAAGTGGAAGCATTGAAACCAGAAAACGTAAAGGCTGAAGCTTTACGTGGTTCGAGGCAACAAATGGAACAAAAGGAAGACGGCGCCTACTATGTAACGGGGCGTATTTGGGTTCCACTTTATGGCGGTCTACGAGAGCTTGTAATGGATGAAGCTCACAAGTCCCGTTATTCGGTACATCCAGGGTCGGACAAAATGTACCACGACATCAGAACTACTTATTGGTGGCCAAGCATGAAGGCCCACATCGCCACCTACGTCGGCAAGTGTTTGACATGTGCAAGGGTCAAAGTGGAATATCAGAAACCAGCGGGTCTACTTCAGCAACCCAAGATACCGCAATGGAAATGGGAAGAAATTTCCATGGATTTCGTTACAGGCTTACCTAGATCCCAGCGCGGGAATGATACCATATGGGTGATCGTGGATCGACTCACCAAGTCTGCACACTTCCTGGCAATAAAGAAAACGGATAAGTTCTCCACTCTTGCAGACATCTACCTTAAAGAAGTTGTTTCGAGGCACGGGGTGCCCATCTCTATTATTTCGGATCGCGATGCACGATTCACGTCAGAGCTATGGCAAACGATGCACAAATCTTTCGGCTCAAAGTTAGACATGAGCACGGCATATCACCCTCAGACGGACGGGCAGTCTGAGCGAACGATTCAAACTCTTGAAGACATGCTCCGGGCATGTGTCATCGATTTCGGCAACGGCTGGGAAAAGCACCTCCCTTTAGTGGAGTTTTCGTACAATAATAGTTATCACACCAGCATACGAGCCGCTCCGTTCGAGGCATTGTACGGGCGTAAATGCCGGTCACCTCTCTGTTGGGCAGAGGTGGGGGATAGTCAGATTACGGGTCCAGAGATTGTAGTGGACGCCACGGAAAAGATTGCACAGATACGACAACGCATGGCGGCAGCGCGCGACCGTTAGAAAGCCTACGCGGATAAGCGTAAAAGGCCCTTGGAATTTCAGGTCGGGGACCGGGTATTGTTAAAAGTTTCACCCTGGAAGGGTGTGGTACGTTTTGGCAAACGGGGGAAATTAAATCCGCGATATGTCGGACCATTTGAGATCATTGAGAAAATCGGCAAGGTAGCCTACAGATTGAACTTACCAGCTGAACTCGGGGCAGTTCACAATGTCTTTCACGTGTCGAATCTGAAGAAGTGTCTGTCAGATGAAACCCTCATAATTCCTTTTAAAGAACTCACTATCGACGAGCGGTTGCAGTTCGTCGAGGAACCTGTTGAAATTACGGATCGGGATGTGAAGGTCCTCAAACACAAGAGAATCCCTCTTGTTCGAGTTCGTTGGAACTCCCGACGTGGCCCAGAGTACACCTGGGAACGCGAAGACCAAATGAAAGAAAAGTATCCCCAGTTATTCGGAACCAATACAACCACTGCTGAGGCTGAAGCTACTACAACGGAATTTCGGGGCGAAATTCCAGATCAACGGGGGGAGGATGTGACACCCCAGGAAAACCAGTGAACGATGCAACCTACCTAGCTTCCTCAGTAAGTACTTACCAAATTTCGGGACGAAATTTCTTTCAAGTTGGGGATAATGTGACAACTCGACCTTTTGACTCGTATTTAATGCACGTTGACCTTGACCATTGACTTTGACTGTTTGACTTGTAACTGTACATGTTATGTGTTAATGAAACGTACTGTGTTATGCATATATGTGATTACCATTGCAATGTGAGTATTATGAAACAATTAGACATAGACTACTGATTAAACCACATAGTGCCCGACGAATCAGAGCTAGATTCGCCAACATCATCTCGACGAAACAGGAGGCCTGTCTCGTCAACCCTATCTCAACGAAACATCCTGTTTCGCCGGCCCAGTCTCGTCAAAGCCCATTACGGGCCCAAAACGCTAACTCGTGTATATTAACATGAAACGACTTCTAGTTCACACCTTTGGTAAAAGTTAGAACCCTAGAACGCTCATCTCTTCTGTGTGACGGCAATCTTGTGTCTCCGAAGCCCCGAATCAATCTGATTGTTATCTTGTTCATTGTGGTAAGTGTTTTAACTCTTGCGTGATTGTTAGTTCGCCTATCGATTAACTATTTTGCTAGAAATTATAGGCTGATACTAGATGTTGATTATGCCATGATTGGTTGTTACTGATAATCTGAATAGGGTAATTGTGATATTGTGATCTCATGATCTAGGGTTCATGCTAGAGGCTGACTGTGTAATATGATTTTGGTTAACGTAGCGATATACACGATAGTGGGTGAATGATTACAGTATGGTATCAATGATTTTATGATGATTGTATGATGATTGACTCCTGTATGATTATGGTTGATGATTGATGACGGCAGTTAGCATGATTAGGGTTTCTGTAATTGACTGCATGATATCCGTAACTGACATGTTGACGTAACTGATACCTTAACGAATCTGAATGTTTGTCGAATCAGAACGTTGACGTAACTGAATGCTTGACGAATGTGAATGATTGACGAATGTGATTGTTTGGCGAATTAGAAGTCTTGGCGAAACAGAATTAGTTTCGCCAAGGATGATTGACGAATTTGAAAATGTGTTTCGCCAAAGGAGGTTTGACGAAACAGAATATGTTTCGCCAACCCTGTGTTTCGCCAATTGATGTGTTTCGCCGAACTGGATAACCTGCACAGTAATCTGATGTAATTCTGATGTAATTCTGTTAAGTGTTCACTGAGTTAACTAACTGATGTAAACGCTATGCATGACTGGTGTAATGTTGAATAGTGATGTGTACTACTTGATGATCATTGTTGATGCTTATACGTGAACTATATGAAATCAAACTGATTTGAATACGTGCATACTCTAGGACGTGATTGACTTTCTTTGAGCACTTACTTAGCATACCGAGCAAACCCAAGGTGAGTTCACATAGCCAAGGCATGGGTTCCCGGGTGGGGAATGGGATTTGATAGATTATTGTGCATACTCAGAGGATAGAACTTAACGAATACGAACCTACTAGACTAGTAACACTTATTGAACTGATCTTCGCACACCTGCCACGGGTTGGCCGCGATACTATGACATCTTCGCACACCTGCCTTTGGAAGGCCGCGAACTAAACTTACTAACCTTCGCACACCTGCCTGGGAGGCCGCGATACAAATAAACCTAGTCTATAATACTTGGGAAGAACATCCCCTAATATCTTCGCACACCTGCCTGGGAGGCCGCGATGGAAATATGAAACATGATATAAACGAACGAACTTACTATTACTCATACCATATTATTGCTGAACTGTTAACTGTGAACTCGCTCAACTAGTTGTTGACTCTCTGCTGCATGCCTTGCAGGACCTTAGGTACTTATGGAGCTTGCACTGGAGAAGCGGGTCGTTGTGGGCAAGGATCGTGGTTTCTATGTTGAACTATTATGACATTTAAAACTGTTAACTAGTGTTGGATTATTTACTATGCTTCCGCTACACTTTGAAACTATGGTTATGTTTTGAACACCTATCGTATTGGATGTATGGTTTGCATTTATTTTTACTTGATATTAATTACATGTTCAATATGATTGGTGGCTTGATCCTGGTCAGTCACGCTCCCAAGCGGTGGTACTCCGCGTGTGGATTTTGGGGGTGTGACATTCATGGCGTTATCATTATGACAAACTTTGGGATTCGTTTGACATGAGAGAAGAATCAAAGGAAGATGAAGATTTCTTTGATGAGTTGGATATTTTGCGAGAGTATGAGTCGCAGCTAAGGTTCCCAGCGGAGTATTCTAGAAGACCTCGGGAAACTTCAAATGACGATGAAGCAGGTCCTAGTAATGCTGGTGAACATGATGATGAAGTTGCTCCTGGTAATCAGTCGGCAGTGAATGATGATCTAGAAGCTGATAACATGCCAGTATTTGATCATGGTGATTCAGATTCTGAGGGGGAGCAGATCCAGATATCAAGTCAAACAAACCAAGTTGGTGAACAAGATGCAGATCAAAATGTTACTAATCTGGAGGGAAATGTAGATGTTCCAAGCGAAGTGATGCCGCGAACTCTTTCATATCATCCAGAGGAGTTGATCATAGGAGAATTGCAAGCAGGCGTTCGCACGAGACGTCAAATTGACCAGGGCCTTACATGTTTTTATTCTACAGTAGCACCTTTACAAACTGAATTTTCTTTAAGTTGTTTTATTTCGCAGATCGAACCGAGAACTTACAAAGAGGCGCTTACTGAAGAATCTTGGGTCATAACGATGCAAGAAGAGTTAAGTCAGTTTGAAAAGTTGGGAGTGTGGAAGCTAGTGGATTTACCGGATGGTCAAAGGAAAATCAATACAAAATGGGTATTCAAGTGTAAGAGAGATGACAGAGGAGTTGTTGTACGGAACAAAGCTCGACTCGTTGTTCAGGGATTTAGTCAACAGGAGGGGATTGATTTTACTGAAGTTTATGCTCCTGTGGCACGACCAGAGGCAATCAGAATTTTCCTAGCATTTGCGTCTTGGAAGAACTTCAAAGTATATCAGTTGGATGTAAAGTCAACGTTTCTTTATGGGAAGGTCAAAGAGGAGGTTTATGTCGGTCAGCCGCCGGGCTTTACTGACCCAATCCACAAAAACAAGGTCTACTTATTGGACAAAGCGTTGTATGGTTTACACCAGGCCCCGAGAGCCTGGTACGAGACTTTGTCTCAACACCTACTCGCTAATAAGTTTATTTGTGGAAAAGTGGATGCCACTCTCTTCATTAAAGTCGTTGATGGTCATCTTCTAATAGTTCAGATTTATGTGTACGATATAATTTGTGGGTCAACGAATGAGAAATTGTGTAAAGATTTCGAACAGGTGATGAAGCAAAAAATTCGAAATGTCATCAATGGGGGAGATGAAATTCTTTCTGGGTCTGCTAGTTGAACAACTACCTGAGGGAATTTTCATTCACCAGACGAAGTACGTGCATGATATTCTAGAGAAATTTGGAATGTCAAGTTCTACTCCAGCTGCTACCCCACTTGCAACAAATCATGGGATTCATCCAGATCTCACCGGAGACAGGGCTGATGAAACGTTCTACCGATCCATGATAGGTTCATTGATGTATTTAACTGCTTCACGTCCTCATATCATGTACCTAACATGCCTCGCAGCAAGATTTCAGTCTAACCCGAGAGCATCGCATATGGTTATTGTGAAAAGGATATTGTGTTACCTGAAAGGTACTCCGTCATTGGGGTTATGGTATCCTAGGAAAGGCGATTTTACGCTCGAAGGGTATCCCGATTCGGATTTCGGATGCTGCAAAGTTAATGCTAAATCAACAACTGCAGGATGCCAGTTCTTTGGACCTAGATTGGTTACCTGGCAGTGTAAGAAACAAACGTCTGTGGCGCTATCTACATGTGAAGCGGAGTATGTTTCTGCTAGCAGTTGCTGCTCTCAGATCCTGTGGATACAGCAACAGATGCGCGACTACGGTTTGCAGTTTCTTAACACACCTCTTTTTGTTGATAATGAGGCCGCTATAAATATAACAAAGAATCCAGCACATCACGCTAAAACTAAACACATAGAAATTCGTCATCACTTTATTCGCGACTGTTTCGAGAAAAAGTTGATACGAATTGAGAAAATCCACACTGACGAACAAAAAGCTGATTTGCATACCAAAGCTTTTGATAAAAATCGGTTTCAATATTTGTTAAAACTTAATGGTATGACATTGCTTTCGGTGTCGGATGGAATTGTGAACGTTGATGAGAGTACTGTTGCGGATGAAGACGAGAAACAATCTGCAATGGTTTGTCGATTTTTTACATGTTTTGGTATTTAGGGGGAGTAGATAGTTGTAAATAGATATATTTTCAGAAAATACAAAAACAGTAAAAAAATGCAAAAATCCAAAAACATGATAAAATTAAAAAAGAGCTTGTGTATATAGGGAGATGATAGTACATCGGCTAGACAATTACAGTATGCTAAAGATTTGTAAAGACTAAATGAGTTAAACAGTCTCGCTAATGATGTGTCGATAGGTTTTCGCACATTTAGTAGATTTATTCGGGATATAAACCTAAAATTTCAAACTTGCGAAATTCGTGGGGAATACTACTTGAATATATAGGTAACCCCTGAAATCTCGTTTGAAAGGTCTCGTATTCTGATATACTAGGTTTTTATACTCAATGATGTCTGGGGTATTATTCCGGGACTTCTGCTGAACGGAAGTTCTAACCTAGTACTTGGATAATACTTTCACCAAATGCTTGAAACATAGCATAAACCCTCAGCATGCAGATGAAACAATAAAATTAATAGTCGCTGCTGTTGTAACTAAAAGATCCTCTAAAGGGGACATACTGAAAAGTCGAAGCTGATATCTTTCTGCGCATACGGAAGTATCGACCTGAGATCCCTCGGCCCTCGCATACCTAATTTATGTACATATATCATTGTAGTATACTCACCTGTAAGACTGAATATTGAGATTCTGGATACGGGAGTATATTCAAGAGGTGGGACACATGAATGAGCTAAGTTCATAAGTCATCTAAATCGTATCCTGAATAGATTGAAATCTGTGTGAGAATTTATGATAGATCGGTATATCGACAATCAAGGTGAATTGTTTAAGTCTGTGTATGACATTTAGCTTAACGGTACTAGTAATTTGTCTGAAAAGCTGATATGATTCCCTGACACGCTCGCCAAAAATAAATTTGTAAATAGTTTACTTTCTGCAATTTAAGTTTTCTGTATTTCATTTCTTAGTTTAGAACACTTTAGAAAATTCAAAAAGATTTCATTTCTGCTTTATTTTTGACAAACCAAAGTGGAGAGTTAATTGTTGGATTCTTGGAAGATTGAAGCAGATGCATGAAGTTCTGAGCTGAAGAATGAGGAGAGCTTACTTTGTTGAAGTTTGAAGATGTTTTCAAAGTTAAAAACAAGTTCATTAAATTGATACTTGTTATTTTCAGAAATTGCTTAAAAAAATGTTTTCAAAATCAGTTTGATTCGTCAAATGATCAACCAAGGTCATTAAATTGAACTTGGTAGATTAATCGAGTGATCAGGGTCATTAATTTGGACCTGAATACTTGAATGGATTTCTATAAGCTGATTGAATTTGTGTTTTATTGTTGAAGAGATAGTTTGTAATGTTATTGCTTGAGTAACAGGTTTGGACTTCATTATTCCCAACGGAAGCTACTTGTCAAAGCTTGAACCAGAACAAGACCTCAGATCCCAGCATACTGAGAGGGAGAGTTTGTGAAAGGGGGAGTCTGGATCAAAAATCAAAGGGAAGATGGAAGTTAGAGTCAGGTAATGATTCTGAAGCCTGTGGAGAGTGCTTATGATGTGAAGACAGAGAGTTGAAAAAAAGACCAAGACGGAAGACTCAGGAGCTGAAGACTTTGTCAACATCCAAGGGGGAGTCTGTTGATGCATGGAATGTCTGTTGACTACGTCTGCATTACGTCTTAGGTCAAGATAGGTCAACATAGGATCTAGAATGTCAAAATTATGTATTATGTTGATAGGTCCGCTTTTATGAACATAGGATAGACAAAGGTTCGCTTATAGGTACATCAGGTGGTCCGCTTTTGTGTCAAGATTGGGAGGTTCGCTTATTCGACAGTCCATATAAGCGAACCACACCACACTATATATACCTGATGTGTTCATTTGTGCTTGTGAATGTTGAAGCGGACCTGTATCGTTGCTTTGTTACCGGAACTCTGTCAAAACTATATCAGAAAGCAATAAAGAGAAGGATTTGAACGAGAAAAGTTGTGTAACTTCATTTGTGTTGATTCCTCCTTCATACGTGAAGATGAACATCCTTATACTGACTGTTTAGGGTCGGAACATGGTCCAACATATACGCAGCGAAAATGTTTTTCATCAGGATCATAATTAGTAAATAATTTCAGAGTTAGTATAATGATAATGATTATTATTAACAATCTATCTATAAAGTTAATTCTCTTTAATAACTTTTTATTACTTTGATAATTTTCAAGTCTTGTTTTATTTTTTATAACTTACTTGATCCACCACTTTTAACACTAGTATATCATATATCATCATTGATTCTACTCGGTGTTAGTAATATATATTTTGATTAATAATCAAATGTTTAAATATAATATTAAAAATATAAACAAAGCAGCTATTTTGTAATAATCGACATTAAATCTGTCAACCAACTGGATTTAAAACATCGAGAAAGTTACCCTATTTTGGAAAACCATATGCTGCGACTCGAATCCATGTCATATTGTTTTATTTTAACGAAAAAAGTTACATAATCTCTAGTTTTAAATTATATTAAATTTATCCTATTTCAAGAATTGAACTCTGATATAAAGCCTCTACCACTCACCAAAATGGTGATGGCTGAATCCATATCATATTGTGATTGATAGGAGTGGTTGATAAATAAAAGTTATCTTTTTGTTATGTTATTGTGAAATTGAAAGAAATAAACATCAAAACCTGTTGAAAAAATTGTGAGAATAGATGGGAAAATGATTTTTTTTCCAACTTTGGAAAGAAATAATTATATGCAACTGGAATTAACATAGTTATTATTTGGTATGTGTTAACTATGTGAGATTGTTGTAACGAATCAAATCGTATCTAAAACGAAGCTAAGATAAATAAGATATTAATGCGTGAAGTTGGATGTTTGAAACTGCAAAACACCGAGGGTCAAGATTCGCACTGACCTTCACAGTTTGCTACCTATGAGCTGAATCAAAATAATGACAATTCAAATAAAAAATTAACTAATTAAATTGTGCTAAAGACGTTTAATGTATTTTTTTCTTTCAGTTAATGCATGATAGAGTTGTTCCCAAAGAGAAATGAGAACTTCTTGAGAGACTTTGTGTACTCTTAATAACACTCAAAACACATGAAGTTGTAATTCAAGCCTAGTGATATGTTGTTATATCCTAGGAAACAACTTTGAAAACAACTTCACGAGGGGATGAGATATTGTTTAAGAGATTCGTGTCAAACACATGGTCTCATAAACGCTTAACATTTTTGTTCGTTGTATCCTAGTAGGGAAGATCACGTTGAAGAAACTAGTTGGAAGATTATTTCTCTCTTAATATGTGTTTCATATTTTAACTATTTTTTAAACGGTATTGTATCATCGACTCACCTATAAAAAAAAACAATGAAGAGAAATATCTTTATTTCTTTTAATTGAAAAACCCAATGTGTTTCTATAAAACCAAACATGCTAGATTAGACTGGTCAACCATATGTTTTGTTTTAACGGTTCCACGTTCAGCTTTGGTAGTTTAACAGGTTGAGTTGGTTTTTTTTTTTTTTTTTTGGACTTAATTTCAAAATCATTTGGTTTAATAAAAAATTTTTAAAATACATAAGATGATTAATGATTGTGTTATACATATACATAATTACATTGTTAAAAATAAAAAGATAAATAACAAAGACCAAGACATGAACTAAATCATATAAATCTCAGATCACCTAAACCGACTGACTTGCTTCAATCCACGTGAGTTAGGGGTTTGCAATAATCGAACCATTAACCGAAACGAAAACTGACAAAACCGAACCGAAATTAAATGAAAATCGGTTATCGGATTTTTTTGTACCATCGGTTAACTGAAATTAATCAAACCAGGCCGAATCATTTAAATCTTCATGTATTTCTAGCTTTTATACCTCAATTTCTTGTTTCATACTTCCATTTTATGTCTTTATACCTCCATTTAATTTATTTATACATTAAATTTACGTATTTATATATCTATTTCATATATATTTACCTCAATTACATGTATTTCTAAACAAAAAATTTAGCAAATGTTTGGTTTGGTTACTAACGAAATTAACCGAACCGACCGAAAACCGAAAAATTAACTGAATAAACCGAACCGTACACCACGATATTAAATAAATGAGTTAAATGCCCGGATAGTCCCTGTGGTTTGGCTTTTTTCACCTTTAGTCCCTAACTTTCTAAAATTACCACTATAGTCCCCAACTTTTCAATTTTCGTTCCTGGATAGTCCCTGACGCGAATGGAGGTTAGTTTTTTCAGTTAAGTGGGTGTGAAATGACCTAAATACCCTTACTATTAAATAAAACATTGAAATCAATAACCACCTTCAATCCAAACACACCTCTTCTTCCTCATATTCAGATTCATCTTCAATCCAAACACACCTCTTCTTCCTAATTTTTGCTCAATCATCTAAATCAGATACGAACCATAATCACCTTCACCGTAACCACAGCTGCAACTTGAAGAGACTAAACATACAAATATACAAGGACATGTAAGCACTTGTAGAGATCAGTTACACTGGTACCAAAATTATCATCATAATTCTGCAAAAAAATATATATATATATACAATATTCAGCTATGTAGTGAGAACCCATTAGGATTGAAATTCCATTTTATTATGAACTTACAAGAGTCAATCTCTTAGTAATGGACAGTCGGATAAAAGACGCAACAGCCTGTTTTCATCGATAATTAGTCCTTCCAGATATAAGTCGGTAAGGCTACCAAATCCATTAAATGAAGGATCACGATCAAGATAACAATCCTTGAGGTGCAGATCCGTTAATTGATGTAACGAGAAGAGAGATACAGGTAACTTATACTCCCCATTCAAGTCAAGTTTCAGTATCTTCACTGTATTTCTCCTTGCCAAATTAAGTAATATATGGTCAATCTCAAACATGAGCCATTCGCTCTCATAGAAAGAGTGAACTCATGTATTGGACCCTAATGCATAAGAAAGACTTGGTATATAGTATAGAAGAATTTACATCTCTTGGTCATTTAGAGAGAGGGGGTTCTGAAGGTGGTGGTGAAATGTGGAGATGGTGGTGGTGGATGTAACGCCTCACGTTTTGTAACTTTCTTTATTTAGCAAGTTCATTGTACTTTCCATTTATGGAAACTTGTATCTCTTTGTATTCGTACTTCATTTCATACATTGTAATCCGAGACTTAAATCGTAATGAAAATCTCATCTTTTACATACTTGTGTTATACATCATACATAGATACTTGATGATTATTCATGTTACTTACATACTTGATACTTCTTTACATGCAAATTCATGCGTATTCATACTTGTCATACATACAAAATACATTTTTATACTCCTTTACTTATGCGCGACACTTATACATTGCATTTATACGTTAAAAACGCTTAAAATCGTCAAAATAATCAAAAATCAGCATTTGGGTTTTGGGCCTGGCGCATCCGTGCGGATGAGCCAGCCCAATCCGCAAATAAAGGCCGATCCGCTAATAGGCTGATCCGCTAATAGGCCTATCTGCCATAAGCCCATCCGTAAATAATGGCCCATCTACCATTAACCTAACTTTCAGCTGATAAATACAATGGTTCCTCCTTCATTCCAACCCTTCAACACTCAAGCTTCTTTCTCGAACCAACACTGATCAGAAGCATTCAGAGCTCATTTCAATCACTTTTAAAGTGAGTATGGAGCTGATAACTTCTGTTCTTCATCTTAATCTTCTACACTTTCTGATTTTACAAGTTTTAAACAAGATTCTTCATCCTCCTTCACTTGGTTTCTCAGATTTGCTTGGGTAATCTGATATAAACTCTCAAACTATTGAGGACCAAGCTGGAATGAAGTTAAATCTTTTCAAAAACCATTTTTTTACAAACTCTCTGAACTTAAACTAGACTGGTTCTAAGGTTCGTGAGCTCACAAGCTGGGTAAATGGCTGTGGATTCAAGGTATAACCAAGACTAGCTGAGTAAGTGGTCAGTTCAAACAAAACTGAGCTGATTTACCTCAAGAACAGCCGCATCCTCCCCAATGGGACATCCCCATTCGCGCGAATGCGACATCCCCATCCGCACGAATGCACTGTTCATCATGTTCCGTCGAATTGCAAGTGTTGAATGATTTCCAGATAGTTATTTTTCATATAGTGAGTTCTGGGACATCAGTGTGTTCTTGGGAACCCTGGTTTCCAAACCTAAAACCGCCACCTCACTTAAAATCGTAAACGAACACCCAAACAACTTCCTAGACCTAGAACGAGTGAACCCCGTCTAGCCTCCGACACTTAGATTAATTTCTTTCCATGTCGTGTTGGCACACCTGGGTTGTACATTGTTCGGTTGTTTGATTAACTTTAATTTTCTATCTTTTCCTTTCTTTAAATCATGACCAACCGATCAGTTTAACTGAAATGTGCTTTGGTGATCTATAATGAGGTATTAGCCTCCATGCATGACTTCTATGAGACTTCTGATATTATTGGACTGATAATACACTAATACCTTAACTAATAAACTTAACAGAAAACACGAACTTAAAACGTTCAAAATGAGACTTTATCCGACAACACTTCCATTCGCACGAATGGCACATCCACGCGAATGGCACATCCATCTCAGCAGCCTCCTACAAACTGTTCGTATTTCCATTACTGATATTCTGATTTCGTGTTTCTTGTCGTTGACAGTCAGAATACACTTCTGTTTATTTTACTTACTATTTTCCTAATAATACTAAGTACTTAAATTATGTAAACTTAATTCCTCTAACTCTGTCTCACACCTTGTTTCGCCCTGTAGGGTAACCTCAGGGTTCCTATTGTTGGTGCACTGAGTGTCTGCTGACTATGTCTTATTGAGTCTTATGTCTAGATAGGTTAAATGAGTGCACAAAAGTGATTAGATTAGGATCTGTATAGATTTTAGGAGAGCAGTCCGTTTGAAATAATCCCTGGCGTTTGAAGCTTGCCTGGCCGTTTGAAGTAGGCTGATCGTTTGAGACATGACCGTTTGAACAAGATATGTCATGTTCATACGGAAGGGGCTGTATCTATAAATAGGGTTGTTCATTTCAAACGGTTACGGATGTGTGTATGTGTGTGTGAGCGAAGGTGCTGCCGGATTTCTGTCAAAATCATTGTAAAAGCTCACAATCAGCAATAGAAAGAAAGATTGAAAGGAACAAGCTGTTTTTGACTTGGTTTACTTTGATTCCGCCTCTGTAAACTAAGATGAACTACCTTAACCGACGTTTAAGGTCACCGGAACGGTCCAACAAGTGGTATCAGAGCTCAGGACGTGGAGTTCATACCAAATTCAGCTTAAAATCATCGGATTATCTCACTTCTACCTTTCTTTTCAGATTTGAACTAGTTGTCACGGTTAAAATGACTTGAAACTCTCACATATCAAACGAAATACACTATTAACGAATCCTTGAAAGTTTGGAAACAAAATTCGACTTAAAAGTGATAAGAATAGACTAAAAACAAGGTTCTGTTTGAACGTAACATAGGTGGTCCGTTTGAAAATTGATTCATTTCGTTTGAAATTGACACTTTCGTTTGAACAATAGTTTGAAACTGACATACCGTTTGAAAAATCGTTTGAAAATGGTTTCCGTTTGAAAAACCATTTGAAAATAAGCGTTCCGTTTGAACTTATCGTTTGAAAGTGGTGTATTTTCAAACGGTCAAGACAACTTTCGTTTGAAATTGTATCGTTTGAAGAGCCATTTCGTTTGAAACCATTTCGTTTGAAACCATTTCGTTTGAAACTATTCCGTTTGAATTTGTTATTGTTCAAAACTTTGAAAATTTTTTAAGCGTTGGCTGATTTTGCAGGTATATTCAAAATGGATGATATTTTCTTGAACTCGTTCAGTGATATGTATGCTTTCACGGGAAATTTCGGAAATGATGATACATCGTCAAGCAATGTAAACGAGAATCCGCCGAAAGAAAAGAAAAAGGAAGCTTGGGAATCGGAAAGTGCCTTCGGAATATTCAATAAACCCCCAAAGCTAATGGCTATAGAAGATTATAGTAGATGGTCCAAAAAGCTTGAAGATTGGTTGATGGCGTTTGCTTTTGCTAGTTGGAAGAGTTTGAAGAACGGCTATGAACATGGAGATAAATCCGGTGAAATGTTAACTTCATCTGATGAGATTGATTCATTTGTAGCCGAACAGAAGTGTATAGCGTTGTTATTTCAGTCTGTTCGTGAAGATATAATCTCACTAATAGATTATAAGAATGCAAAAGATCTTTGGATGAAGCTAGAAAAGAAATGTATAGGTAGTGAAGAAATCAAGAAAAACAAAATGAAACTGCTTAGGAAAGAGTTTGACATGTTTGGGTGTCTAAAGAACGAGTCGGTTTGTAAAATGATAGAAAGGTTCGGTCATCTGAAGCTGGAATTAGCAAGACATGGTATCAAATATTCTGATGAAGAACTTGTTGACAAATTGTTTGATTCATTACCAGACGAGATGGATTGGAGATATTATGCGCTGATGTTGAAGAACACTATTCCTCCTGAAAAGTTGAAACCAGATTTGGTGATTGAGAGACTTGAAAGTCACGAGTTAGAGCTGAAGAAGACATACAAAGTCAATCATTCATCTTATCAACAGAATTTAGATCTATACTATCCAAAAAGCATGATGCCGAAAGCTACTTCTCCCAAGACTGCATTTTCGGCTGAGAATGTTTCTTCAGCAAGCAAAGAAAGTCAAAGCAGTCAAAGCAGTGGAAACCACAGTGGTTATCACAGTGGATCTTCATCATCTGCAAGTCATTCTGATGCAAAATTTTCATGCAACATCGCAATAGATTTGAAGAATGCACAGAATTTTGATGAGGAGTCGGCTAAGCAACAAATGGTATTCTTGGCGTCTGTGTTGGAATCATATGAAGGGTTGGTGGCTGGTAAGATCAGGAACACAAATCTGACGAAGGAAGATTATGACCAGATAGATCCCGAAGAAATGGAGCTGATCGATATTCGTTGGGCTATGGCAAGTGTTGTTCGTCGAGCACAACGTTTTATGGAAATTACCGGGAGGAAGACGATCGGTGGTCCATCTACCAAGCTGGGGTTCGATAAATCCAAGGTGACATGTTTCAAATGTAAACAGAAGGGTCACTTCAAAAGCGAATGCAGAAACGCTTATGCTGATGAATCGGAGAACCCTTTCAAAGATGATTACTACAAGAAGGCGATTTATCACCAGAATAAATCTGAGCCGCCTAGATTGATGCAGGCTGAAGATAACAGAGACAAATCTAGGGCTCTTGTGGTGATATACGATGATGAGGGGTATGATTGGAGCAAAGAAGTTCTACCGGAGGAAGACGCGGTTGGTTACGCGTTTATGGCGAAAAATGAACCTATTCCGTGGAAAGATAATCGTACTGAAGAGCAGAAGTATAGATACAGAAAAATGATTGCTGAAAACAAGATCATTAGACTATCTGGTATCTATTCGGAAGCAAAGCGAGCGAGAAGATGGGATCCGGACAGAGAGTGCTACCTTGATCCGTATGGAAACATTGCGATCGACGACAAAACACTCGATATCGAAGCTATCATCAAGGAGTATAAAGAAGAGGATGAGTATTGGCAAAACAAATGGTGGGGAACTCCAACCGAGGAAATGAAAGAAGAAGAGAAAGAGAAAGAAGAGAAAGAGAAAAAGGAGAAAGAAGAGATCGAGAAAGCAAAGAAGATTGATACTGGAGTTATCGATACAACGCAGGAGTTAACTGCAGAGAACCTGGGAAAAATGGCTGACAAAGTGCTGGCTGCTAAAGCACTTGAGGTAGACTCTAATTCCGTGTCTGAGACAAAAGGCCAGGTCAGTCCAAACTCGTCAACGAATGCGTCAGGTAAAAAGATCGAAGGAAATGCTGATTGCAAAAATTGCAACAAAGAGTGCAAATTTTGTCACACTGTCACGTATCTCAACGATGAGAAAGTTAAAAATCTGACAGCAAAGGTCAGAAGCGTTGAGGATCAAATTCTTGGTCGTGACAAAACAGTTAAAGCTTCAACTGAACGGATTAAAGAATTAACTGCTCAAATTGAAACTAATAAAATTGAACATGAAAAAGTTAAACGTGAAAATGAAAAGTTAATTCTTGAAAATCATCAGATTTCTGAAAAATTTGAAAAACTCAAAAGCACAGTAAAAGATAGTGATGATCGAAATGGTAAAACTTTTAAAGAAAACGAACATCTAAAAGCAGTGCTGAGAGTAAAAGTAGAATCAATTAACAAACAACTGGATGAAATCGCTAATTTGAAACTTAAGGTTCAAGAGGCTGAAATTGAAAACGAGCGAATCCAGTTGAAGCTTAACAGCTATAGCTCTGCAAGCTTTGTTTTGCAACATATTGTGCCAAAACCCATTGGCAAAAACAAAGCTGGCGAAGACGTGTATTCTGATGGAACCGGGGTGGGTTTTCACAAAGTTCCACCGTCGATTTTGCATAATTACACGAAAAAGGAATCTGGGTTGGTTGAACTTGAGGAAGAAAGTGAAGTTAAACTTTCGGAGAACATTGATGTCACGTTCACATCTTCCGATGATGATAGTGTCCAAAATGATGTGGTAAAAGGTGTTGTTGAAAACGTGTTAAAACCGGATGGTGACACTACTGAGGAAGATGGGTGTTTCTTGGACAAATACATTCCGAAACAAACGTCCAAGAACAACTTAAATGATGAACCTACTCTTGTCATATACAAGATGTCGGGATCGGATAAGTTGTTTTCGGATTCACAGTTTCCGATTGAGAATGTAAACATGTACAAATTGACAAATGTTTTCAAATTGGTTGAAGTCGAATTGTCAGAAGTGAACAAGTTGAGTCAAATGACGAGAAAAATGAAGTTTGAGAAAGAAAAGGTTTACAACAAGAAATCTGTTAATCCACCACGTTTTTACAATAACAACAGAAACAATTGGTCGGGTGGTTATCAGGGGGGGTAAATCATATCAGAAAAGAAATGTTCCAAACAAGAGGTTTATCGAGAAGAAACAGTTTGTGAACAGTTCAAGTTCACTTGCTGATGAAGAAAAAGATTTTTTTTCAAAATCAAACAAAGAGTTCTTTGAGAAAAGAGCTTCTCAGTCTCAGTCTGAAGGCACAAGTCGAGTGGCTGATACTCGAACTTGTTTTAGATGTAATCAAGTTGGTCACATTGCACGAAAGTGTACCAATGTGAAGCCTAAGACTGAAACTGTGAAGACTCAACAGAAGAAAGTTGAAGTAAAGGGTAAAACACCAATCGTTGTTGAGAAAAAGAGTGTGAAAAATGAACCCGTAAAGAAGTTGGTAACTAAAAACGATAAATTTTACAAAAGGGTTGCATTATCTCAACAAGTTTGGAAGCCAAAAATTGAGAAGAAAATTTCAACTTCTGAGGTAAAAAAGTCTGAAGAATCAATTACGGTTGATTATGATGCAAATTTTCCACCTCTCAAGGCTGAAAATTTCAAAATTCAAATTGCGAGAGTCAAGGTTACACCTAAGGCTGATGAGGCCTGGGTGGACTCGATGTTTGACTAAACAGTTTGAATTGCCGGAGCTTCCTGGATCGCGAATCATGAATCGGCATCTTTCTTGAAGTTGTTTAAGTCATAGTTTGTTATGTGCAGGATCTTACAAAACTTGTATCCAGATGGATCATGGATAGTGGAGCTTCGAGACATATGACAGGGAAGACCGCGTTGCTGTATGATGTGAGAAACATTAATGGTGGTTACGTTGGTTTTGCGGGTAATCAAAGAGGAAAGATTATAGGTGAAGGAACGTTATCAACGGAATCGTAACGTTTGAAAGAGTTAACTACATCGCTGAGCTAGAGAATAATCTGCTGAGTATCTCCCAGATCTATGACAGGATGTATTCTACTCACTTCACTGACAAAGAATGTTTGATCTTGAAACCGGGATTTGTGATACCTGAGGAACGGATCATCATGAGGGCACCAAGAGTCAATGATCTGTACGTGTTGGACATGAGCGTAGCTACTACAACCACGGGTCAGGCTCATTGTTTTGTGTCCAGAGCAACTGAGAAAAATCAAGATTGTGGCACCGGAAGATGGGGCATATTCACCTAAGGAAGATGAATCATTTGGTGCATAATGATTTGGTCACAGGAGTTCATGTCAAAGGTTTTCATCTGGAAGGGGAGTGCATAAGTTGTATCAAAGGCAAACAGAAGAAAAAGTCACACCCTACAAAGCAAGTCAATTCAGTTTCGAGACCATTGGAGAGCCTTCATATGGATTTGTTTGGTCCGGTGAATGTCAAGAGTATTACAGGAGATTACTACTGTTTGGTCGTGACTGATGATTATTCCAGATTTTCGTGGGTTTCTTTCTTAAAAACGAAAGACGAAACGTTTGACAGTTTAATGGCATTGTTTAAAAGAATTGAGAATCTGTACCAGAGGCCTATCAGTAGAATTAGAAGTGATAATGGTACTGAATTCAAAAACAGTAAGATGGAAGAATTTTGTGATGAAAGAAGTATACTGCATGAGTTTAGTGCTCCGTACACTCCACAACAGAATGGAGTCGCAGAACGCAAAAACCGGACGCTAATAGAGACAGCTAGAACTATGCTCGCAGATTCAAAGTTACCGATTAATTTTTGGGCTGAAGCTGTTTCTGCCGCATGCTATACGCTCAACAGGGTTCTTACTGTTAAGAAGTTCAACAAGACGTGTTTTGAGCTAATCAATAACCGCAAACCGAATTTGAAGTATCTAGAACCGTTCGGGTCACCCTGTACAGTTATAGAGTCTCATGGAAAGTTTGGTCCGAAGAGCATCGAGGGAATATTTGTTAGTTATGCCAATCCATTGCGACGTGTCTTCGTTCCAAGTGAGAAGCGGATTATTGAAGCAGCGAATGTTGAATGTCAAGGTTACACTATGCCGCCGCAGAATCCTGGTGATTCATGGAAATATCATTATGATAAACTTTGGGATTCGTTTGACATGAGAGAAGAATCAGAGGATGATGAAGATTTCTTTGATGAGCTGGATATTTTGCGAGAGTATGAGTCGCAGCTCAGGTTCCCAGCGGAGTATTCTAGAAGACCTCGGGAAACTTCAAATGATGATGAAGCAGGTCCTAGCAATGCTGGTGAACATGATGATAAAGTTGCTCGTGGTAATCAGTCGGAGGTGAATGATAATCAAGAAGCTGAAAATATGCCAGTTTTTTATCATGGTGATTCAGACTCTGAGGGGGAGCAGATCCAGTTTTCAAGTCAAACAAACCAAGTTGGTGAACAAGATGCAGATCAGAATGTTACTACTCTGGAGGGAAATGTTGATGTTCCAAGCGAAGTGATGCCGCGAACTTTTTCTTATCATCCAGAGGAGTTGATTATAGGAGAATTGCATTCAGGCGTTCGCACAAGACGCCAAATAGACCAGGGCTTAACATGTTTTTATTCTACAGTAGCACCTTTACAAACTGAATTTTCATTAAGTTGTTTTATCTCGCAGGTCGAACCGAGAACTTACAAAGAGGCGCTTACTGAAGACTCTTGGGTCATAGCGATGCAAGAAGAGTTAAGTCAGTTTGAAAAGTTAGGAGTGTGGAAGTTAGTGGATTTGTCGGATGGTCAAAGGAAAATCAATACGAAATGGGTATTCAAGTGTAAGAGAGACGAAAGAGGAGTGGTTGTAAGGAACAAAGCTCGACTCGTTGTTCAGGGCTTTAGTCAACAGGAGGGGATTGATTTTACAGAAGTCTATGCTCCTGTAGCACGACTAGAGGCAATCAGAATTTTCCTAGCATTTGCGTCTTGGAAGAACTTCAAAGTATATCAGTTGGATGTTAAATCGGCGTTTCTTTATGGGAAGGTCAAAGAGGAGGTTTATGTCGGTCAGCCGCCGGGCTTTACTGACCCAATCCACAAAAACAAGGTCTACCTATTGGACAAGGCGCTATATGGTTTACGTGGAAAGGTGGATGCCACTCTCTTCACTAAAGAGGTCGACGGACATCTTCTGATCGTTCAGATTTATGTAGACGATATAATTTTTGGGTCAACGAATGAGAAATTGTGCAAAGATTTCGAACAGGTAATGAAGCAGAAATTCGAAATGTCATCAATGGGGGAGATGAAATTCTTTCTGGGTTTACAAGTTGAACAGCTTCCTGAGGGAATTTTCATTCACCAGACGAAGTACGTGCATGATATTCTTGAGAAATTTGGAATGTCAAGTTCTACTCCAGCTGCTACCCCACTTGCGACTAATCATGGGATTCACCCAGATCTCACCGGAGACAGGGCTGATGAAACATTCTACCGTTCCATGATAGGTTCTTTGATGTATCTAACTGCTTCACGTCCTGATATCATGTACCCAACATGCCTCGCAGCAAGATATCAATCTAACCCGAGAGCTTCGCACATGATCATTGTCAAAAGGATATTACGTTACTTGAAAGGAACACCCACATTGGGGTTGTGGTATCCTAGAAAAGGCGATTTTACGCTCAAAGGGTATTCCGATTCAGATTTCGGATGCTGCAAAGTCAATACCAAATCAACAACTGCAGGATGCCAGTTCTTTGGACCTAGATTGGTTACCTGGCAGTGTAAGAAACAAACGTCTGTGGCGCTATCTACATGTGAAGCGGAGTATGTTTCTGCTAGCAGTTGCTGCTCTCAGATCCTGTGGATACAGCAACAGATGCGCGACTACGGTTTGCAGTTTCTTAACACACCTCTGTTTGTTAATAATGAGGCCGCAATAAATATAACTAAGAATCCAGTACATCACGCTAAAACTAAATATATAGAAATTCGTCATCACTTTATTCGCGATTGCTTCGAGAAAAAGTTGATACGAATTGAGAAAATCCACACTGACGAACAAAAAGTTGATTTGCATACCAAAGCTTTTGATAAAAATCGGTTTCAATATTTGTTAAAACTTAATGGTATGAAATTGCTCTCGGTGTTGGATGGAATTGTGAGCGTTGATGAGAGTACTGTTGCGGATGAAGACGAGAAACAATCTGCAATGGTTTGTCGATTTTTTACGTGTTTTGGTATTTAGGGAAGTAGATAGTTGTAAATAGATATATTTTCAGAAAATACAAAAACAGTAAAAACTGCAAAAATACAAAAACATGATAAAATTGAAAAAGAGCTTGTGTATATAGGGAAAATGATAGTACATCGGCTAGACAATTACAGTATGCTAAAGATTTGTAAAGACTAAATGAGTTAAACAGTCTCACTAATGATGTGTCGATAGGTTTTCACACATTTAGTAGATTTGTTCGGGATATAAACCTAAAATTTCAAACTTGTGAAATTCGTGGGGAACACTACCTGGATATATAGGTAACCCCTGAAATCTCGTTTGAAAGGTCTCGTGTTCTGATATACTAGGTTTTTATACTCAATGATGTCTGGGGTATTATTCCGGGACTTCTGCTGAATGGAAGTTTTGACCTAGTCCTTGGCTAATACTTTCACCCAATGCTTGAAACATAGCGTAAACCCTCAGCATGCAGATGAAACAATAAAATTGATAGTCGCTGCTGTTGTAGCTAAAAGATCCTCTAAAGGGGACATACTGAAAAGTCGAAGCTGATATCTCTCTGCGTATACGGAAGTATCGACCTGAGATCCCTCGGCCCTCGCATACCTAATTTATGAACATATATCATTGTAGTATACTTACCTGTAAGACTGAATATTGGGATTCTGGATACGGGAGTATATTCAAGAGGTGGGACACATGAATTGAGCTAAGTTCATAAAACATCTAAATCGTATCCTGAATAGATTGAAATCTGTGTGAGAATTTAAGATGGATCAGTATATCGATAATCGAGGTGAATTGTTTATGTCTGAGCATGAAATTAAGCTTAACGGTACTAGTAATTTGTCTGAAAAGCTGATATGATTCCCTGACACGCTCGCCAAAAATAAGTTTGTATATAGTTCAATTTCTTTATTTTCTGCAATTTAAGTTTTCTGTATTTCATTTCTTAGTTTAGAACACATTAAAAATCCAAAAAGATTTTTCAATTCTGCTTTAGTTTAGACAAACCAGAGTAGAGAGTTGATTGTTGGATTCTCGGAGACTGAAACAGATGCAAGAAAGTTCTGAGCTGAAGTATGAGGAGAGCTTACTTTGTTGGAGTTTGGAAGATGTTTTCAAAGTTAAAACAAGTTCATTAAATTGATACTTGTTATTTTCAGAAATTGCTTGAAAAATATTTTTCAAAATCAGTTTAATTCGTCAAATGATCAACCAAGGTCATTAAATTGAACTTGGTAGATTAATTGAGTAATCAGGGTCATTAATTTGGACCTGAATATTTGAGTGGATTTCTAAAGCTGATTGTGTTAGTGATTTATTGTTGAAAAGATAGAATTGTAATGTTATTGGTTGAGTAACAGGTTTGGACTTCTTTATCGTTCCCAACGGAAGCTAAATGTCAAAGCTTGAACCAGATTTCCCAACGGAAGCTGTGAAAGGGGGAGTCTGGATCAACAGATGAAGGGAAGATGGAAGTTAGAGTCAGGTAATGATTCTGAAGCCTGTGAAGTCATAATGCTTTTAAATGTCAAAGACAGAGACAAAGACTGAAGACTCGGAGCCAAAGACTTCGTCAACATCCAAGGGGGAGTTTGTTGGTGCACTGAGTGTCTGCTGACTATGTCTTATTGAGTCTTATGTCTAGATAGGTTAAACGAGTGCACAAAAGTGATTAGATTAGGATCTGTATAGATTTTAGGAGAGCAGTCCGTTTGAAATGATCCCTGGCCGTTTGAAGCTTGCCTGGCTGTTTGAAGTAGGCTGATCGTTTGAGACATGACCGTTTGAACAAGATATGTCATGTTCAAACGGAAGGGGTTGTATCTATAAATAGGGTTGTTCATTTCAAACGGTTACGGATGTGTGTATGTGTGTGTGAGCGAAGGTGCTGCCGGATTTCTGTCAAAATCATTGTAAAAGCTCACAATCAGTAATAGAAAGAAAGATTGAAAGGAACAAGCTGTTTTTGACTTGGTTTACTTTGATTCCGCCTCTGTAAACTAAGATGAACTACCTTAACTGACGTTTAAGGTCACGGAACGGTCCAACACCTATACTTATCCAATCATCCCTTAGCTCGCGGGGTAGAATAACCTTAGTGTTCCTGTACTACGTTCGTCTACTCCTGCCAAAACTACGCTCACCAGGATTCTATTGAAGAATTAGCACAACTGTGAGTATACTCAAACCCCCTTTTTCTTTTACACGATTTGGGGTGCAACATGTTTTCATTTGCAACTTTGGTTTGACTTGCTTGTTCACATGCTAGTTTATTGTTTATCTTGTTAACTAGCTTGCCATGAGGATTTGCTTAAACTTATTTACTTATGCTATGTATCTAAAACTTGTATGCTCGCCATGCCTTGTGTGTTGATCTATACTTTATGACATGTTGCAGGATGATGTTGATGATTAATTGGGCGTAGTGACGAGGCCTTAGATACACATATAGAAATCATAGATTTATACTTGTTGTATCAATTTTGTAATATGCTCGTTGTACTTTGTTTTGTTGTATTTGAAATTCCTATATTGTAACCGACATTTGTGATGAAATGAAATTAGTCTATGTTAATTATATTATCACTTTTAGTGTTGTGCGCAATGAGCAATCTATCTTCGTCTCACTTCGATGTTTTCGCCATCGGTTGGGGTGTGACAGTGGAGATGAAAGTGGTGGTGGTTTGGAGAGAGGGAGAGGGGCTTGAAGGTGGTGGTGAAATGTGGAAATGGTGGTGAAGGGTGATGAGGGTGGGGAAGATGAAATGGTGGTGGTGGTTTGATTCTTACAGAAAAAAAAAAACGAGAAAGGGGAAAAGAGAAAGGGGAGAGGGGGTAGGGGTAGGATAAAGGTGGCCCCACTTGATTTAAATATATTTCTTTTTACCTGTAAGTTATTTTTTTAATAAAAAGGGCATTTTAGTAATTTCACACCCACTTACCTGAAAAAACTAACCTCCATCCGTGTCGGGAACTATCGGGGAACGAAAATTGAAAAATTTAAAACTATAGAGGTAATTTTAGAAAGTTAGGGATCAGATATGAAAAAGGCCAAAACTACAGAGACTATCCGAGCATTTAACTCTAAATAAATAATCGAAAATCCGGATCCTACTTTTTGAACGGGTCAACTCTTTTTTCCACAAACAAAACAACCGACCCTTGTTTCACCGTCCTGCACGTGAGTCTCCTGTTCCTCCCCCACTCCTACAGTGATTCTCCTCAACTTGTCTTCACATATTTGCAACCTAACCTTGCACCGCACTCTTTCTCCTTCCGCCACGTGTCCTCATCTTACTCGTCTGTTCTCTATATAACCTAACCGACTCACAAAACAAAACAATCTCCCCCTCTCTCTCTCTAAAACCTATCAAAGATAGGGTTCTCTTCCTCTTCTACTCTCTCTCTCTCTAAAAAAACATGCAGATCTACCGCCACCTGTAGCTACGGCGGAGATACGACGGTTTTGTTTTTGTCACGGCGGTTTTCTGATTCGCTTGGTACAGGTCGGGAACGGCGTCGCCGGCGATGGCAGTTTTGTAACTTTGCGCACCGGAAGGTGAAACGGTGTCGTAGAGGATTTGTTTTCGGTGATTACTGGTCCCGCCTTGGATCAACTGAATCAGAAACCGGAGTGAATGTTTTTCCAGGAGCTTCTGCCGGAGAATATTTGAGATTTTGAGTTGATTTTGGTAGATTTTGGTGAGATTATTTAAAATTTGCTGTTGTTTGTGTTTGGTGGTAGGATATGATTAATGATTTAGATGATTAGATCTCTGTTTTTTAGTTGATATAAAGGATTATTTTTTTTAATTTGGATGTGAATATATTGTTTTTAAACTTTAAATTGGATTGTTTTGTGAAAATAAATTTGTGAAGACTGTTAGTACAGTATATAGAATGAGATAATTATTATGATTATATGATTTATATGGAATTTGTATTTGTAAAGTATTATGTTAGACATTGCAAATGAAATGTGAAATGTGATTATGGATAATTATAATAATATAATATGGTTCTGTTTATGCAATTTGAGATTGTATAAGTTAGATTATAAAGTTTGAAGAAGATAAGAAAGTATTTATTTTCTCTGGATATATATGGTATATCATCTAGCCATTTAGGGATTGTGCTCTTGGATTTACTTTGATATGGTTTGCATTCTAGAAAGCTGTTCTGTAATCGTTTTGAACCATGTTTAGTGCATAAATAAACGCTTTTTTACAAGAGCGTAATCGTATTAAAAAAGTTTCAGTCTTTCAGAATATTATTTGATTGGTTTTTAGTGCTAGATGAGGAGCAATTTAAATGGTGATATACGTTGTTTTTAAGCATGCTATCGCCTATCTAATTGTCTATCCATTGTTATTGTGTCGTAGACAAGTTTGACAGTAGTTATGGGATGCATCAGTTGTTCAGGTCAGTATTCTTGTGTTCTGTTGTGGTAAAGGAATTAGATTAGTCGATCTTTTATGACGTTGTTAGAGGTGTTTTATATTCAGTTTATATTAATATAATGAAAAACTATCTAATACTATATGTGCACTCATCGAGTCATCGTTAATCACCTTTTACCTACTGTTGGTTTAGCTTAATTAATATGCTTCTATTCTTCACTAAGATTTCCTTGTTTAGGTTAGAATGTTGGTAAAAATTTCTTTGGGTTAGTTTGTTGACGGAATGCTATTGGTGTGCTTCTTGTGATTATTCTGATATCAAGTTAGTAGTCAGAACTGCTTATCGTTAAGTAACCATGCTGGCTATATGCTTCTAAAGATAACATTTGTTCAATCTTTCTCTTTTTCCCTTGTGATTTTCTTGTTTGGGTTGGATTTTCATTTACTTGCCGTACTTCCGATTACAACTTAGTTGTCAGCAAGGTTTTAAAAAACAGTTGAGGCGTGCGCCTCGAGGCGAAACGACCAAAAAACGATTCTGAGGCGCGCCTCAGGGGGTTTATCTGGTATGTGCGCCTCAGAGGGGCTGAGGCGCTAAAAAGGCTGCGCCTCAGGTGTGCCTTAGGGGTTTTTGATATTTTTGAATTTTTGTGTCGATTTCAAGCAATTTATATCTTTTTTATGTGTGTTTTTGATGATTTTGATGATGAGTTTAGTTAGTATTATTATTATTTTTATTAGATATATAATTTTTATATTTATTTTTTAATTCCACCTCGGGCTTATGCCTCACTTCGTCTCGAGGCTTACGCCTCGAAACTCATTTCCGTTCTTTTAAACCTTGGTTGTCGGTATCTTTTGTTATTAAGTAAACATGTGGGATTTACTGGGTTAATGTAGCTCCATTACTACCCATGAACATGGACTTTATCTTCTATATGTTACCGAAAATGTATACTAGCTTTCCCTGTCACCAAATTATCCCGAGATTTGCACATGGCACACTTTATACCGGCTTTCCAGATTACCACGTTATTCCACACATTTTTCGCAATCCGGTCATCTGCTAATCTTTGTAGGAACCTTCGTTTCTTTTTTTTTTTAATGAAATCGGACCCGAGCTGCAGATAGTGGGGATATACATACTTGCATAGACCTGTTAATTGTAGGTAGTGGCATAGTTGTTAGTTAATAGCGAATAGCGACAAGGGACCTATATGCTACATAGCGAATAGTGGTACACTAGAAAAAGAATTATGAAAATTTTTATATGTATATTACATCAAAATATCCTGGTATATATATGCTATTTTACATGTATATTTAACAGAAACCTATAAATCCAGCTATTTTATAGCTATATCTAATTGCTATTTACACCAAAAAAAAACTGTCGCTATTCGCTATTAACAACTATGCCACTACCTACAATTAACAGGTCTATGTAAGTATGTATTCACGCTATTGGTCGCTATGACCCAAATAGCGACATTTGGTCGCCTTGCTACATGGGTAGTGGTGGCAATTATGAGGAAATGGGTTGATTTGGATAAAGGGTTTTGCATATGGGTTTATTTGGGTCAGCTCAAGTCACACAAGCGGGTTGATTTGGGTCTACTCATATTTATAATGGGTCAAAATGGGCCAGTGTTATAACTTGCTAACGACCATTGTCTGTCTCCACCACCGTTTTGCCAAGGCTTTATATGTAGGATACCGGAAGGTGAGAATAATCGTTCACTTGTTCATTTTGGATATTTTCATTTTGACTATAAATATATGTGGTTTACAACTTTACATTATTTTCATGCATTTTAGATCTTGGTCTATTTGAGTTCATTTCTTTTATAGTATGTATGCAGTTTAAATTTCAAATTATTTGTGTTCGTCACTAATCATGGTGGTCTCTGACTTGATGTACATGTGGATGATTACTGGTTCTAGGCTCTACCGAGCATGTTCGAGATAACAAGGAAAGATTAACCTCTCATACAAAAGGTTTGTACTATTTACAGATCAGGAACTGTTTCTGCAACATGTTCTATTCAATCAAGATTAGACTTAGAATCTTTTTGTGATTTTCTCATCTTTTGATAAGAATTTTTGCATGTGTTTTGGTTATGTTCCATGTATAAGTAACACTCACATCTTTGCAGATCATCGACGCATTCTGCTGGTTAAGTCGTCGCTTATCTTGGAAGTGATCTTAAATTAGTAGGTATACGCTTTTACATTGTTTCACTTCTGCAGTTAAATAGTACTCGACATAAGTTGGAGATTAGAACCGAAGTAGGTAATAAAACTGGTACTTTTAATACAGATGGTCAACCAAGCAGCACATCTTGTTCACTCAACCCAATTTGTCACATTTTGCTTTCAGATTAGTTTTAAATATTTAGTCAGCATAAATCAAACCCATTTATAGTTTACAAAGTCTTAAATGTCACATGCACTTTTATATACAGTCGCCTTATCTGCGAGGCTGCGAGCTTGGATAATTTGTCCCGAGTGCATTGCAGAATTATATCATACAATATAACACTATATGTAATACTCATCCCCGACTGTCACTTCAACACCACATCACTATCTCCTATCTCTCGTCTCCACTCAACCTATGTATGTATCCCGGAAGAGATCAGGGAAGCCCGGAAGTGTGTCCACGGGCACCACGGAAAACGACGGGATAGGGGAAGTGGTGCGGTGTTCCCCGCTCACCCGCCTCTCCACGGCCTTCCCTTAGGTATAACACCTGATGTAGTAGTAGTGGCTTAGTGCAATGTTGTATGGAACACATCAACCAACGTTCCGTGGTGCTAACGTGTCTCAACTTGTATATTTGACAAAATAATAATAATAATAATAATAATAATAATAATAATAATAATAATAATAATAATAATAATAATAATAATAATCATTTTTATTTTATGGTCTTTTAAGTATTTGTTTGTGTGAGCTGGGAGTCTCACTGAAAGCAACATTTCTGTTCTTCGGGATGGAGGCAAGTTTGCTGTTGTTTGTGTGAATTTTGGGATTTTAATCCATCATTAGCTATAAAAGGGAACAAATGACACATGATAAATGGATGATTATGTTAATTTGATTCATCTAACTTGTTTTTCATCATGTTATATAAAAAGGTAATATCTAACTTTTGTACAATTTTGTTATTTTTTTTTAACCAAATATACTTTATTGTTGTATACTATACATGTAACTTGTTAAAATATTTATAAAATTTTGGGTAAAGCAAAATTTTAAATAAATAAACTTAAAGTACCATTTGGTGGAAACAAAACACGATAAACTAAGCCAAAAGTTTCAAATTCCCAAAATTTCCATGTATTCTTCCAAATTCCACCACTTTCTCTCCAAGTTTAAAAACCTTTTGTTTTGGCATCACAAACAAGAGAATGGAGGAATGTTGGGGGGAGACAAAATGGTACGAACTTTGATTGTAGCAAAACTATATTTGTGGGGATGGATAAAAGAATGTTACCGTTTGTTATACTATAATTAAAGTATATGATTTAACGGTATTTTAACATCATGTGATACTTTATGTCATGAATGTGTGGTGTTACCTTAATAAAAGAATGTTACCGTTTGTTATACTATAATAAAAGAATGTTACCGTTTGTTATACTATAATTAATACTTTGTGTTGTGTTGGTATACATTTGACTTCACCATTAGGATTGTCGATGACTTGTAGACTTCATCATTAGGAATGGCTATGAGTTCACTTTACCCTTGGGAATGATGTTGAGTTGAAGACTTAACCATTAGAGATGACACGATGCATTGATAATTTCAACAGTGTCACCGGCGACAATATAAACGCGGTCTCCTTGGCTTGACGGTATTGATCGTCATTCAGAATGGCAATGCCATTGTGAATCTTGATTAAAAAAAAAAAAAAAAAAAAAAAAAAAAAAAAAAAACCTCAATCGCCATTGTTGTGAATGTTGATAAAAAAAAACCTCCGACCTTATGATTATGGAGTTTTACATTTTGGGGGCCAAATGAAAATATTCTATATATTTCAATTCAATATTCCCTTTTCTTTATGTGCTTTATAATGACATAACCTATCATATAAAAAGCGAACTAGCAACAAATTGTCGCTATTGATTCTTTTTACGTAAGATAAATTATCGATGATGAGAGTATCAAAATGGTAGCAGTCGAGTATTTTTCTTTAGTTTTTAAGGAATGCCTATTTTTAATCCAAATATAACTAAGGGATCTTACTAAATGGTCTCCAAATGCTCCAACATGCCACCATGATTATGCCTTGAATTGCCTTTTTTTTTTTTTTTTTTTTTTTTACCAAACTCATCCTTGACGCGTTGTAAACATCAAGGAGATCTCTTGTAACATAGTTGAAACCGAGAATGTACTTGAGGAATCTTCGGACGAGGTCCAATTGTCGGGAGAGTCTTAAATTGAGACTTGTAACATACTGTGGCAAGCTGCAAACTCAAACTAATTTGTTACAAACATTTGGTTGGACAAAATTCATCAATACATTGATAGAATGAAGAGAAGAATGTTCATGTATTGAGCTATGATCTACCGTTTATGACTAATGTAGTATCTTGTTTTTATGTATTTTGCAATAATATATACGTTAGCGTAGGCTCAATCACCGCCTCTTTCAATAAAAGATCATAATCTTTTTCTTTTGTACGCACGTCACTTATACATCATTTGTACCCCATATCATCAAGTTTATATGTCACCTAGTAAACACAATTATATCCATAATTACACGTAATCTTAAACTTTACATGTCATTACGTAAAAACTAATAGAGTAAAGTGCAATTTGCGTCCCTATAGTTTAGGGGCGGAATCACGTTGAGTCAACCGTAAGAATTTTTTGGATGCTTGAGTCCCCGCCATATGAACAACGCTACATTCTGTGTCCCTCCAACCAACGTATGTTAGTTTTATCGTTAAAACGAGGTAAATTTCCGTTTATCCAAAGACCATCATCCAAAGACCATCATCCAAATTCCACCCTTCCATCAAAATTCTTCTTCAGAGCTCACATTGTCCACTCCAAAAACGACAATGTCACAAAACTAATCATCATCTTCTACTAAAAACTCATCATAGAGGTTCGAGGAGTCGGATGCCATTTGCTCATGTGGTGCCGATACTTGCTATCACATTTTAAAAACGGATGCAAGTCCATGTCGACACTTCTTGTGTTGTGCAAGTGATGGTTAACTGTTGATTAGTGTTTAATTGCATTGTGTTAATATTAAATAAGTTGTTAATTGAACCTTTTAACTGTTGTTTAAGGTTTAATTACATTGTGTTAATGTGAAATAGGTTGTCTGCACTGGATTCTAATACATTGGGCCGCTTAGTTCGTTTCTAATATTGATGAAACACAGGTTAACACTGGGGTTAATCTGTAGGATTGTTTCTTCTGTGGGTTCAATCTCCTTCTCTGCTCGTGAAATGACTTGGATCCTGCAAAACAGCAACACCGTTAGTCTCGTTAAGAGGGGAATATGGGAGTTTCCCTCTTAACCAGGCTCCGGCGTGAGAATAAGTACTGTTCTGAGAGAAATGAAACAGTGTGTGTAGAGTGTGAGTATGGAGGGTAAGATGGATTAACCTGAATGATGAAGGGTCTTTTTTATAGCCGGAGGGTAAAGGAGGGAGGAGTAGCCGTGCCAGCTGTCGTAGTGCGCCAGCTGTCCGACCAAGGGGAATATCCTTTTGGTCTCCTCTGCTGTGGTCAGTGTAATGGTACACGTGGCGCGCCTACATTTGTCCATGTTGGAGACGTCGTACTGGTGTTGTCGGTCTGCTCCTTGATTTGTTGCAGGCTTACATGGCGCTTGATGACTGGTGACACGTGTTGTCCTTTTTGTCAGAGGGAGCATCTTTGATGCCACCTTGATGTCTTCTAGAAGCTTCTAGAAGCTTCTGGATTATCTCGCTGACGTAGGCGCCGTGTAGGATGAGAAAGTGGTGTGGTCCTTGCCATGTGGGCAGGGAATTGGGACCATACCTCTTCAAGTCCCCCCAATCCAGTATGCCTTCTAGTTGAGTTGATCGTCTAGGAGGGATTCTGGACTTATAAGGGTAGTAGTTGTTATGGTGCATGTTTGCTATGCAAGTTTTTGTGACAATGGTTGCATGGCGCGTGGCGTGTTGGTAATATGCGAAGTTGAGCCAACTGAACGCATGGCGCATGGCGTATTGGTAACTTGTAAAAGTTGAGCCAACTGGGCGCATGGCGCATTGGTAACTTGTAAAAGTTGAGCCAACTTGACGCATGGCATATTGGTGACTTGTAAAAGTTGAGCCAACTGGACGCATGGCGCATGGCGTATTGGTAACTTGTAAAAGTTGAGCCAACTTGACGCAAGGCGCATGGCATATTGGTAACTTGTAAAAATTGAGCCAACTTGACGCATGGCGCATGGCGTATTGGTAACTTGTAAAAAATGAGCCAACTTAACGCATGGCGCATGGCGTATTGGTAACTTGTAAAAAGTTGAGCCAACTGGGCGCATGGCGCATTGGTAACTTATAAAAGTTGAGCTAACTGTACGCATGGCGTATGGCGCATGGCACATGTTGTTTTCTTCTGAAGGAAGTTTTGTTGTCTTGGGGGAAAACAACTGATGTGACTGTCTGGTGTCCTGTAGGTCCCCTTGATGTGTATGGATCTTCACAGAATTGTCAATCCGATCAAGAGTGCGGAATCCTCTTGATCAGAATAAGCAGAAAACGTGTAGAAAACAGAAACAACAATTCCAATCAAACCGGGTTTTCTGTTGATTATCAATCTCACGAATTACAATCAATCCAAAACCCTAACAAACTCAATTCGTCCAAGCCTAGTGCTCTCACGAAAATACTCTCTCACACAACTGTTCTGGCTGATTAACTGATTAACCTAAACCCTAATGTCTAACCTTGTTTATATAACACAAGGTTTACAACTTGGGCTAGGGTTTACTACATGGGCAAGCCCAATTCGTCCCCTATGACCCAAACTGGGTTTAGTTTAGCCCAAACTCAATTACCTCACTAATACAAAGCTAAACCCGCTAACTGTTTATCGTTTAACTAATTACAAGATTTCCAAAGACCAAATCTAAGCTGTTGTCACAAAATATGCACCAACAAACTCCCCTTTGACAATAGCTTCATAAAAACTTTGTCTTCAGTCAAAACTTTGTCTTCGGCCTTCTTGCAATCTTCAAGTAATCTTGCACTGTCTTTGGTCTTTGGATAGCTTCAGCTTCAATAGCTTCTGTCAGCAATAGACTGTCAGCAACAGACTCCCCCTAAGCTGATGCATCCAATCACCAAATCTTCAACACGTTAGCACTTGAGTAAACTCCAGTTTAGCATTTGCACAGCAATCTTCAAACTCTTCAATCTTGTCTGCAATGTAGAAAGGAGGTCCTACCATGCATCCAATCAAACTCTCATCTTCACACTTCACAGCAACTTCTCAGCAACAAACTGCTTCAATCTGTATACTATAAAACAAACATCTCGAGAAACCATAAGAATTTTTCAACAAAGTTAAATAAATTATTATTTTTCAAGAGATAGTTAAACTGTATCACAGATTAAGCTTTTTCAACTTATCACCAACACGCAAAACTTTTTGTTCAACACACAAGAACCTGCCTGATTTAAAAAATTTTGAACTCACTTTCTAACACCGTCTCCCCCTATCAGTAACAATTCCTCCAAGAATAACAGCTTTCCGTACGTTAAGAATTTTAAACAGAAAAAGACACTATTTTTGTATTTTTGTATTTTTTGAAAGCAAGTAAATAACAAAAACAATAAACACTCTATTTTTGTGAGAATCACTGGTAAGAAGATCATATCAGCACAATCAAACTGTTTCACACAATTACACAATTCTTAATTTAATTTTTCGTGAAAAGCAGTGCAAGACGATTACCAGTATGTTTGTCCACCTAAACAAAATGCATGAACATTTCAAGTACCATTTACCATATGATACGTTAAGGTGATATTAATTATACTGAAATATTAGCGTGTCCCACAATAGGATATACCCCCGCGATCAAGGTATACACAAAGATTCATCGTAGTAGGTGAGTATACTGATGTCATCCTTTAAGATATCCTGACTGTGTCTAGGTCTGCATATAATCTGTTTTATCATGTTTTAATTGCTTAACTATGAACACCCAAATAAATACTAATCAAATCCTGGAAATATAAACAACACACTCTATCATGCAAGTATCTTCCCTACCACATATTTCACAAGTCCAATCCAGAGTTCTGAAATCTTAACTGGGAATAGGTTGAGAAGAGAACAGAATAGATCTTTAGCAGAGATGGTATAATATACAGATCAAATGAGATTTTCTCAGTTTGATATAGGTTTCTTGGGTTTCTTTTGGGCACTTGAGGGCCTCTTTCGGGTGTATTAGATCTATAGCGCGACAACGTACAGCTAGGTCAGCATGTATCTGGATGCAGCAGAAGCTGTCGTTGCCTAGCACCTCCAGGTCAGCATATATCTGGATGCAGCAGAGGAGGTACACGATTTTTTTCAGAGAAGATTTCAGAATCAGATCAAAATTGTGTGTATCGGGACACATACAGACATTCAAATAGAAATAAGATAATTCCAAGTGACTTTGTTTCCTGGGGCCATGTACAATTTTAGTTCTGAACAGAAAGACAGCCAAGATATCCCCAGATGAAATAACAGTATAAAGACCCAAAACTTCAGATTTTGGCAATCTATCAATGCAAGAATTAAGGTCATTAAACCATACGCCACTAATGTGTTCCCCACTCATATTCAGTTCATTTATGTTTATATCACATTGGTAAGTTGATTATTTCATGCTTTTGCCTACTGGTACATCGTATGATGAAGCTGCTATCACACTTAAGCAATTTAAGTTCAATTTCAGTGTGACAGTCTAACTTGCCGATGTACTATCATTTCTCCTTTTTCACACAGTGATAACTCATTTTGGATTTTCTATTTTTTTTTATGTTTTTTTATTTTTAAATTTTTTTTATGTTTTTGATTTTTATGAAAAGCAGTAAACTATTTACAAAAATTCTTATGAAAAACCAGTTATTCAGGATTCCTCATCCCGTTGAGTTCGACTAAGTGTTCAAAGCGAGCCCTGTCAAATGCTTTAGTATAAAGATCTGCCAGGTTATCTTCTGTGTCGACTCAATGAAGTTCAATTAATCTCTTTTCAGCACAATCCCGTATAAAATGATGACGTATGTCAATATGTTTTGTGCGACTGTGATTCACGGGATTATTTGTTATAGAAATTGTGGCATTATTGTCTATCATAATAGGAGTACGAGTGAAATCCAAACCGTAATCGCGCATCTGCTGTTGAATCCAGAGAACCTGAGAGCAGCAGCTTCCAGCAACAATATATTCAGCTTCACACGTAGAGGTAGACACACAAGATTGCTTCTTGCATTGCCAAGACACAGTCCTGCCTCCTAAGAACTGACAACCACCTGTTGTAGACTTTCTGTTCGACTTGCATCCTCCAAAGTCTGAGTCAGTGTAAGCAACAAACGTCAGATCACTATCAGCTGGATACCACAACCCAAGTTTAGGTTTCCCCTTCAAGTAACGAAGAATCCGCTTCACTGCTTTCATGTGTGACTCTTTTGGATTTGCCTGATATCTAGCACACAAGCATACGGAAAACATGATGTCGGGTCTTGAAGCAGTCAAGTACATTAGAGAACCAATCATTGCTCTGTATTGAGTAGGATCAACGTCTTCAGTACTTTCATGATCTGGGCCAAGATTGTGATTTTCACATATGGGTGTGTTGGAAGTAGAGCAATCATTCATTTTGAATCGACTCAAAATGTCATACACATACTTTGTTTGATGAATAAACATCCCATCCGCCTTCTGTTCAACTTGTAATCCCAGAAAGTAAGATAGCTCACCCATAGCACTCATTTCGAACTTGCTCTTCATCACCTGCTCGAACTCTTTACACATGCTTTCATCAGATGACCCAAAGATGATGTCATCCACGTACACCTGTACCAGCAGAAAATCTTCCTTCTTCCTTTTGATGAACAGTGTACTGTCAATCTGACCTCTTTCAAAACCATTTTTGATCAGATGTGTAGACAGTGTCTCGTACCACGCCCTGGGAGCTTGATGTAGTCCATACAAAGCCTTATCAAGTTTGTATACTCGATCTGGATAATTTGGATCAACGAACCCATCTGGTTGTGAGACATACACCACTTCTTGGACTTTCCCGTAAAGAAACGCACTCTTCACGTCTAGTTGGTAAACTTTGAAGCCCTTGAAAGTTGCGAAAGCCAGAAACAAACGAATTGCCTCCAACCTTGCCACTGGTGCAAACACTTCATTGTAATCTATCCCTTCTTGCTGATTGAAACCTTTGACCACCAATCGAGCCTTGTTTCGCGTGACTATACCTCTTTCATCCTTCTTGCACCTAAACACCCATTTAGTGCCAATCTCTCTTTCACCTTTAGGAAGATCAACCAACTCCCAAACCTTCAACTTCGCAAACTGGGCCAATTCCTCTTGCATAGCTTCAACCCATGAATTGTCTTTAAGAGCCATATGAATGTTCTTCGGCTCCTCTTGGAAAATAAAGCAACTATACAAGCACTCGTTCACAATCCCAGTCTTCTCAATCGACACAAATAAACCAGTATTCGCTGCTATGCTTCTTCTCGTCTGAACACCTGCAGTAGGATCTCCAAGTATCATGTCAACTGGATGATCCCTATTTGCTCGTGTAGTAGCAACCGCATCGACTTCTAGATTATCACCCAGGTTTGATCCAACCCCCCCCCCCCCTGAATATTCTGATTTGCAAACGGATTAATGAAATCCTCCCCCTGATTGGGTTCGGGTTGACTATCACTTGAATTAGTATCAGTAGCAGCATGGGAAGTTTCCGGAGCATCTGTCATATCAACATTTGATCTAGGCATGAACTCGCCTTCATCATCTCCATTTATCACTGTTTGAATCAGCTGCATTGGAAAACTCAGGAATATTAAATGATTTAAAAACACTTTCATAATCATATAATATAGCTGGTCCACTCGTTGATTGTTGAGGTTTGTAAGAAGTAATTTCCACATTAAAGACAACCTCAATTTTACCAGTTTTTAGATTAAAAACCCTTTTATTCGGTGTGCCAGGCACGTAACCTAGAAAGTAGCCATCGTCAGCCACCTCACCGAATTTTTGTTAATTTTTATTACGCACAATGGTGCAGGGTAATCCAAATGGTTCAAAGCCTTGTAAGTTTGGTTTCTTGTTAAACATTAACTCATGACAAGTTTTGTTAAAACGTTTAACAGTCAAAACTTTGTTTAGGACATAGCAAGCTGTATTCACAGCTTCTCCCCAGAAAAGAACTGGTAGCTTAGAATCTGAAAGCATCGTCCTAGCGGCTTCAATCAACGTCCTGTTTTTCCTCTCAGCGACTCCATTCTGTTGAGGCGTATAAGGAGCAGAATATTGATGTTCAATTCCCTTGCGAAGACAATAGAGATCCAGAATGCAATTCTTGAACTCCGTGCCATTATCACTCCTTATCCTCTTGATCTTTGCATCATGGACGTTTTCCAATTTTGTAAAAAGATCTATCAACATCTCTGCTGTCTCATCTTTTGTACCTAAAAAGAAAACCCATGAATAACGTGAGTAATCATCAGTGACAACAAGACAATAGTACTTTCCACCTATGCTCCTCACGTTCACTGGACCGAATAAATCCATGTGAAGTAATTCGTAAGGGGCATCTATGGAATTTACTGTTTTTGATTTATGAGGTTTCTTATGTTGTTTTCCCTTTTGACATGGAAGACATTTGTCTTCCACTTGAAACCTCTGCATTGGAACCCCTTTCACTAGCTCATTTTTAACAAGATAGTTCATTTTTCGATAGTGAATATGGGCCATGCGTCTGTGCCACAACATGGATTCAGCTTCAGATGCTTTTGATAGTAAACACGCCACCACTGTAGTTGGATCCTTAGCACCCATGTCCATGACATAAGTGTCATTTCTCCTTGGCGCTCGCATCACTATCCAATCGTCTGGTATCTCCAAACCTGGTTTCAACACTAAAGCTTCCATTCTTGGTAAAATGGACCGAGTGACCCTTGTCGCAGACTTGTGACACGCTCATCAGATTGTGTTTAAGCTGCTCAACATAGTTCACTTTGTCCAGTGTGATCTTCCCATTGGTCACCGTTCCTCGTCCAGTAATTCTACCACCTTTCGCACCCGCAAAATTCACTTGTCCTCCATTATATTCTTCAAACTCAGTCAACAATCTCGCATCCCCCGTCATGTGCCTAGAGCAGCCACTATCAACATACCACAAGTTGATAATCCTCCTTAGCAGCTCCTGCACACACCAACCAAGAAATTAGTTAGATTGGGGGACCCAAGCCTTAATGGTCTTGGGTCGTCCAAATTCACCAACCACCGGAACATCCATCCAATATCCATTACTCCTAACTGGAGTCTTGGATCGTAGACCTGATGGAATTTGATTTTGATTTCCACTAGGTCTTTGGTCCTGAGGGTTCCTATGTGTGTTTGGACTATTTGACCTTTGAAAATTTTGATTTTGATTCCAAGAAGCATTATTGTTGTAATTTCTAAAGCCATTGTTATAAAAATTTCGACCACCATTATTTTGGTATCGATTTTGATATTGACCTTGACTTCTGAAATTATTTGTATTTTGATTGTTCATTCTTGGTGAACTGCTTCTAGGTCTCTCAAATCTGCCTGGTGGAGATCTAGGCTGAAATCTTGATTGATTTCTTTGAAAACGAGGAACTTGAGGAGTTCCTTTTTCAGCCTTATCCACACCAACAGCAACTTTCTCTGGTTGCTTAGGAGCAGATTTCTTTGGAGAGTTGGACTCTCTCTCGTGCTTATCACCACTTTTCTCTGGTGACTTCTCTCTCTTCCTCTCATTCGCTTGTGCTTCATTCTTTTTGTTAGGACAGCAACTAGCTACATGTCCTTTGGTGTGACATTTGAAGCACGACATCTTTTTCGAAGACTTCTTATCTGAAGCCTTTGAACTAGATTCAGGCTTTGATGATGATGCTTTAGAAGAATCTGGTTCAGTTTGCTTAGTTTCAGAATTTTCTTTGTTCTTGTTTTTAGCAAACTCTACATTAGATTCGTTTTCAATAAAAGTCGTTTCGTTTTTCATGTCACTTCCTTGAACAAAACTGGTTTGAAGTTTTCTTTTTCAAAACTGGTTTGCTGTTATCATTCTTCTTAGCATCATCACACGCAGACTCCTCACCTCGACTTGCTGTGGAACTACTTGGTGTTGTTGACATGAAATTGGTTAGCTCATCTTCATCAGGTAGGAATGAATAATCATGACTAAGAGGAGGTGGGACTTCATTAAAGCCTTGGAATCCCACACTAGTCTTGTCATTACTCTTCTTTAACCCACCCATCATATGTTTCATAACAAAAGTAGAATCCCTGAATTGACCCAATTTCTTTTCAAGTTCAACAATTTTGAGTTGTGCATCTGACAACTCTTTGTTTTTATCAGAAATCTCTTTTGTTTTCTCAGCCATCATGTCATGAGCTAAGTCTATGACTTGAAGTTTTTCGTTTAGTTTGCAGGTTAAAGAATCAATTTCAGTTTCATAACCTTTTATTTTCTTCAAGTATAGAGATTCATTTCTTTTAGCGAAAAAATTTGATTCTTTAATGTTAGACATTTCGCTTACCAAACTTTGGTTGTGTGTGGACAACCTGTCAACCTCACCCTGTAGTTCATGGCATTTTAAACACACAGAATTAGTTTTTACCTCTCCTGTTTGTTTATCAAGGTTGGCCATTAGAGCCGCAAGCTGAGCTTCCATTCTCTTGTATTTAGCATCTTTTTCTTCAGCTTCTCTTTCATGGTCAGACTTTTGCTTTTCATCTTCAGCAGCAACTGATGTCTGATCACCCATCTTTTCTTCAGCTTGATTCTCAACCTTCACCTCAGCATCAACTTTCACTTCAGCATCTCCCTCAGTAGCTTTATCATCATCAATAGGCACTATCTCTGCCATGAATGCCTGAGTGGCATTCTCATTGTCTTCTAGATGAATGCTCCAGTCATACGAACCTTCTCGTGCTGTAGAGATCAAAGCCTTTGAGCTAGAGTTGTTTGATGCATTTCTGTTGTTTGAACTCTGACTCGAATTTTCTTGCTTTTGTTTCTGACATTCCCTAGCAAAATGCCCATAACTTTGACAGTTGAAGCACCTCACTTTGGTCTTGTCAAAACCAACAGACCTTCCCACAAACTTCCTGCCGGTTCTGTTCATGAATCTCTTCACTCTCCGAGAAATCATGGCCATTTGCCATTGCAAATCCATTTCTTCAAGATCATCAGGGTCAATCTGATCATAGTCTTCATCTAAAGTAGCAGGATCAGATATCTTCCCCTGAATGTAGTTTTCATAAGAAGCAACAAACGAAGCAAGTAGAGCAAGATGTTCTTCAGCAGATTTTACACTCATTGGCATCGACTTAGCACTACTACTCTGCTTAGCAGCTAATGTTTTCTTTGCTCCTGATGTTCCTCCTGAAGCAGCAACAAAACACACATCACACTCCTGATTCACCACAACCTGCTCATTTTCACATGATAAAAACGCAGTAGCAGAGTCGCTAGAAGCGTTGTGAGATGAAGAAGACGTAAGCCCATTGTAGACCGATGGATCTTGAACTTGATCATATCCAGTATCTTTCTTCTTCATGCTGAGCTCATAAGCTCTCAGCTTGCCAACAACCTCTTCAAGCTCTTTTGTCTCATAATCTGCTTCACCCTTGATCATAAGAGTGTAGATATCCCACTTGGTAGGCAAAGCATCTAGCAGCTTGTCATTCTTCTCTACGTCAGTATAGCAATCGATCTCATAATTTTCCATTTCTGACATCAGATGGTAGTAACGAGTGATGACGTCTTCAAGTGACTCATGCTTCATGTACTTGAAAACAGCAAACTGCTTCTTCAGTAGATCAATCTTGTTTTTCTTGACATCAGCATTTCCAGCGTATCTTTTCTCCAAAGCATCCCACATATCCTTTGAATTAGTGTACTTCTTGAACGTATGTTTGATGCTATCAGGTAACGACATTTTGATTGCAGCCAAGGCTCTCTTTTCAGCCTCATACATCTTTTTATCATTATCTTGCATGTTCACATAGGCTGTTCTACGTGGTCTGCCCTCAAAGTCATGTGTAGGGTTCGTGTACCCATCTTCAATACATATCCACATGCGCGTATCCTGATATTCAATGAAGGACTGAAAACGATCCTTCCATGTCAGATAATTTTCCACCTTCATCATCTTAGGTGGTTTGTTGGTAGTGCCAACCTCATGCTCCATCTTCAACAGCTCATTCAAAGTAGACATGTTCGACATTTTAACGTTGCAGACTGAGAAAACCGTACAAAATTTTTCCGAAAACAGTGGTTACCAAATTACACCGTTAGAATCGTCTCGAAAAGACGAATCCAATGATGTATAATGTCAAAAACCGAATTCGGGATTTTCCAGAGTTTTTTTTTTTCCTAAAAATCACACGAATTCAACGGCGCAAACGGTTTCGTCAAACAAGCTACGGATCAATTTCTATTTGCAAAACACTGAAATTTTATCGACGCTTGCCAACGGAAATTCCACCTTTTTAAATTTGCTGGTTTTGTTAAATTTGCTGGTAATTTCGCTGGATCAGTGATTAATTTCGCTGGTCAGTAAATTGTTCAAATTCGCTGGTCTAGTTCGCGTACAGATCAATTTCGCTGCCAACCTCACTAATCAATTTCGCTGCTTATTTTCGCTGGTCAAATTCGATATTACGACGACCTGTAAAGTCGCCGAAAATCGTAATAATTTCGCTGTGGAAAATTATACGATTACCAAAGTCGCCTTTGGATTTAAGTTCGCCGATGACCGAGTTATTAAGTCCCAAATTCGCCGATCAGTTAATTATGCTGGTCCTGTTTGCGAATTAGCTAAATTCGCTAGACAGTAATAATGGAAATTCAATCTTTTTGAAATTTTTGATGATTTTCTGGATTCTGCTAACATAAATCTGCAAAATCACAAAACCTAATCAGCACAATAACTTCGAAAATTATGAAGAACAGATGGAAAACCACGAAGAACAGTCTTCGAATCTTCAAGTCTTTCAGCCAAAAATTCTTCAAGATAATCAACCAAACAGTCTCAAAAACCTGCAAAACAGCAAATAAACAAACCAGATGATCAAAACAGCCAAAAATTTTCGAAAATTTTATCAAACCAACACAAATATTTTGAAAATTTTAAAAACCCTAATTTTCAGGTTTAACAAAAAATCGAAATCACTCCTTGTTTCTGCTGCAAACAATTCTGAACCGAGCCTTCAAGAGCCTAATGCTCTGATACCAATTGTAGGTCCCCTTGATGTGTATGATCTTCACAGAATTGTCAATCCGATCAAGAGTGCAGAATCCTCTTGATCAGAATAAGCAGAAAACGTGTAGAAAACAGAAACAACAATTCCAATCAAACCGGGTTTCTATTGATTATCAAACTTTCGTATTACAATCAATCTAAACCCTAACCCTCACAATTTCGTCCAAGCTAGTATGCTCTCACAAAATTCTCTCTCACACAAGTGTTTTGGCTGATTAACTGATTAACCTAAACCCTAATGTCTAACCTTGTTTATATAACACAAGGTTTACAACTTGGGCTAGGGTTTACTACATGGGCAAGCCCAATTTGTCCCCTTTGACCCAAACTGGGTTTAGTTTAGCCCAAACTCAATTACCTCGCTAATACAAAGCTAAACCCGCTAACTGTTTATCGTTTAACTAATTACAAGATATCCAAAGACCAAATCTAAGCTGTTGTCACAAAATATGCACCAACATGTCCCTGTCTTATCGGAGGTGAACAGGCGCCTTTTCAGTGTGTCAGTTGCTTTTTTCCACGTTGTCAGGCGTGTGCCGTCCATGTTCCCGGAAAAAGAGGTGACGGTTTCTCTTTCATCTGACGTGTCTCTTCCACATAGGTGCCTTTCTGAATTCCTGACGGCCCACTACCCATCGCATTAAATGCGATGGGTATAAATATATGGCGGTTTTTTACCCCTTTCTACACTTTTCAAAATTTGAAGTCTGGTTTTCTCTCTCACTTCTTCATCTTTCTTCTTCCTTTTCTTGAGTATTTTTATCTTATCCTTCTGGTTTTCTTTCAATCATGTCTGGAGCGAATCCCTCTTTGAAGAAGAAAAGGAATAAAGGTAAGAACCCTCCAGGCCTTGATCAAGCTACGATAGGGTGGAAGGAAGAAGAGTTTCATAACTTGGTTAGGGAGATGGGTTTTCTTCCAGAGTGGGGAGCCCAGTTTTCGACTCCTGGTTCTACTGCCATGGATGCACCTCCGGGTTACATGACTCTATATGCTGCTTTTTTTTCGGGAAGGCAACTTCAGACTACCGATGACCAGGTTTACTGCTAGTGTGTTGAGGAATTATGGGCTCTATATTCTCAAATCAATGCTATTGGGCTTTGTAGGATCGCGTTCGACCCTGTTTGAGTCGATCAGAGAAATTCCTATCCAAATCAAGAGGCGGAAACTAATGATTTGGTGCTATTCTAGCTGGATTCACTTTAATCTTGCTGTATTATTGATCAATAACTCGATTAGACGTTCAGACAGCACTTCGACAGCACTTCGTGGCTTGTCGGAAGAAAAACACTGTAATCTATGTGTTATAGGTTCGCTCGAGAGACCCCTATATATAGACTAACAGGGTTTGCTTATATGTACATACACTAAAAGCGAACCTACACACTACCATATAAGCGAACCTTTCAAGAACCAATAAGCGAACCTGACCTAGAACTATGACATACGAGCGAACCTAGAACTTGTATACATGAGCGAACCTATACAAACTAGTGATTCTAGGTTTTCGTGTCATGACTGATCTATCCAATACTAAGACTCGATGAAAGACGTAGTCGACAGACGTAAGTGCACCAACAAACTCCCCCTCGGATGTTGACGGAGTCTTTGAGTCTTCACTTGTCAATCTACAACCTTTATCAGTCTTCGATCTTCCCTGAAATATTTGTCATTTCAAGAATCCTCAATCTTTATCTATATCATCAACAAACTCCTCTCTCTCGAATGTTGATATGGTGTCTTCAGACTCCCCCTCCCAATCAGCTGGGATCGCAGTCTGGAATTCACAATTTCATTCTTAGATCGTAACCTGGCACTTTTATCACATTCGGGTTTCGGAACCTTGTCAACCTGCAAAAACTCTACCCAAAAATAAATTTTCTGATAACCATTTGTGGATAAGTTTTTCAAAACTAATTTACCACATGCAGGAATAACGTTTTATAGCAAAAACTTTTCTCATCTTTATTTCAATGATCTTCAAACACTTTCACCCAAAACATTTGTTCATCATGTTTAGCATTCGGAATTTTGAAAATCAGCTTTCCAAAAACAGTTGTCGAAAATCTTTTTGGATTTTTCAAAATTTATGCTAAAACACACCAAAAATCTTTTTGAATTTTTTAATAAAAGTAAATGCAGACACGAAATATTTACAGACAATATTTTGTGAGTTCGTGCAAGAGGATCATATCAGTTATGAAACATATCACTAACACCGTTAAGCTTGATTACATATTAAGTTCTAAACAATTTACCTAGATTGTCAGTATGTTTGTCCACTTAAATTTTCACACAGACTTCAATTTATTCGAGATACGATATTAATGTTTTAGAAACTAAAACTTAATTGTGTATCACTCCACTCGAATATACTCCTGTATCCAGATCCCAATATTCAGTCTTACAGGTGAGTATACCACAGCTGATATCTGTAAAGGGGTAATGTGCGAGGGCCGTGAGAGCTCAGGTCGATACTTCCGTATACGCAGAGAGATGACGGCTTCGACTTTTGGTGGGTCCCCTTTAGAGGATCTTTTATTACAACAGCAACGATTATCAATTTTATTGTTTAATCAGATTGCTGAGGGCGAGCTTATGTTTCAAAGCTTTTAGCAGAAAGTATTATTCGGGGACTAGGCCAGTATTTCCATACAGCAGAAGTCCCGGAATAATACCCCAGATATCACTGAGTATAAAGACCTAGTATCTCAGAATACGGGACCTTTCAAACAAATTTCGGGGGTTACCCATATATTCAAGAACAGTTACCCACGAATTAAGCTAGTTTGCATTTAGGTTTATATCTCGTTTCAATTTACTGCGAAAACCTACTGACACATCCGCAGTAAGATTGTTTATCACTTTTAGCTTTACAATTCTTTAGCGTGTTGTGATAGTTCACTGATGTACTATCATTTTTCAGTTGGTTTGGGAGTTTGTGTTTGTTTTGATAAGAAAAACGTCACAATTCCAAGTGGTTCATCAGTATCTGATTGGCTGGTTAGTTTGTTGTTTGGTGATGTTTATATGCTTAAACGTTTATCATAAAACTTATGTTGTGGTTGAGTTGTTATGTAGAAAGAATCAACATTTGAGGGGGAGCACATGTTGGACTTGATAAACTCAAAAGATGTCAACATCAAAGTGAGGGAGTCTGTTGATCTTGTAGGATCGCGTTCGACCCTGTTTGAGTCGATCAGAGAAATTCCTATCCAAATCAAGAGGCGGAAACTAATGATTTGGTGCTATTCTAGCTGGATTCACTTTAATCTTGCTGTATTATTGATCAATAACTCGATTACACGTTCAGACAACACTTCGACAGCACTTCGTGGCTTGTCGGAAGAAAAACACCGTAAACTATGTGTTATAGGTTCGCTCGAGAGACCCCTATATATAGACTAACAGGGTTCGCTTATATGTACATACACTAAAAGCGAACCTACACACTACCATATAAGCGAACCTTTCAAGAACCAATAAGCGAACCTGACCTAGAACTATGACATACGAGCGAACCTAGAACTTGTATACATGAGCGAACCTATACAAACTAGTGATTCTAGGTTTTCGTGTCATGACTGATCTATCCAATACTAAGACTCGATGAAAGACGTAGTCGACAGACGTAAGTGCACCAACAGGCTTCCCCGTATTACCCATTTTGAATTTATTTGTAGAGCCAACCGTGTTGAGCCAACGTTTGAGATGTTCAACGTTTTCTACACTGTGACTTATACCAGCGGTTTTTATTCTTTTAATTCCCGGACTGGTGGTGTAATCCTTTGTTGTTCTACTCCTCTGAAGAGTTTGCATGACTGGAAGCAAAAGTTTTTCTACATCCGTCGGGGTGTTATCCCTGTGGATATGCATTACCGGTCAATGAGCGAATGGGTCCCCAAGATAGATGTTTTGGCGGATTTTGCCAAACAGGAATGGTACAAGAAGGTAACACACAAAGCTACTGCTATTTCCTAGTTGGAGGAAATGGCTTTGGTTGGCGCTGGTATGAGTTAGCGGTGGTTTTCGAAGAACCCTCTGGGTATTCCTGTTTATGGTTACCAAGGCAAACGTATGTAATGTTTCATACTGTATTATTATCATTTATTTTTGTGTGTGTTCTTCCTTATCTCCTTGTTTTTCACAGTTGGGTATAACTTGTTAAATGTTTTGGATCCGAAGGCCGTTGGTGCCATGGTTGAGGCGATCCAGGAAGATGGGAAACCAACATGGTTGGATCAGATTCACCCTCGTTTTTTGCACCCTACGAACGAGAGTTTTGCTTCTTATGCCAACGTTGTTCTAGGTGAAGCTGATGAAGATGACCTTATTGATCCCACCCGAGATGAAGTTGTTGTTCTCTCGAGTGGAAGTTCTGGCAGGTCTCTTGAAAGTCTAACTTCCCGTTACGCGCGTGCAGGTCTGGCGCAAGTGGCTGTTAATGAGCCTGCTAATGAATCTGTTGGTGATGATGTAGAAATTCCGGCTGAAACCGCTGATCAGTTGGAGATAAGGAAGAAAACGAAGGCCGGTACGTCAGGGAGGAAAGAAAAGAGGGTTGAGGATCAGGCCGCTGAGACTCCTCGTAAGCGACCCTCTACTCTTCCTGTCCTAGATTACGTTGTCATTTCTGATACATTGTCTGGTTTAGGGGCCGGTGAGAAACATCGTGGATCTGATCCTGATGATAGTGCTACTCTAACGGAAATGATGAGGAAGAAAGCTCTCGAAGATAAAAAGTGTAAGCTTGATGAACAAGCCGCTGCTATGCTTGCCGCGAAGAAGGCTAGACTCCAGAAGGAAACTCCTCCTGCACCTTCAGAATCTGACATTGACATGGGCATATTTAGTGGAGATTGTGGTAATCTCTTAGAGGAAATATTTGCTGCTTCTGCCCCTACAGGTAAAGGTTTTACAGTTGTATGTTTTGTTATATGCTCCTCGAGTTGTTTTTGATTGTTATAGTTGTTTCTTGGCAGGTGTCAAGTCGGGAAAAGGATCGCGTAGGATTAATATTTCGCAAATCACTCCTCCTGCCTCTCCACCGTCTAGGACAATTGATTTGTCTCCTCCCCGTGATGGTCAGGGTGAAAAGAAGAAAAAGGATGATGTGAATGTTGAGCATGTGGGTGAAGGTGGTGGTGATGTCGCTGGTGGTGATGGCGCGGGTGGTGGTGGAGATGGTAAAGGCAAGGGTGTGGACACCGAACTGGAGTCCAGCGAAAACACCCCGCATCACACCGTTTATACTAAACGTCCACCGGGCAGTGGCGGTGGTGCTACTTCAGGTGTGGCTCATAATCCACAGTTTGAGAACGTTCGTGCTGATTCTTGGGAAACCCACAACCCAGCCTGTGATGATTTGCCACATGCTCCTCGCTGGAATCTAACTCAGGGTTCCCGGATGAATGATCTTGATAATTGTCATGACTTCTTCTCTTTGTCCCTCCCCCCTGCTGAGAGGATGTTCCAGAAAAAGCGCAATCGGTTTGACTTATTGGATGATCATGTTCGTGCTGGAGTTAATTATTTTGCTACTTCTCAAGAGATTGTTCGTGAATGGAGACTGGTGGGGGAGGATACGGTTGAGTTTGAAAATGAGAAAAGAGCGTTTGCTGAAGAGAAGGAAAGATTTAATGCTGAGAAGAAAGGTTTGCAGTGGAGGGTTTCAGATGCTGAGCAAAAGCTTGCGTAAGAGAAACAAGTCAACGTCCAAAAGCAAAAAGATTGGGAGGTTGCTTGTGAACGTACTAATGCAGAGATGCAATCTCAGCGTGTCACACCCCTATCTTCCACGTGTCACCGGTGGGCCCGGTGGGGGATTCCGTGACGTAGTTGATATCGTCATAGTCAAACATACAAAATATAAATGCACAGCGGAAGCAAAGAAAGATTTATTTCAACTTAAAAATATTGTAATATTCGAGTATCACAAAATAGTCGAAATAGATCCACAGGCAGATCCAAACAAAAAGGAAACTTCATTTCAACAGACTTCATGCATCCTAAGCTTGCGAGACTTCTATGGATGCTAAGGAGTGACCAGCCTATTACTCGTAGTACCTACACTTAGCCTTTTTGGAAAATACGTCAGTTTACACTGGTAAATACAATTTAACTGACTCATTTTGAAAATGTTTAAAATTGATTTAAATGCCCGTGGCATAAAACATTTTATAACTTGGGATAATTATTTGCTTAATAATCTTGTAAAAGAATTACATGTCTGTTATGCGTTCAGTTGCCCGGGTCGTGCCGGATTAAAGATTAATAGACACACCACTTAATATAATTCCGCCGCGAGACTTCTCTCGACTGACGATTATACTTTATTAAAATGCACTACGGGTGTACGCCTACACCCGTGTGCTAAGGTCGCGGCCATTCTTTGAATGATGCCAAGGATATCCGGGACATGGTCATTAAACCCCCAAAGGCGTTAAACAAACAAAACAACATTTTTAAACGGGTTAATTTGACAACACTTAACCATCAACTGGTTAAGGTCAATTCCCCGACCAAGCGGTATTTTATATACCGTACCCCAAGCCCGTATAGGGAAAATAAGTTAAACGTATTTACCTGAGCAAAGTATAATTCAAATACAGCGAGTGCACGTAGCTTTTACTGGGCTCCTAGTTCTGGAAATTAAGGTTTTAATAACCTATTAGAATCCTAACGGGTCTTAAGCTTAGACCGGTTAGTTTTATATGAAGATTACGGTTTTAAACGCACAATAAGGCGAAGACCGTTTTAGAATATGGTTTTGACCCAACAAGCTTGCATGCTTGTTTAATATGGGTAACATGATCACATTCTGGATTTTGAGACCGAAAAGATATGGTTTCACCCGTTTCGGCTAAAATGGGTAAACTAGTCACATAAGCCGATCCGAACGCGTATAGTGCGTAACGAGTAACCATAAGAGTCATATACATGTTTCTGAAGTCAATATGCCTAAAATATGTTGTGATATCAGAATGATACCTTCCATTATGCCCCAAATGATTTTAAACCAAAACTATGCCTCATAAGGGCGTTTTGGTCATTTTATAAGGTGTAAAAAGGGTTGAAATAATAACCTGAGTTACAGGTCTGATTAAATTAGTAAATATACTTAATTTACTAAGTTATAACAGTAGGGTATCAAATCTATGTGAAATTTATTACCTTTTACCTTACTATGCACCGTAGGGGCATTTTGGTAATTTCACATGTGCCTAAAAGGTCAATTCTGGAATTCTGAATTCAAAACATTGCCTACTGTTTAAAATATAAAAATTCACTGATTACATCAGTAGGTTCAATCCCTTAAGCTTAATAAGGTTCTAGTGCACACTTATGCGTTAAAAAATGCTTTTCTATAAAAAGCTGATATTTTTAATATTCCAGAAGGCTCAAAATAATTTATTTATCATAACAAATCAGTAGAAATTGGTTTGAGGTCAAAAGGATTTGTAAAACTCATTTTATGGCTTAAAAGGGCAAAACCGACATAAACCGAATTAATCTTAGAACACTAAGTTATGCTCAGCCTAAAAATAAATAAAAATCTCCAAAAATCCCAAAATATTATATCATAACAGTGGGTAAAAAGTTGGTATAAAAATTTGGGTTTTGATAGGCTATATGTAATTTACGCCATTTAATTAGTAAAGAAGCTCTTAATTACGCTATTGAGCATAACTCTTAATCTAGACCTCAAACTGACCTCAAATTTTGGGTGCAAGTTTATAAATCAGTAGGTAAGGTGTCTACTCTTTTACATTTTCAAAAATCATATTTTAAGGTCAAATGGGCATAATGGTCAACATATAAGCGATTAACGGAAACATGCATGTGAATAGGATATCTAATGAACCAAGTTGTATAATCTCAGAGAGTTATACTAACATGCAAATAGGTCCAAAAGAAGCTCTAAGGCAATCCTAAACTTGGCTTAAACGGGCCAGAACTGATAGTCAAAGCAGAAGTCAAACTTTGCGACCTTCGGTTCCAAACCGAGCCTAAACTAAAAATTGTCGAGTTGAACATGTTGGAACATATTCTTACATTAATTACCAAGTTATTTTAATGATCAAACAGGTTGCATGTACCCTACATTGCTAATTATGCATTAATTCACAAATAACCTTTCTGTTGACTTTTTATAATAAGCTTTGACTTGACAATTAACATAGTTAGAGTGGGAATCTGGAAATACCCTTTTAAGGGTTTGTTACCCACATAATTACCTACTTAAAGGTACTTTTAATTCGTGATTTGACAGAGCACATTTTAATTAATCACGAAGTCAAACCTTAATTACGACGGTTTGACTTTTAGCTAATTAACTAAGCTAAAACGAATTAGGAAGGGTTAAGGACACTTACAAGAGTCCTAATTATGCTTAGGGATGCTAAGGAAGAGTGCTTGCTGTCCAGAGAGCTCCAGGGAGTACACTTGTGAACTTTGCAAATGAATGCCCAAATGTTTACAACATTCATCTCCTTATATAGCATTCTTGATCTCATAAGATGGTGCCACAAGAGTCTATGCATGCTCCCTGATCATCACAACTGTCCCTAGTGCATGAAAACTCATTTGTTCAGCCCCTGGTATCAGTTTACAGGCCACAAAGTCGGTTTAACTTGCTGAACTGGCAGCTGTTAACAATTTTCTGCCCAGATCAGGCCTAGGTGGCACGCGTAGGGTTTCTTAAGGGGTCTACGCGCTACACCTAGCCCCTATGCGACCGGAAAACAACTTTCAGCATTTGCAGTTTCAGTCCCTGGTCCATATTACGTTTATTTAACTTTTGTTTATTGCATTTTGGACCCCCATAGTTAACTTTTAAGGGTCTTGGGTTACAAACTAACTTCGTTAAGCTCCCGGTTGGTTACGAGGTCACCCGAATGTCTTAAATTTGCAACGTTGACGCTTTTAACCCTTCGATCACGAATTTGCTCATAACTTTCTCATACGATAACGAAACTTTATGAAACTTTAACCACATATTCTAGTGAGTATTTTTTATCGCTACAAAGCTTCGGGTCTGCCAAAAGGTCACTCAGAGGTATACTTTGCACATGTTGACACTTTTAGCCCCTGTAGTTTGTAACTCCTCACTTTCTTTCATTTTTAGCTTCGTATGATCCATGATTTATTCGTTTGAAGGTATAAACATTGTGTAGGGCTATTTTAGAATATATTTATCCATTGTTGACACTTTGGACCCTTATATTCTCATAGTTTCCCCGTTTGTCAACTTTAGTCCCTCCAAAGTATTCTTTCTCACGTTCAGAGCTTATGACACGTGTTTATACATTATTGGACATAAATTTTCAAGGTGTTACACAGCGTGATGCTATTGTCCGGCTATCTGGTGAGAAGAAAGAAATTAGTGAGGAAGCCCAACAAGTATGCGTCGCGTTTGAGAAAAAGGAGAAAGAGTATGTTGAGCGTATATCTAAGTTGGAAAAACTTGCTAAGCAGAGGGTTTCCGAATGCGAGGCTGCTGAACGTCTTTTTGAAGAGAAGGTTTCTGAGTGCAAGGCCTCTGAACTCCTAGTTGAGGATGTTTCTGCTGATTGCAAGTGGTTGCTTTCATGCGCGGTGCCCTTGGTAATTTCTTTTGTTTATTTTGCTTTTGGTTTGCTGTACCCTTTCTTCTTATGTTGTTCTGTGTGTCTTTGCAGATTGCTGATCGTATAGTTAAATCTCGGGAGCTTGCTAGCTACATGTTTGAGTTAGGTCAAGTAGGGTATAATAGTGGGCGGAAAGATGGTTATAGTGAAGGTAGGGCTGTAGCTGTTAATAATGAGAAAGAGTATCATTTTGAGTTGTTCAAAGAAGACTGTGGTGGTAAATATGCCGCGAAGGGTAAGGAATTTGCCTCTCTGGAGTTTGCTGTTGTTAAGGCTGCCCAGAAGTTATCCCGGAAGCCTGATGGTGTTGCCTTATTGAAGAAAGCTCTTGGTGATGAAGGTCACGCGACTGGAGGTGCTGGGACCAGTCATCCAGAATGAAGAATTCCGGCCTGCGTGTCGTGTATGGCCTTAGATGGCCCTGTAACCGTCTGACAACCTCATGAACAATTTTCAACTTTATTTTGTGTACCAGTTACCTTTACTTGTCTGTGAACATTTGACTATGCATGGCGTCTTTTATATTGATATTCACCTTCGGTTTTTTGCATGTGAATTTGTTATCGTCGTAATATGTGCATGTATAATTACTTTGATTAGGTGTCAAGAATGAATGATGGCGCTGGCAGGTTATGTTGTGTTAGTTACAACGTTTATTCTGTCGTTTATGTGCGCAGGTTTAGTCGTGAGTACGAAGTGATCGAGTTACAGGTTATTGTGTGGACCCAGCTGTGTTCAGCTTTGGGGGTCTTACAATGTCTATTTACCATGTTATCGATGCTTTCGTGTTTATTTGGGCACGAAGTTTTGATTTGGCGTTTTGTAGGCTTTGGTTGTGTTTTTGACCCGGCTGTGCACTTGTTTGTGACAAACCTTGGAGCTCTACAACGTTTCCTAAGGTCGAGCCATTGATGTTTTCGTGTATGCCCAAAGTAATATATGCAGTTGCAACAAAAATTCACATGAGGCAAGGATAGCCAAACACTTCTTGTATTACTATTGATTGTGTTGGCAACTTGGCCGTTTCGATTACATAAGAACCTTCGACTGTTTACATATAACACTTCCTTAATTGTTGCGCGTTCCAAATTCGTGGAACCTCTTTGTTGTCTATGGTACGCAGCCTGTATGCACCTTTTCCGAGTACTACATCTACAACATATGGGCCTTCCCACTTGGGAGCTAATTTTCCGGGTTTTTCGGCATTGTATGCCTCGTTGTCTCTTAGGACGTAATCTCCCGGACTGAAGGTGCAGATTCGGACTTGGGAGTTGTAATATTTCTCCAGCTTTGTTTTATACTTTGCTTCATTGATTGCCGCCATCTCTCTCCTTTCTTCTAGGAGGTCTAGGTCTAGCCTCCTTTCTTCTTCGTTGTTCACTGCGTTCATGGAAAGCATTCTCGGTGACGGCAATCCGATCTCCGCTGGTATTACTGCCTTGGACCCATAAACTAAGCTGAACGGTGTCTCTCCGTTGCTTGTTTTCGGCATCGTCCTGTGGGCCCATAATATGTTGGGTAATTCACGACCCAGCCTCTTCTTTTTTCTCCCAGTCGTGCTTTGATGCCGTCGACAATGCTTTTGTTAATGGCTTCTACTTGACCATTCCCCTGCGGGTGTGCGACTGAGGAGAAGGTATGCTCAATGTGTAGCTCTCTGAACCATCGTTAAAGATCGTCTGCAGCGAAATTCGTCCCATTGTCGGTGACAATTCTCAATGGTAGCCCGAAACGGCATATGATCTGCTCCCATATGAACCTTCTAACGACGTTGGATGTGGTTGACGCGAGTGCTTTTGCTTTGACCCATTTTGTGAAGTAGTCAGCTGCCACTATTATGAATTTGACTGCGCCTAGGGCTTCTGGGAAGGGGCCAACCATATCAATCCCCCATTGTTGAAAAGGCCATGCCGTTGTTACTGGTACCAGTTCGTTTTTGGGGCGCATTGTTTTCGGTGCGTGCCTCTGGCAGCCGCTGCATTTTCTCAAGATTTTTACCGCATCTAGGTGCATTCCGGGTCAGTAGTACCCGACATTCATCACTTTCGCTACCACCATTCTTGGTCCGGCGTGTATGCCGCAGATTCCCTCATGTACTTCTCTGATCAAGTAGCTAACATCTTCTGGGTCAACACATCTCAGTAGTGGCCCGAGGTATGATTTTCGGTACAGAATTCCATCAGCTATCTGGTAGTGCTCGGCTTTGTACTGAACTTTCCTTGCCTCAGCTTTGTTTTCCGGTAATATCCCAGATTGAAGGTACATGATTATCGGAGTCATCCATGACGTTGTTCCCGTCTGAATGACGCTTACTTCTCTTAACGGTACCGATGGGTTGCTCAACACTTCTATGCACACATCTTTGGCTAGGTGCCAGAAACTTGTGGATGCGAGTTTGCTCAGCGTGTCTGCTGGTTTATTCTCGCTCCTGTTGATGTGGTGCACTTTGTAGGAGTAGAAGTTTTGCAGCAATGTCTTTGCTTGGTTTAAGTAGAGTGCCATCACGTCTCCTTTTGCATCGTACTGCCCATTGATCTCTCCGGCTACTAACATTGAGTCTACGTGCGCCTCAATGTGTCTGACTCCCATCTTGATTGCCAATCTTAAACCTGCAAGGAAGGCTTTGTATTCGGCTTCGTTATTCGTGCTTTTGAAGTCTAGCCTGATGGCGTACGTAAATTCATGTTTGTCAGGGCTTACCAGCCTAAGCCCTGCACCTGCGCCATCTTCATTAGACGTGCCGTCTGTGTATAGTAGCCACGACTCTTCTGTTTGTTGTCTTTCGGCTTTCTCCATTGCTTTACACTCCCGATCTTTGTCGTCAGGTACTTCTGTCATGAAATCAGCCAGCACCTGACCCTTGATTGCTTGTCTTGGCCTGAAAACCACGTTATGGCCTCCCAGTTCTATCGCCCACTTTGCAAATCTTTCGGAAATTTCTGGCCTTGCGAGGATATTTCCGATGTTGTAATTTGTTAGTACGTGGATGACGTGGTTGGCAAAGTACCTGCGCAGCCTTCTTGAAGCATGGATTAACGCTAGCACAAGTTTTTCCATTATGGCGTATAGAGTCTCTGGGTCAGTCAGAGTACGAGACACATAATAGAGCGGTGTTTGGATGCCTTGGCGATCGATGAGTAAAACTGCTCCGACTGCTCTGTCGGATGCTGACAAATATAATACCAAGGGTTCTCCTTTGACTGGTGCAGTCAATGTTGGCAGCCTGATGAGACAATCTTTCATCTCGCGGAATGCGCCCTCGGCGTCCGGAGTCCACTGAAATGGGCTTTTCTTCATGCAGTTACAGAGTGTCTTGATAAACGGGAAGCATTTAGCTGCGTGATTGGCTAGGAAGCGGTTAAGTGTTGCCAACCGTCCTGCCAATTTTTGCATCTCTTTGATAGTTGATGGTGAGGGCATTCTCTCGATTACTTGTACCTTTTCAGGATTTACTTTAAAACCATCTTTCGTGACAATGAAACCCAGGAACTTTCCTTCTTCCATGCCGAAAGAACATTTCGCTGGGTTTAGCTTGATGCTTACACCGCGCAGTGTGTCGAACGTCTTCTGAATATTCACCAGCATCGTACTTTCCTCCTTACTCATGATGACTAAGTCGTCCATATACACTTCGATGTATTTGCCGATGGCATAACTGAACGTTTCATTCATCAATCTCTGATAGGTCGCTCCTGCATTCTTTAGGCCGAAAGGCATTTTGGTGTAGCAGTACAGTCCTGTCGGCGTGCGGAATGCGGTTTTGTCTTCATCTTGGACGGCCATCTGAACCTGGTGGTACCCCTTGTAGCAGTCAAGGAAGCACTTCCATCTGAATGTTGCTAGCGAATCAATCGTTTCGTCGATATCTGGTAAGGCGTAGCAGTCACGCGGGCATGCCTTGTTCAGATCTTTGTAATCTACACACATTCTCCAGCTGCCGTTTGATTTCTGTACCATTACAGGGCTTGCCACCCAAGTTTGGTGTCGGACTTCTCTGATGATACCGGCGTTCAACAGTTCTATATCTCCCAAGTGGCGTTTGGCGTGTACCACAGGTTTTGCACTTTCCGAGACATTCAGTCAGTGTTCTGCTATGTGCCGTGGAACACCCACCATGTCAGCTGGTGTCCAGGCGAAGACGTCCATGTTTTCAAACAACAACTTTTTTAGCGCCGCGCGCGTGAGATCGGACATTGTGGGGCCCAAGGTAACTGTTTGTTCTGTGTATGCGTTGTTTAACACCCATTTTTCCGCTTCCGCGCGTGATGCTGGTTTGCTTGTTTTTGCTGGTTGGACTTCATCCGTTGCTAAGACTTCCTTGCTTGCGTATATTAATGTTATCCCTGTTTCTGTTGGGAATCCCACAGCTGAATGTGGACCGGAGCAAATCATACTAAAATCTCCTTGAGACTCTCTTCCCAGGAGGATATCGTGTCTTGAATGTGCGGGAAAAACCATGAACGTGACTTCTTCTGTTCTTGAATTTCTTCCGTCTGAGAGTGGCACTGGGAATGATATCTGGCCGAGAGGAAAGACGGCTTCATTGCAAAAACTGGTTAGTGGATAATCAACTGGTTCCAAGCGCGCCTTGTCTTCTTGGTCGAATTGATTAAAACATTGCTCGTATATGATGTCCGCGGTGCTCCCGGGATCGATGAAAATGTAGTCGGTTTGGTAATGACCGATTACCCCAGATATGACTATGTGTCTTCTTTCTTTTGGGCCTTTTCTTACAACAGGGAAAACAACTTGTTTTTCGCGCCATGAGTCATCTTGTGTGCGTTTGTTATAATTTTTTCTTGGCCTTCGTGGCCCTCCTTGAACCATATGGGTTTCTAATTTCCGGAGTTTTTTGTTATCCGGTCCTTCTTCTCTTCTTTGAATCTGGCGGTAGTCGCGCTTTCCACCCTTTATCAGATGAGTGAGCTTTCCATCCCTCAAGGCCCTTTCTATTTCTTGCTTTAAGCTGAAGCAGTCGTCAGTTAAGTGGCCTGTGTCTTTATGGAATTCGCAGAAAAGATTTGGGTCTTGACCCCTCTTGTTTCCATTTGTAGGGGTGGTTTAAACTGGTGGTTCTCGGTAGATAAGACCTCGGAAGGGGTCTTTGTTAGGGGTGTCCACTGTTTTTCTCTGTTTTCTCTTTTTACTTCTTTTCGATGGGCTATCTAGTTGATTGTATGACGCGCATCTTCTTTTGTTGGGCTTCTTTCTCTATGACCGGATGCTTTCCATGGTTGGCTTCTGCCCTTTTTGCTGTGTCGGTCATTGTGGTTGTACCCACGTTGACGGTTGTCATCACCGGTCAACTGTTTATCTGTTTGCGCGACGGTCTTTGGTGCCTCAATGAAGGTTTCCCAATCTTTGGGTCCTCCATCTCTTCTCTTTACTCGTTTGATTAGATCATCACATTTCACTGCCCTCATGAAATGCGCGCGCATCATCTTGTCACTCACGTCTCCAATTTCCAGACATTCTTTGTTATATCTGGTAATGAAGTCTTCCACGCTTTCATGGTCTTTTCGCCATATGTTCAGGCAATCAGCTGGGTCTCTGGTGTGCCTGCGCTGCTGGGAAAAGTGTGCGAGGAACTTGTCTCGGAAGTCGATCCATGATTTGATCTTTCCTGTTGGTAGGCTGTCGAACCAAACGCGCGCTGCGCCGACGAACGTTTGGGCGAAGAGATGGCACCAAGTTGGTAAATTCCATCCACCTGTTGCTCCTGCGCCATTAAAAACTGGGAGATGATCATCTGGGTCTGTCAAGCCGTTGTATTTGCCCACGTGTGGCAATTTCGTTTTGTCAATGGCGGCTGTGGCAATCTCTCTGATGAATTTTGAATTTTCAGCCATGTCGTCTGGACGATAGCTCAAGGTGTAATCATGCTTTGCTTTTGGGTTGTAACCTGCACGCTTGTGAGGTTTGTATGCTTCGTGTTCCGGTGGCAATCTGCTGAACACTGTGCTTTCTTTGTATGTCTCGTCGTCCTCTTCTTTATAATTATCAAGCTCGTCGTTTATGTTGCGCGGACCTAAACGACTTCGGATTGGTATTCTTGGTGGGTGAGGATACTACACATAGTTGCTCTCCGTTTCGCCGTAAGTATCGCGCGTGTCGTGCGTGCTTGGTTTTATGATGTTTGGCACGAGTCCCTTCTCTGGACGCAAGTTCCATGCATTGGTCTGCTGAGTTGTGTGCGTACTCAGAGACCTTTGCGGTGGAGTAACGAATGCGGACTGGTTGGCTTGTGCTTGAAGTAAAGCTGGTTGTGCGCTCAGTTGTGTGTAAACAAGATTTATAGATGCCATCTATTCGGCTTACCAGGAAGCCAAAGTTTTTCCTTTGGGTAGCCCTAAAAGCGCGGAGAAGTTTAGTTGTGCCTGTTCCGATGGAGCTGATGGGCCAGGTCCATGGCTTGGTGTTTGCACTGGTGGGGGTGTTTGTTGGACTACCCCAGATGAGGGTTGGATAGTGGCTCCATTTGTGGTTTGGGTGATGATCCTAGTTGGAGGTTGGAAAGTAGGTCCAGTTGTGGTTTGGCTAACAACCCTGGATGCACTTCCAAAGATACTAGGAAAATCGTTGTTCATTTGCCCTTCTTGGATGATTTCATTCCTTTGGCCCCTTTGGACGTGCGCGGTGTCCGAAATGAGCTCGAAGGAAGAAACTTCTCCATCCAACTGGTGGGAAGGGTTTGTTTCTGCCATTTCAGAGAGTTTGTCGAAGAGAAAAGAGAGAGGGTGGTTTTGCAATAATGCGGTGGGCGCCAATGATGAAACACAGGTTAACACTGGGGTTAATCTGTACGATTGTTTCTTCTGTGGGTTCAATCTCCTTCTCTGCTCGTGAAATGACTTGGATCCTGCAAAATAGCAACACCGTTAGTCTCGTTAAGAGGGGAATATGAGAGTTTCCCTCTTAACCAGGCTCCGGCGTGAGAATAAGTACTGTTCTGATAGGAATGAAACAGTGTGTGTAGAGTGTGAGTATGGAGGGTAAGATGGATTAACCTGAATGATGAAGGGTCCTTTTTATAGCCGGAGGGTAAAGGAGGGAGGAGCAGCCGTGCCAGCTGTCGTAGTGCGCCAGCTGTCCGACCAAGGGGAATATCCTTTTGGTCTCCTCTGCTGTGGTCAGTGTAATGGTACACGTGGCGCGCCTACATTTGTCCATGTTGGAGACGTCGTACTGGTGTTGTCGGTCTGCTCCTTGATTTGTTGCAGGCTTACATGGCGCTTGATGACTGGTGACACGTGTTGTCCTTTTTGTCGGAGGGAGCATCTTTGATGCCACCTTGATGTCTTCCAGAAGCTTTTAGAAGCTTCTGGATTATCTCGCTGATGTAGGCGCCGTGTATGATGAGAAAGTGGTGTGGTCCTTGCCATGTAGGCAGGGAATTGGGACCATACCTCTTCAAATATCAATGAAAGCTTGTTTCTCAACGTAAATGGAGGTTCTATTGACCGTAGATCAGAAATTTCCCCTTTTAGGGTTTTGGTATTTGAAGAATGACAAAGGTATTTTCTTGGTGGGTTTTAAGGAGCAAAGATAGAGGCTGGAAGAGGTAAACGATTCAATTGCAGGATAGAGTAATTGAATGTCACATTCAATGCTATTCAATTGATAGATGGTACTATGGTAGTGGTAGGGTAGTAGAGTTAATTACCGTTTTCGTCCCTATGGTTTGTCAAAAATCACTATTTTCAGTCCATTAGTTTAAAAATTACGATTTCAGTCCTTGTGGTTCCACTTTCGTAACCATTTCAGTCCTTGTACTTACAGAATAAATGGATTGAAATGGTTACGGAAGTGAAACCACATGGACTGAAATGGTTACGAAAGTGAAACCATAGGGACTGAAATTGCAATTTTTAAACTAATTGACTGAAATAATGATTTTTAACAAAGCAAAGGGACGAATATAGCAATTAACTCTATATAGTATTTTAACTTAAGTCACACTTTTGCTTTTAAAAGACTTATAAAAGGAGTAGGCAATAAAAAAAACTAATAATAATAAGTATTTCTTCTTGAGTACAACCTAAGTTAACATTTTCGGCCCAAGTCAAATTTCCGGTTATTAATCAAAAACTGATTGGACCCAATGTTTATAACTGATTAACCAAATTAAAATAACTGAAACCCATCAGTTTTTAAAATACCTTAATCGAAAATTTTAGTTTTGGTTATGCGTATGGCTCAAGCCAAATTGAACCAAACAACTTGTGCACACCCTTAAAATCACCAATTGAAGTGTTATGGTTCCTGTCGCAACGCGCGGACATCCCGCTAGTATAGTATAATGCACATATCATCTTAAAATAACGACGCTTAAGTATATGACTATTTGAATAAGAGTTAAATGCTTGGTTGGTCCCTGTGGTTTGCGAAAATTGCAGACTTGGTCCTAATGGTTTATTAATTACACACTTGGTCCCAGTGGTTGCAATTTTTGAACTCGGGTGGTCCTTAACATTAACCTTTGTTAAAATTTTCAGTTAAATCTTTATGAAATGACTAAATTGCCCCTAAACAATTAAAAAAAAAAAAGATGAGCTCACCCCTCTTCTTCTCCCCCATCTCTCTCTCTAACCCACCACCACCTTCAACCCACCATCACCAATTCACCATCACCATCACCACCTCCACCTCCACCTCCACCTTCACCACCGCCTCTGGCCGGACCCGCCGTCTCCTCCGATCTCTGGTCAACAATTCACACTCAACTCTACACACCCCAGCCAATCTTCACTTCAATTACATACAGAACAATCTGAATTCAACATCACTTGTCTCTGTTTTCTAATAATATCTAGGGTTTGTAAGGATCTGTACGAGATTTGTATAAATCAGAACCCCAATGTCGTGTTCATCAGCTTGTGTCTTCAACCACCTTATTGCTCAAAGATTACTAGTCATCCCTTCAAGAACCCTTTCAAATTCTCTATCAATTTCATCTGTTCCTTTAATTTCCCATCCAACACGCTTAAAAAGATCTTGGCTTTCTACGAGATTTTGTGGTACCAGTAGAACCCTAGTGTTGGGTACAAGATCATACCAGTAGAACCCTAGTGTTGAAATGATTTTTGTTTGTTAAAGATTTGTTTAACATTGTGGATTTTAGAAGTTTGATGCGAAATTGTTGTTAGTGTTTTGTTATCTTCATGCTGTGTTGATTTTAGGGTTTTAAAATGTTTTTCATTGATTATAGTATGTCATTAGATCTTGGTGCCCTGCATTGATTTATCATCTTTTGATCGAAGGGCTCATGGTAGTAATGGTAGTAGTTTTGGGTGAAGAAGAAATAGGATGGACCATAGATATTTAAATATTGTTTCAGTTAAACTACTTTTATTTTGGTGTTTTTAATAATTAATGGTACTTTGGTCATTTCATAGGTACTTAACTGGAAAATTTAGTAAAGGTTAGTGTTAAGGACCACCCGAGTTTAAAAATTACAATCACTGGGACCAAGTGTAATTAGTAAACCATTAGGACCAAATCTGCAATTTTCACAAACCATAGGGACCAACCATGCATTTAACTCTTTGAATAACTTAACGATGTTATTTAAAGCTAATTACTTTATGCAAATTTGATCCATTACTAATAAAAGTATCCAAACTGAACACTTTTTATAAGTGGTTTTAAAACTGTCACTTTTAATAAATTCTTTAGTTAAAAAATAGATATTTGAGAACAATCAAATGCATATTTAAATTATACTTGAAGACAAACATTAAAATTTGCTTATAACATGTCCATTGTAAGTTTTATGAAGAAGTTTCAACAGTTAGGCTATACGGTATGGGGGTCGGCCCCGGGCCGTCGCGGGTCGGCGACGGTCCAAACACCGTGCCGCCCCCATCCCGTCCCGTCCCCAACGTCCATTTTCAGCCGGTCTCGACGAAGCAAAAGGTGGTGGGGCCCTCCATATGACCGTTTGAAATTATAATAAAAAAAAAAAAACTAACGGCTAGTTTTTAAATATATACCCATTTCAATACCATTTTTATAAATACTCACACACTTAACCCCTATTTTCACCACTTTTCACCCAATACCACCCCATCTCTCTCACATTTTATAAACCACTCATTTCTTTTTATAAAAAGTCTTCATATTTTGCATCATTTTTTACCCGCTTCCACACCATTTCTCGCTAAAAAAATATCATGGCCAGTTAGTGACCAAGAACAAGATTTGAACGCCTTCGCTCTACGTAACGAGTTCACACATCACAACCTACAAGCGGACTTGGTGGAGCATATTTGGAACAACGCTGGAAACGAACCCGCCCACCACATGGAAGACGACGACTAGTAGCTTATTTTAGTATGTTAGGATATTTGTACGTTTTTTTTTTTAACTTTAGGTTTTTAAGTTTATGTTTTTTTTAGTTTATTTTTTTTAAGTTTAATTTTTTTTTATGTTTATGTAATGTTTTATAATATTAATTAAAATATTTTATTACTTTATTTGTTAAATGTTTAAAAAAAGATGGAGATTTAAAAAAAATATATATATATAAAAGTGGTGGAGGATGATGACTAGGACCATCCTCCCATGCCCCCTAGTTTTGGAGGATGATCCATCCTTGGAAGGACTATGATGTGGCGCCTACGTGGCGGATCATCCTCCAAGGATGGTCCATCACCATACCATGTAGTCTTATGCCATTGTAAGTTTTGGTTGTACATTAATAACTTTTTCTTTCATTATTAAAGGCCCATTAAAGCAAAATTAATCAAAAAGCTAAAGCTGGCGGAAGTTAAATTTTGTTATAAAATATATAGACAAAAGTGTAATTTAATTTCCATTATTCATCAAAGATATAAACTTATGTATCGAAATGCATCAGTTAATGTTAATGTTAATATTAAGACTGAAAATAGGGACTAATGTGTCCAAATGGGTTGTTTAAAAAAAAAATCAAGTGGATTCGGGATGGCGACAGATACAATAGTGTCGACCCAGGTGTGGGTGATGGTCATGGAGGTGGTGGCAACAACATCAACGGTAGCGATGACGAGACCAACAGAGGTGTTCGAGACAAAGGCACCATTAGTGGCTATCGAGTTGGTGAATGTTGGATGATGTTCACGTTTAAACTCATTTTAAGTTAACAAGTTTTACAAATTAATCGTATCTTTTACTTTTTCTATAATTTGAGTAGATATACTTGTTATATACTTTTTTTTTTTTTCATTCAATTCATTTTATTTTTTATGGATGAATTAATAATTGTCCATTATAGTTGATGTATAAATATTTAGTTTATATTGATAGATGCATCAAAATTCTGGTGTTCATGTTTTGTAAGGCTTTTTATTTAAATTGTTATTATTAAACTGAATTTCATATTTAACTGATTTATAATTATAATTTAATTTTAGGCAAAAATGAACTAAAATAAAATTGTTCTTAGGGTGGACGGTATGCTCTCGGTGACTCAATCGAGGAGGTCACTTTACTGCCTAGTGATGTGGTGCCGGCGGTTAATCGGTAAGTGGTGATTGTCCAAGTCAGTGTACACTCACCGAGTGAGAAACCGAAAGAGAAGAGAAGATAAAGAGGAGGGAGAGGGGGTTAATGGTGGGCCCCACCCTTTTTTCAACCAATCACATTTTTTTTAAATTGTTTACCACTATTCATGTATTTGACCATTGCTAGTGACTGGATGCAAAATGGGAAGTGGAGTAGGGCCTTGACATGACATGACGTTATTGGTTAGAAAATAAGTTAAACACTCACAATTTGGTGACGATTCCCTCCATCCTTATAAAATAAAGTGTGTGCGTGTGTAATCATGAAAGCAACATTGAGAACTGGATTAGTTATTTCATTTTCTTTTTGTGTTTAACTAGCATTAACATCCGCGCGCGTTGCGGCGCGGGTACATCGCAAACATCAAATAGATTAATCCAAACGTTATATGATGCGTTAACCGTATGAAAACACATGTTTCGGCGTAATCGATTGAACTCAATGTAACCTATATAAACAATGTGATTGGATCAAAACATAAAGTAAATCAAATTTATACCATACAATCATGGCCGGCCCATGGGCCAGCGTACTCAAGCTAGGGCTTTAGGCCACAAAATTTATAGGGCCTCCAATAATTTTTTCTATTATACAACCATATGTTCGAATTGGGCCTTAAAACAAAGCAGACTTAGAAGTGTATTTGGGCCACTAGGGTAATACAACCCTGATTCTGTTGGAACGTTTGAAACAACACGCGTGACTTCAGCCATCTATTGTAATCATTTAAGGTAATTACTAATTAGAACGTTTGAAGACGAGCGACGCAGTCGCGATTCCCAATCCCAATCACAGCCAAGATGTAATCAATTAGTCGTCATTCAGCAATCCCAAAGTGGCTTTTTTATTTGATCAAATAAACTAAAGTGGATTGTCCCACACTAGCACTTCGCAATAATTCTACCAAAGGTGATCCTAAAACGAAGCAAAGCAGATTGAGATTGCAGCGCCGATTTCGAATGATGGATGCTAGATTGTAGCGCCGATCCGATTCATTGCCTCACTGGTATAATCATCTTTTATATTCACGGTTTCTTGGTTCTTCATTGTTCAGTTTACTCTATATATATGTTCATTAATTCCGAGAGTTGTTCTTTTAAACGGAATCAAGTGATAGTTGATTTTGCAAAATTGTTTTTTGTTCCGAGTTCTTCTTACAATCAAATTCGGAATATAAAATACAGGGCGACTGAGGGAGCCGTTGTTGGATGTTGGTTTGGACTTTGGAGTCTACCAATTTCAAAGTTGTAGAGATTTGATTCCTGTTGATTTTGAGATTACCGCCAATTAATCCGACATTTGTTCTTCTAAGGTACTCTTACAATACTTGCCCTAATTTGATTCCTGTTGATTTTGAGATTACTATTGATTTATGTGATAATTGAATTCTTAGATTAGATTTTGTGTGGATTGTTGATAATTGTTAGGTTTTGAATCTATAATGTCTAATAGGTATAGAAAGCATGAATCGGGTCATTCTAAGAGAAAAAAGAAACAAAAATTAGAAGCTCAGATATAATCATTAAAAGGATCGTTATTAAAGTATGTAACAACCGTGAATGATAACAATAGCGATGAACCGTTTTAAGTGGATAACCTTAGTAGCGATGATTGAATGGATTAGCTACTTTGTCAACTGAAAACGATTTGTTAGAAGAAACTGATTATGAAAATTTTATTAAAAAGTTTGCATCTGTTAAAGCTAGAAAAGTAAACTTAATCTAAACATATCTTTACACATACAACAAATATATACGAATACAAAAAAAAAAAAAAAAAGTTAACTCCGCCAACTATAAACTATTTAGTTTATTTTGCCGGTCCCAAGCCCGGATAAAGGAGAAGGGTTTTTATCAAATAGACTTTTATCAAGGTATGTTAACTAGGTTTTATTTTTTAAGGTCTCAATTTTGTACTTCGCTTAAGGCCACCAAAAAGTGTGGGGGCTAAATTGAAAAAGATGAAAAGCTATGAGTTAAAAGTAAAAAAGTTAAAGAGGTTAAATGCAAAAGATAAGGACTTTTGGGTTAAAAATAGAAAATACAAATTTTTTTTTGAAAAACACCCAGTCCATAAGTTACAACAATGTAAAGCAACAAAATGTTGCTAATTTATATTTTGTAAATTTGTGTTAAAATAACTAAGTGATTTTTATATAATAAAGCACATCTAAGCGGTGGCTAGATCAATTACAAGACCAAATTTACGTACGCAAGAAAGAGAGGAGAACAAGTGTCATTGGTAAAAAAAGTAATCAAGTCTTTTCTCACTTAAACAACTTTCCACTTTGATTTTCAAATGACGATAACTTTTGCATACGTAAATATTTTTAAAAAATTACATCGTATTAACAAACATTTCATTCTATTTAATTCGAGCAGTCTATAGCTATAGTTTAAAAAAAAACACAATTTTGAATACCCATTAAGGCATTACATGATTTTGAATACCCAACACATGACTACGTGATTTTCAAATCCCATTACGTGATTACACATTCAACATAAACCATTATGTGATTACATATTCAATATAAATCTATTACATGATTACACATTCAATATGGTTTGTTATAATTAATGGTATTACAAGTATGCGTATTATGATTATACACATCAATAATAAAAACTTGATTGTATTTTAATACACATTGCAGGAAATTAATGATGATCTACAAGAAAACTACATAGGATGAACTAGAAACGCACTTATTAATTTATGTTATGTATTTTCCTGTCATTTGATTATGTCATGAACAAGTTGTCGAAATTTCCTTTTCCAATGATGTACTCATGTTTAGAAATGAAATTTGGTTACTTAAATTATTGTCACAATTAGTCGTTATGAAATCTTGAACAATCTCGTTTTTGTCTCACTCTGATGTTTCCGTCATCGGTTAGGGTGTGATATTGACAAAGTAGTATGTCTATTTACGTTTAACGTTTATTTTCTTAGCGACATATGTACGAGTTATTTATATAAAGTGTTGGTTCAAAAGTATTTTTATTGATGTCATTTTTCCAAAAGCATGTGGTTTATGAGTTTTTTTTAGTACTAATATAATAACGTTAAAACAATGTGTAGTGTAATCACACCCTACTTCACAACATGTGGTGATTTCATTAGTTGTTACATACACACATATTCCATACTCACGCCTATTGTCACACTCATGCCCGAGCCCTTAACACCCCATAACGCTCCTACGGTGAGTGTTTGGATAGGGGTGCAAACGAGTCGAGTCAAGTCCGGACTTGACATGGCTCGAGTTCGATTAACTTATAAGAGCTCGAGCTTGACTTGATTTGATTCGAGCTTTGTTTTCAAAGCTCGAGGTCGACTCATTTATGATCTAATAATTAACATATTAAATAGAAATTATATAAATAATAGACTCAAGCCGATCTCAAGCAGCTCGCGAGCCGCACAAATCGTTTGCACCCCTATGTTTGGCACCCCCAATTGCTGTTTGGCGCACAGATCGTGTTCACTACAGATAGTCTAATATCAATTGTTTTTTTTTTTTTCTATCAGATAGCTTTCACACACCCTCTAATCCTTCTACGTATCATATTATTATTTTATTATTTTATGTAGTATACTTTTTAGTAATGTTATATCAATAAATTCGATCTATAATAAATTGAATTAAATTGAGATATTATTATTGCAAAAACCATGTCCCGGTATTAAATAATTGAAAGGAAAAAAACGAGGTATCAAGAATAGGACAATAGGGGGGCGCCTCATCCCACATTTTAAGGGCATAAATGGCGCCGGTGGGGGAGGGGATTGTCTATGCTACCACCATACAATCTACTTTTTTTTTTTTTTTAATAAAACTTCATTAAAACAAATAAACCTCCGACCCAAACAGGCAAAAGGCCAATACAAGACAAACGTTCCCGACCCAAACGGGCAAGGAACCAATTACAACATATACATGAGATATTTACAACATTCCCTCGAACAAATATAATTACAAGATGGTCTACTTTTTAGCAACCCAAAACCTCTCGATTTAATGTCTATCAAAATCTCTATATGGCTTCTCCTGATCTGATTGAACATCAAATCGTTTCTGGCCTTCCATATACACCAACATGATATAATAACCAAACCTCGTAATATCTTCTTCGTCTCTTTTTCTCCTTGATTAGAATTATGAATTTCCATCAAATCTTTGAATTTGAACGCGAATATCGGGGGTATTTTGCACCAAGCACTTAGAGCCGCCCAAACTCTAAGTGTCACCGAACATGCAGTAAATAAATGTTCAACCGATTCCTCATACTCGTCGCAGAAAGCACACATTACCGAAGCAATTTCCACACTCCTTCTCAAATTGATTCTTGAAGCAAGACGATCTGAAGAAACACGGAACTAATTTTAGGGTTGATTAGTTTGGTTTATGTTTCTACCATAAGGGTTAATCTTCTTTCCACTTACTGAGCTCCTTAATGATCCGCTAATCCTACAAAACAGAACACCGTTAGCTCGTTAAGAGGGAGTATCTGCTTTGAGGAAATAAGTGTGTGGTAAAGAGTGAGAGTGAAGAGAACAGGATGAATCAACCTGTGTATGGAGGTTCCTATTTATAGCCGAAGAGGTGTAGGAGGAGTTGGGCTGATGGGCCTTGGGCCGGAAGGCGACAACTTAGAGGATATGCTCCTTCTCTCACTGGTGTCGACCGTTAGTGTCTTCTAGAAGTTATCTGGTGCTGGCGCACCATGATTGGAGTCGCGTGTCCTGTTGTCGGCCTTGTTGTCCCTCTGCCATCAGCAGGTGAGTGGAGATCGTGGGGCAGTTGTCACCGCCCCTTGATTGGTGCCACGTAGACGTCCTTGTGTACTCTCTGTCTCCTGCACGTCAGACGATCGTGGAGCACGATTGAGCACAACTTGGAGGACTCTGATTGGCCCTTTTGTTCTGCCACTTGCACCTTCTGAATTGGCCTTGCGCCTTAGCCCTCCGCGACCCTTTCTGAGCACGTAAGTAGCCCGCGCAGGGTTATGGTTGTTGAAGGCTCTTATTCAGAATGCTAAGTGTTGAAGTTGATGCTCTTTTCTTGTTCAGACCTCACGCGAGGTTAGTCCTTCTTGAAGTAACCCGCGCGAGCCTGGGATTGAACTTCTTGCTGAGTAAGGAGTATGGTCTCGCGCGCGATCTGTAGGAAGGTTTGTGCGGCTTTTTGGGACAATACCCCTTCAAGTCCCCCAGTCCAGTGCTGCACCATGCGCGAAGTAAGTGGTTGGAGCTCTGGACTTAGAAAAAAGAAAGTTACTAGTTGTGAAAAAATCTTTGCTTGGTTTTGGTAGACTGCGCACGTGTAATTATTTATCAGTTACTACGGCGTGACTACCGGACCTGGCTGATGATGCTTCACTGCTTTTTGGATGTTAACACGCAGGTTCATTGAATAACTACATATATTGCGCAGCCTGAGTAACCTTTTCATGAAGTTTGTAGTAATTTTCAGCGGGAAAAGCCTCGAATTTTGAGTTCTGATGGTTGGTGCAAATGTCGTTGAAGGCGACGTTTGATTTGACTGCTGACATGGTCGTCATCAAGGTGTCCCTGACAGTTCGGCTTTCCGTCAGGAGAGTGAGAGCCACGTGCGCGTGGTAACCGTCACTCCGGGATTTACGCCTTACGTGGCGTCTTCTGATTGGTCATGTGCGCGGTGATCTCAGCACGTTTACCCATCACATTAAATGCGATGGGTATATATATCCGATGAGGGGCAGGAGCAGATCATCTTTCTTCTTCTGTTGCCATCTTTTCCTTTTATTTGCTCACGAATTTTCTTTGAATCTTCAACCCTTGAAGAACACAGTAGCAGATCTTCAAGTTTCTTGAGAAGATATTCGAACTTTCTACTTAAACATCCATGGCTGAAGAACATCCACAAGAAGAAAACCCAGGGGAAGAAGGTCCCCTCCGTGTCCTCAAATGGGACATGGGTTTATGTAAACAGATTACAAGAGGTTTTCGGTTTCCACCGGAGTGGGATGCCAGATATCCCGGTCAAAACCAGACCGCTGCTGATGCACCACCGGGATATATTACGCTTTTCGAGGATTTCTTTTTACAGGGAAACTTCTGGTTGCCGGCGACGAACTTCATGGCCCATATACTTCAGTATTATGGGTTTCATATTTCACAGATGAGCCCACCCGGCATGGTTAGGGTGCGGCATTTTGAGTTTTTATGCCGGGCCCATGATATAGAGCCCACAGTTGAGAAATTTCGGGTGTTCTGTCAGCTCATCAGGAACATGGGGTTCTATTCCTTCGGTAATCGGGGCGCAGCTAAGAAGATCTTGTTGAATCCACCCAAGAGTTTCCATGACTGGAAACAGAAGTTCTTCTTTATTCGCGAGGAGGTGATGCTGATTGCCATGACCTTTCGTTCATGGACTGATGTGATCGAGAAGGATGAGCTGGCGATTCCCAAGAAGGAGGGTTGGTACTTGAAGCTCAATCCTACACCTAATCGGGTTTTTGGTGAAAACGTTATGGTGGCGGTGCGGATGAGTGATCAGTGGCCGGCGGAGAGCAAGGAAGTTCCGGTTTTGAAGTTTGAAGATAGAGGTTAGTTACTTCTTTGATTACTTCTCTTTTTTTGTGATTTTCCTGCGCTTAACTTGTCGACTTTGATTGTAGAAGCGCATCTTTGGCAGGCTGCCTTCCCTACCTTTGGTGGGTCCATGGGGGTACGCCCGCTGGAAGCTGGGGAGCAGTATTGGTATGAAGAGATTAAAGGTCACTTCATGTACCCCGTTGCTGGAGCTTTTGCCAATCCACCAACTTCAATCGAAGGTGCGCATATACCTAACCCCCGGCCTTTGCGCGCTATGACTTCTGCTGGGAAAGAGATTATCTATCTTTCCAGCGAAGAGTCTGCGGGGTCTTCAAATTGGGAACTAAGTTCCTGGTCTAACATCTTTGCAGGCGTGTTGCGCGACCTCAGGATTGACCTAGAGGAGAAGAAGAAGAAGAAGTCAAAGAAGAAGAAAATTATTAACATTGATGCTGATGTGACCAACAAAAAGGGTGGGAGTAGTCGCGCGGCCTCCGGTGCTGCTGATAAAGGTACTCTACGCTTTCGCCAGAGTAACTTGGAAGATTATGTTATTTCCAGTGACTCACTTGAAGTTTTGTCGCGCGTAGGCGAGAAGAAAACCGGGGCCGCTGGTTCGAAGAGCTCTGGGAGCGCGGGTTCTTGGAACCCTGATGCTGGTGCCACTCTGTCCTCTGTCGCGCTTGAAGACGAAGAGGAGGAGGAGGAAGAAGAAGAACCTGCTGCAAATTTGGTAAGCAGGAAGAGGAATAGGGAAGAGACCACAGCTGGTGCGTCTGTTGCGCAGAAGGCTGGTGGAGTCCCTTTGATTGGAAAATAGAGCAATCTGCGCTCTCTCTATAAATTCTCTCTCAGTTAGCTTTTTGACTTAACTTATTTTCTTTGTTGCCCCCACCTTTTTTAACACTAGGTTTCTGCAGAAGCCAAGAAGAAAACCCCTGAAAAGAAGGGTGTTGTGTTTAAAGATCCTCAAGAGCCGGCGCTGAAGAAGACTAAAGTCATAATTAAGCCTCTCAAGGCTGCTGGAGTAGAGTCTGAAAAGGAGAAAAAGAAAGCTGCCGAGAAGCCTGTTGACAAGGTTGTTGAGAAGGAGATGGAGAGGGAGAAAAAGAAGGCTTCTGAAAAACCTACTGATGATCCCAAGGAGACCGGGGCCGCTGCTACAACTGCACATGAAAAAGCTCAGGGTCCGGAGGTCGTCCATGTCACGGGGCTTGAGCAGCCCTCTCATGAGAAAAGGAAGGAGCCTGAGTTTGAGAAGCCGACTAAGCTTGCGCAGTCTGATGCCCCCATTCGGACTGTTCAAGTAACTTCTACTACTGGGGGATCAGGCTCTGCTATTCACAAGAAAAAACCGCAGCTGCAGGTGGCGCGAGATCTGGTGGCGCTGGGGGGTTCTATACCGCAGTCTCCCATCGGCCCTACTGACACTGTGGGCGATATTTATTATAAAACTTACACAGAGGAGGCTCGCGGCGATGCTCCCCACCGAGCTCCCTGGGGTTTGAAGCAAAAGGACACTTTTCTGGAGTTCGCACCATGCCGCGACTGGTTCCTGAATTCCTTCCCCCCGGTGAGGTCAACCGTCAAAGGGCGCGGACTCACGATGCGCTGTATTATGCTTACGTTGTTGGGGAAGCCAACACTCGTGCTGCCAACCACCAGATCGTGCGTGAGTGGCGCACGATGGTTAGAGAGCGGGCTGAGTGGGAAAAATACCGCGAGCGCTTGTTGAAGCAGGTTAAGGAGTATGAGAAGGCGAAGGCTGCATTTGCCGAAGAGAAGGCAAACTTTGAGGCTGATAAGAAATCAGAAGAGTGGGGCCGTGAAGGCCTTAGGGGTAAGCTTCGAGCTGCTGAGGATCTTTTGGCGAAGGAGCGCGCGGAGTGGAAGAAAATTTGTGAGAAGGACAATCAACGTATGTATGTCGCGCGTTCTAAAATCACCGATCTCGAGGCTCAAGTTACTGAATTGAAAGGGAAGGTTGAGGATGTTCATGCTGATAGAGAACATGTTGAGGTCTGTCCATTGTTAACCCTCTTTCCCTTTATGCTTTTTTGCTTGTGAAATTATCTAAATCTGTCTTTCTCTGTAGGCTGAGCTGAAAGCGCAGGTATCCAGTAAGGACAAAGACCTGGCGGCTAAGGATGTTGAGATTGCTGAATTGAAACGTCGTTTGCAAGAGCAAACCGACAAAAGTGAGTCCTTAGAAATCGATCTTGAGGCTGAGAAGGGGAAAGCTGCTTCTGCTGAGGAGGCCAAGCAAAAGGCTGAGGAGGCACGAGACATGAGTACATCTGCCCTTAACATAGTGCATAACAATTACTCCGAGGCTCAAGGCATCGTTGACACGTTGGTTGCCGAGGCTGAGTGGATGCGTGGTAGGGGAGTAGTTCTGGTATGGTTCTCTTCTTAACTTAGGCTTTTATTTGTTAAAGCCTATTTCTTATTCATTGCCTTTTCTGTAGATGGCCAACTCTATCCTAAATGCTGGAGAAATGGATGGAGCTGTTGCTGCTCTCATAGATACCTCACGTGCGGTTGGTCACCGTGGAGGTTATCTAGAGTGTGCGCAGCATGTTGAAGAAGCAATAGGACAAGAGTTCGATGTTAGTCATTGCTCAGTGACCGATCAGGCTGATGCTGCATTAGCCTGCACTGAAAAGGCTTATGACCATCTATCACTGTCTGTGATGGATTTGGTCGCAAAGGCACTGGAGCATGATGACTGGTGCCAACGGTTGAAGCAGATTCTTGACCCTCCAGAGACCGTGGAGTTGTCTGATGAAGAGCATGCTGGAAATGATGGTGATGGTGATGGCGATGGTGATGGTGGTGACAGTTATGAGTAGGTAGCGTTGACAGGCTTTGTGCCTTGTAATTTTATTTTTAGATGTTAAATGTAACCCATTGCGCGGTCGCGCTTATTTTGATTCGAACTGCTGATGTTTTGTTATTCTATGTAACTATTGCGCGGTTGCGCTTGTTGAATATGATGTTTATGTTTGCTTTCCCTTTGTCCAGTTACAATTATTACACTGTTGTTAGAAACTTTGGTTAAGTTAGCGCGAATAAACGTAGGTGTGGCTCTTGTGCGAGTGTAACTGCCCGGTCTTGCGCTATGTTCGCGGAGGACCTTGGAGGCATAACTCAAGAGCTCGTAATTTACTGAAGTTTTTCGTGCTAATCAAAAGTTTAACATGCATTTGTAACGTAGAAGTCATCATGATAAAAGAAAACATAAGGCATATGCTTTCATTAATTAAGAAACTGGCGCTTAGGCCAACATACATCGCATGTAAGTAAAATAAAGGGCGTTTAGCCAACATAGGAAATTGAGAAAGGCGTGTGGCCGACATGAGTGGATAAAGGTGCAAGGCCGAGAGTAGTTATAACACTTGCGCAGTTGTTGCGCGTTCCACGTGCGCGGGATGATGTATCCATCCAGAGTGCGCAACTTGTATGCCCCCTTTCCTAGCACCTCATGTACCAAGTATGGGCCTTCCCACTTGGGTGCTAGTTTTCCGGGGCGTTCAGCATTCGAAGCTTCATTGTCTCTGAAGACATACTCTCCTAGAGTGAAGGTACAAATGCGCACTCTTGCATTGTAGTACCTCTCCAGTTGTGTCTTGTACTTGGCTTCTTTTATTCGCGCTATTTCGCGCCTTTCTTCGAGTAAGTCCAAGTCAAGGCGGCGCTCTGCCTTGTTATCGGTTGTGTTGACTGCTGTCAAGCGTGGCGAGGGCAGGCCAATTTCAACTGGGATAACCGCCTTTGAGCCATAGACTAGGCTAAAGGAGGTTTCGCTAGTGCTTGTCTTCGGCATGGTTCGATGAGCCCAGAGGATGCTCGGGAGCTCATCTACCCAGCCTCTTCTCTTTCTGCCCAGACGGGCTTTTATCCATTCAATGATACTCTTGTTGACACTTTCTACCTGACCGTTTCCTTGAGGGTGCGCAACGGAGGAGAAAGTGTGCTCAATATTCATTTCCTTCAACCATTTTTGGAGATCTTCGGAAGCAAAATTGGTGCTGTTGTCTGTTACGATTTTGAGTGGGAGACCAAACCTGCAAATGATGTGCTCCCAAATGAACTTGCGCACAATCATTGCAGTAGTTGAGGCGAGTGCTTTGGCCTCCACCCATTTTGTGAAGTAATCCACGGCAACAATTTTGAACTTCACAGCTCCAGGAGCTTCCGGGAAGGGTCCCACCATGTCAATCCCCCACTGCTGGAAAGGCCAGGTAGTGGACACGGGGATGAGATCATTTTTCGGGCGCAGGGTTTTTGGGGCGTGCCTTTAACAGGAGTCGCATTTGCACAATTCCTTTGGGGCGTCAACGTGTATCCCTGGCCAGTAATATCCAGCGTTCATTATCTTCGTGACAACCATGCGCGGGCCTGCATGGATGCCGCAGTTCCTTCATGAATCTCCTTGATTAAGTAACTTGCATCTTGGGGGTCCACACAGCGGAAAAGTGGCCCCAAAAAGGATATTCGATACAAGATTCCACCATTCATCTCATAGAACAAGGCCTTGTTCTGTATCTTTCTAGCTTCCGCTTTGTTTTCAGGGAGTATTCCTTCTTGCAAGTATTGGATGATAGGGGTCATCCAAGATGGCTGCCCTATCTCGTTCACGTTCACTTAACGCAGCAAAACTGACGGATTTTTGAGTACTTCAATTCTTACATCCTTGGCAAGATGTTGAAAAGATGTTGAAGCGAGCTTGCTCAGGGCATCCGCTGGTTTGTTCTCTGAGCGATTGATGTGAACTACCTTGTATGACTTGAATTGCTGAAGCAATTCTTTCGCCTGGTCCAAGTACAAAGCCATAACTTCACTTTGGCATCATACAACCCGTTGATTTGACTTGATATTAGCAATGAGTCAACATGAGCTTGTAAGTTTTGGGCTCCCATCTTGATGGCGAGGCGCAGGCCTGCCAAGAATGCTTCATATTCCGCCTCATTGTTGGTATTCTTGAAATCCAACCTGATGGCGTATGTAAATTCATGTTTCTCGGGGCTAACAAGGCGCAACCCAGCTCCTGCGCCATCTTCGTTTAAGGCCCCATTAGTGTATAGCAACCACAATCCATCTGATGTATCCTTAATGGGAGTATCCACCACTTCACAGTCTTTGATTTTATCCTCTGGGACTTCTGTGATGAAGTCTGCTAGAACTTGACCCTTGATGGCTGGGCGCGGTCTATAGAGAATATTGTGGCCCCCCATCTCGATTGCCCATTTTGCTAGGCGGCCTAATGTTTCTGGCTTTTGTAAAATTGTGCTGATGTGGAAGTTAGTGAGTACCGTGATTACATGCCCTGTAAAGTATCTGCGCAGCCTCTTGGAGGCGTGTAGCAGTGCAAGCACTAACTTCTCCATTGTTGAATATCTCATTTCTGGATCTGTAAGCAACCTACTGACATAGTAAATTGGAGTCTGAACTCCATCTCTCTCAACCAACAATACCGACCCAAATGCCTTGTCCGAAGAATACAAGTACAGAATGAGTGGCTCTTTTTCAATCGGCGCGGTCAGGGTAGGAAGCTTAATCAAACACTCTTTCATTTGCTGGAAGGCGGCTTCTGCTTCCGGCGTCCACTTGAATTCTTGCTTCTTCATGCAGTTGCGTAGAGTGTTGATAAAAGGGTATGACTTTGCAGCGTGGTTTGATAGAAATTGATTAAGCGCGGCTAGACGGCCGGCCAATCTTTGCATCTCTTTGATTGTGCGCGGTGACGGCATCCGCTCTATGGCTTGAACTGTCACACCCTGACTTTTGCGGAAGCGTGGTTTATTTGGTGTGACTTCTTAATACCATAGCAATCAATCATAAAAATGCTATATGATAAAAACACAAGATGTATATCCATTCATAAAGTTTAGAAAATACCATAACATACTAGTCTTGAAAATATCGACATCAAATTTAGGTTACAAACCATGACATGTTCAAATGAGTTCATAAAGACTCAATAAAAGCACTTAAATAAAACCTGAGTTTAGAATTATGTATCCCGTCCAGGAAAGGAATACACCCTCTAAACTCAACGACCCTGGATAACATCTTTTATTCAAACGCAGCTTGACACAATGCATACCCTGCCAGATCCACTAGTTCCCTGAAATACATGTAGTTTGAAAAATCAACAAAAGTTGAGCGAGTTCATGTGTAAGTGAGTATGTATAAACCTTTGTAAACAATGTATGTATGTCCCGGTATGATTGCAAACAAGGAAAAGATCACCAATGGTTTGCAAGGGCACTGATATGTGTGACGGTGTAGGAAGACTCAAACCTAGCAAAGTTGTACCGGGCTTCCGGCTGGAAGACATAGTCACCACTATGGGCCGCCCCGGCCTCATGGGTGTGGGCTCGCTACACCCAAATAGATCTATCACTCATGCCCCTCGGTCCTGATACGAGGATTAATGGTCCCGAGTATCCGCCTACCCTATCACATGATCTATGGTTCTTTCCTAGGCTAATCATACCAATAGTGTTGTAAGTATCCCTTTGTAACATGTACTTCACCCCCGAAGTAAGTAAACAAAACAGTTTAAGGAAAAGGGGGACATGAACTCACAGTAGTGCGTCTTCAGAATTGTCAACTCAAACTCTGTTAGCTACATGACAACCTACAACCTACAACGTACTAATGTCTATTAGACGAACGGGCCGTGCCTTAGCTTAGAGTTTAATGTTTTTGAGTTGCGTTTCTTGTGTCTCCGAATATTATTCCAAGTTATAATTATTTGTTAAAATAATAGTTATTTTAACTTTAAATTATGTTTAATTTTGGATTAATTGTTCATTCAATATTTTTGTATTAATACTTCTAAAGTATTTTAATTTCGTATTTCCTTCCCAAGGATGGAGGTATTTATACATGTATATTGCAGTTCCGAAATATATTTTTAAGTCCCACTTAGAAAATATATACAACTTATTTGTCCAAAATAATAATGTATTCCAAAACGTATATATTTTTCCCAAAAATAATATATTTTCACTTCTTGTATCCAAACAATATTTTCCAAAAATATATGTGTAAAGGTATTTTCCGGAATATTTCATAAGTTACATTTTTAATGTTCGGTTTCACAATATCAAGTGGGTAACTTAAATATTTATTCCTTGAAATTTTTGGTATTATTTTGGAGTTGTAATTTCATGGTATTTGTAAGTTATATTATTTTACCGTAAAATAATATAACTATTCCACAAAGTAAACAAATATTCACACAAGCGTTTTATTAATAAATATATATATTCTAAATATATATTTGTCCATTTTTATTTATAAAAACCAACCTCCGATACTTTGTATTTTTGTAACAAAACCTATGGCGAAGTTTATTTTGAAAAAACAAAGTTAAAACATATTTGTAAATACTTGTTAGAAAATAATTTCTAAGTGTTGGAATTTTTTGGAAAATTTCGCCATAGTTTCCTTTGTAAATGGAGGTGTCCATGCTAATAATCATATCATTTTCTTTTCCAAAAATCATTCAAACCATCAACAATCATACTCTAAACAATATTACACTTACCAAGTGCAAAACTATATATTTTACATAATTACATGAACTTGGTTTTTCACAAAAACGCGTAGTAACTTGGTGTACCCTCCAAAGTGTGTTTACTTTTGTTAAAATCTCATTCTCGGGATTTCTAGATGTTCACAACTTGTGAACTCATCTTACAAAAATATTTATTTACAACATCTTCATGTCTTACTAGCCTTCCTACACTTATTTTATTTCCAAAAATAATGTAAGTGCAAGAAAAGTTATGATCTTTCAAAAATCATCTTTTTAACTTGGTTTTTCTTGGAAAATCATACACAAGTCTTGGGTTCACAAGTTTACTAGTTCATTTGGTTTGTTACTTTGTAAGAAAAACATTTTTACTTTCAAGTTCATGTTTAGTCTAGAAGATGATTATTTCATGAAAGCACATAATCATATCCTAACTTGTTAAACCATGTTTTTAATCATACTCTAACAAGTTCCATATGATGATCAATCATCATATTACTAGTAATCATCAAGCAAACATCATACATTCACTAAACAACATCATATCAACCATATATCATCATATATCATCTTTATGTTTAAGCTTTAAGTTTATGATCTATAGTGTTCTTGTATGATTCAACATAATATAATCTTTAACCACTAAACATATGAAGTATCAAGAGTTTAAAGAAGTCTTACAACTAGCTTAAAGCTAGGGAAGATCAATGGAGAAAATGAGTGGATAAAAGCTTGTGGTAGAGGTCCTTCAAGATCCGTGAACACCAAGCCTCCTAATTCACCTTCTAGCACCTTGAGACACACTTGGATTGGATGAGTGAGAGCCAAAAATTTTGGTGGTGTAAGGGGGGTAGTTCGGCCGAAGCTTATAGAGGGGAGGAAGAGAAGAGTGAGTTGGTGAAATGTTGAAGAAGATGATGGTTAAGTCCAATATATAAACTTCTAATTTCCTTTGTTCATTGGGTTTAATGTTCCCATAAGTACTAGCACAATCTTCATCAAAATCTAAGCAAGATTATATGGGATTTTAGAAGATTATGTAATCTTGTGGTGGGGCCATGCTTGGTCCGAAAATAAGCAAAAAGGGTGGGTTTAGGTGTAATATTTGATGGTAAGTAGGTGATTTAGTGGGATGTTAAGTGTTAAGTCTTGTGTCTAGCATGTTTCATGCTTTATGTAATATGTTAGTGTGCTCGGGAACCATGACTAGCTCAGAAAAAGTGAAACAATGTTTTTAACAATATTTTAGTGTTCCGGGTAATGTCCGGTTGTCCGGTTAGATATCGTTCCGTTAAAATGCTAAGTTATTCCGTATACTGTCCCTTATGTAACTTTTTGTGACACTTTTAATTCCTGACACTTAGGAAAGCATACAAGACCATTTTGCCATATTTTGCACATTACTAGCATGTTAAAATGCTGAATTTTGATGATTAATGCAGAATTCTGCACTTTGAGTGGGTTTTAGGCACTTTCCGGCACTTAAACTATCACCTAGTGACGCAGTTTTATTGTCCTTACTTCCCTACACTCCATACTAGTATAGTACCTTGTCTCTGGCTCATATTGGGCCTTAAAACATTGTCTGTCTATGTACTGGCACTGTCAATATATTTCTGAGTTATCCGCTCACTGTGCTAACTGTGCTTTGTGCATCAAGTATGTCACTAAAGTTTGTATGTAATAAATGGTGTGACGGTATGAAATGTGATGCACATGTATGTATGATACAGAAATCATAAAGCAGTTTGTATTATCAGTAGTAATCAAGCACAGTGATTAAGCACAAATTTAATATAACTTAATTGTACGGATACCTGTAATTATGAGGGTAGTCACATTCTCCCCCTGTTAAGGAAATTTCGTCCCAAAATTTAAGCTCTTCTACTAGATGCAGGGGTCTTGGGGAATAAATGTGGGTATTTGTCTTTCATGCGATCCTCACGTTCCCACGTGAATTCTGGGCCATGTCGTGCATTCCATCGAACCTTGACGAGTTTGACACTACTCCTACGTGTCTTGTTAACCTTCCAATCAGTAACCTCAACGGGTTCTTCAGTAAGGTGGAGTGTGTCGTCAATATGAACTTCGTCGGCAGGAATGACCACTGTCTCTTGAGTTGGACTCTTTTTCAAATTAGATACATGAAATGTATCATGAACGCCATTTAGCTCAGCAGGTAAATCCAACTTGTATGCTACAAGTCCAATCCTTTTCAGGATTTTAAATGGACCAATGTACCTGGGGTTCAGCTTCCCACGCTTCCCAAAGCGTGCCACACCCTTCCAGGGTGAAACCTTTAACAGAACCATATCTCCCACCTCAAATTCCAGAGGTTTCCTTCTTCGGTCCGCATAACTCTTTTGACGATCGCGAGCCGCTTTGATGCACTCTCGGATCTGGAAAATCTTGTCTGTTGTTTCCTGAACCAATTCCGGGCCAACAAGCTGTCTATCACCCGCGTCAGCCTAGCATAATGGTGATCGACACTTGCGTCCATAGAGAGCTTCGAACGGTGTGGCTTGTATGCTTGCATGGTAACTGTTGTTGTATGAAAATTCGACCAATGGTAGGTGATTGTCCCAACTTCCACCTAAATCCATTACCCAAGCTCGCAACATGTCTTCCAATGTTTGAATCGTTCATTTGCTCTGTCCGTCTGTTTGCGGGTGAAATGCGGTACTCAGATTCAACTGAGAACCAAAAGCTTCTTGAAAGGATTGCCAAATCCTTGACACAAATCTTCCATCTCTATCATAGATAATTGAGAGAGGCACTCCATGTCGTGCAACAATCTCTCTCAGGTATAGCTCAGCAAGCTTACTCGTGTTGTCTTTTTCTTTAATTGCCAAAATGTTTGCAGATTTCGTTAAACGGTCTACAATCACCCAAATTGTATCATGGCCCTTGGGCGTCCTTGGCAATTTCGTTATGAAGTCCATCGAAATCTGCTCCCATTTTCCATTGGGGTATTTCTGGTTGCTGCAGAAGACCTGAAGGCTTCTGCTATTCGACCTTTACTTTGGCGCAAGTTAAACATTTGCCAACATATATCGCAACGTCGCCTTTCATCCTCGGCCACCAATAGTAATCCTTTAGATCTTGGTACATTTTATCCGCTCCTGGATGGATCGAGTACTGAGATTTGTGAGCCTCATCAAAAATAACATTTCTCAAACCACCAAACAAGGGAACCCAAATTCGTTTCATGAAGCACAACGTTCCTTCCCCGTTTGGTACCAACTACTTTTCCATCCCACGGAGATATTCATTCTCAAGGTTCCTTTCTTTAAGAGCTTATCTTTGTGCGGCACGAATGCGCAATGAGAGGTCCGTTTGTATGATCATTTCCAAAGCCCGAACCCTTATGGGCTTGATCCTTTCCTTTCGACTCAGGGCATCTGCGACCACATTCGCCTTCCCTGGGTGATACTTGATTTCGCAATCATAATCATTCAACAGCTCTACTCAGCACTTTTGCCTCATGTTAAGCTCTTTCTGATCAAATATGTGCTGCAGGCTCTTATGATCAGCATAGATTGTGCATCGCATGCCATATAAGTAATGTCGCCAGATCTTTAAAGCAAATACCACTGCGCCCAATTCTAAATCATGCGTGGTATAATTTTTCTCGTGGACCTTCAACTGGCGAGAAGCATATGCTATAACCTTCTGTCGCTGCATCAGCACGCAGCCTAAACCTTGACGCGAAGCATCGCGATATACCACGAAGTCATCTGTGCCTTCGTGTAGAGATAAAATTGGCGCGTCACAAAGCTTGTTTTTCAACAACTGGAAAGCTTCTTCTTGCTTGTCTCCCCATTCATATTTCTTGTCTTTTTGTGTGTGGGAAGTCAACGGTTGAGCGATTTTTGAAAAATCCTCAATGAACCTGCGATAATATCCTGCCAAACCTAGGAATTGTCGAATCTCGGTCGGCGTCTTCGGAGTCTCCCAGTTCTTGATCGCCTCGATCTTTGTGGGATCCACATGAATTCCATTTCCGTTAACTACATGACCAAGAAACTGGACTTCCCGTAACCAGAACTCGCATTTTGAGAACTTTACGTACAACTTCTCCTTTTTAAGCAGCTCTAAAATAGCTCTTAAGTGTTGCTCATGTTCTTCTTTTGTCTTCGAGTAAATCAAAATGTCATCAATAAACACAATCACGAACTTATCGAGGTACGGCTTAAAAACTTTGTTCATCAAATCCATGAATACAGCTGGCGCGTTCGTCAATCCGAACGGCATAACCAGGAACTCGTAATGTCCATAGCGAGTCCTAAAAGCAGTCTTTGGAACACTTTCTTCTTGTATTCTCAACTGATGATATCCGGATCGAAGGTCGATCTTTGAGTAAAAACTTGAACCTTGTAATTGATTGAACAGGTCATCAATTCTTGGCAAAGGATATCTGTTCTTGATTGTCAACTTGTTCAGCTCGCGGTAGTCGATGCACATGCGGAAACTACCATCTTTCTTTTTAACGAACAAAACTGGAGCTCCCCAAGGCGAGAAGCTTGGTCTGATAAATCCCTTGTCTAATAGCTCCTGAAGTTGTGTTGACAGCTCTTGCGTCTCTGAAGGTGCAAGTCGATAAGGTGCCTTAGCTACAGGCGCGACACCTGGAACTAGGTCAATATGGAACTCGACTTGCCTTTGCGGCAGCAATCCTGGCAAGTCTTCTAGAAAGACTTCCGGATACTCCTTCACGACTGGAATATCTTCTAACTTTGGCAGCGGCTTCTTTATCAACGATGTGTGCCAAGAAGGCAACACGTCCCTTCTTCAAACACTTTCTAGCTTTCAAACAACTAATAATCCTTAAGGGCGTATCGCGCTTCTCCCCGTGTACCACCATCATCTCTCCATCTGCCATTGGGATGCGAATGGTCTTCTCGTGGAAAAAAATTTCAGCTCTGTTGCTGGACAACCAATCCATCCCTACTACCACATCGAAGCTTCCCAACTCGACTGGCAGTAGATCCAGAGTAAACTCGTGCTCTCCCAGCTCTATCACGCATCCTCTGATGACTTCATTCGTTTCAACTAGCTTCGCATTAGCCAGTTCAATTGAGTACGGAATGTCTAACTTACTAGCAGTTAACCCAAGCATTTTCTTAAATTCTAGCGATACAAAACTATAGTCGGCACCAGTATCAAATAGCACAGATGCAAAGCGTTGATTAATAGGGAACGTCCCGGTAATGACATTTGGATCTTGGCGTGCTTCCCTCGCACCGATATTAAAAACTCTTCCTTGTGCTTGATTGAGTTTCGGGCACTCACGTTTGAAATGCCCCATGTTTCCACAATTGAAACACCCTGGTCTTCGACCATTCCCATTACCACCTTGAGCATTGTTTTGGTTGCGATTCCCACTTCCAGCTTGGTTTCCAAAATTTCCTCGATTACCATTTCCGCCATTCCCTCCTTGTGGGCGGTTTCCATTCCCATTACCTCCACGGTTGTTGTTACCAAAACCCATTTGACCGCCATGGCAAGTACCAACCTAGCATGTTTCTTTTGAGTGACCAACTCTTCCACAAGATTCACATTTTCCAGATCTGCATCGTCCCTCGTGATGCAACTGACACGCGTTACACTTGGGCAAGGTGCCCATATACCCCTTTCCTTTGGCCTTGGCCAGTGCGCTCGCCTCATCTTTCTTGTTCGAGCTGCTGGTACATTTCTTAAAGTTGGAGAACTTCCGTTTGTTCTCTCTCCGAGGACTCCACACGAGTCTCCCTTTTCTTGGGGTCAGAGTTTGAAAACTTGTTTAACCTGATAGCTTCCTCAGTCAGTGACACGCTCAGATCGATAGCTTCGGTAATTGTTGCAGGCTTTGAAGATGTTACCATGCTCATAATCTGAGGTGCCAATCCCCAGATGAAACGCTCCACACGTTTGAATTCAGGAGTAACCATGTATGGTACCACGTGAGATAGATCATGAAATCTCTGAACATACTCGATGATCTTCAGGCCGTCCATCTTTAGGTTCCAAAATTCAGTTTCCAGTTTATGAATTTCTGCCCTGGAGCAATACTTTTTACGCATGAGCTCTTTCAGTTTGGTCCAAGTCAAAGCGTATCCTGCTGCCTCTCCCAGAGTTTGGACCTGGAGATTCCACCATGAAAGTGCTCCATTAGTGAATAATCCAGAAATGTAGGTAACTTGCTGTTCTGGTGCGCATTTGCTCATCCTTAACACGGAATCTGTTTTCTCCGTCCATCGAACATAAGCTACTGCACCCCCGGTGCCATCAAAGTTTAGCGGTTTACAGTCTAGAAATTGCTTAAAAGTACAACCTGTACAAGTAATGTCATTCACAGGAAGCATTAGCAATTGCACATGGAATGTCCAAATGTAGTGTAACGTGTCTCAAGCGACTTAAACATTACCATGTGGTGGGTTGTTCCTTGAAGTATTCCCGCTAGTTTCGGCGCGTGAGGCCTCGTAATCTGCTATTGCTTGGGAGATCCTTGCTTGCAATTCGGCCTCAGTAGTAGGTAAACGGTTTTCCCTTCGTGGTGGCATCTTCTATAAGAGGATTGTATAGGTTAGGCCATAATAAGTGTAGTGAGTACGCGTATGTAATAACATTCATCAACACAATAACACATAACATCCCATGTCATATCACAAAACAAATAATCCAACAACGCATGTAATGAGAATGCCTCGATTGTGCTATCATATAACAAGACCACAAGTACAGTTTACAATTTTTACAAATGTATCGTACATCAAAAGAGACTAAGGGTCACATCGCCCTTGTCTGAATCGTCTAACCATCTATAACAACCAAAAGTCAATGCCAAAAGTCATAATGTCAAAAGGTGGTCTTCAAAATGTTGTGCAGTCAGGCTCAATAGCTGAATTCTCATCAAAAGCATAACATCTGCAACAAACCAAAAACCTCAAGCTGATGGGGGAGGAGGAGGAGGTGGAGGAGGAATGAAAAGCAACCGGCGCATACGCGCTAGCTCCTCCTCGAGCGTATGAACAAGCTGTAACAAACAAGCAATCTGCTGCTCCATCGTGAGAAAATGGATACCAAAATCCGGGTAAGGAAATAGTGGAGCAGGTGGAAAAGCAGACTGTGACGGACCAACACCAGATGGAGGACACGGGATCCTCTCGAGCTCAGCGACTCTACGACTCAACATATCCTGCTGGAGCTGCAGGGATAAAAGCAGATCATCCGTCGAATACCCAACATGGAAGGGATGATATGGATCAGATAAAGGCATGACGTTGGGCGAAGACCACATAAATGGCTCGCCCCTAGGTGCAGACGAAGAAGCCGCGTGTGGAAGCTGTGGCATGAACTGATCGGCTCCTGACACAAAAGGTATGTGAGTGTGCTGCTGACTAGAAGGTCCTTCCCCTGGACGGGGAGGAGGAATGTCTTGGAGAAATGTGACAGATAAATCCATGCGGTGAACGTCTGACACGTGCGGGTGAAACTGTGGGACATCAACGGGTACCTGAACAGGCACAGAAGGGGGAGTGGCTGGTCTGACAAAAGGAGGATAGTCGTCATCCTCAATCCACCCATTACGGGTGTGAGCATATCTAGGATCCACGTGTGTAACAAAATGTGCACGGTCAACAAACACAGGCATAGGGTCAGGCAGAGGTGCAACAACTGGAACATCAATGACTGGTGGTGCAACGATTGGAACATCAACAACTGGTGGTGCAATGACTGGAACATCATCAACAGGGATAGGGTCGTGCACAGGTTAAGGGTCGAGAGCAAGAACAGGCTCTGGTGCAATATCGGGCTCTGGATCAGCTGGAGCAAGCTCATGATCAGCGGGTATATCAAGGTGCTGATCATCAGGAAAAACAGGTGCCTCGAGAGGCTGCTCCTCAGGGATAAACTCAACCTCATGGTCTGGATCATGGTCGTGTGGGAACATAGGGTCAAACTCATCGTCGAACTCAAAATCTTGCGGCGAATCAGGCGCTGCAGACATGGAAGTATCGGAATCAGTGTCTGAGGGATACCGCTGTAATCCCAATGCATGAAGTGTAGAAGACGACACGGACTCAAAAGAATCGTGACCAGATGAATCGTGACTAGATTGGTCAGATAAAACCTCCATAACAGGAACCTCGACAGGAAAAACAATGGCATCGACAACAGGAATCTCATCAATAGGAATAGCAACATCATCATCAACTAGAATATCAGCAAGTGGAATAGCGACATCATCATCAATCAGAGCCCCGCCATCCTGGTCATCCTCAGGGGGACCCTCGATGAAGAGATCGACGTCATCGTCTGACATATCGTCGAGAGGCAAATCCTCCAAAGGAAATGCAGCGAGAGGAATAGGTGCAGGGATCTGAGCAAGAGGTAGATCCCCATCAAGGAAACCATCAGCTAAAGGTAAATCATCTCCGAAGTCCGGTAAGGCGAAGGGCTGGAAGTTGTCGTCGTCACTACTCATAGTATCTGATGTGTAAACCTCGCCCTCTGGAAGGATCTCGTCATCTGATACTATAGCTATTGGGTCTATGGTGTCTGACACTCCACTCTCGGAGGATGATGACATGGTGTCTGTGACAAAACAATCACACATATGTATATATATCAACAATCAACAAGTAAGCATGTATGTAATAACAATGTAAGCAAGTAATCATCCTAGTCTTCCCCAGACTATCTCACCTAGTCTTTTAGACTGAACTCCCTAACTCCCTAGTCTCTAAGACCAAACCTTCCCAGTCTCTAAGACTAACTCCCCGGCCTCTAAGACCAAACTTCTCAGTCTCTAAGACTAACTCCCTGGTCTCTAAGACCAAACCTCCCAGTCTCTAAGACTAACTCCCTGGTCTCTAAGACCAAACCTCGGTAACGTCGCGCAGGACACCGGTAATATCTGCCGGAGTCCAGGCGAAAATGTCCATATTCCTGAACAAAAGTTGTTTGAGGTGCGTTCTGATGTTTGGTGAGATCGCGTGGCCTATCGTCATCGTTTGCTCTGGGTATTTGCGGTTTAAAACCCACTTTTCTGGTTCAGTTGTTGAAACTTTCGCCGCTTTGGTTGGGCGTGCATCCTCTGCTGACATTACTTCTTTCTTTGCATATATAATCGCCACACCCGTCTCAGTTGGAAACCCGATAGCTGAGTGGGGTGTGGAGGTTACCATGTTCAGCTCTCCTTGGGTTTCTCTCCCATTCAAAACATCATGCCTTGATTTGACAGACATCACCATGAAGTTGACAAATGTGGTTCTTGAATGTTTCCCGTCAGACAGCGTGAAGGGGAAGCTGATTTGGCCTAGTGGGAAGACCATTTCGTTGCAGAATCCTGACAGAGGGTAGCCGATTGGCTCAAGTCTCGCTTTATCTTCATTGTCAAACTGATTAAAGCATTGCTCATAGATGACATCCGCAGTACTTCCCGGATTAATGAATACGTATTCTGTTTCGTAATGACCAATAATACCGGTAATGACGACGGGGCGCGTGGCGCGTGGACCCCCGCGTACTACCGGGAAGATGACCTGTTGCTCTTGCCATGCCGGTTTGAATGGTCGCTTGCCTTTATCTCTTGCGCTATATCTTGGTCCGTTGACCATGTGTGTTTCCAAGCGTCTAACCTTTTTCTCTCTTCCATCATCGTTGCGCTGAATCTGGCGTGTTTCTTTGCGCACGTTCTTTACCAGATGGCTTAGCTTTCCGCTTTTCAGCGCTTTTTCAATTTCTTGCCTTAAGCTGATACAGTCATCTGTCAGATGACCTATATCTTTGTGGAAGTCACAGTACAGGTTGGGGTCCTGCCCCTTCTTGTTCGTCATAGGCCTTGGAGCCTTGAAGTCATTGTTCTCCGTCATGAGCACCTCTTTTGATGTCTTGATGAGCGGAGTCCAGTGCTTTTCTCGATTCTTGTTCCTGACTGCCTTTCGATAACCAATGCGATCAATTGTGTCTTGCGCGTCCTCTCTGTATCGAGGTCGTTCGTCATGACCGCTGGAATGGTTGGCTTTCCATCCAGGGTTTTTGCCTTTGTTGCGCCTGTTGTTATCGCGCAAGCTTCCTTTGGAAAACCTATCTTCAGTGTAAGAGTTCTTGTTACCGGCTAATGACTCTTCAGTTTGTGCAACTATTTTCGCAGCTTCCATTAACTTATCCCATTCCTTGGGCATTCCATCTTTCCCAGTGATAGTTCTGATGAGGCTATCACAGCGAATGGCTTTCTTAAAGTGAGCGCGCATGAGCTATTCGCTTACACCACCAATTTCCAAACACTCCTTGTTAAAGCGAGTGATGAAATCTTCTAAACCTTCGTTCTCTCTGTGCCAGATGTCCGTTACCTCGGCTGTATCGCGCTGGTAACGTCTTTGTTGACTGAAATGGTTGACAAATTGGGTTCTGAAATCGACCCATGATGTGATTTTTCTAGGTGGAAGGCTGTCGAACCAAGCGCGAGCAGCTCCTGTGAAAGTTTGGATAAACAGATGGCACCACATAGGCATGTTCCATCCTCCCATGCAACCAACACTTGTGAATACTCTAACGTTATCATCAGGATCAGTTAGCCCATTAAACTTTCCGACTGCTGGAGGTAATTTTTCTTTTGATAGCGGCGCTAGAGCAATCTTTGGAATGAATTTCGAATGTTCGGCAGCTTCGGCTGGTCTATAGGCGAGGCGGAAGTCTCGCTCTGCTTCTTCGTTGTACCCGACGTGCTACCTTAGTTTGTAATATTCATGGTTCTTCTGTAAGCGGTTGAAGACTGAAGACCCTTCGTCATCTTGCCAAGTTGGATCATTTGGATCCGTATCATCCCACTCGTTGTTCATGTTGCGCACCCCGAGCCGGCTATGAACTGGACCTCTTTGAACGTTTGACGGATAGTCATAGTAGCTTTCTGTCTCTCCCCGTGTGTCGCGCGTGTCAAGCACGCTTGGCCTTCTCATGGAGGGAGGTCTGTTAGTTCTTCCTTGGATATTCTACTGTGGGGGTATCTAGCGCGCCCCCTGACTCGGACCCGGAGGTGTAAATAAGGATGGTTCAGCTTGCAGAACTTTTTGTTGTGCGCTCAAAGACTGATACGCAGCATTAATGGTAGCAATTTGTTTGAAGTACCATGAGGCTAGAGTTTCGCCTTCTGGTAGCCCAAGTAGCGCCGAAATGTTTGGATTTGGAGCTGGGTTTGAAGGACCATCAACATTGCTTCCCTGGGGTTACCGTTTGAGTGATGCGAGTGATGCTCGCGCGGGGTCCCTCAGTGTTCGTTATTTCGATTTCGCCTACTTCTTCGGCAGGTTGGATTTGGACATTATGATTGTCTTCAACCGGACCTGCGTTAGAGTTCGTGCAGAAACCGAAATCAGGAATGATTTGACCAGCCATGATCAAGAAAACCACAAAAAACTCGAAGGAAACTCAGAAAAAGAAGATGAAAGTGATTGTGAAAATCGGTGGGCGCCAATGAAGAAACACGGAACTAATTTTAGGGTTGATTAGTTTGGTTTATGTTTCTACCATAAGGGTTAATCTTCTTACCACTTTTTGAGCTCCTTAATGATCAGCTAATCCTGCAAAACAGAACACCGTTAGCTCGTTAAGAGGGGAATATGTGGGTTTCCCTCTTAACCAGACTTCGGCGTGAGAATAAGTATCTGCTTTGAGGAAATAAGTGTGTGGTAAAGAGTGAGAGTGAAGAGAACAGGATGAATCAACCTGTGTATGGAGGTTCCTATTTATAGTCGGAGAGGTGTAAGAGGAGTTGGGCTGATGGGCCTTGGGCGGAAGGCGACAACTTAGAGGATATGCTCCTTGTCTCACTGGTGTCGACCGTTAGTGTCTTCTAGAAGTTATCTGGTGCTGGCGCACCGTGATTGGAGCCACGTGTCCTGTTGTCGGCCTTGTTGTCCCTCTGCCATCAGCAGGTGAGTGGAGATCGTGGGGCAGTTGTCGCCGCCCCTTGATTAGTGCCACGTAGACGTCCTTGTGTACTCTCTGTCTCCGCGTAGGGTTATGGTTGTTGAAGGCTCTTATTCAGAATGCTAAGTGTTGAAGTTGATGCTCTTTTCTTGTTCAGACCTCGCGCGAGGTTAGTCATTCTTGAAGTAACCCGCGCGAGCCTGGGATTGAACTTGTTGCTGAGTAAGGAGTATGGTCTCGCGCGCGACCTGTAGGAAGGTTCGCGCGGCTTTTTGGGACCATACCCCTTCACGATCCAAGTTACCTCTCTACGTCATAATGTTACATTTGATTGGCACCCACTTGCTCCATTCAAAATTAGGAAGATGGCTATTACCCCTATCGGAAATTATCACCTTCTTCACCGAGTTCACCGAAAAACCGTTCTTTATATCTATGTTCCAAATCCAAGAATAAAAACATAGATGGTAAAATAAACCCATATTTATCATTTTGTACATACAAATTTATTATTACTACAAGCCCTTGATGTCAGGTTCTAGGTTCTATCCTGAGCCCACCCGACTTTTTGTCCCACCGTGTGTTTCGCCAGATAGTGTTCAGCTCTTGTGGTTGCACGTTTGTCAAGTGACAGTCGGTAGTATGGTTTCCCTAGGGAACACCCAAGCCAAACTCTAAAGCCATCGTAGGCTCAGTGAAAATAACATAATTTAACCGGAGTAAGGCAACAGAGCTCTTCAATTTGAAACGTACGGTGCACTAACACAAGAAAATCAGGGTTCCAATGGGTCCTAATAATCTCACACCCCAAAATCTTAATTTCACACCCTGTATACGAGCCGTATAACGTTATACGACCCGTACAAAATAATTTGACATGATAAATATTGGGCCGTATAATGTTATACAGCTCGTATAATGTTATATGGCTCGTATACATAGAGAAAATATTAGATCATATAACATTCTATACGAGTCGTATAACATTATATAAGGTTTGGGTCGTATAACATTATATAAGGTCGTATAACATCTTATACTTTTCGGCCCGTATACATGGACAAAAAACAAAAACATTCTCTGATATTTTTTTTTGTGTGCAACAATCAGTTATACGGCCCGTATAACTCTATACGAACCGTATAATTTTAGAGAGTATGAAAATAAGATTTTAAAGGTGTGTTAGCCTACCAAAAACAGATAATAGATAAGAGGTCGACTCCTTTGCACCTAATAAAACCCATCGTTCCACTATTCAAGCCCATACTGTTGTTTAACCAAATCCCCTCCACACCACCCACGTACTCACACAAACAGTAACATCCTGATTTAAAACTAACAGATGGACTGAAATTCAACTCAATCGCCTGTTGCTACCTAATCATTTTGACTTTAACTCTTCAATTTCTCCAGTCCACTTTCACACACACATTCTCCATCTACAGATTCCACTCATCAACTCTCTCTCACCATTTCAATCACCCACCGTCTCAACCTGAAATTCAACTCAAAATCACTTCCCAAATCCTTCAGGTCCGTTTTTTCATCCTTCTATTTCAAGTAATGTGGATAATGAAGAACACGATGTAGATGAAACAATCGAAAAACTAACGGAAATTATCAGCGCGTATGATACACACACAGTGTGTGTGTTACACTATTTCCGTAAGTTTTTCCGATTTTTCATCTGCATTGTGTTCTTCATTTTCTACATTATTTAGGTTTTTTCTTACTTTTTTTTATTATGATATAAATTGTGTAATTAACGATGATGATAATGATGCAAGTAATTAACTCGTTTTTCGTGCATTAAATGATCAAATGGCTAAAATTAGTATGAATGTTAATTATAAAGGATTTTAATGCAATTTATTGTAACATTAGTACCGTATATGGAGCATTAAGATGCATTGTTGATTTATATCCAAATATATTAGAAAATACACTTGATATTATTATTGTTAATTAACAAATATAATATTGGCATAAATAATTTAAGTGTATGCTAGTACAGGTGTTGTTGAAGATGGTGTTATTACGGAGAAGGTTGAGTTGCTGTACATGGAACAGAGGAATCAGTAACAGTATGGACTTTGATCAACCACAGGACCGTACGTTATCTTCCTTTTTTCTATTTTAAGTTTTTTATTTGTTAATTAGTAGTTTAATTTAATGAAATTTAACATTATCATGAGCATACTAACACTAATAATAATTATCTAATCACTAAGATGCTTTATGTAAGATAACTTTGATTAAAGTAAGATGGATATAACATAACTTATCAAATACCTAATAAATAAGTAAAGTGTCACAATTCGGTTAGACTAACATATTTATTTTACTGTTTTTCTTATTTCGTTATTTCGTAATTAAAAAAAGTTATTTTTAGTCATATCGTATATTCGTATCTCAAAATATCGTGTTATAATTCCTCAATTTTAATTGCTAATCTTTTAATATTAAATTGATTCAGCCTATGAAATGCTTGTGTTTTTAACATCGTATGCTCATGTATAAATTTATTCAACCTATGTTTACTAATTCTTTGTAAATAGAGTAGACTTTTTAGCTACTTTTTTTAAATGTTGGATTTGAAAAGGATGTATAGGTAACATGATAGACTTTTTTCAAAATCAAGATTTAAAATTTAAAATTTAAAATTATGCACCTAGAAATATATAACTTATAGTATTATTCAACATTTAATAATTTGGAGTTGGGCCCAAGGATTCTCTAGCTAGAGTAGAAAATACAAAATGGAATAGTTAACCCCACAGAAAAAAGTATAACTGTTGGAAGAAAAAGCAAAAAAATCCATAATTAAAAGTGATAGTGATATGTCATAACTCCCAATAGCAGAACCCACGCAAAATGGCAGGATTCTTGTTTATGGATTTAAATTTGACTGAGAGAAATGTGGCCCTTAATTGTTTTACGGTATTTTGTGTGACATACTAGTACCAAACTTCCCAACTAATACCATAAATGATAGTGGGGACATAAAAGTTATATTTAGCTTTTAGTAGGGAATATGTTACATCTTTTTATTAAATGATATATAAGTCAGATTGGTATAGATGGTAAGTTTAAGAATTTATAGAAAGTGATTTTTGTAATTGAGGCAACGAGTTTAATGCTTGCTTTATTGTGTTGTAAGTCTTGTATATATGCTTGTATCTAGCGGATATATGAGCTGAACGGAGCCTAAACTCGAGCTAACCATCGGGAAAATTTTCAAATTCGAGCTCGACTTGGACTTGACTTGTTTATTATTTATTAATTATTTTATTTACAAACAAATAATATTTTTAGATTTATTCATAATAAAAATATCGTATATATTGTTTAATTAATTTTCAAAGTTATATATATATACAGGGGAAGGATAAAATGAAAACTCATTTGAGTTGTAAAAACTCAAGATACCCTTGTAGAAACCCTATGTAACATTTTTATTTCTAAAAAAATAGGGAATGTAACATACATATATTTGAACATTTTTGTAAAAGAAAAACAAAAAAGCGGTGAGTAGTTTTTTTTTAAATGTTAAAAATTCCATGTTAAATAATATATATGTCCAAAAAATGTAACATACAGATTTTGAACATTTAAAAAAAAAACTAGTTAACGCTTTTTACATTTTGTTATAAAAATGTTCAAATATATGTATGTATGTTACATTCCCTGTTTTTTTAGAAAAAAAATAAAAATGTTATATAGGGTTTTCTTGAGTTTTTCAACTCAAGTAAGTTTTCTTCCTGTACTTCACCTATATATATATATATATATATAGAGGAGGGTTTAAATGAGAACACAAAATATCGTGAGAACTGTGAGAACGAATGAAAAACCGCGAGAACTTGGTCACGAACAATTCAAATTCAATTTTTTTTTCATTTATCATTATTATTCATTATTATTCGAATACAATGTTAACAATTAAATTTACTATTTCAAATTTACATGTATTTGTAAATATTGAAAATTTACACTTGTGTAAGTTTTCTTATTTACACATGTGTAAATTTGTTGATTTAACAAATTTACACGTGTAAAAATTTTAATAAGAGTGATTTTGAGAGAAGAAATGAATTATTTGATGTTGTAAATTCTTTTTTTGATGTTGTATTTTAATTACATTGAGGTTTGAATTAAAAAAAATTGGTTTTGATTGGTTTTCTCATTCGTTCTCACGGTTCTCGCAATATTTAGCGTTCTCAAGATAACCCTCCCCTATATACATATAGGAGTTAGTTAACGTATAATTGGCCTTAACGTACGATGCGCACGAGATGATAACATAACATGCGGTTTTTGTTTACACCATGCGGATTTATGGGTTTATAACTTGCGGATTTATGGGGTTATAAGTTGTAACATGCGGGGTTCTGGGTTTTATAACATGTGGGTTTGTGGGTTTATAACACGCGGGTTTATGGTTTATAACATGCGGGTTTTCGTTTTTGGCGGATTATAACATGCGAAACTCACATCGCGTACGCATCGTATGTTAAGGCCAATTGTATAGTACACTTTCTCTCTCTCTCGCTCTATATATATATATATATATATGTAATAAGGAAATGGATCAATGGAAAACTTAAAAGATACGAGAAAACTTCCAGAAAAAAGAAAAAACACTGTTAAAAAGATTTTTTAATTTTTGTTTTTTATTCTTTTTATATGTTACTATTATTCGTGGCAATTAAAAAAATGCATGTAGATCAATGAGCTACATATATGTAGCTCGTCAATCTACATATATTTTTTTAACTTTTATTTTTAAGTAAAAATACTAACCTTATAATTAAAGGAAATGAAAAGTAAAAACAATTTTTTTTATTGGTTGATAGTTTTCTCGGTTTTCAAGTTTTTAACGGTTTTCAAATGAACCTAACCCTATACGTATATCATATTAAATAAAAATGAATATGTTTTTTTATAAATAATGGGCTCATTTAGGCTTTACTTTAGACTGTGCTTGTGCTTGGGCTAGTATAAGCTCGGTTCGATTCAAGCATTTAGCGAGCCGACCTCGAATAATTCACGATTGGCTTGTATCTTATATACAAAGTCCTCACTTTGTTTGATGGGTGAACATATCATAAAATCCATATTGATTTGTGACACTAAACTTATTCAGTAAGTATGATATTTATAATTAGCCAATCAGGTTCATCATTAATAAACTAACCTAAGTAATATTAGTCCAATATATTACTATTGCGAATACAACAGCTCATACCAAAGGTATATAACAACATGAGGGAATATTTTGATGTCATTTAATTTTAAAGAGCAAAATAGTCAGAAACAAATAATTGTTCATCATCCTCCTTATCAGTACTGCAGATCCAAGAGTATAACAGACATAATGCATTAACTACCATATATAATAAATATAAATTCACTCAGATCTCCAATCACTTTAGATCCAACAGCTTAACAAGAGACATAAAATAAAATAAATATAATTATATTTAAATAAATAACAAAGATGAAGAAATTTAAAAGTGTGAGCTAGGGGTGTGCAAATCGTGGCACGGTTCAGTTTTTACCTAACCATATCCGTAACCACTAGATTTAGTTATGGAATTTCTGTAGGATCGTGTGATGACCCGAACGAGTCGTTCAGAGGCTTTCTCCTTGGTTTCAGGTGCGGAATAACAAGAAACTAAGGTAGAAACAGCAAGCAAATCACTTTTAACTACTTGTTTATTGAATTCAAACGTTTACAGCTCAAATCTCGCACTGGCAGAACCTCGGCACGATTTCTACACTTCGTTACAACTGAGATCGCCTTTTGGACTATATATAGAGTGCTGGGACCGCTTATTGGACATGGTCCAATGAGCGGTCCATGTTGTTGACACTAAAGCGGTCCAACACACAAGCCATATTAGCGGTCCAAGCTGGTATGCCGTTCGAGCGGTCCAAACATGTCCGCTCGAGCGGTCCAAACTCTTAATGGTCCAATGAGCGATCCATGAACCTAAATTTGACTCTAAGAGCGACCCAACTATCTAAAACCTATACAATCTCACTATTTCTCGTATTTCGAGCCCAGATCTAACGTTCTAAGACAATGACTCGATACAAGACGTAATCAGCAGATGTAGTGCACCAACAGACTCCCCCTCAGATGTTGATAGAGTCGACTATCGAGTCACAACAATGCTATCTTCAGTTCTTCAGTCTTGATCAGTCTTCGGGCTTCTCTTTTTTTTTTTTGTCATTCTATCAATCTTCAGGAACTCAGCCTGGAATAATATCTTCTTCAGGAATTCCTTCCTGGAATCATATGCCTGGATCATTCTCTGGCTCTAACTTTCATCAGACTCCCCCTAACATAATGCTGAGATCTCTGTCTGGAAATCGTTATCACCATTGAAATCAACTCCTGGCTTTCTCTGTTTAAGCTCTCCTCTGGTTCTGATGTATCTCCTGGCTATTCGTAGCAACAGGATCAGAAACCTGCAAAACTCAACCATACTATTACAAACTAATACAATTTGCAATTCAACTTAATGAATCAGCAAATCATATAAGAAAAATTATGAAGATCAAACTGTAGGTTACCATTCAACTTATTCATAATGAACCAAATTTGCATTTCAAATCTTCACAATTTAACATACTCTCCCAAACCACAAGTTCAACATGTTTAGCACTTGAAATGTCAAATATCAGTTCTTCACACTCTGTTGTCGAAAATCTTTTTGTAATTTTCAAATATCAAATAAAAATACAATATTTTTGGATTTTTGAATTTTGAACAATACAGAAATGAACACTATTTTTGAGAGATTGTGCAAGAGGATCATATCGGTTTTTGAGACATATCACCAACACCGTTGATCTTGATTAATCAGCAAATGTTAAAAACAAATTTACTTCTGATTGTCAGTATTGTTATCCACTTAAACCCCTACACAAATTTTCAATTGATTCAAGATACGCATTTAATGTTTTAGAACTTAGACTTATTTGAGTGTCCCACCTCTTGAATATACTCCCGTATCCAGATCCCAATATTCTGATCTACAGGTAAGTATAACTACAAATGATATATGTATATAAATTAGGGGAAAAATGCGAGAACTGAGGGATCTCAGGTCAGAACTTCCGTTCAGCAGAGAGATATCAGCTTCGACTTAGCAGTGGGTCCCCTTTAGAGGATCTTTTCAGCTACAACAACTGATCATCAATTTTATTGTCTAATCAGCTGAGGGCTTTATGCTATGTTTCAAGCATATGAAGAAAGTATTAGCCAGGGACTAGGTCAGAACTACCGTTCAGCAGAAGTCCCGGAATAATACCCCAGACATCAATTGAGTACAAGAACCTAGTATTCCAGAATAAGAAACCTTTCAAACGAGATTTCAGGGGTTACCTATATATCCAAGTAGTGTTCCCCACAAAATAAGTAAGTTTTGATTTTATGTTTATATCTCGAATACAATTTACTAACTGTGTGAAGCCTACTGACACATCATTAGTAAGACTTGTTTAAAACCAATTTTGTCTTTACAAATCTCTAGCATGCTGTGATAGTCCACCGATGTACTATCATCTCCTCTTTTTGCAACAAAACTCATTTTCATTTCCAATTTTTTTAAAATTTTTCAAAATTTTCTTACTCCCCCTAAAATCAAAATATGTTTCAATTTTGATTTTCTGAGGAAAAATTGAAAACAAACTATACAAGAAACTTGACAACATTATATGAATTACCTTAATTCACCATTCTCGTGCAAAAACAATCAGAACTCCCCCTCACAACAAACTATTTTCTCATAATGATTTCAAAACACTTAAGTTTGTTTCAATCAAAATGGTTTTTCCGGAAAAATTAGTTTGTGTTCAAACCATTTGTAGGTTCGGGGTTATCTCATCATCTTGTTTTCTTCAAACCTTTTAAAGATTTATTATTTCCAGTTTGATCATAAACCATTAGTAGAAAATCAAGTACAAATTAATGTCCCTGATTTACCACATGTAAATCGAAAAATCACCAAAGTGAATTTTCTCAAGAAATGTGCCGATTCATGATCCACGATACCATCTTGGGATCTCCGGCAAGTCAGGTTTTTCTATTTAAACAATTTCACCCAAGCCTGACTGACCTTGGGTGATTTTGAATTCTTGCTCAACAATGGTGGAAAATTTGCATCATCCATTGCTAAACTAGAATTCTCAACTTTTACCTCAACCAATGGCTCCTCTGGTTTTACCATACCAGAATCATTGCCTGCAGGTGGCTTGTCCGACTTTGATCTGTCAGATTCATCGCCGACCTTTTCCTTCTTCTTCTCCTCTTTTGTCCTCAGATTTGTATCTGATGAATTCTTTTTGCTCAACTTTGCAGATGAAGGAGTAGATTCATCAGAACTATTAATCTGTTTGTCCCGTGAACCCGAGGACAAAATTTTCTCTAAATACTCTCTTGCTTTCTTCCTCTTCTTCCTCAGTCGGTCTTTCTGCCCCTGAGAAAGTTTAACTTTTGTCTCTAGAACTTTCGGTTGTTGAACTTTTGGTTCTCGAACTTTTAGTTCTTCGGGCTTGACCTTGACTGGAATTCTTGCCACTTTCTGAGACCTAACCCTTGATCTTCCCATTGATCTTCTCGGGCAATCTCGGGCAATATGACCTTTGATGTTGCAGTTATAGCACCTCCTGGTCTCATATCTCCAATATCGGCAGTTAACAGCAATGTGTCCATGATATCCACAACTATAACACATTCTGTTATCGTACCTATCACCATTTTTAGTCCAAATGCTCAGATCAAAGCATTGTTTGGCTTGGTGATACTCCTTCCTCACCTTTGCTGAATTTGACTTTGAAGCACTATGATCTGTCCTGCACCCAGTAATTTTTGAATTTTTAAGTTTTAAATCTTTTGATTTTTGATTGTGATTGGATGATTGAACTGATGAGATTTTTTCTCCATTTTTAATCTTTTGTTTCTGTTTTACAATCTTCTTCACAGGTTTCTGCTTAGAGCATTCTCCCTTTTCAGTCGAGTGTAAAACAGTTTTCTGAAATTTTTCTTTTAACTTCAAAAATTTCTCTTTTTTCTTAATTTCAGCATCAGATTTTGTCTCAGATTCATCTGCTGAATAAAATTCCTCATTTTCATCATCAGTTTTCTCATCACAATCTTCAATCTTTTCACTTATCGGCATAGAATTGAGTGGTTTTGGACAGGGAAAACTCAAACTGTCAGATTTAGTCACAAAACCTTTCAATTTCTTCTCAAGTTCATCAATTTTGTTCCTCGAATTCTCAGCTTCACTTTCAAGCTGAGATATTCTCCCAAAATGAGACTTGATAGTTTTCTCATTCTCAATCTTCAAATTTTCAAGAACAAATTTTTCATTCATCAAAACTTGTATCTGTTCCTGAAATTTTGATTCATTCGCTTTTAGATTTTTGTTTTCCAATTTTATCCAGAAATCTTCATTTTCAGATGATTTCTGTTTGTTTTCAAAAACCTTTTCATTTTCTTTCAAACCTTTGTTCTCTAATGTCAAACTGTTCACACTATCCAACAGTTTAACATTTTCAGCTTTCAGCTTCTCACAAATACTCTGAACTATAAGAATCTGTTTTTCAGCAGTATGCTTCTCGTGTTTCAACTTTTTGACTTCAGATGTCAAACTTTCTGCATCCTTCATAAGTTTGTCATTGACTGTCTTGAAGTTATGACACTTTGAACATACTGAAGCAGACCTTGACGATTCATTCTTCCCAGATTCTTTGACTTTTACTGCTTTTTCTTTCTTTTTCTTATCTTTGATCTCCATCTGTTCTTCAATCCTTTTAATGAGTGGAGTAATTGTCAGTTGAGAAAATTCTCTAGAACTTTTCAAGTTCAAGACATAATCTTCCCATTCTTCTTTCGGTAACGCACTGATAAATTTTTCAATCCACTCTTTTGGTTCTTTTGTAATATTTAAATCAGACATTGAACGAACAAGATGTTTGTATCTCTCAATGACACTTCTTGTACTCTCTCCTGGAAAACCTGAAAATGAATCAAAATCATTCTTTAATATTATTATTCTATCAAGTGTTTCTTGAGTCCTGTTAACGAGATTGAAATCCATGATTCAATAACACGTTTTTCAAACACTGTGACGAATAAGCGAACCAAGTTTGTCCAGATGAGCAATCCAAATAAGCGATCCTCCAAATGTCCGAATAAGCGATTCAGTATCGGTCCAGATAAGCGGTTCGAGAAGTTGTCCGGATAAGCGGGCCTGATCCAGTCGGATAAGCGGTTCAGACGTCCGAATAAGCGAGCCTGAACCGGTCGAATGAGCGGTTCAACCGTCCGGATGAGCGATCCAAATACGTACGAATAAGCGATCCGACCAGAAGAGCGATCCTTGATTTGGTCCGGATAAGCGATTTCAGAGTAGTCCGATCGAGCGGTCCATAATCAAATCCACATTTCACCCAGTTAAACTTTAAATTTTAATCCGAAACTTTCCAGGATTTGTCACGGTACTATTTTGCACAATCCCTGAGATTTTGAACGAATTCCGACCGTGAAATCTTCCCGAATCAGAAAAAGAAGATGTAGAAGTAAGAAAAAGTGACAAAAACCGGCTGATTTCTGTAGAAAACCTCCTCCTGTGCTCTGATACCAATTGTAGGATCGTGTGATGACCCGAACGAGTCGTTCAGAGGCTTTCTCCTTGGTTTCAGGTGCGGAATAACAAGAAACTAAGGTAGAAACAGCAAGCAAATCACTTTTAACTACTTGTTTATTGAATTCAAACGTTTACAGCTCAAATCTCGCACCGGCAGAACCTCGGCACGATTTCTACACTTCGTTACAACTGAGATCGCCTTTTGGACTATATATAGAGTGCTGGGACCGCTTATTGGACATGGTCCAATGAGCGGTCCATGTTGTTGACACTAAAGCGGTCCAACACACAAGCCATATTAGCGGTCCAAGCTGGTATGCCGTTCGAGCGGTCCAAACATGTCCGCTCGAGCGGTCCAAACTCTTAATGGTCCAATGAGCGATCCATGAACCTAAATTTGACTCTAAGAGCGACCCAACTATCTAAAACCTATACAATCTCACTATTTCTCGTATTTCGAGCCCAGATCTAACGTTCTAAGACAATGACTCGATACAAGACGTAATCAGCAGATGTAGTGCACCAACAATTTCCTTAACCATAACCATAACCGAACTTTGGTTCGGTTAATCGGCTATGAGACTTGGTTATGGTTGGTTCCGGTTAATCTCGGTTAATTAACCGATCTTTGTTTGAACTAAAAGAACATATTAGACAATCATTGTCTCAGTTACAATCGTTTTTATAAATAAAAAAGACAAAAAAACATACAAATGCATAAAGTGAGTCAAATTTTATACAATAGTTATTTTTAAACATTTTAAAACTAATTATATAACATAAAAAGCTTTCGTATATGTTCTTTTTTATGTATATAGAGTTTGATTCCTTGAACATGTATATTTTAAATATAGATATATTTGAAAAGCATGTCTTAATTCTTTTCGGTTCGGTTTGGTTTGGTTATGGGCACCTTTAACCATATCCATAACTGACTTATAGGTTAATCATCATCATCATACTCTGTAAATCCCACCAATAGCAAAGCTAAGGTAGGGTCTGAGGAGGGTAAGATGTAGACAGCCTTACCTCTACCCCGTAGGAATAGAGAGGCTGCTTCCAGTGAGACCCCCGACTCGATAGTAGTTTTGCATCAAGCCTTGGACATAAGGCACATAACACTCAACAATTGAGACAACTGCCGATTAGTGCATGTACCCCCTTGTCTTTCGGCTATCAGCGCCACCACATGATGCATGATTAACCATCCCCCTCTTTTAACGTTATTTTCACGAAATTAGTAAAATAACGTTAAAATTAGTGCACTTTCACTTTTGCCCCCCGAGCGCCCACACATATATACATTATATGCGCATACCGCAAGCGGGGCGTTTGACTTATAGGTTAATCAAATAGCATTATCCATAGTCGTCGGTTAATATCGGTTAAGTTGGTTCGGTGGCGGTTCGGTTATCGGTTAACTTTCGGTTAGTGGTTAGGGTTTGCTCACCCCTATGCGAGCAATATTTCCAGCATTTAAATGCTCAAATTTAAATAAAAGATTGCAGATTACAACATCTATACATGTTTACATCATGTAGTTGATCAAATCTTTTACACTCACCAGATCTTAACCACTCGATGGACCCACATTTAGATAGTCGTGTGAATAATATAACAAAGAAATTATAAGTATTCATCCATACGCAAATGCATACATGCTAGAACTTTTTTACCAATATATGTATTATCATAACTAAAAGCGTAGTGTTTAACGTTCAGGAATCATGACATACAACGGCCTTGAAAGCTGCATCCTAAACGCTAACTCCTATGACAACGAAAGTGTTGCAAGTAAAGAACACGGATGCCCAACCGACTCACCGTCCAGCTGTTGTTCTAGTAACAATCCATCTGGATCATCGTTTTCTCAGTGGAGTATGATGAAACGGGACGAAAACGAACACGGTCTGGATGAATGGGACGACTCAGAGGGGGGCCCACAACAGTTTATTACCAAAGAGAAGTTGTCGTATACGGTTAAATACGCAGATGTTGAGGGTATGAAGGAAAAGTTTTCGAAGCTTTTGTTGGGTGAAGATGCTACAGGTGGACGTAACGGAGTCTCACCTGCTTTGGCTTTGTCCAATGCCATAACAAATCTAGCCGGTATATTATCTCATTATTGCAATTTTTAAACGTGTAATAAGTACTTTAAATGTAATAATAAAACCAACATACTTTCTTATTTTTCACGAAAAAAATCCATCAACATTGTTTCGGTATATCAAAGTCCCTATACTTGTTTAGTATACAAGGAAAAATTCGTCAAACCAATGTTAGTATAATAAAGCCCCTTAAGTTGTGTAGAATATACGTATTTATGAAAAATATAAATAAAATATTGACTTGTTATACTTTAAACTGGTCAAAAATTGATGAAGTGACAACATTTTTTTTGCAAAAAAGATTATACCATCTTTAATTGAATCAATTCAAGAGATAACAAGTCATTATTTTTTTTTTTTTATTTTTTTTTTTCACAAGTATGTGAATTTTATACAATTATAGGGACTTTAATATACTAAAGTTAGCTTGATGGACTTTTTTGTGTATTTTATTAACACTAAAATAGGATGAGTGATTTTTATGCAAAATAAGAAAGTACGTTGGATTTTTAAGGTACTTTTTTTTGTTTCTGACTGTTGTAGAAAACTAGTTTATATCAGCTACAACAAAATTCAAGAGAAACAATATGCTATACTTTCTTTTAAGCTATAAAATCAGATTTTTAGACACCTGATTATTTTATTTATTATAGATTCAAACAATAGAAGCACATTAAAACATTATTTTCTACAACCTGTTAAGCATGAATATATAATTTTGATTAATTTAATATCCACACAATCACTTTTAAAATTACGCATCGTAAAAAACCTCATAAAAACTCCATGAATCGATAGGAACCGTTTTTGGAGAGTTATGGAAACTCGAGCCTCTGACGGAGGATAAAAGGAACAAGTGGAGAAGAGAGATGGACTGGTTGCTTTCTCCGACCAACTATATGGTTCAGTTAATTCCCGCTAAGCAATGTGGGCCCGACGGCAGGACATTAGAGGTATATTTTCAAATTCCCTTCATGGAAAGATTTTAGGGGTGTGAATTTCTGACATGACACAAACCTAACACGAAATTCACGGGTTTGGATCCAGTCTAAATGGGTTTGGGTTAGTTTCAGGTTGAACCTGCGAACCTGTTTAGCTAAACGAGTCAGATTCGGATCAACCCAGTCGGGTTGGCGAGTTGACCGTTTTAACTAGTTTATATTATGTTAATTTTTACAATATTTTTATGTCATAAATTAAATTGGGTATGTATTTTATGTCATAATTATAACTAAAAAAGAGAAATTGACATAAGATTTTATAGTTTAAATGTAATTGTATTATATATATGTGTTTGTATGTTTTTTTTTTTGTAAATTTTAGTTTTCATATATTAATTTTTCAAAAAAAATAAAAAAATTACAAAATTCTGGTTGAACAGCCGTGTTCGGGCCAACCCACGAATTTGGGCCATGTTCATGTTCATATGTATGACACGATTTTCGGGTTCAGGTCGGGTTGAACCCGCCAACGCACGAACACAACCCGTTTAGCACCACCTAAAAGATCCTATAATTTCTTCATTTTTCACATTCAACATATAAAGCTTCATATTTCCATGTCACAGATAATGACACCGAAAGCTCGTGTAGACGTTCATTTGAATCTCCCAGCGCTACAAAAGTTAGACTCTATGCTTCTTGTAGGTGATCTCTTCACTTTCATTAGAGTTATCTGAGAACAATGCCGATGTTTGTCTAAAGTTGTTACGTATGTGTTACATAAACGTACTGACAGGAAACATTGGATTCTATGACGGAGACAGAGTTTTGGTATGAGGAAGATGGTAGCCGAGTGGAAGGAAGAGACGGGAACGTAAAGGAAAGTAAAAGATGGTGGCTTCCGGCCCCACAAGTACCCGTAGGTGGTCTTTCAGACGGTGAACGGAAGAAGTTGCTTAATCGTGCGAAATTGGTTCTTCAAATCTTCAAGGCTGCTAAATCGATTAATGAAGCTATCTTGCTTGAAATGCCTATACCCAAGATCATCAGTGATGCGCTTCCCAAGGTAAACTATCCGTTTAGCTTAGTTTTATGATCTGACTCTTTTGAGATAAAATAATCCATATCGACCCATGTATGAGTAACGGATTAAATAAATCCTGCAGCGTCCCTTCAGATATATGCTTTAGGGGTTAGCAGAAAACCGAAAAAGCCACACAGAAACAGAAAAACCCGTAAAAAACTGAATCAAAATTTATGGTTCGGTTACGGTTTGCATTTTATGAAAACCGAAAAAAAACGAACCAAACCGAATAACCTAAAAAATTATTTTTTAATGTTTGTTATATATATTGATTTAAGAATTATTAGTTTTATTCTTAAATGTTAAGTATCTATAATAAAAACATTAAGGTAGTGTTCGTTTCACAGAATGAAATGGAATCTGGATGGAATTGGAATGTAGATTCCAATCTTTATTTTGTTCGTTCAACAAAAGGAATGGAAACTGAAAAATAACATAAGGAACGAAATCCATATTACAATTCCGTTCAGGTTTCATTCTATTATGTGAAACAAACACACCTAAATTCCAAATCATATATCAGTTCCAGTTCCTGCCTGAATTCCAATTCCATTACATTCCATGGAACGAACGCTACAACTTGTAAAAGTTAAATGATTTTCAAAGTATTATAAAAGAAAATGTTTATTAAAAACATTGGAGAAACATAAAAATAGATTAGATGGTTAGGTTTATTAGAACAACATTAATTAAAAGAGTAAACTGCCATTTTGGTCCCTGAGGTTTGGTCCCTTTTGCCACTTTAGTCCAAAACTCAAACTTTTTACATCTGGGTCCCTGTGGTTTCAGTTTTATTGCCATTTTGGTCCAAAAATGAAATCATGTCATAAAATAAGTAATTTACTTATAAAAAAGAAATGATCATTTTGCCCCTACGGAAAAAAGACAAAATAACATGATTTTATAAGACAAATATGACATATTTCATTTTTGGACCAAAATGGCAATAAAACTAAAATCACAGGGACCCAGATGCAAAAAGTTTGAGTTTTGGACTAAAGTGGCAAAAGTGACCAAACCATAGGGACCAAAATGGCAGTTTACTCTAATTAAAAAGGTTCAGCATAATAACCTGAATGTAAATATCTAAGAAAGATTCAAAAACCGATTGTTTTTGAATCTTACGTAATTTTGTTTCAAAAACCGAACCGTTGCTAAAACTGAAACGAACGGAACCGAACATTCGTTTACGGTTTCGGTTTTAACATAAAACTGAACCGAACCGTGCGCACCCTTAATATTATGCTTAATGACTTGTTTTCTATTTTACAGTCTGGAAAGGCAAGCCTTGGTGAGGATCTTTATAGGGTACTAACCAGAGTCTCCTCGGCTTCCATTATGCTCCATTCTCTGAGTTTAAATTCCGAAAACAGCGCGCTTGATGCCATTAACCGACTGGACGCAGCAATACATGCATGGAAAGACAAGATCGTAGAACATGACGGTGGTAAATCTCCAGCAAGAACATCATGGTCATTCAGAGATCCCGTCTCTGGACTTGACAAGACCGAGTTGCTAATAAACCGAGCTGAAAATCTTTCACGGGAAATCAAGATCAGATATCCAAACCTCCCTCAAAAGTTTCTTGATGTCATGAAAATCCAATATGGCAAGGTGAGTAAACCACAAAATTATAGGGGTGCTAAACAGGTCGTGTTCGTGGGTTCACCCCGGCCTGAACCCGAAAATTTTGGACGAACCCGAACACGACCCGAACCAGAAAATCGTGCCATACATATGAACCCAAACACGACCCGAATATTCGTGGGTTAACCAAAACACGACCCGTTCAACCTGAAATTTTTATTTTTTAACTTTTTCCGCAAATTAATATATTAAAATTAAAAACTTAATACACAAAATACTGATGTATATAATACAATTACATTACATTATAAAATCTTATGTCAAATTCTCTTTTTAAGTTGTAATTATGGCATAAAATACACACCCAACAAAATTATGACATGAAACATTTTGTAAATGTAATAAAATATGATATAATATGTTGGACCCGAACCCGATTAGACTTAACCTAAACCTACAAATTTCATGTTATGTTCATGTCGTGGCAGAAACTTACACCCCTACAAAATTCGCATATGCTACATTTTTGCTTCAAATCATTTTATCCCATTCCAAAATAATATTTTGGGATGCCAGAGGCGAATCATAGGCCAAGCAAATTTGGGTCGACTCAGCTCCACTTGGCCCAGCCCATATATGTCGAATCATATTCAAGCAAAGCATACTTGACTATGCTAGGCCTGACTTTGTTCAATGGCGGACCCATAAATTATTTGCTGGGGGTGTGGATGAGGTGTTTAACCATATTTTCAATGGGTGTGGTCGGGTTTTTTTGCCTAAAATATACACTAAAGGGGCGCGGCCGCCCACCATGGCCAAACCGCCAAAGGGTAGGTCCACCCCTGACTTTGTTCAAATGCATTTCGGTTTGTTCATAGTTTTACATACTATGAAAGACGAGAAACGAGCTAGTTAATCTTTGATTATTTCAGGATGTCGCTCATGCAATCATAGAAGCCTATTCTCGTGTTCTTAAAAACTTGGCATTCAGCATACTAACAAGAATCGGAGACATCTCTCAAGAAGACGTTTTAAGCGACCCCAATTCACCAATGGCAAAAAATAGCCTTATCGGTGTGAATATTCCGAGCATTGTAGGTGTATCTAGTTCAAATACAAAGGCAAGGCGCACATTAATTGATAAAATGGATACTATAGAGGGGAAGTTGAGTTTATTAAAAACAAAAGAAGCTTCTGATACAGCATTGTTAAGTGATGAATCGAACCTAAGATCGGTGACAGCGACACCTAGTACAAGCTCGGGATGTGTTGGCAAAGAGTCTTATTTTTCGTCGCCTACGGACACCCCTAGATCTTGGTAACATCTAGTAAATGAGTTGTAAATGATGTTTTATGGCTTTTGTTATATATAAAATTGTGGCTGAGTTTAATTATTTAAGTACGGATTGATTAGAAAAACCTGAACTCATGGTTGTGTAACCAAGTGAGACAGATGCGGCAATTTCAACTTAAAAACATGTCACTTTGACAATTTGTTACTGAAACCACCATCATGTTGCTACCATAAATCACCGACGCAACCATCGACGCATACGCTGCCATCACCACCGCAACAAACGTCGTCACCACGACGACGTCGGTACAACCACCACCACCACCCGCACCACAGTTTCCAGCGGGACCACAATCGCACCACTGCCAATACCCATTGTCACTATTCATTAAGTCACCATTACAATTTGAGTTGATTCTAGTCTGAACCCATTTTGACCTAAACCGAGGTGATGTCTTTTTCAATCGGCTCGTTTTGACACAAACTCATTTTCAATCGAAGCCGTTCTAACCGCCAACCAACTCGTCCCAACCGATTAATACTTTAACACGTCCGGCAACCCTAGCATCTTCAACACAAAAACCAACATACTGTTCCTTTAATTAGAATATCTAAACACCTTCATCTATGCCATATAGACCATAACATAGATTTGAGGACGAAAATGACGAGAATTTAGGGGTGGCAAAATCAACCCATACATTCAACTTTGGGTTAGGATGAGTATTATTTTTGTAGTAGATTTACTTCACATATATTTATATCTGAAGACAATCATTTGAGAAAGTGTCTTTAATATCTCATCTCTTCGTAATGCCTTAAAGTAAGTGTGTATAACCTGCATGTGACATACTAGTAGCAACGAAGGAACATTGTATTTGAAGTGCTTTGTTACACATTCGAAGTTCTAGAATGAACTAAAGTGACTTTACATATGCCTTTATGACGTGTACACACTCACAAATGCACCAACAAGAAATTTCTTAGCGGGCCAAAATACGAGTTTGAGCAGTTAGGCATCACTGGCGAAACTTGAGATTTCTGACCCGGGGGTCGAAAACATATATACCCAAAAATTTCTATACGAAAACTACATACCCTCCACTATTAAGCGAAAAGTTCGGGGGTCGGCCGCCCCACTCGCCCACTAGAAGCTGCGCCCATGTTAGGTGTATAATATCAGACTTTCTGTCGTGTATTTCATAGATTTATATCCATGTTTTTTTGTTGGCATGATGGGGCTGAAAATGCACCTTCATCACCAGGATGGCTGGCTTTATCTACCTTCTATAAGAGGGTCATCGCCACTAGTAATGGTGATGGGTTTTAAAAAACATATCCATGTCAGAGTTTGTAAGAGAATCCGACTCATTCTCCGGCTCATCTCCATTTGTAGTGGCGTTGAGTTTAATTTAAAAAAATCCATCTGCAGTGGCAATGGGTATTCAGAATCCGACTCATCTCCATTTATAGTGGCGATGAGTTTAATTTAAAGACTCCGGCTCATGCTCATCTCCATTTGTGATATTTCTGATGGCGATGAGTTTTAAAAAATCCAACTCATCGCCATTTGTAGTGGTGATAACTAACCTAGCATTCTCTCACACACTATTACAAGCTCCGACATGGCTATGTTTTTTTAAACCCATCGACATTTGTAGCGATGATAACCCCACTATATAAGGTGGACAAAGCCTGCCCCTAATGATGAAGGTGCATTATCGACCCCTATCATGCAAAATATTCAATCCTTGTAAAACAAATTCCTATATGAGTATCTTAAAAACTTTTAAATCTCACGAAGGTGACTCCAACTTATACAAGACGATCGATCTTCATCAAATTAAGAATTTAGGTATACACACACATAAGCACTGGATTTCACTATTTGTGAAGGAAGGATGTTAGGATTTGGAGACTTGAAGAGAAAACGAATATGAATAGAAGGATACCAATGAAATAAAATTAATAAAAGAAATTATAATATGATATAATTAAGGCAAAATTATCTCAATTCTGAACGGCAAATTCGAATTTTATTCTATCTTTATTCATGACATCAACAAATCGGCAAATTTGAATTTGTTTTCTTTAATTTCAGTATAATAGTAATGTTGAAATTAAATATAAATAAATTATACATATATTTCAGTATAAGACTAAGACCACCCGTAATGGGCGTGGTTTTTTCAAAATTTTCAACCAAACACGCCCAATATCGCCGCACCCCCACCCCATGGGGCGTGTTTTGGCGTTTTTGGCGGAAAAAACTTGTCCAGCGTGATTTAAAACACGCCAAAATTGCAAATTGTTGGCCAATCAAATAACATCATGTGGGTTTAAAAAGATAGAGATGGAGATAGCCGGAATTTTTGCCGGATTCGAGTGGGTTTGGGCTTTGTGGTCTGCCGGATTTCTTGCCGGTCAAACGAAGAAGAAGGGTTGGGAGGCGGGTGGTTTTAGTTTAAGTTTCAAAATGGAAAATTAGGCCCCTGTGGTTTTAGTTTAAGTTTTAAAATGGCAAATTAGGCCCCTGTGATTTTTGGTTTTCAGTTTAAAAATGGCAAATTAGGCCCCTGTGGTTTTAGTTTTTAGTTTAAAAACTTGAATTTCAATAGTTTGGGGCAAATACGCTTATTTTTTAATACTAGTATTGTAATATTTTTTATTTAATGAAATATTATTAGTTTTTAATATAAAAAATTAATAATTGTGTAATGATTGTTTGGGGTATTATTGGACATTATTCCACTACACCCCCTTTGTGTAAACGCCCAATAATGCCCCCTTGTTGACTGGACTGCCACATGCCGGAAAACGCCCAAGGGTAGGGCATTATTCACTAAACCACTACACATATTCTAAGACCACCCGTAATGGACGTCTTTTTTCAAAATTCGCCCCCAATAACGCCCAATTTCGCCCCATCCTCACCCCTCTCGGCGTTTTCGGGCGTGTTTAAACCAGATTTTTGTTATGGCGTGTTTTGAAACACGCTGGGGGGACGAGAAATTGTCCAATAAGACCGTTGCAATGGTCATAAAACGGCTAGAAGAATTTTTTTTTCTTTTTTTACTTCTCACCTATATATATATATATATACACACACTTCTACATTTTTACAAACCAAAACTCATACAATACTACCATTTTACAAACATAAACCTCTACAATCTCAAATATTCAACCATTTTTATAAAAAAAAAATGGGTTCCCCTAGTTCCTCGTCCATCGCAAATTATTACTATAGAGAGTTTTTAGCGGATGATAGTGAATTATGAGGAGGTCGAGCAAGAGGCAGTTACGAGTACTTGTCAACTAGCGGTGAGATATGTGAAGCATTGTCGCCGGCCCGAACATGAAATTAAAACAAGAGATTATATTGAAAGAGACCGACGTGCGACAAACGATCGGTTGATGAAAGAATATTTCGATGTGGCGCCAACATTTCCGAACCCAGAAGTTTTTAGGCGTCGTTTTCGAATGAGTAAGCGTTTGTTTCTACGCATCGTCGACGACTTGGAAAGCAACTTTGATTATTTTAAACAAACAGTGGATGCGAGGATTCACCGGTATTCAAAAATATACGTCGGCGCTTGGAGCATTTTTGTCGCGGTACATTCCTATGCTTTACTATAAACATCAGAAGTATTTTTAAGCTTATGTTTGTATATGCTTGTTTTTATAAAGGTATTATAGATTTGTACGGTGTGCGTTATCTGTGAACGCCCACATAGGACGACCTTCAAAAGATTTACGAGGTACATTCTGCTGAGCATGGTTGTCACACCCCAACCGATGATGGAAACATCGGGGCGCGGCACTGAGCGAAACAGATTGTCCAGGAGTTTCCATAACAACTACGTTTACCAATTATTTAAGCACCACGTCCCATACCATGACATAACAAGTAGCATAGTTATTACAGACAATTCAAAGACAAAAATTTCTGTTTCGACAACTCAAATATAAGTAAATTGTTCGTTGGTTTCTAGACTCTCCTAAGCTCGATTCCATCAAATAGCAAGCAAGCATCCTAAGCACCTGTCACATACGTTAAAATAGAGGTCAATACACATAGTGTAAAGGTGAGCATACAAGTTTGATAATAGTAATAGAGTTCGAAATCGTTTACGCATAACCAGCATGTAACATGTACAAAGTGAAGGCAAGTAGGTTATCGACAGAGAAATATGCACAGACGTGACTGCGAGTTGTAGAATGCGCAACACATATTCCTACTGGGACACGTGAAGTAAAGCCCTTATCAACCCCTGTCCACGACAGGTGCTGAGTCCAAACTATAGTATTATCGTTGCTAAGGTGTAAGGCAACAATCACTGTGTTAACATAACATACATGCATTCATTGAATAACACGGAGCATGCAATAACGGTCAGCGTATAAATAGTGTTTGCATTGTGTGTCGATTGTGATTTAGAATAAGTAACGTATGTAACACCCGTAAGTGCGTAAAGCAAAAAGGGTTCGAGTATACTCACAGATAGCGTTTAACAAGTAAACACTCTCTTGGATTGAAGGGAACGCTGAGAGATTAGCCTGAACAGTTAACGATAGCATAAACGATTAGCGGTGCGTTAAACGGTGAAAAGTGACTAAGTGTCGAGTGGCAATCCGATCGGATGGCTATCCTATCGGTTGACCATTCGATCGGATGTCAATCCGTTCAGATGGTCATCCGATAGGATGGCCATTCGATTGGGTTGACACTCTTTTGGTAAGGATGTGTTTGTGTATGATAGTGTTTTTGTTGTAGCATTTTGAAAACAGAGAAGTATCTCTACCCTTCAGGTTGATCTTTCAAACGGACACTCGATCGGATAGCGATCTGACTGGTAGGACACTTAGTGAGAACAAGTTCACAGCAGGATTGTCACTTGATTGGACAACAATCCGATCGGGTGGCAATCCGTTAGTTACTGATGATCTTTGAAAATTATTAAGCATCAAAAGCTCAAAAGTCAAATGATCGGATGGTCGTTCGATCGAATGGTTATCCGATCGGACGACAATCCGTTCGACGTTAAGACCTTTGAAAGTTGAAGAAAAAGTTTAAGTCTGGAACCAGTGCAAGCCGTTCGGGTAGTCGTTCGATCGGATGGCTATCCGATCGGGCGGCAATCCATCCCAACGAAACTGATCGTCTTGAACCTGATTACTTTTGAAAGTTTTGCAGTTTACTCGAGACGGTATGACAACATGCTAGACAATAGAAACCCCATCAGGACCTAAGTTATCCGATCGAGCAGGAATCACCCAAATCCGATTAGTTTACTGGTTCGTGACGGTCGTTCATGTTTAGCCTGAAATCGGTTGTCTCTTTGATAGAAAACAAATCTTGAACCAACACATCACTAAGAAAGAGTAGAAGGTCTGTACAAGCTCCGATTCCATCGGTTTTGAGTGCATTAAGTGTAAAAGAGTTGAAAGAAAGTTAGAAAACCATCTTTCAATCCTTTTAACCATGAATATGTGTAGATCAATGCGAAAACATTGATTAATCATGTGGAAATCCCTCAGATCTGAGTTGTTCTTGGTGGAATGAGGCCAAAACCTGAAGTTCATAAGAACTCCATGATGACATCATCCTTGAACACCTCAAATCCACTGATTTCACGGTTAAAAGTTAAGATTCAAAAGAGAGAATGATGAAGAAGTGTGTGTAGATCATAGAAGTACAAGATTTAGGTTAGAGACTTACAAGAATCACGAGAAATCGAGAGAAAGAAGGCTTGAGTGCGGCTGGTCGAGTGAGAGAGCTGTCACATCACAAATGATGTGACAGAGGGGTATTTATAGGTTGCCAAAAAGGGAAAGTGCAAGGGTGTCGAATAGCACTTCGATCGGATGGTCATCCGATCGGTTGGCCATTCGATTGATTGGCCAGTCGATCGAGGTGGTTTGGTGAGTTGAGTTTCGGCGTTCCGTTTCACGTGTTGAGCGTTGCGAGCCTCGATTAAGCGATGTGATAGATTAATATTAAGCACACAAATACTATATCTAACATACAATCACTATAAATAACTTGCGTTTAGCTTTTGCGATTAAGTTGCGTTGCGATAGAGTTGCGATTGCGTTTCGATTTATCACCACAAACATAAAGTGAACATGCACAACTAACACCTAAGTAACACACACACGTAAAACAATATTCAGAATCTATCAATCAAGGCGCGAATGCGATTGCGATGCGATTAGCGATAAAGCGATAAAACATGCGATAAACATCGATTAAATCTCGATTATCAATAAATACTCCACATAATACAACTAAAGCGATTAAAACAAAAGATTCGATTACAAGTCAAAGAAGTCAAATCAGTAATTAAGCAAGGAGTGACAGATCGCAATTAGCAATCTTTTCTTCCTTTGACTTCAATCTTGACTTTGACTTTGACTTTCATAACACGGGGTACTTCGCCTACTTAAGGGAATTTCTTCCCGAAATTAGGCTTTAGCCATAACAAACAACTGCGGGTACTTCGCCTTCATGTCACTTTCGAGTTCCCAGGTGAACTCTGCGCCTCGTTTGCCTTCCCAGCGAACTTTCACAATGGGAATGCGTGAGCGTCTGAGCTTCTTGGTTTCTCGATCCATGATCTCGATAGGCTTCTCCACGAAGTGTAATGTCTCGTCCACTTGGAGATCCTATAGTGGAACTTGTAAATCCTGCTCGGCTAGGCACTTTCTGAGGTGCGATACATGGAAAGTCGGGTGAATGTTGCTAAGTTCCTCCGGTTGTTCGAGTTTGTAGGCCACTTTTCCGATCCTTTCCAAAATCTTAAAGGGTCCAACATATCGAGGCGCGAGCTTTCCTTTCTTGCCGAATCTGACCACACCCTTCCAAGGTGATACCTTTAGGAGTATGTGATCGCCAACATCAAATTCAAGGGGCTTGCATCGTCTATCGGCATAACTCTGAGCTTTCAGCAGATTGTCTCGAATTTAGAGGATCTTGTCAGTCGTTTCTTGCAGTAGCTCGGGACCGATTAGTTGCGCATCCCCAATCTCATGCCACACAATCGGCGATCGACATTTTCTTCCGTATAATGCCTCAAATGGTGCCATTTGTATGCTAGAGTGATAACTGTTATTGTACGAGAATTTGCCCAAAGGCAAGTGAGCGTCCCAATTACCACCGAAATCTATGACACACGAGCGAAGCATGTCTTCAAGAGTACAAATCGTTCTTTCAGTCTGACCGTCGGTTTGGGGATGGAAAGCGGTACTTAGATTAAGCGTAGTACCGAGAGCAGATTGGAACGTTTCCCAAAGACGCGAGGTAAACCGACCGTTGCGGTCAGAGATGTTGTCACGAGGTGTACCGTGTCGACAGATAACTTCGTCTGTGTAGATTCAGGCTAATTTTTCTACCTTGAAGTCTTCTCGTATTGGCAGGAAATAGGAAAATTTAGTTAAACGGTCAACGATAACCCAGATGCTATCGTGACCTGATGTTGTACGTTGGAGTTTCGTAATAAAGTCCATGGCTATGCTTTCCCATTTCTACATCGGGATCTTGGGTTGCACAAGAAAGCCAGATGGTCTTTGTTGTTCGGCCTTGATTTTCGGGCAAGTCAGGCACTTCGAAACATAAATTACGATATCCTTCTTCATTCCAGGCCACCAGTATCGTAGACGAAGGTCATGATACATCTTGTCGGCACTAGGATGAATAGAATATCGAGACTTGTGGGCTTTATCCATCAGGATTTGTCGCAAGTTAGTACGTTTGGGAATCCAAATTCGGTCCAAATAATGGAATATCCCATTGGATTTATTCACCAACTGTTTGCCATTATGGTGAATCCTTTCCTTCTTCAAGGTGCGTTCGGTAAAGCAGGCAAGCTGAGCGTCACGGATGAGGGTTTCGAGATGATGTTGGGCGTGAACATTACGAACGCTATGCAAATAGCTTCGTCTGCTGAGGGCGTCGGCAACGACATTTGCTTTGCCAGGATGATAACGAATCTCATAGTCGTAATCGTTGAGAAGTTCAACCCATCGGCGTTGACGCATATTTAGTTCTTTTTGGCTGAAGATGTGTTGTAGGCTCCTACGGTCGGTGAAGACCATACACTTGGTACCATAAAGGTAGTGTCGCCAGATCTTCAACGTAAAAACAGCAGCGCCTAGCTCGAGGTCGTGGGTTGTATATTTATTCTCATGGATTTTGAGCTGACGAGATGCATAAGCGATAATCTTGTCTTGTTGCATGAGGACATAACCAAGACCAAGGTTCGAGGCATCACAGTAGACAACAAAGTCATCATTTCCGTCAGGCAAAGTGAGAACGGGAGCATTGCAGAGCATATGCTTGAGAGTTTGAAAGGCAGTCTCTTGTTCAGTTCACCAAACAAAAGGCTTGTCTTTATGCGTCAAAGAAGTAAGCGGGACAACAATTTTCGAGAAGTCAATGATGAATCGACGGTAATAGCCCACCAATCCGAGGAACGAACGTACATCGGATGGTGATTTTGGAGTGACCCAACTCTTAACAGCTTCGATCTTCGCGGGGTCGACGTAAATACCTTGATTATTAACGATGTGACCGAGGAACTGAACCTCCTCCAGCCAAAATTCACACTTAGAGAACTTGGCGTAGAGTCGATTCCCCTGGAGTAACTCGAGAACCAAACGTAGATGTTGAGCGTGTTCGGTTTTCGACTTCGAATAGATAAGGATATCATCGATGCACACGATGATGAAGCAGTCAAGAAATGGTTTGCATACACGGTTCATCAAATCCATGAAAACCGCAGGTGCATTGGTTAAACCAAAGGGCATTACGATGAATTCATAATGACTATAGCGGGTTCGGAAAGCGATTTTCGGAATATCTTCCTCCTGAATGCGTAACTGGTGATAACCTGAGCATAAATCGATCTTCGAGAAGCACGTAGCACCTTGCAATTGGTCAAACAAATCATTGATTCAGGGAAGGGGATAACGATTCTTGATAGTCAGCTTATTCAACTCCCAATAGTCGATGCACATCCGGAACGAGCCATCCTTTTTTTTTGACGAAAAGGACCGGTGCGCCCCAAGGAGAGGTGCTAGGGCGACTAAAGCCTTTGTCAAGTAATTCCTGGAGTTGACTCGAGAGTTCGCGCATTTCGGACGGAGCGAGGCGATAGGGAGATTTAGCAACAGGGCTGGCTCTAGGAATGAGGTCTATACAAAAATCAATATCATGACTCGGGGGTAAACCAGGTAGATCATCAGGAAAGACGGGCACCTTATCGATTGCCTTAACTTCCTTTTTCTCCGCTACTACTACGTGAGCCAAGAAAGCTTGGTATTCCTTGCGGAGGTACTTGCTAGCTTGGACACACGACATGAGTTGGAGTTTCTTCGACGCGACTTCACCGTAGACACACAAAAGATCACCATTAGCGAGCGAGAAGCGAATCATCTTATCGAAACAAACAACTTTAGCAGGATTCTCACGAAGAAAATCCATGCCTACCATAATGTCAAAACTACCGAGCTGCATTGGAATAAGGTCAATAGGAAAGATGTGATTGTTGAGTTCGAGAGTACAATCATGAAGAACAGAATTGACAGCGACGGTTCTTCCGGTGGCAACTATAACATCGAATGACGAGGGGAGATGGGCGCGCTTACGATTAAGGAGCTTTTCGAATTCTAACGACACAAAACAGTTATCGGCTCCAGTATCAAATAAACACGAAACATATATACCATTCACAAGGAAGGTACCATTGACCACATTGTTGTCGACTTGAGCTTGGCGGACATTGATGTTGAAAGTACGTCCGCGTGCTACTTGCTGCTGCTACTGTTGCTGCTGTTGCTGGGGCTGCTGCTGTTGTGGCTCTTGCTTCACCACCCGATTCGGGCACATGTTTGCGAAGTGGTTGGGATCACCACACGCAAAGCAAGCTCTAGCGTGGATCGCGGGTGCAGGAGCCGCTTGTTGGCCTTAAGGAGCATGAACTAGAGCTTGTTGAGCAGGAGCTTAACCTTGAGATGGAGCTGGAGCTTGACGTGGACCTGTACGGCAGTTGGCGGTGAAATGGTCGTACATGTTGCAATGCACGCAATATCTGCAAGCGATTCCCACTGGGTGGTGATAGGTACAAGTAGGGCAAGCCGGGCGAGGACCAGTGTAAGCACGCTTGGCCAGCGGTGCTTGGGTAACCGGTGCCGCTACTTGGCGGTGTTGAGGTTGCTGTTGAGCATGTACAGCTTGAAGCGGGGCGGCAGCGGTGACAATGCAATTTTTGCTACTGTTGTGGTCGTTCTTCTTCTTGCGACGGGAGGACTTTGAAGACTGCGGTGCGACGGCGGTTTCCGCAGTTGCAGCAGTGGTGGCTTGGTGGAGACTCTTGGAGGCTTTGTCCCAGTAACCAGCCTTGACTCGCTTGTCGTTTATCTCTGCAGCGAGTAGAAAAGTTTCCTCAATGGTTGACGTCTTTGCAACTTGAACGAAATCAGCCACGCAATCCGGAAGAGCACTAATATACTTTTTGATGGTGATTTCGGGCGTAGAGACTTGACCTGGACAGATTATGCTTAGCTGATTGAAGCGAGCAGTCAAACCAGCGTTGTCGCCATCCTTCTGCTTGAGATGCCAGAACTCGTCCTCCAACTTTTGGAGCTCGTGGGGAGGGCGGAACTCTTTCATCATCAAGTCCTTCAACTCGTCCCACATCAGCCCGTAAGCTGCATCATTCCCTCGTTTGTTTCTCTCGGCTATCCACCAATCTAAAGCGCGGGATTGGAAGACGCCGGTGGCGTTAACAGTTCGGAGATTATCAGGACAGTTGCTCTGACGCAAGGTGACTTCAATCGAATCAAACCATTGGAACATGGTCGTAGGACGATCTTCTCCGGTAAATTCCTTAGGACCACACGCTTTGAACTGCTTGAAGCTAAAAGCAGCTTTGGGAGAATCGGTCCTGGACTCTTCAGACGACTTGCTAGCGTTTTCATTTAACTAACTAACAATCTGCGGGATAACTTTCGCAATCTGCTTAGCGACCAAAGAGGTGATGTGTTTGTCATCGTGATTGCGGCGAGTGGAGCGCGAGTGAAATGATCCAAATGACGACATTGTCTGCAACAGACAGCGCCATAGGATTCAAAATGCTAAATAATCCAATCTCACCTCACACGTACTACTATTAAAGCTTAGGAACACAATCAACCATATAAACACATATTCACATAAGCACATAATCACAGAACACATAAGCACGTAGAGCACAGAAGTACATAAAGCAGTCAAAACACAAAAACCATACGATATCTTGCACGTATTCACCTATCATTCAAAGTTGCGCGTTCGAGAATAGCGATTGCGATTAGCGAGTACACAGCGAGTTTTATAGCATACGCGAGTAATCATAGCATGCGATTATCCACAAGTAGCGATTTGTTAGCATATTGAGATAAGTGTGCAGTGCGAGTCGGGTGTGTCGATCAAAACGAGTAGAGGAAAGCGTATAAATCACCAAAATCGAAACGTTCAAACAGGTAAAACCACATAAAATACATAAAATTCCACATAAAACGACAAATATCAGAGTCAGCAGTTGCGGGCTCAGAATCGAAACACATAAAGTCAGCGGTTGCGAGCTTGAAATCGAAGATAGATTGTTTAAGGCTTGATAGACATTGACTACCCAAACTGATTCGACTATTCTCAAGGACTACGTTTGTACGTTTTGGCCTAATAGACTGTGCTCTATCACCGGCATACGGTGAATGGCACGCATCCTTTCGGTTATTTACGCAACTCGAGTCGTTGGAATTCATCGAGACTTTGGTGACAGTTTTTGTAAAACCAAAATAGAGAACGGAACGTGTCATCAAGGTTCGGGTTTCACCCCTGACTTAGTGACCACATTCCTGTTTGTGTGATAGAATCACAAGATTGGAGGAGAAATCTGCGTTGAAGTACGGATTTCACTCCTGATTTAACGCAAATTCTCTTGTTTATAGTAAAAATGCGGGGCGAACAAGTGACCTGATCGAGAGTTTGCGATTCTCACACCTAATCTCGACCTAACCACTTGTTCATTTTCGAAAATAGTGCAGTGCGACTGCCTTAGGAAAGGCAGTTGTGATAGTATAGCAGGATTGCGAGTCGATCGAGGAATAGCAAGTAGGGTCGTACAAAACCCCTAACGGGTATGCACAAGTCGGTCTGGTACTTAGACTATAGACTAGGTCGTTTCTAAGACATCGACCCAGACTAAGTCGAGTCTTGCCTAATTCCCTATAGTTATGGCTCTGATACCAATCTGTCACACCCCAACCGATGATGGAAACATCGGGGCGCAACACTGAGCGAAACAGATTGTCTAGGAGTTTCCATAACAACTACGTTTACCAATTATTTAAGCATCACGTCCCATACCATGACATAACAAGTAGCATAGTTATTAAGACTATTCAAAGACAAAAATTTCTGTTTCGACAACTCAAATATAAATAAATTTTTCGTTGGTTTCTAGACTCTCCTAAGCTCGATTCCATCAAATAGCAAGCAAGCATCCTAAGCACCTGTCACATACGTTAAAATAAAGGTCAATACACATAGTGTAAAGGTCAGCATACAAGTTTGATAATAGTAATAAAGTTCGAAATCGTTTACGCATAACCAGCATGTAACATGTACAAAGTGAAGGCAAGTAGGTTATCGACAGAGAAATACGCACAGACGTGACTGTGAGTTGTAGAATGCGCAACACATATCCCTAGTGGGACATGTGAAGTAAAGCCCTTAACAACCCCTGTCCACAATAGGTGTTGAGTCCAAACTATAGTACTATCGTTGCTAAGGTGTCAGGCAACAATCATTGTGTTAACATAACATACAAGCATTCATCGAATAACACGTAGCATGCAATAACGGTCAGCGTATAAATAGTGTTTGCATTGTGTGTCGATTGTGATTTAGAATAAGTAACGTATGTAACACCCAAAAGTGCGTAAAGCAAAAAGGGTTCGAGTATACTCACAGATAGCGTTTAACAAGTAAACACTCTCTTGGATTGAAGGGAGCGCTGAGAGATTAGCCTGAACAGTTAACGATAGCATTAACGATGAGCGGTGCGTTAAATGGTGAAAAGTGACTAAGTGTCGAGTGGCAATCCGATAGGATGGCCATTCGATTGGGTTGACACTCTTTTGGTAACGATGTGTTTGTGTATGATGGCTTTGAAGTTTTTGTTGTAGCATTTTGAAAACAGAAAAGTATCTCTTGTAACACCCCGTGTTTCGAAGTCAAAGTCAAGGTCAAGATTGAAGTCAAAGGAAGAAAAGATTGCTAATTGTAATCTGTCCCTCCTTGCTCAATTCCTGTTTTAACTTCTTTGACTTATAGTTAGTCTATTTTATGTTTTACATTAGTTGTATTATGTGGAGTAATTGTTAAGAATCACAGTAATCAATGAATATTTATCGCTACGAATCGCTATACGACTGTAAACAATAGGAAGTAACGATGCGATAAAGTCAATTAAACGCTAATCGGACTAATCTAATAAACATCACGCTCGCAACTTGAATTACGCATTTTGGTGATTGTTATACGTGTGTGTACCTTACGTGTTACTTGTGCATGTTTATTTATGTTATGTGTGGTAATCAATCGAAACGCAATCGAACTCAATCGCAAACGCTAAACGAATACGAAATAAGGATGATTGTATGTTGATATAGAATGATAATTAGTGGAGAAGAGATAGCGCGAGATATGAGTAGTTGTGAGTAAAAGTAATTTGACTAGGAAACTCTATCGCATCCGCATCACTCGTAATCAAAATGGAAATATCAAAAATTATCGCACCGAACACTCGAACCAGATGCCAGCCGACTGGATTGCCAGCCGACCGGATTGCCATCCGACCGGGCTGCCATCCGGCCGAGGTACCATCCGACCGGGCTGTCACCCGGGCGAGGTGCCATCCGACCGGCCAACCCTTTCCTCTTTTGGAACTCTATAAATACCTCCTGTCCCTTTCATTCTTTCCACTTTTGGCAACTCCCTGACCGAACAGCACGCTCTCCTAACTTTTCTTCTGATTTCTCTCGATTCCGGTAAGATCTCGTCCTAAATCTTGTACTTCCTTAATCTACACGCACTCCTACACCTTTCTATCTTTTGAAACTTAAGTTTTAACCGAGAAATCACTAGATTTGAGGTGTTCTAGGATGATGTCATCATGGTGTTCTTGAGAACTTCATGTTTTGGCTTCAATCCACCAAGAACAACTTGGATCTAACCGATTTCCACACAAATAAACAAAGATCTTGCATAGATCTAAACACATTCATGGTGAAAAGAAGTATTGAAAGATGGTTTCTAACTTTCTTTCAACTCTTTTATACTCAATGCACTCAAGACCGATAGAATCGGACCTTGTTCTAGTCCTCTACTCATTCTTAGTGTTGTGCTAGTTCAAGATCTGGATTCTACTCACGAGGCCACCGATTTCGGGTTAACCAAGGACAACCGTCTTGAACCGGTTATCTGGCCGAACTAGGGTGATTCTTGTTGACCGGATCACTTGGGTCAAGATGGGGATCTATTGATTAGCACGTTATCAAAACGTCTCGATAAATTGACAAACAATCAAAACGGCCAAGTGAAAGACGAACGAAACTACCAGAACGGAGAGCTATCCGACCGGACTACTGTCCGAACGGACAGCCATCCGAGCGACCGGCCATCCGAACGGCTTACACCTTGGGTTCCACACTTAACCAACTTTATCTGAAGTCTGAGTGTTGAACGAATTGCTGTCCGATCGGACTACCATCCGACCGAATTACCATTCGGATCATGAGATACTTGGACTTTAATACTTAAACGATTTTCGAACATGTTCGATGCACTAAGAATGCCACCCGACCGGACTGCTGTCCGATCGGGTGACAACCTGCTGCGAACTTGTTCTCACTGAAGTGTCAACCAATTGGATTGCCGTCCAATCGGACGACCGTCCAATCGACCGACCTGAAAGGTAGAGATACTTCAATATTTTCAAAATGCTACAACAAAAACTTCAAAAGTCAAACCATCATACACAAACACATCCTTCTCAAAGGAAGAAACAATCCACTCGAACAGCTATCCGACCGGACTACTGTCCGACCGGACCATTGTCCGAATGGATTACCATCCGCACGACCGGCTGTCCGATCGGATTACCATCCGATCGAACTGCTGTCCGACTCACTTGTACTTTGCATCATTTTACGCGACTCTTATCGTTATGCTATCAATCTAATCAGGCTAACCCTACTCTCAAGCGCTCCCTTCAATCCATCAACCGCTGTGAGTATACTCGATCCCTTTTTGCTTTCGCACTTTTGGGTGTTACATACGTTACTTATACAAAATCACAATCGAACACACTACGCAATACTTCAATGCTAACCGATACCGCATGTTATACGTGACTTAATGAATGCTTGTTTGTTATGTTTACACATGGAATGACGTCTACCTGCCTTAGCAATGATAGTACTATAGTTTGGATTCAGCACCCGTTCACACGGGGGTTGTTAAGGACAATTATTTGCATGGATTACAGTGGTGATCATGTATTACGAACTGCCTTGGGCAGTCAACCCGCAATCTTTGGTATCGATAGGTTCATGTCGATAACTAACATGCTTCGTTTTACTCAGTGTACGTGCTGGTTATGCGTAAACTATTTCGAACTCAATATGCTAATATCAAACTTGTATACTCGCCTTTACACTATGTGTATTGACTTTTATTTTAACGTATGTGACAGGTGCTTAAGGTGTCTATTTGCTTGGAAATCAAGGCTAGGAAAGAGTCTTAGTAACCAACAAATAGTTGTCTGTACTATTGAAACCTGAGTTGTCGAAACAAAAAAATTTGCCTAGATTTGTCTGTAATAATTTGTTTGCCTTTTGAGACATGGTATGGGACATGTTACTTTAAATTGATTGGTAATGATAATTGTTATGGAAACTTCTGGACAATCTGTTTCGCTCAGTGCCACGCCACGATGTTTCTGCCATCGGTTGGGGTGTGACAGATTGGTATCAGAGCCATAACTATAGGGAATTAGGCAAGACTCGACCTAGTCCGGGTCGATGTCTTAGAGACCTAGTCTATAGTTAGGAACCAATAGACCGACTCATGCATGTCCAGTAGGGATTATGTATGAGCTTACTTGTTATTCCTCGCTATCCTCGCCTACGCTACACTATCCCTGCACTCGAAATTTCAATTTTTGGATAGGCGATTAAGTCGAGATTAGGTATAAAAACCGCAAACTCTTGATTAAATTGCTTGTTTGATCTGTATTTATCTATAAAACACGAGAATTCGCGTTGAACCAGGAGTGAAATCCATACTTTAGCACGGATTTTCGTCGCTATTTTGTCAAAATAGGAAAGAAGTGGTTAAGCTAGGGGTGAAACCCTAACCTTGACGACTTGTTCCGACTTTTATTTGGTTTTTCCAAACTCTCACCAAAGTCTCGACGGACTCCAACGACCTGAAGTCACTAAATGACTAAAGGGATGCGTGCCGAATGCCCAAGAATCGAGGCAGAAGCGTGATCCTGAAAGTCAAAATGTGTACGACAAGTCCTTGAGAATAGTCGAACCACTTTGGGTAGTCAATGTCTAATAGCCGCAGACAATCTATTCCCGATTTTATGTGTTTCGATTCTGAGCCTGCAACTGTTGACTCGATGATTTTATGTATTTGCATGTATTTATTTGTTTATGTGTCTAAATTTTGAGATTCGTTCGATTTTTGCTTTCACCTCGATCAACACACACGACCCACATTGCTCTTCTATCTCAAAACGTTAACAAATCGCTACTACCATAAGGAAACGCCGTACGCTACGATGCTCGTTATACTACACGCTTATACTATACTACTCGCTATACTAATCGCTATGCCAAACACGATCGCTATATTCGAACGCTCGCGGACTTTGAATGATAGGTTTTTGTATTCTGACCGCCTCTGTGTGCATCTAGACAAGTTACACGCATATATGTTTCCAGGTGATGTGTCCTATGTGCTTATGATGGACGAATTCTGCCCTCCCCATGAACGCCAAAAGCTGGAGGACGAGTTTTGGAACATAAAGCAGAAGGATGGAGACGACGCTACCCTGACTGCTCGCTTTAAGCAGCTCAGCATCATCTGCCCCGATCAAGTGAAGACGTCTGATATGGCAATCAAGAAGTATATCCGAGCTCTACCCGACTGTGTTGCTGATTTTGTTCATGCCGCAAAGACAGCAACGGTCGAAGAAACTTATCTGCTTGCCGCCGAGATCAACGACAAGTGGGTAAAAGCTGGTTTTTGGGATAAAGTTTCAAAGTCTCTGCATCAAGCTACCACCGCACCATCCGCCGAAACCGCCGTCGCTCAATCGTCAAAGTCCTCACGCCGCAGGAAGAAGAAGAACAACAGCAGTTCCAGCAACAAGAACTGTGTTGTCCCTACCATTGCTGCTCCACTGCAAGCCGTACCGGCTCAGCAGCAGTCTCATCACCGACCAGCACCAGTTACTTATGCACCGCCTGCAAAGCGTGCATACACAGGCCCCCACCCGGCTTGCCCAACATGTTCTTATCATCATCCGGTGGGTCTTGCCTGTCGTTTCTGCGCCCATTGCAACATGTACGGCCACTTCACTGTCAACTGCCGTATTGGTCCCCGCAACACCGCAGCTCCTTCCACTGCTCATCAAGCTCCCAGCCCCGCAAGGCCATCACGCGACTCAGGCACCCGCGGTCAACGCCAGAGTCTGCTTCGCATGTGGTGATCCTAACCACTTTGCGAACATGTGCCTGAACAGGGTTGTGAAACAAGAGCCCCAGCAGCAACAGCCTCATCAGCAGCCATAGCCCCAACAGCAGCAACAAGCCGCATGCGCCAGAACGTTCAGCATCAATGCATGCCAAGCCCAGGCTGACAACAACGTGGTCAATGGTACGTTCCTTGTGAATGGTATTTATGCATCGTGTTTGTTTGATACTGGAGCCGATAATTGCTTTGTGTCGTTTGAATTTGAGAAGCTCCTTAGTCGTAAGCGCTCCCATCTCCCCTCGACATTCGATGTTGAAGTCGCCACCGGAAGAACTGTCGCCGTTAATTCTATTCTCCGTGATTGTACTCTTGAGCTCAACAATCATATTTTCCCAATCGACCCATATTTTCCCAATCGACCTTATCCTGATGCAACTCGGAAGTTTCGACGTCATAGTAGGCATGGACTTTCTTCGCGAAAACCATGCTGAAGTTGTGTGCTTCAACAAGATGATTCGATTCTCGCTCGCGAATGGTGATTTATTGTGCGTCTATGGTGAATCTGCTTCGAAAGTCTCAAACTCATGTCATGTGTCCAAGCTAGCAAGTATCTCCGCAAGGAATACCGAGCTTTCTTGGCTAACATTGTAGTAGCGGAGAAGGAAAAGAAAAGGAAGACAAAAGTGAAAGACGTTCCCGTGGTTCGTGAATTTCCTATTGTGTTCCATGACGATCTTCCTAGTTTACCTCCAAGTCGTGATATCGACTTTCGCATCGACCTCATTCCTTGAGCCAACCCTGTCACCAAAGCTCCCTACTGTCTCACACCGTCCGAAATGCGTGCACTCTCGAATTAGCTTCAGGAATTACTTGAGAAAGGCTTCATTCGCCCGAGCACCTCTCCTTGGGGCGCGCCAGTCCTTTTCATTAAAAAGAAGGATGGGTCATTCAGGATGTGCATCGACTATCGGGAATTGAATAAGTTAACTATCAAGAACCGCTATCCCCTACCTCGCATTGACGATTTGTTTGACCAGCTGCAAGGTGCTACGTGTTTCTCGAAGATCGATATACGCTCAAGCTATCACCAGCTACGCATTCAAGAAAAGAATATACCCAAAACCGCCTTTCGCACTCGTTACGGCCACTATGAGTTCGTTGTCATGCCTTTTGGTTTGACCAACGCACCCGCGGTTTTCATGGATCTGATGAATCGTGTGTGTAAACCTTATCTCGACCGTTTCGTCATCGTGTTCATCGATGATGTCTTGATCTATTCCAAGTCGAAAGCCGAACACGCGCAACATCTACGTTTGGTTCTCGAACTACTCCAGGGGAATCAACTCTATGCCAAGTTCTCCAAGTGTGAATTCTGGCTAGAGGAGGTTCAGTTTCTGGGTCACATCGTACATAGTCAAGGTATTCATGTCGATCCCGCGAAGATTGAAGCAGTTAAGAGCTGGATTACACCTAAGAACCCGTCTGAAGTCCGTTCTTTTCTCAGATTAGCGGGCTATTATCGACGATTCATCGAAGGATTCTCAAAGATCGTTGTGTCGCTTACCGCTCTCACGCATAAAGACAAGCCTTTTGTTTGGGGAACTGAACAAGAGTCTGCTTTCCAAACCCTCAAGCACATGCTTTGCAATGCTCCTGTTCTCACATTGCCTGACGGAAACGACGGTTTCATTGTCTATTGTGATGCTTCCAACCTTGGTCTTGGTTGTGTTCTTATGCAACGGGACAAGGTCATAGTTACGCGTCTCAACAACTCAAAATTCACGAGAAGAACTATACAACCCATGATCTCGAGCTAGGCGCGGTTGTTTTTACGTTAAAGATTTGGCGACACTACCTATATGGTACCAAGTGTACGATCTTCACCGATCATAGGAGCATGGCTCATATCTTTGATCAGAAAGAACTTAATATGCGTCAACGCCGATGGGTAGAACTTCTCAACGATTACGACTGTGAGATTCGTTATCACCCAGGCAAGGAAAATGTTGTTGCCGACGCGCTCAGCAGACGGAGTTATTTGCTCAGCATCCGTAATACTCAAGCCCAACACGATCTCGAAACCCTCATCCGCGAAGCCCAGCATGCCTGTTTTAATGAACGCACCTTGAAGAAGGAGAGGATCTACCATGATGGAGCCCAACTTGTGAGTAAATCAAATGAGATTTTCCATTTCCTGGACCGAATTTGGATCCCTAAGCGGACCGAATTGCGAAAGATCTTGATGGACGAAGCCCATAAATCCCGGTATTCCATTCATCCTGGTGCCGATAAAATGTACCAGGACCTTCGCTACAAGTACTGGTGGCCGAGCATGAAAAGGGATATCGATCTCTACGTTGGGAAGTGCCTGACTTGTGCATGGGTCAAGGCTACATCAAAAACTAGATACAGCCACACTAAAAAACTGTGACCATACGCCTATGGCCACATATTTTTTTTCCAACTCAAGTGTGACCAAAGGTCGAGTCATCATAGGTATCATACAGCCACATTCACATATGTGTGGTCGTAGCTCATAAACGTGTGGCTAAAGGGTCTTGCTAGGATCAAGCATTTTGTCTAATTTTGTCCAATATTTGTGGCTTAAGGGTTGTAACGGCCACATGAATTTACTATAAGTGTGGCCATTTCTATTATAGTCACTGAAAAGTTTGTTTGGTCACATTAATTTAAAAAAAAAACGTGACAAAAAGTTTGTTGTAATCAAGCAAATGGTCAATTAAGTGTGGCTAAATGGTATTAACGATCACACGAATTTACTGTAAGTGTGGTTGTTTCTATTATATAGCCACATGGATTTACAAGTCTAGTCAATTCTATTATATAGTCACTAAAAAGTTTGTTTTAGTCACATTAACTAAAAAAGAATTGTGGCAAAAAGGTTGTTGTAATTAAGCAAATGGTCCATTAACTATGGTTATATGATATCATTGGCCACATGAATTTACGGTAAATGTGTTTGTTTCTATTGTATAGTCACTAAAACGTTTATTTTAGCCACGTTAATTTAATAGAATTGTGGCAAAAAGGTTGTTGTAATCAAGCAAATGGTCTATTAAGTGTGGCTAAATGGTATCAATGGTCACATTCATTTACTGTACGTGTAGTCATTTTTGTTATATAGTCACAAAAATTTACTGTAAGTGTGTCTGTTTATATTATATAATCACTAAAAAGTTTGTTTTAACCACATCAATTTAAAAAAATTGTGGCAAAAAGGTTATTATAATCAAGCAAGTGGTTCATTAAGTGTGGCTAAATGGTATTAACGGCCACAATAATTTACTGTAAGTGTTGTCGTTTCTATTATAGTCATATGAATTTAATACAAATGTGACCATTTCTATTATATAGTCACATGGATTTATACTTTAAGAGTGGCTATTTTATAACATTTGGTCACACATTGATTTTGGTTCTATGGCAACTTTTAAGCAATTAACCATTTTGATTTATTTTTATTTTGTAAAATAAAAACAACATTAAACATGAGAAACACAAAAACTATAGGTATTAACAATAATAAAACCATATCCATAATATCATACATAAGTTTTTAACAATAAGCCAAATTCATACATAAGTTTTCAATTTGAATATTAAAGACAAAAACTTCTAATCCAAAAAAGCTATCAACAAAAGTTGCAAAGGGATATGAGTGTACACATAAGCTAAGATCTATTCCTATGCTGTGGTATGAAAGTATCTGTCTTTTATGAACAGAACTAGGACTCCATCTGATGAGCAAGCAGCTGCAAGTGATGAAATCATTGTGACCTGTTTACAAATCATAATACAAATTCACAATTTTAAGTTCAAATTTTCTACAAAAACCATCTCTTGCATAAGAAAGAAAAAGACTGTACCTTGGCAAAGTGAGCATGCATTAAGCATGCTTGAGGATAGCTAGCCTTTCTAACCAAAGGAAAGAATGCTATTAAATTACCACTTCTGCATCTCTAAAAGAAGAAAACAAGAAATAGACAATGAGATGTCTTTAACAATATACATGTAATTATGAAATATTAGACAAACCTAGCTACATATTGAGCAAACAGAACTTGTGCAGCTTGTCGTATGCCAGGTGTCATCTTGGCAAGATCGAGTGAGAGCTCTGAAGCTTCAACCTACAATGATTTCCACTATTAAAAGACCATATGCTAAAAGAGAAAGTAGTACAGCCATGTTAGCACTTGGCAGATAGCTTATGTTGTATTATGTTAGACGCTTTGACCCGTTATCTTTAGTACAGTTTTCTTGTTTTATATTACACGCTTGACCCATTAAAGAGAACAAAATATCAGCCTGAATTCACTTGCCACCTTTACATTATATGATGTCACTAAACTTTACTATTTGGAACATAACAGATACTGGGAAATTTAATATGCTAGTTTGACTACAAAAATACAATGAAATTGATGCTACTATACTGGAGTATTTTCCTCCTGTGATATCTATAGATGGAAAAAGAGGGATTATCTATAGACTCGCTAAACTTGGTTCATATGGCCCTTAAACTAGGAAACATTACTTTCGCTATTTAATCCTACATCAATTAGTGGATGCCCCCACAGAACCCTCATATACAACTCTGTACATGCATATTATATTCTTAAAACTTGATCATGTTATATAACTTATGAATTTTGTAAAATTACTTGTATAAATGTACTTTTAAATGTTTTAAACAAATTTAGGGGCATTTTCCAAACCAAGTTCACAGCAATTTTAAATACCCTTTATAAAGTGTAAATATTATATTCCCTACATAAGAAATCATATCTTCCCAGTTATGGACCTCAAAAACAACCCATTTGACACTTCAAAACACAAATGTGGAGCCTAAGAAAGATGCGTTGTCTGAAAGAAAAAATAAATACTAGATTAACAAAAAGTTTACCAACTAGAAACCGAGGTTGCTTTTTTTAGGACGGTTTAGAGACTAAACATCTTTTGCGGTAGCTTGAAGGGTAAAATCCGCATCTGATAGCTGCACTTTTTCAAGTGCAGATCTTAAATGTTCCATTCTTACTTCTGATACATCAATGTTCTCCAGAAGCTTGTATACTAGAAAAAAAGGTACACAACATCAGTGAAACGTAATTACATTTGCCAACATAATAATATTCCCAACCAGTAGTACTTTATTTGCCAACAAAACCCATATATCAGCAACTTTATAGAACATGTATGCATATACCAAAGACATTGACTGATGACAAACCAGGAAAATCAAAAGATTGTGTTATATAAAATTTGGTTAAAGCATTTTATCGAGCAGTTAATGTGTATCTTTAAACCTTACATTTTTAAACAACTACCTTAATCACAGAGACGGCCGTAAAAACGACATCAGACGTTGGTTCAGGGGACGACGGCTATAGCAACGAGGCTAGTGTGCGATGGTGGAAAACAAGTTCTGAAACCGGAACCTATCAGAGAAAGTATAATGATTCGAAGCCACATTAATACTTAACTAAACAAAATGAGCTAACATATATATTAATCTAGGGTTATAAAATTGGCGTCGTTGTATCATACCTCTTGTGTTATCTAGGGTTTTCCGTACACCACCAAGAGCCGCCAGCAAACACCTTCACCCACGCCCAATGCCTCACCTCCTCTAACCTCCTCAACGAACACCACAGTTCACCCCGATATCGCCGTCAATCTCCTACGCTCCACCACCGGCAGCATCCGACCACGACCACCATTCTGCCGATTGTTTATTAAGGTAGAGAGAGCGGGGCGAGGGGATTGCTTGTTGAGGCTGTTAATGCTCAAAATTTAGGGTTTGTGTGTATTTGAATCCAAAAGACTAGAGTGAAAGGGATGGAGAATGTGTGTGTGGCAGATTAATGCTGTGTTTTAGAGATCCACTTAAGAGGGGGAGGGGAGGGGAGGAAAAATGGGGTTTTTTTTGCCTGAAGACATGGAGGGGAGGGGAGGGATGGAAGAGAGATTTTTAACTCGGGAACACACCCTAAATACACAAGAGGAAAATTGAAATTTTCAATTTTGATAGGAGGGAATTAAATAAAACAATTATTTATTTTAACTAAACTTTGATTATTCATAATAACAAGGTTTATCATAGTTGTCGCATTGCGACGAACTTCTTTTCTTAGTTAGTCTTTGTTTACATGTGTTTTGAAATCACTACGAGCGTGTTGTGGATTGAACTGCTGAAAGAGATGAGCAAATGGTACTAGGTACCAGTACTGAATTTCCGGAACCAAAATATCTTAAGTACTAATTCGGTACCGACTTTTGGTGTTCCTGTTACCAATCCGGCACCCTTTTGGCGTTTTCTGTACCAGGCTGGTGTCGTTTTTTACCTTCATGTACCGGTACCGAACAGGGTCGTACCGGTATTTTCGATACTAGTACCGGTTGACACCAACCTTATCCCAACCTGTGAACAAAAAAAACATTAAGATATGTACGATCTATGATTAACCATTGTGATCCATTAAGGCCCAATATGATCCATTAAGATATGTACGATCTATGATTGACCATTGTGATCTATTAAGGCCTAATATGGTTCGTCCAGACTAGTATCATCTACTACTATTCATTGTGACCCATTAAGGTAGGGGTGTTCATCGAATCGAATATCGAATTTTCGAATTATTCGAATCGAATTGTTCGAATAATTTTTATTTTTCCTTGAATTCGTATTCGATTCGAATTCGATTAAAACCTATCGAATTCGAATCAAATTCGTATTCGAATAAAAAACCCAATTCGTATTCGATTAAAATTTCAAATTCGAATCGAATTCGAATAAATTCGATTTAATTCAGATTCTTTAAAACATGTAAAAACTATAAAAATGAAACATAAATTTTAAAGCAGACATAAAACACGATATCACATTAAAAAGTTTCAAATAAAGTACCACAAGTCTAAAATTCAAAATGAGAAGCCGAGAATAATCACTCCACAATATAAGTTAATATTTTTACGTTTAGAAATCTATTGATAGATTTGTTAATTAGGTTTTACTTATGGGTCATGTAATGGGTAATTTTAATACTTGGAAAAAATTTAGAAAATAATTTATAGTATAGCTTAATAAAAGTTATATATTTATTATATATAAAAATAATAAATAAAAATGTATAATTTTATTCGAATTTCGAATCGAATCGAATTTGAAATTATAAATTCGTATTCGATTCGAATTCGATTTACTTGACTCGAATTGAATCGAATTCGAATGCGAATTCTTATAATCGAAACGAATTATTGATAATCGAATCGAATTTAAACGAATTTCGAATTTTTCGAATTCGAAACGAATCCTGAACACCCCTACATTAAGGCCTAGTATGGTCTATTAAGATGTCTATGATCTATTATTGTCCATTGTAATCCATTAAGGCCTAATATGGTCCATTTATGATTGTCCATTGTGATCCATTAAAACCTAATATGGTCGATTAAGATGTATATGATCTACTATTGTCCATTATGATCCACTATGTCCCGATATGGTCTACTAAGACATGAATGATCTGTTATTTGCCATTGTGATCCATTTAGGCCCAATATGGTCAACTAAGACATATATGATCTACCATTGTTTATTGAGATCCATTAAGGCCCAATATGGTCCACTAAGACATGTATGATCAACCGTTGTCCATTGTGATCCATTAAGGCCCAATATGGTCTGTTAAGACGTATGATACACTGTTAGACCTTGTGATCCATCTAGGCCCACTATGGCCTGTTAACACATATTATCTAATATCACCCATTGTGACCCAATAAAACCTAATATGGTCTATTTAGACATATAAGATCTCTTATTGTCCATCGTGACCCATTAAGGCTCAATATGATTCATTAACACATATATGGTCCACTATTTGTCATTGTGATACATTAAGATCCAATATGTTCCATTAACACACATATGATCTACAATCATTCATTGTGATCCATTAAGACCCTATATGGTCAATTAAGAAATGTATGATCTACTATTGTTCATTGTGGTCAATTAAAGCCCAATATGGTTCATTAAAACATATATGATTCACTATTGGCCGCTGTGATCTATTAAGGCTAAATATGGTCCATTAAAACATATATGATTATAGATCGAGATACGCTTGGTACCGAACCTACCGACACCGAAAATCGCAAAATATGGGTACCGGTACCGAAAATATTCGCTATAGTACTGCACAATACCGATATTTGAAAGTAAAATACGATAAAAAAACCGGTACCGTACCGAACTGAAAGTACAAGCACCAAGAACTTTAAAAAGTTGGTACTGAATTGGTACCGAAAACATTTCGGTACGAGAAATTCAGTACTGGTACTAATATACATATATTAAATACGTATATAACGTAACTAATATGCATACATTAACATATTTTTAAAATGAAAACGAGTAGTAACAAATACGGTTTAGAATATATAGAATTAATTAATAGTTTGAATTTTTAAATATGTAGTAAGATTTGTTTTTGTTCTTTTTAATATTAATAAATGTAATTTTTTAAATGAGATTATTTTAGGGGGAAATATAAATTTTAGGATGAAATATTTTTTTGGGGGGGGGGGGGAATTTTAGGGTGAAATATTTTTGAGGGAAGTTTAAATTTTAGGATGAAATTATTTGGAGGGAACTTTTAAAGATGTTGTTAATTTAACATTTTTTTAAAAGGCTAATTTTTTTAATCCCCTGTCGTCTATAGGACTTGAATCCAAGACCTTACCCTTCCCAACCTAGATGTTTTTAAAGGCTTTGCCTTTGCAAATGGACCACCACCCCATTGGTTGTTAGTTTAGTTTAACATTTGGTCACACATTTTTTGCATGACATTTGATATCATTTCGTCACGCAAAATAAACAAATGTTTGTAAGTCACATGAAATTTTGTAATTTTAAGTGTGATCATTGTCTAATCTTTTGTCATACAAAATAATATATGTGGCCATATGTATTAGGTTTTAGTCACATTATCAAGCATATATTGTGGTCATAAATCCCATTTGGCTACACTATTCTAATGTGGCTGAATCTTCTTAACGTGTGACTAAAGGTTTCGAATACATTTGTTTTCAGTCACATGAAACTAATATTATGGTCATAGATCACATTTGGCCACATTTTTTAACATGGCTAATGAATGTCACACTTTTTTTGTAAAGTGTGGCTAAATGTTTTGAACACATGTGTTACTAGTCACATAAAAACAAATAATGTGGTTGTATATCACATTTAGCCACACCTTGCAAGTGTGGCTAATAAATGTCACATTTATTTTCATAAAGTGTGGCTAATGTGTCAAATGCATGTGTTTTTGGTCACATGAAAAAAAAAATGTGGCCATAGATCACATTTGGCCACACAATTCGAGTTGTGGCTAATAAATGTCACATTATTTTCTAAAAGTGTGGCCAAAGTTTCTGAACTGCTATACAATTGTCACATTAATAATAAAATGTGTGGCTAAAGGTGTTTTAAAATGTTATGAGTGACCTTTAGACACACATTTTTTCAAATGTGTGGCTTGGCTGTTTTGCCAAAAGTGTGGCCGTAGCCCATTTTTCACGTAGTGAATTACTCGAACAACCCCCAATCTCTATGTGGAAGTGAGAGAGTATAGCTATGGACTTCATTACAAAGCTTCCGCACACGTCATCAGGTTACGACATCATTTGGGTTGTTGTTGACCGTTTGACTAAATCTGCCCACTTTTTGCCAATATGGGAAGACTACAAGGTAGAACGATTAGCCCGAATCTACACCGACAAGATCATTTGTAATCATGGTACGCCTCGCAACATCATCTCTGACCTTGACGCTCGGTTTACCTCACGACTGTGGGAAACGTTTCAAGCTACTCTTGGTACTACGCTTAACCTGAGTACCGCATTCCATCCTTAAACCGACGGCCAGACTGAAAGGACGATCCGTACTCTTGAAGACATGCTCCGTTCGTGTGTCATAGACTTCGGTGGTAATTGGGATAAATACCTGCCGTTAGTCGAATTCTCGTATAACAACAGTTATCAATCCAGCATTCAGATGGCATCATTCGAGGCTTTATATGGAAGAAGATGTCGGTCGCCTATTGTATGGCACGAGATCGGTCACTCGCAATTAACCGGTCCTGAGCTATTGCAAGAAACGACTGACAAAGTCCTCCAAATTTGAGACAACTTGTTGAAAGCTCGAAGTCGATAGAAAAGTTACGCCGATAGACGACGCAAGCCCCTTGAATTTGACGTTGGCGACTACGTACTCCTAAAGTATCACCTTGGAAGGGTGTGGTCCGATTCGGCAAGAAAGGGAAACTAGCGCCTCGATATGTTGGACCTTTTAAGATTCTGGAAAGGATCGGAAAAGTCGCCTACAGACTCAAACTACCAGAGGAACTCAGTAATGTCCACCCGACTTTCCACGTGTCAAACCTTCGAAAGTGCCTGGCTGAGCATGATTTAATTGTACCTCTCGATGACCTCCAAATAAACGAAACACTACACTTCGTGGAGAAGCCCGTCGAAATCATGGATCGCCAAACCAAGCAGCTCAGACGCTCACGCATTCCTATCGTGAAAGTCCGATGGGAGGGCAAGCGAGGCGCAGAGTTCACTTGGGAACTCGAAAGCGACATGAGGGCGAAGTACCCGCAGTTGTTTGTTACGGCTTCGACCTAATTCCGGGACGAAATTCCCTCAACTAGGGGAGGCTGTAACACCCCGTGTTTCGAAGTCAAAGTCAAGATTGAAGTCAAAGGAAGAAAAGATTGCTAATTGCAATCTGTCTCTCCTTGCTCAGTTCCTGTTTTGACTTCTTTGACTTATAGTTAGTCTATTTTATGTTTTACGTTAGTTGTATTATGTGGAGTAATTGTTAATAATCGCAGTAATCAATGAATATTTATCGCTACGAATCGCTATACGACTGTAAACAATAGGAAGTAACAATGCGATAAAGTCAATTAAACGCTAATCGAACTAATCTAATCAACATCGCGCTCGCAACTCGAATTACGCATTTTGGTGATTGTTATACGTGGGTGTGTACCTTACGTGTTACTTGTGCATGTTTATTTATGTTATGTGTGGTAATCAATCGAAATGCAATCGAACTCAATCGCAATCGAATCGCAAACGCTAAACGAATACGAAATAAGGATGATTGTATGTTGATATAGAATGATAATTAGTGGAGAAGAGATAGCGCGAGATATGAGTAGTTGGGATTAAAAGTAATTTGACTAGGAAACTCTATCGCATCCGCATCGCTCGCAATCAAAATCGAAATATAAAAAATCGTCGCACCGAACACTCGAACCAGATGCCGGCCGACCGGATTGCCATCCGACCGGGCTGCCATCGGGCCGAGGTACCATCCGACCGGGCTGTCACCCGGGCGAGGTGCCATCCGACCGGCCAACCCTTTCCTCTTTTGGAACTCTATAAATACCTCCTGTCCCTTTCATTCTTTCCACTTTTGGCAACTCTCTGACTGAACAGCACGCTCTCCTCACTTTTCTTCCGATTTCTCTCGATTCCGGTAAGATCTCGTCCTAAATCTTATACTTCCTTAATCTACACGCACTCCTACACCTTTCCATCTTTCGAAACTTAACTTTTAACCGAGAAATCACTAGATTTGAGGTGTTCTAGGATGATGTTATCATGGTGTTCTTGAGAACTTCATGTTTTGGCTTCAATCCACCAAGAACAACTTGGATCTAACCGATTTCCACACAAATAAACAAAGATCTTGCATAGATCTAAACACATTCATGGTGAAGAGAAGGATTGAAAGATGGTTTCTAACTTTCTTTCAACTCTTTTACACTCAATGCACTCAAAACCGATAGAATCGGACCTTGTTCTAGTCTTCTACTCATTCTTAGTGTTGTGCTAGTTCAAGATCTGGATTCTATTCACGAGGCCACCGATTTCGGGTTAACCAAGGACAACCGTCTTGAACCGGTTATCTGGCCGAGCTAGGGTGATTCCTGTTGACAGGATCACTTGGGTCAAGATGGGGATCTGTTGATTAGCACGTTATCAAAACGTCTCGATAAATCGACAAACAATCAAAACGACCAAGTGAAAGACGACCAGAACTGAGAGCTATCCGACCGGACTACTGTCCGAACAGACAGCCATCCGAGCGACCGGCCATCCGAACGAGTTACCCCTTGGGTCCCACAATTAACCAACTTTATCCGAAGTCTGAGTGTTGAACGAATTGTTGTCCGATCAGACTACCATCCGACTGAATTACCATTCGGATCATGAGATACTTGGACTTTAATACTTAAACGATTTTCGAACATGTTCGATGCACTAAGAATGCCACCCAACCGGACTGCTGTCCGATCGAGTGACAACCTGCTGCGAACTTGTTCTCACTGAAGTGTCAACCTATCGGATTGTTGTCCGATCGGGCGACCGTCCGATCGACCGACCTGAAAGGTAGAGATACTTCAATGTTTTCAAAATGCTACAACAAAAACTTTAAAAGTCAAGCCATCAGACACAAACACATCCTTCTCAAAGGAAGAAACAATCCACTCGAACAGCTATCCGACCGGACTACCGTCCGACCGGACCACTGTCCGAACGGATTACCATCCGCACGACCGGCTGTCCGATCGGATTACCATCCGATCGAACTGTTGTCCGACTCACTTGTACTTTGCATTATTTTACGCGACTCTTATCGTTATGCTATCAATCTAATCAGGCTAACCCTACTCTCAAGCGCTCCCTTCAATCCATCATCCGCTGTGAGTATACTCGATCCCTTTTAGCTTTCTCACTTTTGGGTGTTACATACGTTACTTATACAAAATCACAATTGAACACACTACGCAATACTTCAACGCTAACCGATACCGCATGTTATACGTGACTTAATGAATGCTTGTTTGTTATGTTTACACATGGAAAGATGTCTACCTTCCTTAGCAACGATAGTACTATAGTTTGGACCCAGCACCCGTTCACACGGGGGTTGTTAAGGACAATTATTTGCATGGATTACAGTGGTGATCATGTATTACGAACTGCCTTGGGCAGTCAACCCGCAATCATTGGTATCGATAGGTTCATGTCGATAACTAACATGCTTCGTTCTACTCAGTGTACGTGCTGGTTATGCGTAAACTATTTCGAACTCTATATGCTAATATCAAACTTGTATACTCGCCTTTACACTATGTGTATTGACTTTTATTTTAACATATGTGACAAGTGCTTAAGGTGTCTATTTGGTTGGAAATCAAGGCTAGGAAAGAGTCTTAGTAACCAACAAATAGTTGTCTGTACTATTGAAACCTGAGTTGTCGAAACAGAACAATTTGCCTAGATTTGTCTGTAATAATTTGTTTACCTTTTGAGACATGGTATGGGACATGTTACTTTAAATTGATTGGTAATGATAATTGTTATGGAAACTTCTGGACAATCTGTTTCGCTCAGTGCTACGCCCCGATGTTTCCGCCATCGGTTGGGGTGTGACATCTCTACCCTTCAGGTCGATCGATCGAACGGTCGCTCGATCGGATAGCGATCCGACTGGTAGGACACTTAGTGAGAACAAGTTCATAGAATGATTGTCAATCGATCGGACATCAATCCGATCGGGTGGCAATCCGTTAGTTACTGATGATCTTTGAAAATTATTAAGCGTCGAAGTCTCAAAAGTCAAATGATCGGATGGTCATTCGATCGGATGGCTATCCGATCGGACGGCAATCCGTTCGATGTTTAGACCTTTGAAAGTTGAAGAAAAAGTTTAAGCGTGGAACCAGTACAAGCCGATCAGGTAGTCGTTCGATCGGATGGCTACCCGATCGGGTGGCAATCCGTCCCAACGAAACTGATCGTCTTGAACCTTATTACTTTTGAAAGTTTTGCAGTTTGCTCGAGATAATATGACAACGTGCTAGACAACAGAAACCCCATCAGGACCCAAGGTATCCGATCAAACAGGAATCACCCAAATCCGATTAGTTTACTGGTTCGTGACGTTCGTTCATGTTTAGCCCGAAATCGGTTGTCTCTTTGACAGAAACCAGATCTTGAACCAACACATCACTAAGAAAGAGTAGAAGGTCTGTACAAGCTCCGATTCCATCGGTTTTGAGTGCATTGAGTGTAAAAGAGTTGAAAGAAAGTTAGAAAACCATATTTCAATCCTTTTAACCATGAATATGTGTAGATCTATGTGAAAACATTGATTAATCATGTGGAAATCCCTCAGATCTGAGTTGTTCTTGGTGGAATGAGGCCAAAACTTGAAGTTCATAAGAACTCCATGATGACATCATCCTTGAACACCTCAAATCCACTGATTTCATGGTTAAAAGTTAAGATTCAAAAGAGAGAATGATGAAGAAGTGTGTGTAGATCATAGAAGTACAAGATTTCGGTTGGAAACTTTCAAGAATCGTGAGAAATCAAGAGAAAGAAGGCTTGAGTGCAGCTGGTCGAGTGAGAGAGCTGTCACATCACAAATGATGTGACAGAGGGGTATTTATAGGTTGCCAAAAAGGGAAAGTGCAAGGGTGTCGAATAGCATTTCGATCGGATGGCTACCCGATCGGATGGTCATCTGATTGGTTGGCCATTCGATCGGTTGGCCAGTCGATCGAGGTGGTTTGGTGAGTTGAGTTTCGGCGTTCCGTTTCGCGTGTTGAGTGTTGCGAGTCTCGATTAAGCGATGCGACAGATTAATAATAAGCATACAAATACTATATCTAACATACAATCACTATAAATAACTTGCGTTTAGCGTTTGCGATTAAGTTGCGTTATGATAGAGTTGCGATTGCGTTTCGATTAATCACCACAAACATAAAGTGAACATGCACAAGTAACACGTAAGTAACACACACACACATAAAACAATATTCAGAATCTATCAATCAAGGCGCGAATGCGAATGCGATTGCGATGCGATTAGCGATAAAGCGACAAAACATACGATAAACATCGATTAAATCTTGATTATCAATAAATACTCCACATAATACAACAAAAGCGATTAAAATAAAAGATTTAATTACAAGTCAAAGAAGTCAAATCAGTAATTAAGCAAGGAGTGATAGATCGCAATTAGCAATCTTTTCTTCCTTTGACTTCAATCTTGACTTTGACTTTGACTTTCATAACACAGGGTGTTACAATGGTTTGCCTGGTATGATCGGGAGCTTGGATTGCATGCATTGGCGTTGGGATAACTGCCCGACCGCATGCGAGGTCAACACACACGGGGTGACCAAAAGGGACTTACTGTTATTCTTTAGGCGGTTGCCTCACAGGACCTTTGAGTTTGGTCGGCTTACTTTGGCGTGGTCGGGTCATGCAATGATATAAATGTTTTTGAAGAATCTCCGTTGTTAGAGGACTGGATTTCTGGCAGAGCTCCAAAAGCGTCTTTTTACGCAAACTGAAACTACTACCCTCATGGATATTATTTGTGCAACAGAATTTATCTTAGGTATTCGATTGCCGTGAAGACGTTTAGTGATCCTATCGATGAAAAAGGAGCTCACTTTAAAAAGGTTTAAAAGTCTTCATGAAAAGACATTGAGATATACTTTGGGGTTCTTAAACAACGATGACACTATTTGAGAAATCCTTGTCGTGCATGGACCAAGCAAAAAATGAGAGATGCTATGTACGCTTGTATAGTCATGCACAACATGATTTTGGAAGATGAAGGAAATGCGATATGCCAGAATTATGTACCGGAAGCCGTTCAGGAGGAGCATCCGCATGCGTCAATGGAAGAAAGAGTAAATAATGCACGAGAATTGTGTTACGAACTGTACCATTCCGCGTTAACGGTTGATTTGGTACAACACGCATGGTCTATTCGGTATATCCCACATGAGGGTGAGGAAGAAACGGAGGACGGGGAAGACGAAGTTGGCGAGGATGAAGAAAACGAAGACGAAAATTAATGTATTTTATTTTTTTACTTTAACCCTTTTTTATTTTTTTTATTTTTAATATTGTAATTTTTTTTATTTAATGAAGTATTATTAGTTTTTAATTTAAAAAAAATCAATAATTGTGTAATGATTGGTTGGGGCATTATTAGGCATTATCTCATTATGTCTGTTTTGTAAAAACGCCCAATAATGCTCCCTTACTGACTGGACTGTCACATGGCAGAAAACACCTAAAGGTGGGGACATTATTGCTCAAACCACTACGCATGATCTAACCAATAGAGAACTGGAGATGGTACAAGTTGTAAGAACATGATTGTGCTACAAGCTAGTCAAAAAGCCATTACCTAGATATTCTCAAAAAGATAAAGATTAAAGAGGTTTTGTCCGGCTTGCGGCTTTGGTTTGTCCAGGATTTTTGGATTTTAGTTTTTAATCTTGGGTTTTTAAAAAAACTAATATTAAGCATCCCCGCGTTGCGGTGGTGGCGAATACCAATGCCACACTACTACTAGCGACCATCAACACTGAAGTTGCAGCATGTTAATATGAAGAAATTAAACCGAAACATAAAACATATAAAAATAACTAAGTCGATCTACATCTCTTTGTAAGGTAAATATCTTACGAGCCATATGATTTGGCCAACACCAAATAACCACTTCTTTCATGGCATACGCCCGTGCGAACGCCATGTCCGTAAAACTGCATATTGCATTAGTTTGTCAGTAATGTTTGTTTTGACTACCAAATGAATTATATTGTTTGAAAATTAAAAATTAAAAATTAAAAAAAGGAATATAATTTAATTGTCTCAATAGTATAAAAAACCATCGATGTATGATATGGCAGATCAATTTCGTTATAGTCCCAACTCCATATTTGATTTCCTTGGCACTGTAACGAAATTGATTCGACTAACTTCTATTTCAAAACTGAAAAAAAAAATTGAACTATGATCACACAAAACCCTATTAATTCAATTTATGGTACCGAAAACTGACTGAGTAAAAATATAAACCGAATATCCTAGCGATTATAGTGGTATTCTACTAGTAAATTAGTAATGCATAAATACCGAAACCGAAAATCCTAAAAAAAAAGCTCATCCCTGTATTCCACTCAGGCATCTGCCAGTATTCGTCGTATAAATTGACGGGTGGATCAGTGGCCCATAGCTACTGTGTGAATCGACGGGTGGGTCAGGTGGCACTTTGGTCTCTCTTTCCACCACATTAGTATTTAGTAGCATTTTCAAGCTCCACATTGTTTCATCTTTGTAATTTCTCCTTTGCTATACTAAAATCTCAGAATCATACCATGTCTTTCATGAAAGATTTTGATCACCTTAAAGATTCAAATGAAAGATGTAGTATCAGCTACCAATAATTTTGATTCCACCAAACTGATTGGCTGTGGTGGATTTGGGAAGGTGTATAAAGGGGAACTCTCTTCCCCGAACGGACGAACCACAGTTGCTTTTAAGAAGTTAGATCGTAGACAAGGACAAGGGAACATTGAGTTTTGGAAGGAGGTCATGATGCTTTCCAAATATAAACATGAAAATCTTATCTCACTCTTGCACATTTGCATCGAAGGTGATGAGACGATCCTCGTGTATGAGTATGCTTCTCGTGGTAGCCTCGATAGATATCTAACCGATGCTAGTACTCTCACTTGGATCCGACGCCTGAAGATATGTGTCGGAGCTGTGCGTGGGTTACATTTCTTACATGATCTCGAAGAGACGCAACAAAGAGTTCTTCATCGAGACATCAAAAGCGCAAACATTCTTTTGGACGAGAATTGGACGGCTAAAGTATCTGATTTTGGGCTGTAAAAAGTTGGCCCCGCTAACCAAGTTCACACATATCTTATTTCCCATGGTGTTGGCACACCTGGGTATTGTGATCCGTTATATATGGAAATGGGTTTCCTATCAAAGGAGTCTGATGTGTACTCTTTTGGAGTAGTGTTGTTTGAAATTTTGTGTGGGAGATTATGCTATGAGTATCATAATCATGAGTTGACTAAAATTTTAGTGCCAGAGTGGAGACGTTGCTACGATGAAAATAGGTTAGATGAGATTATTCTTCCTGGTCTGAAAGAACAAATGCATCCAGGTTCTTTGAAATCATTTTCGGCCATTGCCTACCAATGTGTGATGAGAGATCATGAAGAGCGGCCGACAATGGGTGAGGTCGTAGAAGAACTTGAGTTTTCACTCGAACAACAAGTAATTTTAGTTTCCTTTTGTTTTTAAGCTTCCAATGTTACAAGTCTTAACACCATTTCTGTTAGAACTATATTTAAACTTAATTATGCTTATGTATAAGTATTAGATGATACATATTCGGTTTAGTATGATAACTTATGTAATTTGGGGTGATAAGCGGGCAATTCAAATAACTGCCGGAACAGTTATTCCCGCCTAATGGAACTGCCAAAATGCACCATATATATTTGATTACCGGTTTCATTTTCCGGTATCAAGACAATCTTTCACACAGAATTGTTCATTCAATCCTTTCATATTCTGCATACTCTTGTTTGTCATTATATTTTCTGCACACTTCCATATCCGAAATCATGACCATTGATTCGAACAAACCTAAACCTTCCGCTGCAAATGATCATGTTTCCCAACAATTTCTTGAATGTTGACATAAAACATATATGCAGGAGAATTTTGAAAACCTTGGAAAGGGAATGGATTACTCTCAACCAGCGCCCATTAGCTATGCGAATGATTCTTACGCTTCAGAAGGTAATTTGATGTAGTCATTATTCTTAAAACTGGCGTGTAAATTAAAAACCTTAACTAAGGACATAAAAAGTGTTGACAGGCTGGAAAGTATACAAACGTTACCGTTGATTCGTTACACAGCCCGGATGACCCTATATTAACTAGCCATGGGTTTTAACTTTGTTATAGTTGCTAACATACTGTATTTTTTACTTGAAGATGGCCCAGGAGTTGAGGGTTTGCAGATAATGGGGAATGCAAAACCAGGAGGTAAACTTTTAGCCGTTGGATATCCTGTGCGTGGAACCTCACTATGCATGTTTCAGGTAGAGAAGCTTCTAGATGCAAATTTGCAGCTAAAATGTTTATTAATCCGTTAGATTATGAAAAGATCGATATAACATTTATTTGTTTGCTTCTTAGTCAATGGGTTCGTCACACTGAAGACGACGGTTGGGCCAGTTCGGAGGAGTACTTCGAGGGTATGTCTTTAAAGGCTCTCAACTATGCCATAAACTTATCTGACTGCTAATTGATTTCCTTAAATGCCATAAAAATTTCCTTAATGGATTTTTTTTTGTGTTTGCAAGGGGTGAAGTGGTAGATCTTGGAATATCTTATCTTAAATGTAATATATGTCTCTTGATTCATAAAATTTCTATATGACACAGGAGATGTTGGTATCATCGTCATCGGAAACCCAGGACCAATCGGAACGGATGGTATTGTGACCACATACACAATCGTTCTCAAACAACCCACAACATTCACAGTATTTCATGATGGATTGAACGAAAATCAGATTTGCAAAAGATAACTAACCGAATTGAACTTGAATGATAACTAGAACTTGAATATGATAACTTGTAAACACACGTTCGAATACAAAAACTAACTGACAACGAACAGGGATGTTGGCAGCGGCTTTATAGGAACGAATGGGTATGTTTCCAAGAGTCACGTTGTTTCAAATTGAAAAGAGATGACGTTTCATGAATAACCGCCCATTCGGTTATTTCCTTTGGAGACATACCGGTTCGCAAACCTTGGCCCAAATCCCTTGTTCTAACCGCTAACTAATGGACTGGACATAAGACTTCTGTTCGACCCATACATGTGGCCTACGGCCCAAATAATAAAACATAAACATAACCATTGTTTGACCCATAATAACTAAACAAATAAAATATAAACATCACCGGCCCGAGAGGCCCGTTTTCTTGTAACTCGGATGAACTTGGTTAACGTTACGTTCTTCATTCTCCCCCTTAAGCAAGAACATCCGAGTCCTTCGATCACGATCACTCCTTGCGATTGTTGGTGACCTCGATCTTGACCACTACGTCATCGTCGCTTGAATCGTCGAGCCAACCGCAATTGTTGCTCGAGCTTTCCGCCATGCCAACTTTCTCTCTTGCACGCTCCTTCTTGATGTAGTCGAAATACCATTCGACCAACTCCAAATAATAAACGTAGGCGACCTTTATCTCGTAAGCGTCATCCGCTTCGTAGCCATACTTCACCGAAATATCGCCCCACGTGTCTTTCTTCATTATCTCTTCGAACCCACCGTTATGCTTCACGATGCGGTGTAGTAGTATGAGACTGAGATCACGCCCATCGATTAACTCTGGCGGCATTGCTTTTTCACAAACAATCCCTAGAAAATCCGTGATGAACCAAACCAAAACTTCCTCGAACGGTGCGTCGAAGAACCTTGGGTGTTTCTTGATTTCTTCGTGTAGTGTGATAAGATCCCCTGGTTCCACGCAACTTTCCACAATTAAATCTCTTTCAACAACGTCCTCCTCGAGTTGAGAGAGAGTTATTGCCCGTTCCCGAAGCATTTCTCTAGATTGGCGCGGATTATCTTTCTCGCCTTCGATGTAGATTAACAACGCCTTTTTCGCTTTCTTGGAGTACACAACTTTTTCTTTCCTAGCGTTTAAACGTTCACCGTACACTTTCTTTTTGTTTTTTGACTTCTCGAATTCTCGTTCATAATAATCCCCCAGACACTCTTGGAATTCCTCTTTCTCCTTCTTGTAGCCATTATCAACCCCAAGATTATCGTAGAAAGCATTAAGATAATCTTGTTCCAAATCGGTTTCCGACTTGTCTTTGTATATGTCGAACCCTTTTGATCGACAAGTGACAACCAAACATTTTCTTCAGTACACACTTCTCACCCATAGTGACCGTCTCAATCCCTTGAAACAAGAGTTGTTCTAGACTTAGAACATTCTTGTCAAGTCTTGGTGCGTAACTTACGCACGGGATTGTCTTATCCTTGCCGTCCACCGGCACTCTCACTTCTCCTATTCCATGTATAAACGAAAAGTCTTTCCTACTTTCGTTCGTTACAACCCCAAACTGTCTCTTAAAACACTTAAACAAATTTCGATTTCCCGTCATATGCGTTTTAAACGTGGGATCAACAACCCAGATTGAATCCCATTTACCCCCGCAAGTATCTTTCACAATATAATCACTTTCTATTGGCAGTGGTGATAATATGATATACTTACTAGGGCAAATTGACGCGATGTGGCCGAATTTCTTGCACTTGAAACACCGAACCCCCAGTTTTCTCGGCCTACCCACTGGTGCATTAGATTTCTTCCCGGACTTCTTCACGAAACCCTTTTGAAACACTTTCTTTGGAAACTTTTTCATTGGTGATATCCCGGTCCGCATGGTTGGCTTCCCCTGCGCGTACTCATCCACTTCCGCCGCCCGGCCGCACTCTCCACTACGAACATAATCCTCTTCACCATAATCGGTTACCACCGATTTCCCTTTGTTTCCACGAACCCGGTTTTCTTCTTGATCACAATCCCTTCCGCTTCCTGTTAAACCTTTGGCTCTGATACCAATGTTGGTATCATCGTCATCGGAAACCCAGGACCAATCGGAACGGATGGTATTGTGACCACATACACAATCGTTCTCAAACAACCCACAACATTCACAGTATTTCATGATGGATTGAACGAAAATCAGATTTGCAAAAGATAACTAACCGAATTGAACTTGAATGATAACTAGAACTTGAATATGATAACTTGTAAACACACGTTCGAATACAAAAACTAACTGACAACGAACAGGGATGTTGGCAGCGGCTTTATAGGAACGAATGGGTATGTTTCCAAGAGTCACGTTGTTTCAAATTGAAAAGAGATGACGTTTCATGAATAACCGCCCATTCGGTTATTTCCTTTGGAGACATACCGGTTCGCAAACATTGGCCCAAATCCCTTGTTCTAACCGCTAACTAATGGACTGGACATAAGACTTCTGTTCGACCCATACATGTGGCCTACGGCCCAAATAATAAAACATAAACATAACCATTGTTTGACCCATAATAACTAAACAAATAAAATATAAACATCACCGGCCCGAGAGGCCCGTTTTCTTGTAACTCGGATGAACTTGGTTAACGTTACGTTCTTCAGGAGACACGTATGTAGTTACTGCCGATGATGTCGATCATCTTATTTCTGTTCAGTGCATACCAGTGGATGAAAATGGTCAACCGGTAATCTGTAAACATCTTCAGTTTTGTAACAAATGATTAATACTTCTGCAAATATTTTATGTAACATGCGAAATTGCTTTATATACCAACATGCGATTTCATCATATTTACCAACATGCGAAATTGCTACAAAAACACCAACATGCGATTTCATCAAAAATACCAACATGTTTTTTTATAACATGCGATTTCACAATATCGTACAAGCGTACGATAAGCCCTAATTGTACGTTACACTTTTTCTATATATATATATATATATATTAAGGCCCGATTTCCACTACTCGTCCAGAGATATTTTAACATTCTCGGGGACGGCCCTGACTTGTAACATGCGAAATTGCTTTATATACCAACATGCGATTTCATCATATTACCAACATGCGAAATTGCTACAAAAACACCAACATGCGATTTCATCAAAAATACCAACATGTTTTTTATAACATGCTATTTCACAATATCGTACAAGCTTACGACAAGCCCTAATTGTACGTTACACTTTATATATATATATCTATATATATATATATAGAAAAAGTATATCGTACATTACGGCTTAACGTACTTCACGTACAACAACGTGCGTGATTTGTTCTATAACATGCGTGATTAATGTTTTCAATATGCGTGATTATTGTGTTTCAACATGCATGATTTTGGATTTTTGAGTTATAACGTGCGTGATTTTAAAATGAACGTGCGTAATTACCTATCGTACGTGATGTATGTTAAGCCGTAATGTACGTTAACCTTCATCTATATATATATATATATATATATATTATTAGTCCAAGATTTATGTCTCTAAGTATATCAAGGATTGTGATTTAATTGTGATTTATATTTACCTTAAATAGATTGATTGTTTAGGTCTATATATATTCTGGTTTGTATTGTTCTTCATCATCAAATAAAATATACAGTTTTATACCAAAGTTATTTTGGTATCAGAGCTTCCTGCCGACAACCTCTTTTTTTTTCCCGATCAGCCACAACTGCTCCTCTATCAACGGTCCACAATGACCATCACCGCCTTCACATCTACAGACAAAACAACCCACAACTCTCACAAGTTTGGGTTCAAATTGAGTCCTACCAATTACGGTTTCTGGAAGACTATGATCCAGCCCTTTCTAATCACAAATGATCTTTTTGATTACATTGATGGTTCCCTAATCTGTCCACCTAAAATCCTTCCCTCTACATCCTCTGCCTCTGACAAAGAACCTGCAACCAAACCACAAAACAACCCAGACTATTCTGCTTGGATCTCGAATGATGCTCACATTCGTATGCTCCTGCTTTCCACCATCTCTGAGGCATCATTTAAGCATGTCCAAGGTGATACTTCTCGTGAACTTTGGCTGGCCTTGGAACGTGCTTATGCACCACACACATCCTCTCGAGAATACACTCTTAAAACCCAACTTCTCAAGATTAAGATGAAGCCAGAAGAGACATCCGCTGATTATATTAAACGAGCACAAGAATACTCAGATGCCCTAGCAAACATTGGTGAGCCAATGAAAGACAAAGATATTGTTATGCTTGTTATTGCAGGTCTAAGAGAAGAATACGACTCTTTGAAACCCACCCTGATTGGAAGGCAGCCCTGTGTTACTCTCTTAGAACTTCCAAGCCTCCTTGCAGACTACGAGTACATGATAAAAAAGGTTGTTCCTGTCATTCCAGCAGTTCAAGCCTTTTTGACTACTGCCAACCAAAATTCCTCACATTCTAACAGCAGCTCAAGCCCCCAACTACCCGATGAAACCATCAAGTCTCTTCAGCAATTAATGACCCAATTGGGCTTTACTGTTCAACCTGCGTCACAATCCAATCAGGCATTCTACACTAACCGTGGATCTGCCACCCGTGGGGCGTACAATCGCTGAGGTCATGGCCGGTACAACAACCATCAAAACAACCGCCAATCTGGCCCTAACACAGGTACTGATTCTAGATTTTCTTGGGCATCTAATCAGAATAAAGTCTACGGTTCTTGCAACAGGTGTGGCATTGGGCACGTTCCTTCACAATGTCCAAACCGTGACCCAGCCACTATTCGTCCACCACGACAGCCTCCTCAAGCAAACTATGCTGACCATCGGTCACAAACATCATCTTGGCTGCCGGATACTAGTGCTAGTAGTCATGTGGCACCTAATCTTAGTGGCTTTGAGGACTTTGAACCTTATCACGGTAAGGATTCTCTATTTGTTGGTAATGGCACAAGTTTACCCATTCTTCATATTGCCTCTACAAAATTTGAATCACCCAATAAAACCCTTTCCATTAACAAAATTCTTCATGTTCCTGAAATCAAACGAAACCTTCTTTCTGTACAACGTTTTTGTGAAGACAATAATGTATTCTTTGAATTTCATGCTACCTTTTTTGTGTGTACGGTTACCCGCACTATCCTCCTCGCGGGTCCAATTAAAGACGGGCTCTACTCATTTCATCTTCCAAAGTTTCATCCTGTTTCACATGTTGCATTTTCAACTATTCGAGCATCTCCTACAACTTGGCATCAAAGACTTGGACATCCTCACTCTCAACTTTTAAAGTCGATGATTTCAAGACATAGTCTTCCTGTTACAAATTCTGTTTTTCCTTTTTGTAACTCATGTCCTATGGGAAAATCTAAAAAAATGCATTTGTCCTCTTCAAACTATAAAAGTTCATGTGTTTTGGATTTAGTGTTTTGTGATGTTTGGGGTCCAACCCCAGTTACTTCCTTTTATGGACATCGTTATTTTTTGCTTGGTGTTGACCATTACACCAGATACATGTGGCTTTTTCCTCTTAAACAAAAATCTGATGTATTCACCACCTTTAAACAGTTTCATTCAATGGCTGAACGACAGTTTAAAACGCACTTAAAAGCTTTCCAAACAGATTGGGGAGGGGAATTTCGCAACTTATCCTCATTTTTTAAAACCCTTGGCATCATACATCGTCTCTCCTGCCCGCATACAAGCGAGCAAAATGGCTTCGTTGAGAGACGCCGCCGTCATGTGGTCGAGACTGGCCTCACACTATTGGCACAATCTGGTGTTCCAATGCGCTTCTGGAATTTTGCATTTGAAACGGCAACATACCTGATTTACCGCATGCCCTCTCGCACTTCCTCACACATCTCACCTCTAGAACAACTCTTTCATCATAACCTGATCTTTCTTTCTTACGCGTCTTTGGATTCCAATGTTTCCCTCACCTACGTCCATATAATCCACACAAAATGGATTTTCGCTCTCTACCTTGCATATTTCTCGGGTATAGCTCATCTCACCATGGCTACCAATGTCTTGATCCCACTACCAACCGTCTTTACATTGCTCGGCATGTCCGGTTCAACGAGGCATGTTTACCATTTCTCCAACCACGTGCATCTTCCAACCCCTCACCTTCACCTGATCCTTACTTTTCCTTCTATCCATCTCATGCCCCCCTTTCTACACCATCAACCCAATCATCTAACCCCAACACTGCCCACCCCGAAGCCACAAGTTCACCAGACCTACAACCTGCCACCACCCCACCAACATCTCCAATCAGCTCACCCGCAATACAACCTGACACTAGCCTACCAGAATCCGCCTCTACACATCAAAACCAAGACAACTTTGAGGCTTCCCAATCTGCCTCTCCATCATCCACCATTCCCGAACCACCACTCTTACCATAACCACCTCTCCAATACACATACAGCCGTTGCCACACTCAACCAATCTCCACCACCCAATCTATCACTGATTCCTCACACCCTGGAGCTCAAACTCGTTCCCGACCCTCCAACCTAAGACAAAATCCTAAACCTGTGACTCCCTACAATGCCTCGGCTTTTCATACTTCCACCAACTCAACACCAACCGAACCTTCAACCTTCCCTGTTGCCAACAAAAATCCTCACTTGTGCGCTGCCATGACCGAGGAATTCAAAGCCTTAATGAGAAATGGTACATGGACTCTAGTACCACCTGTCCCTAATGCTAATATTGTCGATTGTAAGTGGGTGTACAGGTTAAAACGTGATGAACATGGCAACATCAAACGCTACAAAGCTCGTCTAGTAGCAAAGGGTTTTAACCAACAACCGGGAATCGATTACCATGAGACATTTAGCCCAGTGGTTAAATCCACTACGGTCCGTGTGGTTTTATCTCTTGCCGTCTCAAGGAAATGGCCACTTAGACAACTTGATGTGCAGAATGCCTTTTTACACGGTGATCTTAAAGAAACTGTTTATCTGCGCCAACCACCAGGTTTTATAGATTCCCAAAAACCGGATCATCTATGCTTGCTTCACAAGTCCTTATATGGTCTCAAACAAGCTCCTAGGGCTTGGTTTAATCGCCTTTCGGGGGCCCTATTACAACTTGGGTTCTCGGGTTCTAAGACGGATCCATCCTTATTTATTTACTCCCATCATGGTGCCTTACTTTATATGCTTGTCTATATAGATGATATTATTCTCACCGGTAACAATCCGCGGCTGATCAATCATATCATTCAACAATTAAGCACCAAGTTTGCGATCCAAGACATGGGTCAACTTTCATACTTCTTGGGCATTGAGGTAGTTCCCAAAGGTAAGGATCTGATTCTCTCTCAGAAGAAATATATCTCAGACCTTATTCACAAGGCATGCCTTTCTCAATCCAAACCAGTTAACTCTCCAATGGAAATCAATTCCAATTTAGCCCTTGGTGACAGCCCTCAGCTTGCTGATCCAGCTCAATTTAGACAGATAGTTGGCGCCTTACAGTACTTGACTCTCTCCAGACCGGACATTACCTTTGCAGTCAACAAAGTTTCTCAGTTTATGCACTCTCCAACTGAAAATCACTGGTCTGCAGTCAAAAGGATTCTTCGGTATCTTCATGGAACTTCTAATTTTGGTCTTTTGATTCAGCAAAATTCAGCCCCTGTCATCCATGCATACACGGATGCTCATGACCACTCTCTTACTGCCTTTTCTGATGCCGACTAGGCTGGCTCTCTTGATGACCGTCGATCCACGGGGGGATATGCCATCTATCTTGGCTCCAATCTCATTTCATGGCGTGCCCGTAAACAACGCACCGTCTCTAGGTCATCCACAGAAGCAGAATACAAAGCCTTAGCAGATACTGTTGCTGAGCTAACATGGCTAGAGGCTCTTCTGAAAGAACTTCACGTTTCTATGACATCAGCTCCCATCTTATGGTGTGACAATCTAGGTGCTACCTATCTTTCAGCAAATCCCGTCTTTCATGCCCGTACAAAACATGTGGAAATTGATTTTCATTTCGTTAGAGAGAAGGTGGCTCAAAAACAACTCTCGGTTCAGTTTATAAAGACAGAAGATCAGATTGCAGATGTGTTCACCAAGCCCTTATCCTCAAAACGGTTCTTGCTTCTTAGATCCAAGCTACAGGTCGCTCCCCGGCCTTAGCTTGAGGGGGAATATTAGTCCAAGATTTATGTCTCTAAGTGTATCAAGGATTGTGATTTAATTGTGATTTATATTTACCTTAAATAGATTGATTGTTTAGGTCTATATATATTCTGGTTTGTATTGTTCTTCATCATCAAATACAATATACAGTTTTATACCAAAGTTATTTTATATATATTAAGGCCCGATTTCCACTACTCGTCTAGAGCCCAAAGATATTTTAACATTCTCGGGGACGGCCCTGACTTGTAATATCTTTTACGGTTTCCATAATTCTGTGCGGTATAAACTTCTCCTCAACATTACTCATGTTAAAACTATGTGGTTTTATGGTTTTAAGGGGAAGGTAGTGCGAGTCTTTGCCAATGATCAGAAGAAAATTACGTGTGGTAAGTTTTACACATTAACAATGTTCAAATTTGTTAATAAATGGTAGAAAAGAAAATTTTTTCTGTTTTCTTGTATCCAATTTTCTTGAAAATGACATTCTGCAGATCAAGAAATGCAACAGGAGATAGACAATTATATGTCAGCGGGTCAAGCATCATTTAATGTTTTTGTGGTACAGTATCTGTAAATTAATAACATGAAATTGATAATGAACACGTTATTCGTAGTGTTTTGTGGCCCGATTACTTGTGGAACAAGTTTCTTTGTGTTATTTACTTTAACGCTAGAGGCTGTTATTTTTGCAGTTGGACTCCGCTGACAGCTGGGAGCCAACAACATTTTTTTTGACCCGGTCTAAATACCAGATAATGATCAATCGCACCCAAGAAATTTTCACGGACGAGAAATATACGAGGGATTTGGAGGTAACTTTTCATGTCTTTAAAAGCAGCAAAGATCATTTTGGCCCATTAATTTATCAATGAGACGATTTTGGGTTATGTTTGATCTTTAACGTGTCAAATAGTTAAATTCCAAAATTTTGGCTGAAAGGGGGGGGGGGGGGGGGAATTGGCGGTTACGAGTCTCCCAAGGTGTTGTTTCAATGCATGAAGCCTCCTAAACTGTTAATCACACATATTTTATAAAAGTATTTGAAATTTTGGACATAAAGTTGTTTGGACCTAACCAACCTGACTCGATATTAGTTAAATGTCTTAAATATCCTTTTGCAATGACAAAACAATGCAGATCGAACTCCATTCAGTGCTTGGTACAGAAATTATGTTGATACGTCCTAATGAACCTCTACTTTATCTTATGTTCCTTGATGTTAGGTAATACACTGACTTCACCTTATTGACTTGTTGTTCCAAACAAAGAGGCAGAGTTTGACTTTTCAGGTCAAACGAACTACTTTTCAACTTCAAAAAAAGAAGTATTTCAGTTTTCTTGCAAAAGTTTGACATCTACATTAGTCTTCATGACAACTTAATAAATAAAATCAATAGTTAATGTAAGTGTGAAATGAATAAGTGTCAAACACTATAATTGGTTGACAGATCTTTTGACCTAAATAGTCAAATTTTACCTTTGTAATTTTTATCACTTCAATTTTCAGATTTATCTTACTATATTCAACAAGAATTCCTAGTAACTGTTTTCTTTCTTTCTTTTTGTAGAACCCGCGACACGTTTCTGCTCACCATGAGAATGTTCCAAAGCAAGGTAACTTGTTCACCTAAGGGTGGTTGGAGTATACCCGGGAACACCCCATAAGCGTCATTGGGGAAAGCCAGAAGCATCCAACCAAATCATTCCACGTGAGCTCAAGCTTGGGATGTTGCTAAACTAGCACCCTATTAATCTGTGATAATCTGATTACAAGTCCATTTGTCTATGAAAAATTTGTTATAATCTGTTGTAATTTGTTTAGAAATCTGTTTGATTAGTTTTGAGAAATCTGGTCAGGCGGCATTGCAAATAAGTTTAATTCTTTTGATGGTTCTGGTTCAAGAACTTCTGAAGCTGCAAAGGGGCTGTTTTTAAGAATTACTTAGCACATGATCAGAATTATATTATTTGTTAGATATTTATATTCTTTTAAGATGTTATTTAAAATTTCAGAAGGGTTGCCTATGATAATTATATCATCGGTATCTGCTAGTAGTGTCGCATTTGCAGAAGGGTTACATCGTTGTTTTGGGTTTGTCACTGGTGGGAATTGAACTGGATGTATAAGATGGACAGGAGTGAACTCAGTCGGTAACTTTTCAGTTGATTCACAAGGAAATGCTGTAACAAAGTTTGTGCTTGTTTCTACGAATCCAAGCAAAGGTAAACTAGCCGCAATTATGTGTCTTATCACATTACTAGGTTATAACCCCGTGTATTACACAAGTTGAGTAAATAAATTTATATACTAAATAATAGGGTGGGAGTTGGCTACAAAGTCCATTTTTCCTACAAAGTGTAAAACGTCATAAAACACCATAATATTAACCATAAAACCCACTCAAAACCCACAAATAACAAAGTGAAGATTACTAAAACGTTATATTTGTGGGTTTTGTATTGTGTTTTGGATGATAAGGCACTGATTATCGAATAACTAACATTAGTGTGTTTTATGTTGATTATCATGTTGTGTTTTAGTGATCTTCACTATGTTATTTGTAGGTTTTGAGTGTGTTTTATGGCTGAAATGGTGGTGTTTTATGACTTTGTACACTTTGTAGGAAAAATGGACTTTGTAGCCGAATCTCACCCCTAAATAATAAAACATTATATGTTTAAAAACTTCCTTTATTGCACGGGTTGAATAAATATAATTTTATATATTAAATAATAAAAAAGTTATATATATAAGAACCATATTGTACGGGTTGAATTAATGTAATTTTATATACCAAATAAAAAAAATTATATCTTTAAAACCACATGTATTACACGGGTTGAATAAATGTAATATTGTTTACCAAATAATAAAATATTACATCTTAAAAAAACCTCATTTATTACACGAGTTAAATAAATGTAATTTTATATACCAAATAATAAAAAGTTAGTAAACGTAATTTTATATAGTGAAAATAAAAATATTTAATATATTAATACGAAGTTTGGTTTTCGTGATAAATAATTTGTTTTATTTATAATGTTTTAAATTGATAATTTACAATTTCGGATAATATTTTATTAGAAAAATAGAAGAACGATATTCGAAATTTAAAGTAGGATAAAATTTAATATTAGCTCATTATTCATTTATTTATTTAAATTAATATAAGATAAGTTTGGAAGTGAGGCGAGAAAATCATAAAAATAAATACCTACAATGAACGACATATGTCACACATTAATGTTTTATTATATAGTATAGTATAGATAAAAATTTAGATTGATATAAATAGATTATCTTGTTTTTGCAAAAATTTGTTAACGAAGTCTCAATAAATTAACCCATTATTTAAAACTCCGTAAATGTATAATAATGATAAATAATATTAGTTAGAGTAAATTACGATTTTGGCCCCTGTGGTTATATCACTTTTACCCTTTTAATCCAAAAAAGATTTTTTTAACATCTGAGCTCCAAACGTCTTTTTTCTAACCCTTTTGGCCCCTAACACTAACCACATCCATAAAATGTTAGGAGGCAAAAGGGTTAGAAAAAAAACGCTAGGAGCCAAAAAGATTAGAAAAAAAGACGTTGGGGGCTTAGATGTTAAAAATTCTTTTTGGGCTAAAAGAGTAAAAGTGATATAACCACAGTAGCCAAAATCGTAATTTACTCTATTAGTTAAATAAATAATATTATAAATGAGAATGATTAAACTAAATAATAATTATCCGTAAGAAATTAAACTAAATAATATTTAGTAGGAGGATTATCTATAATTAATTAGAAAAGATTAAACTAAATTAATACTTATCTATAAAACATGGCCTAATATGATGACAAGTGTCCTCAAAAATGGTTTCTTTTATTATATAGTATAGATTCCTGCATATTGGTCTAGTTTTGAAGTATCATACCCGTTTCACTTTCTAAGACATTGTTTTAATTGTAAAAGAGAGACAAAAGAGGGACGACAAGCGTATTCTAGAGCTGATGGCTACCGAAAGCTTCAGAGATTCAAGTGATATTGAAAGGGACGACAGAAAAGGAAGTGATATGGTGGTTTTTATCTTTGCAGCTATAGTAGCGGCCACAAATGATTTCGCATACCAAAATAAACTTGGAAAAGGTGGCTTCGGACCCGTTTATAAGGTATTTGTGTCTTTTCATATGACCCGTGTTTGTTGAACTGAGGGTAGTTTTTTTTGTTGTTGTTGACTAAAGAGCGATATAATGTGCTTATGACGATAAGGGATACTTAAGTGATGAACGAGAAATTGCAGTTAAAAGGCTTTCAAGAACATCAGGACAAGGGCATGTGGAATTCAAGAATGAACTCATCCTTATTGCCAAATTTCAACATACAAATCTTGTCCGGGTTCTAGGTTGTTGTATACATCAAGAAGAAAAGATGTTAATTAATGAGTAGTTGAGTCATGTCCAACAAGAGTTTAGATTATTGTCTCTTTGGTAAGAAATATATCTAATGGCGTAAGGCTTGAACGGCCCAATAAATAGTGTTGGGCCCGTTTTGGGCTAGTACCAGCCCACATCCAGTAAGCGCCTTAGGCTTTACGCACTGCATTTTACCACTATATAGAGCACAAGTGGGTAGGCCCTAATGGGCTTACATGATGTGCCTATATGTGAGACCCAGTTCAGGAGTTGCGTCAACAATATCGATCTACATTTGAATTTTGATACTAGTTTGCTTTTTCTAAGATATTAAAATGATTGCATAGATGAAATCAGGAAGGCAATACTAGACTGGCCAAAAAGATGTAACATCATTGAAGAAATTAGTGCGTTACCTACATAAATACTTGAGAAGGCGCGTTATCCATAGAGATCTCAAACCTAGTAATGTTTTGCTAGATGAAAATATGAACCCCAAGATTTCTGACTTTGGCATGGCAAGAATATTCAAACAAAATGAGACTGAAGCAATGACCAAAAGGGTAGTTGATACATAATATGAACACTCACTCTTTCAAAACAAACATTCAGGTTACTACTAATTAACTTTTACGACCTTTAATTCAGTTGCATTTCGTAGTGGTTACATGTCTCCCGAGTATGCAATGGAAGGGACTTTCTTGGTGAAGTCAGATGTTTTCAGTTTCGGAGTCTTGGTCCTTGAAATCGTGAGCGGAAGAAAAAACTCTAGCTACTCTCATCTTGACAAAATGACATGTTTACCACATATTTCCTAAGGTAAACAAAGATGGTATGTCACCATTTTTGAAGTCCAAGTTAGGATTTTTGTTAAACTTTTAAACTTGTCTTAACTTTACTTTGTTTCTTGGAACTTTTGCACACCAAACCGAGTTGCCAACAAGCTCTATTGTTGAGGTACTTGTGCTAAGATATGATTCCATAAACTTTGATGTCACACACCTCCATTTTCTTAATCTTGTAAAGCTCTAAGTAACTTCCAAGCACTAAAGTGAACAAACCACACCAAGTCTCCAACCATAACAATGTTGGAAGTGCTCGTCTAGTTATACTCACTTGGTTACTTAGTGAATTAGATAGTTTTGGTTTATGTTGTTCATACTTGTATTCTTGACCATCCGAATCATCCATGTGGTAATTTTGTGCACCAGTGAAAAATCTTGAAGTTAGTGGATTACCCTATCTCTAATACATGATAAATACATGACTATAATATACCTAATAATATACATATATAATACTTCCAAAAACTGAACCATATTATCAACCGAAACCATGATTAAACATTATGTGTTAAGGTGGAAATTATCTTGGCTTTAGACTCCTTATTTTGGACTTCTAATAAGTGTAACAATCATGAAAAACACAAACTAAAAATAGTGTCCAAATAAGTATCTAGACAAGATATGTTCTATGTATTTTCATACTTATAAGTTTCCCATTTATATTCCAATCCTAAAATCCTCATACTCATACACCTTTATTTACCATTTTAGGGTAAACTTTGGTGACTTCATCCTTCAAGACCGATTACTCATTTTTTGTGGAAATCTTCACAAACCGTGAGTTCATACTTGACCCATTTTACGCTTTAAACACTATTTGGGTTGCAACAAGTATCCGTATTAAAATCACAATCACGCATACACCCAATCTTATGCAAGCACCCAATCCTTAAACATACTTACTTGTTATGCTACTTGTTTATACATACTATGACAAATCTTATGCATACTATCTATGACTAACTTTAAAAATCCTCCCTTAACATGTATAGCACTATAGGATTAGCACACTGCCCCGTTTGTTGGGTCAATGTTAAGTATTCAATCTTTACGGTCTTATTCGCTTCGGTGATAAGGTTACACTAGTGGAAACTTTGGGTTGATAGTTAGTTATTGCATGCTAGTATGATTAAATGACTTAGCATACAATTAACATGTGGATTCGAGATTTTTATTCATACTTATGCTATGTAGACAAACTAGTATGCTCACCGATATAATTTGTGTTGACGGATATTTTACACATGTTGCAGGAAGTGTGGGCATGGCTAATATGTATAAGCTAGTATATATAGTTATATATATGATATATCCCATAAAGTATAAAAGGGTGTTTAAATGCTTCCTAGTCCATTCCTATAACATTCAGTGACAAAGTATGAGGCTAAGCATAATATGTGGTAAATAATTTGGGTAAATCACGGTAACCACAATGCTTTTAGTGGTTTAAAGACAATCACCTATGTTAGAGATAATTGGGGTCGCTTCGAATGGAATTGGGGGCACGATTCCTAGAGCTCTCGCAGAACCAGGAAAGTGTTCAATGACCATTATTGGAGATGACTGTGAGGGGATGGCCCGACTAAAAAAGATTATTGTGTGAAGTGTATTGTTGTCTACATAACTGGGGGTTTGTTCAAAGACACTGCGTCTACAAACCGCCAGGAGACTAAGGGGCTGTTTGGTAGCTTCTTAATGACTATTCAGATGCTACCTCTTAATGGTCTAAAACCTCTGAATGAATAAGAGGTAACCTCAAGTCTGAATAGTTAAGAGGTAACCTCTGAATGGTAAATCATCACATGTCACATTCTTCTACCTTCTCATTGGTAAATTTTTTAATGGTTCCATTAAGAGGTAGCCTCTTAATGACCATTCAGAGGCTACCAAACAACCCCTAAGTATGTTTCATAAAGGAAGGTTCAAATACAATACCTACCAATCCTGAAATACACAATTGTTCGAGGATGCATTGGAAATTTTGTGTGTTTCGATCAGTCTTCATTCATGTGGGGATTGTTGGAAATTTGGATAGTGTGAATGGATATTAATTTAGTGAAATTGTAATTATTTTCTAGACTCTTCATATTCTTATGGGTGATAAACTCTTAAGTAGAGTTTTTATGTCAATTTGTTAGTTTTTAATAGAGTTTATGCAAAGTAGGTTATGTGCCTAACTTGAGGAGGCTAGCTAATTACAAGTAGAGAATTAGAAGAAAAAATAAGAAGAGTTATTGGAGATACTTGAAGGCCCATGTGTTGGGTATTTAGTGAGATAAGTTTTCTCTACTCGATTCTATCACCTTTGTATCCTTATTAGTCCACGAGTTCTAGCACTATAATTTTATCTGGTGTAACCTCAGGCGCGTGACCTTTATCCGGCAGTACAGATTGCTTCAGTGTGTTGTACACTGAGAGACAGACGCGTCGTCTTTAGTAGAGACGTGAAATCTGTTTTAAAGGAAACGTATTGAACACGTGTCTCAGCCACAACCGTCAACACTGATTTATTCTTTCTTGCAGCAAGGGAGACTACACAAAGATCTTGTTGAAGACTATGCAGAGGATTGTACAAGAGGATGTGATTCATACTTTTGTTAAAGACTATGGTTTGAATCGATTTGTTTACATATGTTTATTACATATATTATTATGTTTAGATTTCTTCATGGTATGTATACTATAATTTTCCAAGATGTATAAAAAGAGTATATTTAGTATTTTTATTTATATCATTTTATTAATATTGTGGCCCATGTCCTACACTTATGCATTAAAATCAATATTGAAGTTTGTTTTTTGGCGAAACGGTTTTAATTAAGCAAAAAAGACAAAAACCTTATAGAATATTTCCTACTTTCTCAACTCTACACCCTGGGTTGATTAATCGTGGATTATCCATTCATAACTTAGTTGAATCCTTGCATCTTGTTGAAATCTGGATTTGATTTGGGTTGGGTTGGGAATGATGAATTGATGCCTCACGATCACAAAAAACATCCTTGGTTAAATCCCTAGCCTCTCAAATGTGTTAATTGCAAAATCTTAGTGTTTGAACTTCTATACGTGGCCTATTTTTGGATATTCGCGAATTGGTCTGTAGATGGCGTTTGCAATGCCCAATCCCACATAGACAACGTCGAAGTCGGCATTTCCAGTTTTCGTGTTTTCAACTCTGGTTCTCTCTTGCAAAGCCCAATTCTTATGTGGAATGCCAAAATGCAACGCCACATGTTGTTCTTGACTGGCGTTTGCAATGTCTGGGACCATTTTCTTGCTTTCTTTTCTCATTAACTGGATTTTCCTACACGTTCTAGTTCCATCTATTGTATATGATTCCTTGTACCACTTACAATCAACAAACACACCCAAAGCCACCATGTTGGACACATAATTAGGTATAAAACACATAATTAAGCAGGATTAGTGTATACAATTCACCAACCCATCACATTTCCTAACTTAACATTTGCTTATCTCTGCGCAAACTCACATGTAACACTACAACACCTGTTAGCAAAAACACAAACCATTCCCTTTCCATGTGTGAGTTAAGATCCAAAGCTATACCCGGTACACAAAACTTACAATAGTTAATATATTTACAACCCAATAAACAAAATCACACTCATTTTGAAACAAGAATTGTTTACCAAGCCCAACATACCTCAACTTTCCTAGTCTACATGCATTTGCACTATCCTAGTTGAACACACCTCTAGCTTTGTTTCTGAACTAGTCAAGATTTACTAGTATATATATGAACACTCAAAACCAATTATGCACACATTTCCATAATCTTGTATAGCAATCAAGTCTCCATCACATACATAAACACAATACACAAATCAAGAGGTCTTAAATAGGTTGTAATTTGGTTAAGGTGAAAATGTATTGTAAAGAAATAATTTAGAGTAAACTACAATTTGCCTCCTTGTTGTTTGGTGGCGCTTACACTTTGCCTCCCTATCTTCCATTTTTTGCATTTTCCTCCCTGTGGTTACAAATCATCACACTATGCCTCCCTGCCATCAGTGGACCATAGGTTGACCGTTTGACTTAGGGATTTCATGGTAGTTTTGCCTCACAACTTGTCCACCACTCTTCCATCACCTCCCTTAACTTATCCACAACACATTATGCCTCCCAACTTTACTTTTTTACTTCACCCACCACCACCACCACCACCACCACCACCATCATCATCATCATCTTCACCACCACCACCATCATCCACCAACCCTAATAACCCTTTTATGTGATAAAAACACACAACTCAATTTTCAATACTTGAGCCATCAACTATAAAATAGAAATTTTTATTCAACAAAATTAAATCTAGAATAAGAAAATATGATTCAATACCCCCTTTAAAATAAAAGTACCATAGACCTACATATAGAGATTTTGTATATATGATTCAAGAGTTGAGATCTTGTACAAACAGTGATAACTATAAGAACCGTAAGAACAGATCTGAGCCATTGATCGTTTAAATCAATGGTTGGTATTGATTACAAATAAAACTCATATAATTAATAATTAAAACTATTAAGTTAGGGGTGTTTTAGTCATTTAGTCATTTCCCATTAAATGCTAATTCCATCAAGTTTTTTAAACTTAAATAACTTTTATATATTTCATTATTTTTGAAAAAAAAATATACCATAAAATCAAGTATTTTTTTATCTTTAATATGAGTACCATATTGCTATACTTTTTTTAGAGTAAACTGCTATTTTGGTCCCTGTGGTTTGGCCAGTTTTGCCACTTTAGTCCAAATCTCAAACTTATTACATCTGGGTCCCTGTGGTTTGCATTTTGTTGTCATTTTAGTCTAAATCTCAAATCAGGTCAGATTCCCCACTAATGACCCTGCTATTTTGTCTTTACCCTCAAGGGCATTTTAGTCATTTTGGTCCAAAATAATGTTTGAAGATAAATAACCAGTTGATTTGCCCAGCTTATCTTCTTCCTTCAACTATCCCCCAACTCTTCCATCTCTCTCTTCAATCAACCCCCGCCACCGCCACCACCACCACCATATCCCAGCCACCACCACCACCGCCCTTATCCGGCCACTACAAACCCAATATCACCATTCATCAACCACCTCTCATCCATTTCAGGTAATAAAACCAAAATAAGTGGCCCCTCATCTTCTTCCCTTTTCTCTTTCAACCACAGTTCTTCACTCAATCACTAATCCCTCATCAATCTCTGCAAATTTCACTACAAAAGGTTATCTTTCTACCCTCAATCCCCTGTCTTATTACCAAAGTCTCACCACCACTACCACCATCACTGTCTGCGTGGTGAAACTAATCACTTCTCTGATCCATCATCCAAATCCAAAAAAACATCAGCCATTTTTTCTTTCACAAAATCTTTCATTCTATCAAAATAAATCCTTAAAAACCATGTATTTTCTAAACACCCAAACATTCTAATTATTATAAATTTCCAACGACAGAAGCGATACAACCAAAACCTACAATAATTACTTTCAAAGACACCCGTGTATGCAGACAAAATATCAAGAAAAAAATGAAATGAAAGCACTCATACCTAAATCTTTTGTGGTCAATGGGCCTGTGAAGGCAAACGATCCAGCTTGCTGGGAACCGCATGGAGGAGACAGGGATCGCCCCTTTCAACCAGTGGTGTTCTTGAGAGAGAGAGAGAGAGAGAGAGAGAGTGCTGATGTTTGATCCAAAGCTAATGGGTTTTGACCTTTTGTGCGGATGGGAAATATGGGTTAGGGTTTTTTTGTTGTTGAAGAAGATAACTGTGCTTTAAGTCGGTCAAAGGTCAACAAGCTTCCACGGAGGATGCTGATAATCAATCGATTGAATCTGGAGCTTTGATTGGATTGACGGTGTTTGCACCGAACGATGAGGCTAGTGGGTTTGATTGGTTTACGGTGGAAGATGGGGATTGTGGTGGTGCTAGTGGTGGTTGTGGTGGTGGTGAGTGTGTTTAGAGAGAGATCTAACCTGATTTCGTGGGGATGATGCAGAGAGATGGTGGTGGTCGGGATGATGCGGTGGTGGGGGTGGTGGTTTGTGGCGGCAGGAGGAGAGAGAGAGAAAAAGAGAGAGACGGTGGAGGAGGTGGTGGTGGTAGGTACGGTGGTGGTGGTGATGATACGGTGGTGGGGGTGGTGGTGGTGGTGTGGTGGTGGTAGTTGAGACAGAGAGAGAGAGAGAGCAAAGTGAGAAAGACGAGAGAGATAGAGAGAGTTCTGTATGTGTGGGTGTATATATTATATATTTGTTTTAGGTATTAAATATATACAATTAAATATAATAATTTTTAAAATGCCCAAAATGCCCCTGAGAGTAAAGACAAAATAGAAGGGTTTAAGTAGGAGAATCTGGTCAAATTTGAAATTTGGACCAAAATGGCAACAAAAACCAAACCACAGGGCCCTGGATGTAAAAAGTTTGAAATTTGGACTAAAGTGGCAAAACTGGCGAAACCACAGGGACCAAAATGGCAGTTTACTCCTTTTTTTTATTTATAAAAGTGACTTTTAAAAAAGTTATAAAAATGTTTTATAATTGTACTAGTTATGTAGTTGAAATGTGCTAGTATGAAAAATGTATTGTGTTGCTTTTAAATCTATACGTAAGTTTTTATTTTGTTGTGTAATTCGTATATGCTGTTATTTTTTCTTGTGTTGTTATTGGAAGCCTATTTGGAAATAAACTTGTTTTCTACTAGTTATGTAAAAGTATGTGTTATTTACAAAAATAAAACAAAAACATGAAATTGTGCTAGTATGTAACAATATGTATTGTTTATAAAATTAAAAAAAATATGAAATTGTGCTAGTTAAATAGTATCTGTTGTTTACAAAATTTAAAAAGAACATGAAATTGTGCTGATTACGGTGCTGATTACAGTGTTATGCTGATTACGAGATGTGCTGATGGTGCTGGTGTGGGATGTTATCGTCGGATGTGCTGACGGTGGTGTTACCGTGCTGATTAAGGTGCCGATGTTGACGATGCGCTGTTTACGGTGTTGACGGTTGTCACACCCTGACCACGTAAAACAACAAACCGCGGCGGAAACGTCGGGGAGTGTCGTAACAGAATCATTGTTTCACAACACATGGTGATTAAAGATTTGTTTTATTCCATTAATGAACTCATTGTTTTATTACAAATCAGATAAATACAAATAATTGTCTTTCAAGTTTTAAAGTTGCTAAGGACGAGTCCATCCTATGTGTAGCATGCATCAACAATCAACACATAGTAGCACCTGAAACATATGTGAAAATAAAACGTCAGCATAAAAATGCCTGTGAGTAACATAGGATTTGTGAATTTGATTCATGGCTTTGGATAACACAAGAAAGGGTTTTATGTTTTCAAAAATAGCCATGAATCCTTGTAAAAGTTTGGTTTCTAAAATGCATCGTTTTAGAAAAAGGTTTATAGTACATACAAAAAATATACTTTGGTTTTGAGATAGTCAGATAAGTAGTATATCTAAATATACTTTAGTTATGAAATAGTTAAACAGATAGTATATCTAAATATACTTTGGTTTCTGATAATAGATTTGGTAGTATATCACAAGTATACTTTTGTTTAAGAATGAAAGTATCGGTAGTATATAAAATTATACTTTGGTTTTATAGATAGCATATCAAACTATGCTTTGGTTTGAAAATAACATATCAACTATGCTTGGGAAGTATATCAATATATACTTTAGATTGTGAAATAACAAAGTCGGTAGTATATTAAACTATACTTTAGTACAACAGTATCACATTGGTAGCATATCAAAATATGCTTTGGTAGTATATCGAAATATACCATATATCGTGATTTGGTAATACATTCAAACCTAGTGCATCAAACTACACTTTGGAGACTATAGAAATACCACAAAGGCAATTCTATTTGGTTAAAACTTTGGTTTCTGACATTCCACACAACAGGAATGGGGTGTCTAGTCCTATAGCGCTATATCGTACTACCAATAGGCTTGATCATTGTTAATGAATGTATAAGTAACAATATGAACGAATAAATAGTTTAACAAACTTTGAAAACCAGTGTTTAAACCATGGGCAATAGTTCAATTCGTCAAAAGATAAGTACTATGCATGTGAAATCATATAGTTGAAATCATGAAAATAGTGTATCGGCACATATGAATCACCCCAAAACATTTGAAAACGTAAAAGAGGGGACTATGTACTCACTTGAGATTGCAAGTATCCTTGATCAAGTGTCCTAACAAAGCTCGGAAATCAAGGAATCAAGTGGTACCTAGTATGGAATCACTATGTTAACAAATCGGTACCTAAATCGGGAGATCGGGTAGAATGAGATCTCGTAAACCAAATGAGTATTGAATCTCATGTGATATGGTTTAACAAAGCCTACATTCTGATTCGGAACCTATCCTAAGTTCTTACGACCCGTTAAGGTAGCCTACGCTACTTTAACGCGTCATTCGCGCGAATGCGCGTTCGAGACGCCTAACTAGTCCTATGACAAGTATTATATGCCCTAACATGTTTAAATATGTTGCATAATCAGTTTAAGTGTCAAAAATTAAGTTACATATGCTTACATTTAAATTATGCATGAAAAGGGCATTTTGGTCATTTTCCTAAGGCATATAAACTACCTATCATACAACTAATTAAACGAAGTTACCATAAGTTATAACCTCGGAAGGTTATTCCCTATACAAAAATGGTCACAAAATATGTTTGGTCGGATCCTAATGATCGACCAAACGGGTCGGGTTCGAAAGTCTAAGCGGTTGTCAAGACCGCTTGACTTACGACCCTATACAAGCACTAGACTAAAAGTGACGAGTTAAACATGTTAAAACATGTTTAACTAAGTTAGAAATCTGATTTGATATCAAAACAAAATGTTTTGATACCCTAAAATAGTTTCGTCGCAAAATGCACATAATCGTGCATTTTGACCAAAACTTTGACTCGTCACTTCGACCAATCGACATGGTAATCAGTAGGTATAGTCACAAAGGACTATAACCATCGTGATTACGCTCACGTTGCAAAGTTCAAACGAACTTTGTCTTGACCAATTCATGGTCAAAGCAGAAAGTCAAACACTATTTGACTTTCTTGCTTAAAATACATAACCAAGCATGAAAGAAACTTACAAAGGGTCCAAGCTTGGAAGAAAACAAAGAAAACTCAGGTATGAAGCCTTCAACAAGTGTGAGAGCTTCAACTTAGAGCAGATTGGAGAAGAATTTGAAATAAGCAAGGAACAAGGTTGAAAACCCATAGCTATTTAGAGATTTCTTGAATCAATAAGATCATTCCAAGTGTTTTTAAACATGAACTTGGCCTTACACTTGTAGTACATTGATTTGGTAGCTTGATAAACACACAAACCAGCTCATAGTTTGCAAAATCTATGGTTAAAACCAAGGAGAACAGGCTGTTTGGAACAATTCATTGAATCTGCCAGCTCCATCAGTTGTGGCCCGCGAAGAAAGACACCCAGGCTTTCGCGCCCCGCGATCTCCTGCTGTAGAGATCTTTCAGAATTGGCAAAACAGGCCCCTGCATGCTTAAAACTTTGTTTTGATGCATTTAACCCACGTTAACCCCTTTTCAAGGCTCTACACAGATGTTAAAGCATAGGGGACATGAAATATGCTTGAAAACATCTCGGATGTCGGTTTGTTTGGCCGTACGGTCGCGTTATTCGGTTAATTACGACGAAAACTCGAACGGACGCGAAATCGATCCAAATTACGCGACAAATGGTATTTTTGCATTCCAATCACTAAAATAAAATATTTAAATGATTAAAAAAATTTTGGATGTCCGGATATGTTCAGAATGTAAGATATGCGCGTAAATGTAAACTTATGCGCTTTTTGACGCTTTTAGTCCCTATGGATCAAATAAGCGCATTTTTGCATACCGAACCCCTTAAAGCCTATTTCTAAGCTATGTAAAGGATATTTAGGGTATGTTTAGCTTATGATCTTGTTCCAGAATGTTTGTTACTATACAAATCGGTAGACTTTCGCAGTTTGTCGTAAATAGTCCCTGTGGTCGAATAAGCTTGTTTTTTGCCATACCAAACCCTTTAAAACTTATTTCTATGTTATGTAAAGGTTATTTAAGGTATGTTAAGCTTATGTCACTATTCCAGAGTGTACGTTTCGTTAAACTGATTACATTTACGTAATAGTTTACGTAAAACTTCTAGAAAGCTTCTCGAGAGTTCGAAATCATTCTAGATTGGATATGCCATATGTATTTGTACAGATCCCGAGAATGAAACACAAGATTTCATTGGATTCATATTTGTATGATGGTCGTAAAGGCACAAGTGTCACAGACTCCCCTACTTTAGTAAATTTCGTCCCGAAATTTAATTTTAGAGGAAACTTGTGAAAACTGATGTGATTGTTTCGCTTTCGAATGAATCCTTCGTTCCCTAATTAAAACTCTGTGCCACGTTTGGATTTCCAGCGAATTTGTTAATTGTACTAGTCTATTGTTTATAAATATGAATTCAGATCCAAAGATTTAAACTTCATTCCAAATAATAGGTGTATGGTCATACCGAAACTCAAGAGCGCCATGTTAATGTCAAAGTGATGTCCTTGTTGTAGAAAAATTGTATGAACTTTGGAGTTTCGAACTATGGATGGGAGAATGTTTCCTATGAAGACTATTATAGGAAACTTATGTGTGTTCGAAATTGGAGTTGGAGAGTGTAAGATAAAATAACATTGGTCAAGGTCCAGGACTTCTAGTAATTTAAATAACGCTACGCTCGTAATGTAAGAAGGAACACTTATATATAGGAAGTACCAGCGGCGTATCCACCATGTCCTTTTTACATCGTTCCCGTTTCGTTATTCTTATCACTATAGGTCTTAACACATGACAAAACTTGTTGTGGTTTCAGTGCACTGAATTCCATAATTATGTATGCATCCATAATTACGTAATTCCTTGCACATTCCGCACAGTTCATTTCATAATGTGTAGAGGAAAAATCAATCGAACAAACATGTAATGACTTGACTAAACCACCAAAGGATCTCTTTAACTCGATCAACGAATGATCTCTTTAACTAGATCAACACATGATCTCTTTAACTAGACCTACGTACGATCTCATTAAATAGTCCACCAAAGGGTCTCTTTAGCTTTGAATTAAATAATCATTTTGAAATGGCACTTTGGAATCCAAGGGTCTTACTATTTTCATAGAAAAGCCCCTTAAGGATTTTAAGATAGTACTTTGGGTATCCTTCTGAGAATCTAACATATGAAAATACGGAAGATTCTACAAGATTTTAGATAGCGAGTATTAGAATTACACATAACACATAATTACATAATCACATAGTCGTCAACCTGGTTATTAACTTGTTTATTAACTTGTATATATGTATTTAAAGTACACCAGGAATCCAAAGCAAGGACTTCAATTAGTACTTTAAACATCCTCAAGAATCTAACTATTGAAGATAGAAAGATCTCAGAAGGATTTGGTTTTGCCTCAAGGAATCGTAACATACGTATTAAAGCACACAAAGAATTCAATTAAGGATTTTGATTTTGCGCTTTAAACATCCTCAAGGATCTAACTATAAAGATAGGAAGATCCTATAAGGATTTGGAATGGTACTTCGAGTATTAGTTTAAGAGTTTATAACTTGTACCTTGTACTTTGTTTCTTTAGAAGAAACGAATACTTAGGATTTGTATGGTGATCGTGAGCGATGATGAAACTACGAGAGTAGTTTAATTTACAAGGAATATGGTTCCTTGGTGTTGGTATTGTAGGGGTATATCATACATACACGCAATCGTATTAATTTTGTAAATAAAGTTGAAACAACAAATTTATTTATATACCAACTGAATAGTTTCAAGTGTCATAGGTAATACAAGGAAAATACAAAAGTCTAATTGTTCACTACTGCATTGTCATTTGCATTTGCCTCGTTAATGTTGAACACTCGTCCACGGGCTGGATTTGCATTCACAAGTCTTGGGCAATTGTTCTGATAGTGTCACACCCTGACTTTTGCGGAAGCGTGATTTGGTGTGACTTGCTTAATATCATTGCATTCAACCATAACAAACAACAATATGATAAAACCAAGATGTTCATCCATAGATAGTTTTCAAAATAATACAACCGTCATTGTTTAACATCAAACTAAGACTTTACATTTAGATCACATGACTACCAAAGCTTAAAGTTCCATACAGGACTTTGCAAAAGACACAACCAAACTAGGTTTCGAGCCATGTATCTTATCCAAGCTAAAATACATAACCCAAACCCTTTGACTTCGGATGACACCTTTTATTAGAGACATGACTTGTAACTTCAACGCTCGCCAGATCCATACTTAATTTCCTGAAATACATGTAGTTTGAAAACATCAACAAAACTTGAGCGAGTTCATGTGTTTAGTATGTGTGCACGAATAAACCTTGGAAACATTTGTAAGTATGTTTGTATGTACTTAAAAACCGGTATGAAAGCAACAAGGAAACAGATCAATTAATGTGTAGCTAATACATTAATATTTGTGACGTGTTGCAGGAAGACTCAAACCTAGCAGACTTTATCTCCGGCAATAAGACATAGTCATCACATGGTCCACTCGGCGGACGCATGGGTGGGGCTCACTACACCCAAATAGACCTATCACTCATGTCCCTCGGTCCTACAAAGAGGATTAATGGTCTTAAGCGTCATACCCACCACTCACATGATCTAGCAGTACCCTTCCTTAGCTAACCATACCACATATAAACGTTTGTAAACAGTTTGTAACACGTACTTCACCCCCGAAGTTTTAAAACTGAAAACAGTTAAAAGAAAAGGGGGAACATGAACTCACTGGTTTGCGTTCTTCGAATCCGCCTGTAACTCAAAGTTTCCTCTAGTGTACACGACTACCTACAACGTACTATAGTCTATTAGACGAGTGGGTCGTGCCTTGACTTAGTATTAATTAGTGTCTTTGAGTTACGTTTAAAAGTGTCTTCATCATTATTCCAAGTTATATAACTATTTGTTAAAATAATAAATATTTTAAATTAAATTATATTTATTAAATTTTTGGAATAATAGTTAAAACAATATATATTTTAACTTGATACTTTTCAAGTATTTTTACATGTATTTCCTTCCCAAGGATGGGTGTACTTGTATTCGTATTCTTATTCTTGTATATTTTTGTCATGAATTGGTGTCATATTCCGGTGTGTATTTATGTATAAGAAAATACGTATTTCTTGTAATTATTAAGTATCCTTATACTTAATTTTGTATAAATTTTTACAGAATAATATCTTTAACAGAAATTCATCAATATATATTTCCAAAATATATATTTTAAGAATATTACTTAGAAGAATTATTTATAATTTTTCTTGGCAAAAAATATTTACAAATCTCATGCAAGTCTCCAAAAATAATATATTTCCAAGTCTAACTTAGAAAATATATATAACTCCATTTTTCGTCCAAAAATAATATATTCAAAGTTTATTTAAGAAAATATATTTTCTCTCAAAAATAACGTATTTCATGTTTGTTTGAGAAAATATATATTTCTTCCAAAATAATATTTCTTCTAATAATTACAAGAAAAATATATATTCTTAATTGCTTAAAAATAATACATGTCCTTCTTGTCGAAAATATGATATATTTTGTAGTACTCATGAAAATCTCATTTTCATTCTCTTGGTGTTCAAAATACCATTTACCAAAATATACTTGTAAATAATTTTCCGGAATATTTTGTAAGTTATATTCCTTAGTTCGGTTTCACCAATATCTTGTGTATAACTTGTATATTCATATGTTTGGAAATTTTGGTAATATTTTTGGTATTATGATGAGTTATATTATTTCAAGTCCTAAAATAATATAACTAATACACATAGTATACAAATAATCATACACATAGTGCCTTCTAAATATATATTTCCTAAATACACATTTAGTCACTTTTATTTATAAAAATCAATCTCCAATATTTATGATTTTTGAACAAAAATCTATGGCAAACTTTATGTGAAAATCCATGGTTTAAAATACACTTGTAAATATTTGTTCAGAAATATTTTTCTAAGTGTTCAATTTTTAGAAACTTTTTGCCATAGTTTCCCCTAAAAATGGAGGTTTCCATACCTTGAAGGTATATCATTTTCTTTTGTAAATCAACACAATCAATCCACAATCAACAATAAACAATCTATACTTACCAATTTTGCCAAAAACAAGCATAATCTACCACTTCATGAACTTGAAAATTTATAAAAAATTTTAGTAACTTACTAGTGTATTTAGTAAGTCTTGTTACCCTTTAAAGTGTGGTTGATTCTTTAAAAACATCATTTTTAAAGAATCTAGATCTTTACAACTTATAACCATATTTTCTAAAAATGTTTCTTCTTGGATTTTTCTTGTTACATAAGTGTTTCTACACCTTATTAACCACCAAAAATAAGGTTTATTTGTTTAAGAACCAAGTTTAAGTAAAACTTGTATTTTTAACTTGGTTTCTTGAAAAATCACTCTTGAAATCTTGGATTTACAAGACTTACAACTCACGTTAATCATTATTTTACAAGAAAACAATATATTCTTTCAAGTTCATGTTTTTCATGAGGATGATCTATGAATCTTTAACACTTTCATCCTCTCATCTTGCTAGATTATGTTTTTAATCATGATCTAGCAAGATCATATGATGATCGACATTATTTTTTTATAAGCAATCAATCATCAAGTATCATAACAACACTAAACAACATGATTTCTTTAAGATTTCTTATAATTTTAAGCTTATGTTCATGTTTCATCTTCTTATTTCTTAGTGTTCTTCATGATAATCAACATGTATCATCTTTTAACCACTTAAACAAGATGTAAAATGGAAAGATTAGTGTTCATACTACTAGCTCAAGGCTAGGGATGATCAAGAGAAGAAATGAAGTAGATAAAAGCACTAGAGAAAGGTCCTTCAACTTTCAAGAGCACCAAGCTTCCTTATATGCCTTCTTACACCGTTGTATATGTATGGATTTAATGGAAAGTGAAAGATGAAGATGATGTCGGTGTGGGAGTTTTTGGCCGTAGCTTATGGGGAAGGAAGGAGAAGCTCATGTGTGGTGTTAAGTGTGAGAATGGTATGGTGTGATCTTGTGGTTAATTTATAAAAGCTTCCAACAAATAAGTGCCTATAGGTTTTTATGTTTAGTAAAGGTATAACAAGATCAAATATAAAACTCAAATAAAATCTTTATGTGGGCCATATGTTGGTCGTGAACTAGGTGGGGGGGGGGGTATAGGTGTAGGTTACAACTAGTTGGTTAGTTAATGGTTAGAATCCAAGTATTCTAGTTAGGGATTTAGTTACTAGTTGTTATGTGATGTGTTATGATGTTTGGGAACCATAACTAGCTTGGTAATGTTAAAACAGTGCTTCTAGTGAAAATTTGGTGTTTCGGATAGTGTCCGGTTGTTCGGTTGGTTACTGGTTTGTTAAGGTGCTAAACTATGCAGTTTAGTGTGCTTTATGTTACCTTTTGTGACAGTTTTGATTCCCGACACTTAGGAAAGTATTCAGGACCATTTAAGCATATTTCTGCATGATATAAATGTGTTTAAATGCTGAATTTGCTGATTTTCTGCAGAATTCTGCAGTTTATGCGAGTTTTAGGCACTTTCCGGCACTTAAACTATCACTAGGAAGGCAGTTTTGTGATCCTTACTTTCCTACACACTATACTAGTGTAATACTTGGTTTCTAGCTCATTCTATGTCTCAATACAATGTCTGTCTATCTACTGAACTCTGTTAGCATTTTTCTGATTTGCCGGATAACTGTGCTAACTATGTTTCGTGCATCATTTGAGTCAATAAAGTTCTCATGCAATAATGACATGACATTAAGCAATATATGATGCACATGTATGCATATGGTAATAATCAGAAGCAATTCAAGTAATTAATTGTAATTTAGCACAGTCATTAAGCACTAATCATTATTTAATAATTGTACGGATACCTGAAATTTTGACAGTTGTCACACATAGTGAGTAAGATCACCACAGTTGTAGCACGATCCAGGTGGATATGGTGCTTGAGCAGTAGAAGGATTTGCAACAACTTGGTTTTGGATAGCATGACGGCAAGTATTGACCAAATGTCCCAATCGTCCACAGTGGGTACATTTGTGACACGGTGTTTGATCAGATGATGACGGTTGCATTTGTTGCACAACGGTGTAGTACCAACATAGTTTTTCCTAGCACGAGGTTGTGCTGGCTGGTTTGGTGCAACCTGATTATTCTGAGCAACTACTGCAAAGTTTTGTGAAGCCTTACGCTTCTTCGACTTCTTGGAGGACTCAGTCTGTTTATCCTTTGGTTTTTCTTGTGCAGACTCGTCAGATGGTTTCTGGTCGCCTTTTCGGACAAGTTTACTCTTCATGATCTGTGATTCAGTCAGGGTAGCGGACAGTTCAATGGCCTGTCTGACGGTAGTAGGGTTGCTACCAGTAACAATGTCCTGAACTGGGTCAGGGAGGCCATCAATGTATTTTTCAATCGCCTTATCCAAAGGCATAACCATGGTAGGACATAATAGGCTCAGTTCCTCATAACGATCAGTGTAGGCTCGATGTTCACCGTTGTCTTGCTTAAGATCGTCAAATTCCCTTTCCAATGCCCTGAGTTCATGACGAGGACATAATTCCTTCATCATTAGAGCTCGAAGATCTTCCCAGGTTTGTGCCATCGCCACATCGGCACCCCAATCCCTCATTACACTGTTCCACCATGTGAGTGCTCTTTTCTGGAACATACTCGATGCAAACTCAACCTTTCGCTCGTTTGGGCATTGTACATGACGAAACGTGCTTTCGAGACTCTCAAACCATTGTAGGAGCCTAGTGGCCCCTTCAGACCCAGTAAATGTGAGTGGCTTAGCTGAGTTGAACTGTTTATAGTTGCACGGAGCGGGTGCATTGTTGTTATTTTTGTTGTTTGATTGGTTTATCTGGGTTATCAGGTTTGGGAGTACAACAACGATTTGCTGAGTGATTAAGGCTGCCATGGCGGCATCCTGAGTTTGGTCACGTCAAGGAGGCATTCTAAAAGAGCAAAAATACATGAGAAGAAGCGAGTGAGATGATATTGGATAGTAAAAATTGAATGCTTAAAAGAATATCGATAAGGCATAAGGATTGCGATCATTTGTTTGTTACTTAAAGCAAACAAATGACACTGTGACTAATCAAAGTAAATGGGTCATATTAATGTATCGCGAAGACATGCTTTAGCCAATAAGTGGACACTCACCCCAAGAGTTCCCAGGTAAGAGTGACTGGTCCGATTATGTGGATTTGTACGAACACTCTAGCCTTAGACAGAAAACTCGAGGTACAGGCACCCACCCTTCCAGATTGCACGTGTTCACATTATAAGACTCAAACTTTGATGAGATTTTGAAAACTTTAAAGGTTCAAAACCTTATAATAAATCGTCTAAGAATAGATGATTGGTTTTCAAAATGGATTTGTAATTTGTGTTCTTGTTGTAGTTGTCACCTAAAGATAGGCAACGGTATTGTTTTAAGACTAAACACAAGATGACTTGTGTTAGGGTCCTAGGAAGGTTATAGTCTAGGTCAAAGCATTACAAATAACCTAATTCCCTATAACCATGAGCTCTGATACCAACTTTTCTGTCACACCCCGACCGCGTAAAACAACAAACCGCGGCGGAAACGTCGGGGAGTGTCGTAACAGAATCATTGTTTCACAACACATGGTGATTAAAGATTTGTTTTATTCCTTTAATGAACTCATTGTTTTATTACAAATCAGATAAATACAAATAATTGTCTTTCAAGTTTTAAAGTCGCTAAGGCACGAGTCCATCCTATGTGTAGCATGCATCAACAATCATCACATAGTAGCACCTGAAACATATGTGAAAATAATACGTCAGCATAAAAATGCCTGTGAGTAACATAGGATTTGTGAATTTGATTCATGGCTTTGGATAACACAAGAAAAAGTTTTATGTTTACAAAAATAGCCATGAATCCTTGTAAAAGTTTTGTTTCTAAAATGCATCGTTTTGGAAAAAGGTTTATAGCATATACAAAAAATATACTTTGGTTTTGAGATAGTCGGATAAGTAGTATATCTAAATATACTTTAGCTATGAAATAGTTAAACAGATAGTATATCTAAATATACTTTGGTTTCTGAAATAATAGATTTGGTAGTAAATCACAAGTATACTTTAGTTTAAGAATGAAAGTATCTGTATTATATCAAATTATACTTTGGTTTTGTAGATAGCATATCAAACTATGCTTTGGTTTGAAAATAGCATATCAACTATGCTTGGGTAGTATATCAATATATACTTTAGATTGTGAAATAACAAAGTCGGTAGTATATCAAACTATACTTTAGTAAAACAATATCACATTGGTAGCATATCAAAATATGCTTTGGTAGTATATCGTAATATACCATATATCGTGATTTGGTAATACATTCAAACCTAGTGCACAACTACACTTTGGAGACTATAGAAATACCACAAAGGCAATTCTATTTGGTTAAAACTTTGGTTTCTGACATTCCATACAACAGGAATGGGGTGTCTAGTCCTATAGCGCTATATCGTACTACCAATAGGCTTGATCATTGTTAATGAATGTATAAGTAACAATATGAACGAACAAATAGTTTAACAAACTTTGAAAACCAGTGTTTAAACCATGGACAATAGTTCAATTCATCAAAAGATAAGTACTATGCATGTGAAATCACATAGTTGAAATCATGAAAATAGTGTATCGACACATATGAATCACCCCAAAACATTTGAAAACGTAAAAGAAGGGACTATGTACTCACTTGAGATTGCAAGTATCCTTGATCAAGTGTCCTAACAAAGCTCAGAAATCAAGGAATCAAGTGGTACCTAATATGGAATCACTATGTTAACAAATCGATACCTAAATCGGGGGATCGGGTAGAATGAGATCTCGTAAATCAAATGAGTATTGAAACTCATCTGATATGGTTTAACAAAGCCTACATTCTGATTCGGAACCTATCCTAAGTGCTTATGACCCGTTATGACCCGTTAAGGTAGTCTACGCTACTTAAACGCGTCATTCGCGCGAATGCGCGTTCGAGATGCCTAACTAGTCCTATGACAAGTATTATATGCCCTAACATGTTTAAATATGTTGCATAATCAGTTTATGTGTCAAAACTTAACTTACATATGCTTACATTTAAATTATGCATGAAAAGGGCATTTTGGTCATTTTTCTAAGGCATATAAACTACCTATCATACAACTAATTAAACGAAGTAACCATAAGGTATAACCTGGGAAGGTTATTCCCTAAACAACTATGGTCACAAAATATGTTTGGTCGGATCCTAATGATCAACCAAACGGGGGTTCGAAAGTCTAAGTGGTTGTCAAGACCGCTTGACTTACGACCCTATACAAGCACTAGACTAAAAGTGACGACATGTTTAACTAAGTTAGAAAACTGATTTGATATCAAAACAAAGTGTTTTGATACCCGGAAATAGTTTCGTCGCAAAATGCACATAATCGTGCATTTTGACTGAAATTTTAACTCGTCACTTCGACTAATCAACGTGGTAATCAGTAGGTATAGTCACAAAGCACTATAACTATCGTGATTACACTCACGTAGCAAAGTTTAAACGAACTTTGTCTTGACCAATTCATGGTCAAAGCAGAAAGTCAAACACTGTTTGACTTTCTTGCTTAAAATACATAACCAAGCATGAAAGAAACTTACAAAGGGTCCAAGCTTGGAAGAAAACAAAGAAAACTCAGGTATGAAGCCTTCAACAAGTGTGAGAGCTTCAACTTAGAGCAGATTGTAGAAGAATTTGAAATAAGCAAGGAACAAGGTTGAAAACCCATAGCTATTTAGAGATTTCTTGAATCAATAAGATCATTCCAAGTGTTTTTAAACATGAACTTGGCCTTACACTTGTAGTACATTGATTTGGTAGCCTGATAAATACACAAACCAGCTCATAGTTTGCAAAATCTATGGTTAAAACCAAGGGGAACAGGCTGTTTGGAACAATTCATTGAATCTTCCAGCTCCATCAGTCGCGGCCCGCGAAGACAGACACCCAGGCTTACGCGCCCCACGATCTCCTGCTATACAGATCTTTCAGAATTGATAAAACATGCCCCTGCATGCTTAAAACTTGGTTTTTGATGCATTTAACCCCCGTTAACCCCATTTCAAGGCTCTAAAAGGATGTTAAAGCATAGGGGACATGAAATATGCTTGAAAACATCACGGATGTCGGTTCATTTGGCCGTACGGTCGCGTTAATCGGTTAATTACGAAGAAAACTCGAACGGGCGCGAAATCGATCCAAATTGCGCGACGAATGGTATTTTTGCATTCCAATCACTAAAATAAAATATTTTAATGATTAAAAAAAATTTGGATGTCCGGATATGTTCAGAACGTAAGAGACGCGCGTAAATGTAAACTTATGCACTTTTTGACGCTTTTAGTCCCTATTGATCAAATAAGCGCATTTTCGCATACCGAACCCCTCAAAGCCTATTTATAAGATTTGTAAATGATATTTATGGTATGTTTTTCTTATGATCTTGTTCCAGAATGTTTGTTACTATACGAATCGGTAGACTTTCGCAGTTTGTTGTAAATAGTCCTTGTGGTCGAATAAGCTTGTTGTTGCTATACCAAACCCTTTAAAACTTATTTCTAAGTTATCTAAAGGTTATTTAAGGTATGTTAAGCTTATGTCACTATTCCGGAGTGTACATTTCATTAAACTGATTACATTTACGTAAAACTTCTAGAAAGCTTCTCGAGAGTTCGAAATTATACTAGATTGGATATGCCATATGTATTTGTACAGATCCCGAGAATGAAACACCAGATTTCATTGGATTCATATTTGTATGATGGTCGTAAAGGCACAAGTGTCACAACGGTGATGCTGATTATGGTGCTGGTGATGATGTTGATTACGGTGTTGATTCGATGACGAAGAATAGATTAGGAGATTAGGATTTGAATTAATCTTGCATGAATTTAGGGATAATTTAATTATTGTTTTTATAGATATAAATAAAAAGGTATAAAAAGTCTAAAATACCCTTAAATCAATTTTTTAATTGAGGACACATATCATTAAACTATTGGTTCTTAAAGTTTGTACAAATATAACTGTTTATATATGATCCTATACCTTCAATACCATGATATTAAATAAAGTTACTAACCTACTCATTAGATAAGAATAATGCAAAATCAAACAATTTCACTAAAACTAATTTTGACTATTAAAATTTGATGATCACATGCGTTATAATTTTGGGTATAAAACATAGAAGGTGATGAATAGTTGTGTTGGGTGAAATCGGAAACAAAGGGATGGTGTGTTTAAGGCGGCTATGGATTACAACGGTGGTGTGTTGGAGTTGGGGACGGCATTTTAAGGCGGCTATGGATTACAACGGTGGTGTGTTGGAGTTGGGGATGGCATAGATGATCAAGCCGGCGGTGGGATTTGTAGGTGCAATTCACAGTGGTTATGGTGTGTGGTGAAGATGATGATGATGGCGGTGGGTGGGAATTAGCGACGAGGGCTGCTACGCTATTGGTCGTCTAAAGTAGATGAATATCAGTGACACGTTGTGGAGGGTAGCGGTGAAGGATGTGTTGGCCGGTCCGATGGTGATGAAGAGCAATTTGGTGGTGGTGATTATCTTCAAGAAAGGAAAAAAATGGTTGAACTTGTTCATCACAACTAATTATATGTAAAATAGAAAAATACATAACATAAATATAAATTGTAGGTGATGGTGTTGTGGATGATGAATAGTGGTGGTGGTGTGGATGATAATGGTAGTGGTGGGTGATTATAATAATAATAATAATAATAATAATAATAATAATAATAATAATAATAATAATAATAATAAAACGACAGGGACGCATATTGTAATAATAAGGGTATACTAGTCGTTTACTCACTTTTTAGATGGTCAAACAGACGGTCAACTGATTGAGGGAGGCATATCATGACAAAATGTAACCAAATGGAGACCAAGTGCAAAAAAATAGAAGATAAATAGGCAAAGTGCAATCACCACCAAACTACATGAATACAAATTGTAATTTACTAATAGTTAAAATAAATCCCACCAGTCAATGTGACCCATATGTATATACCACTAATTTCATATTTTCGTTGCTTAACATTGGTTATTTAGTTGACCCATTTACTTAAAAAAATACTTTAAGGTAACGTATATTTAATATATAAAAATATTAAGGATACACGTTATGGAGTAGCACTCTCTTTCACACCAGCCTTTAATGCCTTATAGCACCAAAACAGGAGCGCCAAAGAGGGTCACTAACCCTTTAACGGATGTGAGGGAGAAAAGAGTGCCAATGGTAAATTTATTGGGCCAATAGGGAAGTGCCATGCATGACTATAAATATAAACAGGACAAAATCGTAATTTAGCAAAAAAAAAAAATTGTGGATGGCAGGTGGCCGCCAACTCAGCCAATCAAATGAAATCACTATTGCCTTCGATGGTTTTTCTTATAGTAGATAATTAACCAATTACTTTTTTTCTGTTTTTTTCTTTTGTGTTAGTACCAGTTAAACCAGTTAAACCACAACGTGATAAATTAAAGATGAATTAATTAAAACTCGCTATCTACTTAAGTAACAAGACATTATTACATTTTTTGTGTCCCCTTACTTGTGATCTAGTGGTAAGAAGTTTGGGTTTTAGGCCATCTGTAGTCATAAGGCCCTTTTGGGGGCGTTATGTGACATGTGGCATGCCACGTCATCACGGGACTTTATGGGGCGTTATGCAAGTTGATGCCGTAGTCATAAAGCCCCTTTGTCATCATTACTCATTATTTTGATTTTCATTTTTTTAAATTCATTTCTAAGTTTTTTTAAAAATAAAATTCATTTCATTAAATAAAAAAAAGAGTACAATAAAATAAAAAATAAAAACATTAAACTAGAATAAAAAAATTACACAATCAAAGGTTATATTTTTTTCAATCCGCTCCTTTTGTGCCAACGCCATTTTCAAAGCTTTTCCCGTTAAGTGGTCATGCGGTTTCGAGTAGAACTCAAAGTCGTGAGCCCATTGTCTATCCCGCATAATCTTCGTAACTTCGTGGTTCTCCTCGATACGTTTAGTACCGAGTTCGTGTATGTCTTGAAGTCGCTTGTTTATCTCCGAAAATGCGTTACTCATATCCGTTCCCATAGACATCGATGACGACTCGGGCTTTTTCGCCCGCCTACTTCTTCCGGGCGGTCTTGGTAGCTCCTCCACCGGCTCGTCATTCGGAATATCCTCGTTCAACTCGATGTTTCGAGCGTCGGAGGTTGGCGTTCCGGGTTCACCCGACTCGTTTGTTTTGGACCTCTTTGACGACCGTTTATTTCCCGAACGACCACTCGGAGTAGATATGTTGGCCCATTTGGGGCTATGGCGAAGGATTTGCCAACACCTCATGTACGGGAAATGGCCATTAGCATCCGTATACTCGACCAATGCCGCTTGCATAATGTCTTCGTCCTTACTTCCACTTTTCCATCCGGCAAACGTGCGTTAGTACACGGTTTGAAAGTTCGTGCATTTTTTGTTTATATCGGTCCACTTGCCCGATATAGAGTCCGGTGAGCGGTATTCGTCTCCTTTACACATGAGATCGAAAAAAAGTTCTCGTATTCGGGACCAAAAAACGGTTTTACTTTGATTGTTTGCTACAAAAAAAATATAATGTTAGTCTAAAATTTAAAAAAATAAAAAAAGAAAATAAATTAAAAAAGCTGAAATTAATAAAAACTGAAAATAATAAAAAAAAACAGAATATATAAACTGAAAAATAAATAATAACAGAAAATAAATAAAAAAAATGCAAAAAAAAAAAAAACAGAAAAAAGGAAAAAAACACAAAAAAAAAACACAAAAAAAAACCCCGGAAAAAACAGAAAAAAAGGAAAAAATAGAAAAAAATAAAGAAATTAAAAAAAATACACCTATAACCGGGTCCTCCGACACATCGATGAAAATGCGGGTTAACGCATACTCCTCATCGGGCTCCCACGTTATCACATTTTTTTTCGCTCGGGTGGTGGTTTCCGCTTTCTTTTTATGTGGCCGTTTTCCTTTTCCTTTTTGCGTCTCCACTACTTCGGGTTGTGTTTCCGGAACAACATCGGGTTCGTGTAGTGGGGAGCCGAAAGCTTGAGCCGACCCAAACGCTTGAGACGACCCCATTCCATCGGAGTTTTGATTCGGGTTCCACCCGTAGAGATTCGGGTCCCATGATAGCGGTTGGTTCAAAAGATTCATGAACCTGGGATTTTGTGATTGTAATCGAGAAAACCGGAGCCGAAAAGGTTGGGTCGAGTGGGAACCGGCGACACGGGGCGAGTAGGATTACCACTTTGGTTTGGGTCCGCACTTGATCGGGGAGGAATGAAGACACAGTTGAATGGATGCATTGTATAAAATATAAGGATTTCTAAAAAAATTGTAAGAGATAAAGAGTGTTTGAGTGTGTGTGGTAAAAATATAGGAAAGGAGGTATTTATTTAAACGAAAGTTTGAAAAAAAACTGATTTTTTTTTATGAAAATGACCGTTTACCAACGATCAAAAAAATAAATTCCAATGCATACCGCCGTTATCATCATCGCGCCATCCCAAAATTTCGAAACGTAGCGCCCGGCGTTTTGGTGTTCCCGGCGGTATGGCGACGCTATCAAAGGGCATACCGCCCCACTACGTATCACCTTACAATGAAGACTCAAGTTCACTTTCTACTTATGTCATATAAGGTGGATATAGGCAATAAAGTATTTAAACGAAGCCTTGTGTGAGGTTCTAACTTGTCAGTTCTAATCCAAGCCCAACCGATTTTTCTTACCATCATGTATTACGCTAGAAAGTTCTAAGGCTACTCGGTATGGTTCCCGTCCCAGGGATGTCTTGGTCCGGCGCCGCTGGGCACACCGTGCCGCCCCCAGCACGTCGCGGCCTCTCCGTCCATTCCTTGCCGTTGGAGACGGTCCAAAGTGGGGCCACATTCAATTTTTGATTTTTTTTTTGTTAAAGTTTTTTTTTTGTTAAAGTTTATTTTTTTTTGTTAACAGTAGGTAGATTGTTAAAGTTTTAATTTTTTTTTGTTGAAGTTTTTTTTTGTTTATTATTATGTTAACACTTTATATATTTTGTTTGTTTTTTATAGGTAATAACCAATCGGGTGAGGGGTTTTGGTCCAAGGTATTGGCCAAGTTTCTCGCCTTGATGGATCAAGGCCCGTATCGAGATCTCGACTCGGTTTCCTCAAAGTGGCGGAAAATGAACACGTCCATCAATAGGTTTTGCGAGGAATATAATAAATTATATACAAGTGACCGTCGTAGCGGGTGGAACGACGAGGATGTGTTCAAAATGGCGTTGGAAAAGTATAAGGACAAGAATGGTACCAACTTTCCTCACGTTCGCGCGTGGATGGTTGTAAAAGACGAACCAAAATGGGCGCCTATTCCCAACGAGGTGGCGATGGCGAAACGCCAAAAAACATCGGAAACGGGTAGTTTTAGCGCCGGTGAATCGGACGCGAGGTGTCACATAAACTTAAATGATGACGCCGACTATGACGAAGACGAGTATAACGTACGTGAACCGGAGCGTCCACCGGGCCGAGACAAAACAAAGAAGGAGCGGGCCAAGGGAAAAGAAAAGGAAAAGGTGGACCCGAACATGGTTGAGTTTATGGAACACCTAAAAATGTACAACGACGTCACGGCCCAAAAGACGAAGGCGAAGGAGCGGGGCGTCGAAGAAAAAAGTCGTGCATCGGAAGAAAAGTTACGCGAGAAGGTCCGATTGGCGAATGAGAAAATCCGAATTTCCGATGAAAAAATTCGGCTCAAGGAATGGGAAATAATGATGATGAATGTCGAGGACGAACCCGAGCCGAAACGTTCGATGTTGAAAAAATTACAACACGACATCATGAAGAAACATCAAATTATTTAACTCTATGTTTATTTTTATTAAGTCTTTGTTTTTTTTTAAGTTTATGTTTTTTTTATATTTATGTAATGAGGGTTTAATATTAATGAAAATATTTTGTTAGTATATTTGTTAAATGTTAAAAAAAATAGAATACTAAAAAAAAATAAAAAAAAACATAAAAAGTGGTGGAGGACTATGACTAGGACCATCCTACCATGCCCTCTAGTTTTGGAGGATGGACCATCTTAGGGAGGAATGTGACGTGGCGCCTACGTGGCGGATCATCCTCCAAGGATGGTCCATCACCATACCTTGTAGTCTAATGTTGTGGTGAACGCCCAACAATTCTAAACTTTACGAGAGCTCGTTGCGTTGCCTCCACTTCCCCTCCCACCGTCCCCACCGCACGAGGATTAGTACATTACTTTGTTTGTTTAGTGTTTTGTTATGTATTATGTACTTAGTTGTACCTTTTTGTTGTGTATTGTATGTACAAACTGATATATATATATATATATATATATATATATATTGCAGTTAATCTTCTATTTACATCACGTTGGTTCTGGATTGTTTACGTTTAATTCTTATGGCTTTCTGTACATTTTATTTAACGTGTTCGTTTTAATTTAACAAAATAAACAACGTTAAAAACTTATATTATACACATTCTATAAAAATAATGACGTAATGACGTAATTATAAAACAACGTTAATTTAACAAAATAAACAACGTTTTAATTCAACCCACAACCAAACTATTAGCATGACCCTTTTAGAAATGGCGACAAACAACTGACAACTGATTAGACACAATCGTGTTGTGTAAGTTTTTTAGATTCATATTCTACCTTTTCTTCTCATAAAAATTAATGTTTTTTATCTCATTGGGAAAAGACAACATTCAATCATTCAAAAACAAATTCCCATTCACAACGGCAACTCTCACACAAAACAAGTTACACATCCTTCTCCGGCGACCCTAACTTTTCCGATGAACGGTGAACTAGAAGTTCCGCTACCGTTTATGGTGGACCGGATGATCAACAAGTTACACATCCTTCTCCGGCAACTCCAAAAATCTCTATCAAACTAATTCAAACAAAAATCCCTACCAAACTAACCCACATCAACCCACATCAACCCAAATCCAATCTGACTAAAAAAACATCCAAAGCGCCTTGCTATGGCCACGCTTTAGCTAAAGCGAGACGCTTTAAATGTGCAAAAAGACAAAAGGCGTGTGTGAATAGACCAAGCCTTCTCTTTTTCTCTTAATAATTGCAACATCACAATAAAAAGCAAACCAAATAGTCACCACTACAGCGTGGCACTCTTTCTCTTTCTATAACCCCTTTACAGATCCGGTCACCACCACCATAAATCCGATCCCAAAATCTAGGGTTTCAACTTCCATCTTCCAACAGATCCGGTCACCACCACCATAAATCCGATCCCAAAATCTAGGGTTTCAACTTCCATCTTCCATCTTCTACCATTCCATACCCCAATCCTGCAACTCACCACCAACAATGTCCAAGATCCCAACCACCACTTACTCCACCACCACCACCACCACCGCCGCCGTCCCACCACCAACCTCCCCCTCCACACTCTTCGCACGCGCCAGATTCCACACCGAAAACTTCGTCGCCAAACGCCGCCCATGGCGCGACTTCTTCGACTATTCCGCCATATCCAGACCCATATCATACGACGACGCCATGTCCAGAATCCGACAGAATCTCAACTACTTCAGAGTCAACTACGCCATGGTTATGTTACTAATTATATTCCTAAGCCTTGTGTACCACCCAGTGTCAATGATTGTGTTTTTAATCGTGTTTGTTGCCTGGTTCTTTTTGTACTTTTTTCGGGATGCACGGAGTCCTATTGTTGTGTTTAATCGTGTGGTTGATGATAGGGTGGTGTTGATTGGATTGAGTTTGTTGACGGTGTTTGCTTTGGCGTTTACGAATGTCGGAATGAATGTTTTGGTGTCGTTGATTGTTGTGGTGGGAGTTGTTGCGTTGCACGCGGCGTTTAGGAGTCCGGATGATTTGTTTTTGGATGAGCAAGAGGCGGCCGAAGGGGGCTTGCTTTCGGTTGTTGGTAGTGATTCGTCTGCGCGAGGAACTTACGGGTTGAATTAGACCGGGAAAAAGGTTTTGGTGAGTTTGAATTCGGATACGATTATCGTTGTTGTTGTTGTGTTTGGATGTTGGATGAATTGATGAGACCGCGTGTTGTATTGTTATTTATCGGTTTAGTGGATACGTCGTTCTTCTTGTTGTTGTCTTTATTCTATTAGCGGTATATGCAATATGAAGCACACCTTGTTGTTTAACGGTGGATGTACTTTTATATATGCTGCAAGCAGAAGTTGTAGAGCCATTGAATCATTTAGGTTCAGTTTGATTAGATCTTTGTTGTATGTTGATAGAATACTTTGTTGATCCAGTGCATTTGATTGGTTTTTTAAGTTTGATAGCATACATGTTACATGTAGCTGATGATCAAAGTATATAGCTCATAGCTGCATCCTTGAATAGCTTTTAGCATACAAACTTGCACATGAAAGTCTTTGTTGGTTTTTTCTGCTGAGATACTGCGTTGAAATACGGTTATAACTTATAAGTGATACAGAGTGTGTTGATAAGTGATGAAAAATGTGTTCTTTGTGTACAAGTATCAAAATACATGAGTCAATCAAAAGTATTGATCTTGATATAGAGGGAATTTATATATAATTTTTTTATATTTTATATATATTTTTTATTTCGGTAACGATGAGAACCATTACTGTGAAACTCACGTGATCCCTGCTGATGCCATGCCAACCAACGGGATTAGGTAAATCACAGCTTGCACTTGGCAGGTGACCTTCAAGTGGTTAATGGCAAGAAACCCGTGGAAGAAAGATTCGAACCTGAGACCTATATTAGAGGGTAATACTTGTGAAGTTGAGCATTTCTCTCACGATCACCAACTCACCACATGGTAAAAGGCAAGCTTTCCGAAATATCAAGGTGAGTCCATGGTTAAAAGATAATTCATTTTCTTATGTTCATTGTCGAATCTGCATGGTGCCAAGGATTTCTGTCTCTCAGGTTTTGTGTTTTATTTATCTTAGACCGTGGGGTATGGTGGGGCTTGGGTTAGGGCCATGAGCTGACACGTGGAGTTCGACTCCCCCCCCCCCCCCCCCCCCCCCAACCGGTGAGTGATGTGTCCGTGGGGTATGGCGGGGCTTGGGTTGGGACGTGGCTTGGCATTTTATTAAAAAAAAGCAAATATGACATGGCCAACAAAGCGAATAGGAGCCCGCCACATAGGATCGCTAGCCCGTCCCACGCCCGCCTTCAAACTCCCGCCCCTTGGGTCACACCCCAACCCAAGCCCCCGGGGTGGTGGCTTGGGCGTTTTCAGCCAACCCACGCCCCAACCCAAGCCCCATACCCCATAGTCCTATGTTTGGGTTACTTAAAGTCTTAAACTTACTTTTGGATTATAAATATTTTGCAAACATTCCTTTATATGCAGCCAATGCCATAGTACATCATGTCCTTTTATGGAGCGATGGTGTTCTTTGGTCTGCTTTTACTCGTGACAAGATATATTTTCTGAGTACAATACATGTTCGGGTCGAAGTGGGCTTGCTGGGTAACGAGTCAAAAGAGATTCTTTTCAAACATGGGTAGCTTTTACTACGGGTCAAAATGAGTCAAGTGCGGCCAGACTGGATCCGCAATTAGTTTTTTCTTAATTTTATTACAAGTATTATAAATGAGTGTTATGATGCCAAAGGGGCGTGTGGGGCTTAGGCCCCGCGAAGACACGCGATGCTGCCATCTTGACTTGATAAATTACAGGCGTGCAGCACTTGCCTTGGTTCAGGCGCCGCCATGTCCAACTGAATAAGGTGGAAACAAAGTTGTAGATAGACAAAATCCCCTTAAAGTGACTCGGGATGTATATTCATTTTTTGGTCATTTTTTCTTGGATTTTTCTAAATGTTTAAACTTGTTTATTTTACTTCTTTTATTGATTTATAATTTATTTATAGGACCTGGATAGAATTATTGTTGTAAACCACTAGTTATAACTAGATTTTATTAATTGGTTGGTATTATTAGTTGTATTATTTTAATTACTAACTTAAAATACTCGAATAAATATATGCTATTATAACAACAGCCAAAAGTACGTGTAATTGGATTTATATGTTTAGTGAAAGTGTAAAATACAATATTCCTTAACGTGCGACCGTACGATATGAAATTACATATGTTATAAAACTCAAAACCCTAATCGCGCATGAACAAAAAGTCATAATCACTAGAAGAACCATAATCATGCATGGTTATGATTTTTATTCACGTGTGATTAATGGTTTTGTTTATGCATGATTATGGTTTTGTTCATGCGTGATTAGGGTTTTGCGTTTTATAACATGCGTAATTTTATATCATACCATCGCACGTTAAGTTCACATTTTTAACATTTTCTGACCTGTATTAACTGCAATGATCTTCTTCCCTTCCCTTTTTATTTTAGGTTTCAAAATAAATTTCAAACCTTTAAAAAAGTTATAATAGTTGGATTGCAAATAGCATTACAATACCAGGCAAAACGGTCGGGTTGGGTGGTGGGTCAAAATAGGTTCTGGTCGAATAGGTTCCAGTTGGAATAGGTCTATTAAAAAAGGTTGTTTTGGTTTGGGTTGGAATTTCGCCCGACGAGTATGGACGATGAAGATTGAAGATGATGTAGATGATGTTCACCTGTGGTTTGTCATCAAACCCTAAATGGCCGGTTCTATGTTTGTGAACCCAATTTGACCTGTGGGTATGGATAAGATATATATTTTGAGCTTAATACCCTTAACTGAAACCGGACCCGGTTTATATCCGAAAATATCTGGAATTTCGAACATACTTTATACCGAACCCGGTTATACCCTATATATCGGTTTTCTATATACCCGATAGAATACCCGAATTTTGAAAGTATATTTTTATTTTTACTTTACAACTTTTTTTAAATAATGCGTATTATAAAGCAAATAATTTATTTTTGTGTGAATTTATATTATTGTAATTTATTTTAATCATTTTTACAAATTACAAACCAAATTTAATTTTTAAACAATTTTTTTTTGTAAAATATTAAAAAAAAAGACTATTTTTAAAACCGGGTATTAATACTCAGACCCATACCCAGTTCCAATGCTCGGTTATACCCGAACCTAATTATACCCTACCCGGGTACATAGGGTATGGTTTTTTTTTGCTCAATATTTATACCCAAACCCTACCTGCTTTCTCTCAATACCCGTTCATACCCGGAACCGTGTATTAACATAACCCTATTTGTGCACCTCTACCCTAAGCAACTTGATGGGCACCTAAAGACGCTGAAAGTGCATCCCTAATTAACCAACTAGATGAACAAGACTCCAAACCCACTTAAAAGAATGTGACTGAACAGCCAAAAGAACCAGGGGCTTACCATGAAATTATAGGTGGCAGTCTTGACCCACTTCGAGGTTTCTATTTCTACTGACGCACCCACCCCTGTCGACGCCGCTATTGTTGCGCACGCGTCCACCCCTGCCCTCACATCTAATTCTACCGACGCGCCCGCTGCTGCCTTTACCACTTTGCTGCCGCCATCGAACCAAACATATAGTTTTTTTAAACAACCCGTTTTGTCCCAAACTCATTTTTTCCGAACCCGCATCGACCCGAACCAAATTGATAGTTTGTGAAATGAGCGGTTTTGACCCGAAATTATTTTGCTTCGAACCCGTATTGACCCAAACCAATTGGAAGTTTTTTAAATATGCCCTGTTTTAACTCTAACCAAATCATGGACCGTAGTTGGAACAACTACATGTTAACCAAAACCAAAACCACAGCTACATAACTGAAAGCTAACAAGATAAGGGGCTTCAAGAAAGCCTGAGCAAATGAATTGTGACCAAGAATTTATCATAAAAATTCAACTCTTTTGTTAAAATTTATTATAAAGAATAGTTATATTCTGAAAAACATAATGTTTATAAAACAGATCATGTTTACAGAAATTTATAGTAATAAAAACCAATAAAAATCAATATAAGAAACATGACTGCCTGTTATCATCAAGGATCTCGGTGTAGATTTGGGAATCCGATAGACGGCTGTTAATAACATGCTATAAAGCCTCCATTACCGTAACGCTCATATTGTTCAGAGAATAGTCCTTTGACTTTCTTTCAACTGAAGTTGACATTGATACGGTTCTGCCAAAGAAGAACGCTGACCGTTTTGGGGCAGGTAACTGCATAGTGTCATTCGTAAGCATAGAGATCACATCCGACATTACTGGTCTATCCTCTGCATTTTCTTGTACACAGAGAAGCGCTACGTGAACGGTCCTCAAGAGTTGGTCAATGACGCAACTATTGCCTAGTGTTGGATCCTGCAACTGTGCTGCATCCCCTTGTTGCCATAGCTCCCATGCCTAAACCCATATGGAAGCATTTATTTCTTAATGTTGCACTTTGACGTATGAAGTCAAACTGAAGTCAAACAACGGAGAGTTATAAAAGTTAGAATTTACTTGACTTACATATCTTACTAGATTCGTCGTTTTGTCAAGATGAGAGAAGCTAGCGTTTCTTCTTCCACTCACGATCTCAAGGATCAAGACTCCAAAGCTGAAGACGTCAGACTTCACCGAGAAAGTCCCTTCCATTGCATACTCGGGGGACATGTAACCACTACATAACGTAACTAAATTAAAATCGGTAAAATTTAATTAGAAGTAACCCGGCTAGAATTTAACTTTGAAAGAGTGAGTGTGCATACTATGTACCGACTACCCTTTTGGTAATTGCTTCAGTCTCATCTTGCTTGAAAATTCTTGCCATACCGAAGTCAGATATCTTGGGGTTCATACTTTCATCTAGCAAAACATTACTAGCTTTGAGATCTCTATGGATAACGCGCATTCTCGAGTATTTATGTAGGTAAAGTAGTCCTTGAGCAACTCCTTCAATGATGTTCCATCTTTTTGGCCAGTCTAGCAATGCCTTCCGGGTTTCATCTATGCAATCATTTTAATATCTTAGAAAAAGTAAACTAGTATCAAAATTCAAACCATCATGTACATGTACATGTAGATGGATATTGATGACATAAGTCCTGAACTGGCCCACATCGTGTAAGCCCATTAGCGCCTACCCACTTGAGCTCTCTATCGTGGTTATATACAGTGGGTAAACCTTAATGGGCTTACCTGATGTGGGCCGGGTCGAGCCTAACGGGCCCAACACTATATTCACTGGGCCATTCAAGACTTACGTCATCATATATATTTCTTACCAAAGAGGAAATAATCTAAGCTTTTATTGGGCATGTACTCATAAATTAACATCTTTTCTTCTCCATGAATACAACAACCTAGAACCCTGACAAGATTTGTATGTTGAAGTTTGGCAATAAGTATGAGTTCATTCTTGAATTCCACAAGCCCTTGTCCTGATGTTCTTGAAAGCCTTTTAACTGCAATTTCTCGTTCATCACTAAGTTTCCCCTGTCGTCATAAGCACATTATATCGCTCTTTAGTCAACGACAAAAAAATTACCCACAGTTCAACAAACATGGTCATATGAAAAGACATAAATACCTTATAAACGGGTCCGAAACCACCCTTTCCTAGCTTATTTTGGTCAGAGAAATCATTTGTGGCTGTTACTATTGCAGCAAAGCTGAACAGCATCACATCACTTCCTTTTTTGCCGTCACTTTCAATATCACTTGAATTCCTGAAGCTTTCGTTAGCCATCATCTCAAGAATACGTCTGTCGTCTCTTTTTTGTCTCTCTTTTACAATCCAAACCATTTATTAGAAAGTGAAACAGATAGAGAACTTTAAAAGCAGACAATTATTATATTAACATTGATCGCTATACCTTCTCGTTTAAGCTTTCTGTTCTTACATACGACAATAGACCAAAGCAAAATGGTAGACAAATGCCAGCAACAACAGGTGCCCAAATCAAGATTTTAGCATCATTTCCTGTGTACAATGTCTTCGGTTATATTCTAGTTTTATGCACATCATAATTACATCAACAACATAGACAATATAATGTGACAAAACACATAAGAGTTAACCAACAAGTCACTAAACTAATCGCGGTTATTTTACCTTTGCTCAGATTGGTAGAAACAAGCACAAACTTTGTAACAGCATTTCCTTGAGAATCAACCGAAAAGTTACCAACTGATTTCGCCCCGGTCCATCTTATACATCCAGTTCCATTCCCTACACTGACAAACCCCAAACACCCACAATCATTCCAACACTTCACCATACAATCACCAATACTTAAACTCGAATTATCATCAACCACTCTACGCATCACATCACTTACAAAATCCCCACTTAAAGTACTAAACCTATCACGCTCACTCCAACACTTAGGCGTAGCAGAACTCGCCACACACCCGTTACCCGAATCAAACCCGTAACACAAATCATTAGCCGAAAGCCTACGATCATTCCCATCCACAATCCGCCCCTGTGGTCTCAAAATCCACATAGGATGAATATTATTAACACTCTCGTAACTAAAGTATCTTTCTTCATCATTATACACATAATGCAGATTATACCTTGACAAAAGTAAATCATTTACATTCATAAACTCAAACATTTGATCTCTTAAATCCCCACTCGTCCAATACGGCCGCCCGCGTTGTTGAACCAACAACCTCTGCGAATTTTCTCCATTAGAAACCCAACTCAAACTAAAAGCACCAACATCAGGCACTTCTTCACTTAACCAAGAAGCCAAGTTCCAGTTCCTACCCGTTTTAAGATCCGACCCGAGCTTCATACCAGGTAGAAACACATTAGTTGGGTGATCAAAACTTCTCCATATAATTCTATTGTCAGTTTCATTCTTCAGCTGGAAATCACCAGTGTCTTGTAGAGTTGCAGTCAAGTTTGTCGTCTGACCGAACTTATTATTATTATTATTGTTATCTGAGATGTTTACAATGACTGTTCCTCCTGTTGTAGCAATGATTATCCGACCAAGATACGGATCTATCATAAGGAGGGTTGAGCTTGATGTGATCGGAGTGGATGGGTTGGCTACCCATACTCTTCGTGATTTTTCATCATTTGTGTACCAGATTCCTAAATATGTGTTGTTTGTTGTGGGTATAGTAAAGAATCCTAATGTGAAGTTGTTATTAGGGGACACAAGTTGAGAAGTGTGGTTGAGTTGGTCGCCAACTTTGAGGGTTGAAACACCGGTGGCCGGAAAGTGGTTGATGGTTAGAATAGTGAAGATGATGAGAGTAATCATTGAGAAATAATTATTCAACGGATTTGTTGTTTATTTTTGAATACTGGAGGTGAATGATTTATATATGATTAGGTTAATCATTTTTCATGGGATTAATATTGTTTTCTTTGAACGGCATGTGTTTAATATTGTTATTCGAAAGCATGCGACTTTTCAAGGTTTATAACTTTGATTGGTGTCATCAGGAGGCTGTTTTGATATTAGAGAAGAGATATATATAAAAGGGAAAATTACAAAACTAGCAGTTGAAAAGTCATTTTACAAAAATGTTATCTTCAAGCGTTTATGGAGCGATGCCTCAACGACGGGAGGCGTCTGTCTGACATCTATTGCCTCTGTATAATGGCGTTGTGACACGTGTTCGACTGGCCTCTTGTGTCGACGGCCGACGCATCCAAGCCAAAAAGGAAGCTGATGCGTCTGGCTTATGCAATAGCTAACGCATCCTTTTTCCTTTTTTGTTTAGTTTTTGTGGCTTGGCTGACTTTTCTCTACGGCTTGGCTGACTCTTCCCTACCACTTGCCTGACTCCTTAAATTTCATTTTAATTTCCACATTTGTTTTTAAGTATATTTAGTATAATATATAAATACCATGTCTTTAAATATTATTTAAATACCACATTTGTTTACCCGGCCTGGAAACTGACCCAGCGCATATTCAAACCTCACGGACTCTTTTAAGGCGTAGAAGAAAACGGGCCGTTTGCACGTTTTACTGGTCAGTTTAGACAAAAATGTGCGAGGCAACCACTTTACATGGCCACAACTCATTGCTAATTGGCCCGGCCTGGGTTTTCTAGCTATCATGCTATTTATAAAAAAAGTATCGTAAAAAATTTACCAGTTATAAAATTATAATAAATTATGCATCAATGGCATACCAACCGGGTTTTCTGGCTACATCATTTTTTATAGGGTCAATCAAAAACCTAATTAAACTACGTAGATAGCGTAAGTGGGGTATCGTATCCACCGGGAATTTGTGGTTAACGTTAAAGAAATTAATAAAACTAAACTATCTAACTTGGGGGTTTGTTTGTTTGATTATAAAGAAAACACGATTTGTCACGAAAAGTGTTATCAAGATTAAGAAAGAGTAACCTCCACCCGGAATCCCGAATACCCGTTTTAACATAAAAATCCGTTTTCTGATTCAAAACACCACATAGACATGGCCTTGGAATTAATGGTTTTGAATAATTGTTAAGGATAGTTTTTAAGATTCACCATTCAACTTAACAACCAGTTTAATTGTATCAACTACCCACCAAATTACCAACCCGCTAACAACGCAAGTATGTTGCCAATACGCTTAATAAACGACAAGTAATTCAAATACAATAAACGTTTATCAACTAACCAACACAAGTAGTCAAGTTATACTAGTTTACAAGAATCAGAAAAAACGAATAAATATGTCAAACCGCGTAAATGTTCGTCCGGTCCGGTCGGAAGTCACGAGTGATTTAGCCGCGCATGGTAGTCTTCACGGTACCGGTTGTCATCCCGAATCGTTCCGACTTCATTGAAAGGCTTGAGAGATAATAAGAAATAATAATCCACATGCATAATTCGTCCCTCCTCTCGATATATGACGGCTGCCCCCTATTTATCATATATAATTCGTCCCACCAAAAGTTCTCATTCATTTATTACATGGGCTGCTAATATTTTTTCCTTTTGGGCTCCATTTTAAACTTAGTCCACTTCAAATTATTGTAGCCCAAATATTATTTTGTTGTTGCACTCCATCAGCATCCCACGCACACAACCTATTCTCTTCACAAAGTCTTTTTAACTTGATTCCCATGACCTGCAAAACCATATGTCAAAACAATATATATTGAGTTAATTTATTTATTGACCATAAATACAATCAATATTCTAAACTCTCATGCTTTCTAACCCATCGTTCATTAGTGCTTTTGATCAAGAATTTTCATTTAAGACAACCTTTATTACAATCATTAATTTCCTATTAGAAATTTATCTTTTTAGCCCATAATCTCTTAAAACCTATCAAATACAATAACAAACTAAACTAGTATATTTTACAACTATATCACTGCATTCATAATACAATTAATAAGAAATAAGGTGTATCTAAAATGCACCGATCAACAGGCCCATGGTGCCCATTAGTATGTACCAGCATAACTATAACTGAGAGGCGTTTGAGTAACATTCTAGAATCAGTAGAAAATACTATTTGGACCAATGAAAACAAGCACTCTCAAAATTGGTCTCCAAATGTTCTTGAGTTCTACTACGCCGGTGATAGTCCTTATTGCTATTCCCGCTATATGGGGAACTCACATCTAGACAAACACTGGTGGGGGTGGGGTTTTAGGTTTATGCGGAAACGGTTTTATTCACCAAACCGTAAACTCTACATAATTTATCTTTTTTATTCATAACTCCGAATATGAAAATTCTAGAAACATATATTTTTAGCCCATAATCTCTTAAAGCCGATCAAAATACAATAACAAACTAAACTAATATATTTTACAGCTATATCATTGGATTCATAATACAATTAATAAGAAATAAGGTGTATTTAAAAAGCACCCATCAAATCTCACACTTATCTTTTTTCGTCCCGAAAAAATTATCTGCAATGGAATCACAATAAAAAACATTGGCATTTAATATATTCGATTATTTTATTAACAAATCAAACCACACATTAATCAAGATTGCAGGTATATGATCCACTTAAACCCAACCGCCAACTTCCAAGCCCTTATTCACAATTCATTAAGTTCAAGTAATTTTAGTTATCTATGGATCTCACACTCAAAAGACTACAATGCCACCTAATCCCATTTCAAGCTTATAAGGTTAAAAGATTTTATCTACCGTCTTATATAAAAAACCCTTATGTCATTCCGATTAAATTTATGATGGATAGATGGATGATATTGCGAGCGTTACATGCTTTTGTATACGATCAGTTTAGCAGACATACACCACACGAGTCACCATCCCCATGGTTAATGCCATAAATTTCACATTTTTTTATAACTCCACCTAGAGGGTATGTACCGCGTGAGTCGCTATCCCCGCGGCAATACCATAGGCTTCGTTTTTCCTTTTTTGTTTTTTCAACATGTGCTCAAATGAATGGATGGAATATTTTTTTCGGGCGCCACACTGTTTCGGATTTGTTTTCACAAAAAGAAACACGTGTGCCAATTTAATCGGAAAAACTTATAAGTTTTTTTTATTTATAACGTACCTCTTATACTCTCCACAGTTTCAGCTTTGTCACAACTTCCACAAGATGAGAACCCACAAGACTCCTATTTTAAGTTCTTTTATATCAAGCCTAAGGAACCTTTCAACCGGCTGGGCCTACCCACATATCCTAGGTTAGACGCATGATTGATCGTTTATAATCTTCTATATATAATAATTAAATGCCAATGATCCAATTATATCTATCATTTTCCATTTATTGCAAAAACTTTCTCCAAAAATTTTCTATTTTTTTTTAATTTTTACGACACGGCTGACACTATGACACAACTAGACGCTAGTCTCCCCTCCCGACACTTAAATCATGCATTGTCCTCAATGGAGTGAGAAACTATTGACTCAACGACAAATATAAATCAAAACACAGAGATAAATGGAACAGACTCCCCTGATTTGACGCGGTGAATCCATGTGAGCCTTGTTCCACTACAACCGTATAGCATTTCATTCGCGGCTGCATTCAACACGGGATGCTTGTCTTTAAATTGTTCGAATCACTTTCGTCCAAATGGAGATTGAGTATGGACAAAAGCAATCGATCCTGCAAAATAAAACTCACAAACTCCAAACACAGGTTAAACGGTTATTACATGAAGAGAAACGAGCAAAAACCCGGTTTGACGAGCAACCAAACCTCTTCAGACTTCCCGACACTTGTCTGGTTCATACACAAAAACACAAAAAAAAAAAAAGAAATAAAATAAAAACAAAATCTGGGTTGCCTCCCAAGAAGCGTTAAGTTTTAGATCTTCAGCCAGATCGTACCTGATATGCACTACACTGCTCTCAATGCGCACTTACCCAATGTATTTCCAATGAATGCTCGGAAATTTACATGTCATCTCCATAAGCTCCTCGGTATAACTGGCATGTTTAGAAAGTACATGCGGGTTTCGCTGATCCACTTCACGAGATATATACTGATGTCTTGTAGCTTCGCCCTTTTCATCTTCTTCCTCGAACCCTCTTCCCTACACTTGTTAATTGGAATGATTGATATGGGAAGAGGTTTGGTACACATATTCATCTCATCAGACTGCTCTGCCTCATCATCATCACACACCATCTGATCCACCAGTGACTCTTCATCAGATAAAGGATTCATTGATGTGTTACTATCCTCCATAACCTCCTCCTCCAGGTGAGAATAATCTCTAATATCATCACGTAATGGTGAGAGATGCTCTTCTATTTCTATCTTCATTTTTAACTTCTGACACTTGGAAACTAGAAAGCTGATTCGATCTTCATCGAAAAGGTTGGGTGTTGATAAATACTGCTCGATTTTGGACAAAATCACTTCCAACATAGCAAGCTTTGTATCCTCCTCGATCTGATAAGTATGGACACCCTCGGGCTCAGAATATTCCTCGGGATGATATTGTCGGTATCCCTGATACGGTCTAGAGATGTACGCATCCATCATTTTTTTATTCCAATACAACGGATTTTCCAAATACACCGCGCACACATCATAATCATAAGTATGATCACGACCGCAACAGTATCATCGTCCATCCGTTCTTGGCTCATAATAAGCATCCCCATCCCGATCCCATCCGTCAGAGTAATAACCATTCTCCACTATTGTATCAAAATCATAGAAATATGGTGGATATGAAGGATTCTCATAGCAAGGCATCAGTGGTTCTTCCAATTTCGCTTTTTCCCGTCTAAATTGGGCCTCGTGGCAACCGATACACGGGTGAAGTGGTTCCCCGCACAACTTGCATGTAGAAGAGCCGCAAAATATAGTAAGATCTGTCATCCTACACAAACACAGCTCAACTAACCACGTAAATCACGAACAAACCAGATAAAACAAAAAATATTTTTGTGTTTTTTTTAGTTTTTTTAGAAAGCAAGAACAACTAACTAACTAACTAACTAACTAACTAACTAACTAACTAACTAACTAACTAACTAACTAACTAACTAACACTAAGCGCACAAATTCCCCGGCAACGACGCCATTTTTGATGACTGTCGTAAGGGTCAATCAAAAACCTAATTAAACTACGTAGATAGCGTAAGTAGGGTATCGTATCCATGGGGAATTTGTGGTTAGTGTTAAAAAAATTAATTAAAACTAAACTATCTAACTTGGGGGTTTGTTTGTTTGATTATAAAGAAAACACGATTTGTCACGAAAAGTGTTATCAAGATTAAGAAAGAGTAACCTCCACCCGGAATCCCGAATACCCGTTTTAACATAAAAATCCGTTTTCTGATTCAAAACACCACATAGACATGGCCTTGGGATTAATGGTTTTGAATAATTGTTAAGGATAGTTTGTAAGATTCACCATTCAACTTAACAACCCATTTAATTGTATCAACTACCCACCAAATTACCAACCCGCTAACAACGCAAGTATGTTGCCAATACGCTTAATAAATGACAAGTAATTCAAATACAATAAACGTTTATCAACTAACCAACACAAGTAGTCAAGTTATACTAGTTTACAAGAATCAGAAAAAACGAATAAATATGTCAAACCGTATAAACGTTCGTCCGGGCGGAAGTCACGAGTGATTTAGCCGCGCATGGTAGTCTTCACGGTACCGGTTGTCATCCCGAATCGTTCCGACTTCATTGAAAGGCTTGAGAGATAATAAGAAATAATAATCCACATGCACAATTCGTCCCTCCTCTCGATATATGACGGCTGCCCCCTGTTTATCATATATAATTCGTCCCACCAAAAGTTCTCAATCGTTCATTACATGGGCTGCTAATATTTTTTCCTTTTGGGCTCCATTTTAAGCTTAGTCCACTTCAAATTATTGTAGCCCAAATATTATTTTGTTGTTGCACTCCATCAACATCCCATTCACACAACTTATTCTCTTCACAAAGTCTTTTTAACTTGATTCCCATGACATGCAAAACCATATGTCAAAACAATATATATTGAGTTAATTTATTTATTGACCATAAATACAATCAATATTCTAAACTCTCAGAGCATCCACAATAATACATTTTTTTGGTGTTGTTTTTACTCATTTTTCCACATCATCTATTTTTTCTTATTGTGGACCTTGTTTTTGTACCTCATTTTTTAAAATATGTTTGTCTGCAAAAACGACTAAAAACAACAAAATGGTGGGACCCATGTACTTTTAATATATATAATATATAGAGAGAGAATAAGTGGTGTAAATGTGTGGTTAAAAATTAAAAAGGTGGTGATGATGTGGTAATGTTTTTAAGTGTTTTTGTGTTTTCTTATTGGGTGGGTTTTTGATATTTTTGAAGGGTAAGTGTTTTTCTGATGTGTCAGCTGACTGGCCATGTTTTTAGGTGCTTTTAATGGGCCGTATTGTGGATGCTCTCATGCTTTCTCACCCATCGTTCATTAGTGCTTTTGATCAAGAATTTTCATTTAAGACAACCTTTATTACAATCATTAATTTCCTATTAGAAATTTATCTTTTTAGCCCATAATCTCTTAAAACCTATCAAATATAATAACAAACTAAACTAATATATTTTACAGCTATATCACTCAATTCATAATACAATTAATAAGAAATAAGGTGTATCTAAAATGCACGGATCAACAGGCCCATGGTGCCCATTAGTATGTACCAGCATAATAGCAACTGAGAGGCGTTTGAGTAACATTCTAGAATCAGTAGAAAACACTATTTGGACCAATGAAAACGAGCACTCTCAAAATTGGTCTCCAAATGTTCTTGAGTTCTACTACGCCGGTGATAGTCCTTATTGCTATTCCCGCTATATCGGGAACTCACATCTAGACAAACACTGGTGGGGTGGGGTTTTAGGTTTATGCGGAAACGGTTTTATTCACCAAACCGTAAACTCTACATAATTTATCTTTTTTATTCATAACTCGGAATATGAAAATTCTAGAAATATATCTTTTTAGCCCATAATCTCTTAAAACCTATCAAAATACAATAACAAACTAAACTAATATATTTTACAGCTATATCATTGCATTCATAATACAATTAATAAGAAATAAGGTGTATTTAAAATGCACCGATCAAATCCCACACTTATCTTTTTTCGTCCCGAAAAAATTATCTGCAATGGAATCACAATAAAAAACATTGGCATCTAATATATTCGATTATTTTATTATCAAATCAAACCACACATTAATCAAGATTGCAGGTATATGATCCACTTAAACCCAACCGCCAGCTTCCAAGCCCTTATTCACAATTCATTAAGTTCAAGTAATTTTAGTTATCTATGGATCTCACACTCAAAAGACTACAATGCCACCTAATCCCATTTCAAGCTTATAAGGTTAAAAGATTTTATCTACCGTCTTATATAAAAAACCCTTATGTCATTCCGATTAAATTTATGATGGATAGATGGATGATATTGCGAGCTTTACATGCTTTTGTATACGATCAGTTTAGCGGACATACACCACACGAGTCACCATCCCCATGGTTAATGCCATAAACTTCACATTTTTTTATAACTCCACCTAGAGGGTATGTACCGCATGAGTCGCTATCCCTGCCGCATTACCATAGGCGTCGTTTTTCCTTTTTTCTTTTTTCAACATGTGCTCAAATGAATGGATGGAATATTTTTTTCGGGCGCCACACTGTTTCGGATTTGTTTTCACAAAAAGAAACACGTGTGCCAATTTAATCGGAAAAACTTATAAGTTTTTTTATTTATAACGTACCTCTTATACTCTCCACAGTTTCAGCTTTGTCACAACTTCCAGAAGATGAGAACCCACAAGACTCCTATTTTAAGTTCTTTTATATCAAGCCTAAGGAACCTTTCAACCGGCTGGGCCTACCCACATATCCTAGGTTAGACGCATGACTGATCGTTTATAATATATAATAATTAAATGCCAATGATCCAATTATATCTATCATTTTCCATTTATTGCAAAAACATTCTTCAAAAACTTTCTATTTTTATTAATTTTTTTTTTAATTTTTACGACACAACTGACACTAAGACACAACTAGTCACTAGTCTCCCCTCCCCACACTTAATTCATGCATTGTCCTCAATGGAGTGAGAAACTATTGACTCAACGACAAATATGAATCAAAACACAGAGATAAATGGAACAGACTCCCCTGATTTGACGCGGTGAATCCATGTGAGCCTTGTTCCACTGGAACCGTATAGCATTTCATTCGCGGCTGCATTCAACACGGGATGCTTGTCTTTAGTTTGTTCGAATCACTTTCGTCCAAATGGAGATTGAGTATGGACAAAAGCAATCGATCCTGCAAAATAAAACTCACAAACTCCAAACACAGGTTAAACAATTAGTACATGAAGAGAAACAAGCAAAAACCCGGTTTGACGAGCAACCAAACCTCTTCAGACTTCCCCACACTTGTCCGGTTCATACACAAAAACAAAAAGAAATAAAATAAAAACAAAACCTGGGTTGCCTCCCAAGAAGTGCTAAGTTTTAGATCTTCAGCCAGATCGTACCTGATATGCACTACAATGCTCTCAATACGCACTTACCCAATGTATTTCCAATGAATGTCCGGAAATTTACATGTCATCTCCATAAGCTCCTCGGTATAACTGGCATGTTTAGAAAGTACCTGCGGGTTTCGCTGATCCACTTCACGAGATATACACTGATGTCTTGTAGCTTCGCCCTTTTCATCTTCTTCCTCGAACCCTCTTCCCTACACTTGTTAATTGGAATGATTGATATGGGAAGAGGTTTGGTACACATATTCATCTCATCAAACTGCTATGCGTCATCATCCTCACACACCATCTGATCCACCAGTGACTCTTCATCAGATAAAGGATACATTGATGTGGTACTATCCTCCATAATCTCCTCCTCCATGTGAGAATAATCTCTAATATCATCACGTAATGGTGAGAGAGGCTCTTCTATTTCTATCTTCATTTTTAACTTCTGACACTTGGAAACTAGAAAGCTGATTCGATCTTCATCAGAAAGGTTGGGTGTTGATAAATACTGCTCGATTTTGGACAAAATCACTTCCAACATAGCAAGCTTTGTATCCTCCTCGATCTGATAAGTATGGACACCCTCGGGCTCAGAATATTCCTCGGGATGATATTGTCGGTATCCCTGATACGGTCTAGAGATGTACGCATCCATCATTTTTTTATTCCAATACTACGGATTTTCCAAATACACCGCGCACACATCATAATCATAAGTATGATCACGACCGCAACAGTATCATCGTCCATCCGTTCTTGGCTCATAATAAGCATCCCCATCCCGATCCCATCCGTCAGAGCAATAACCATCCTCCACTATTGTATTAGAATCATAGAAATATGGTGGATAGGAAGGATTTTCATAGCAAGGCATCAGTGGTTCTGCCAATTTCGCTTTTTCCCGTCTAAATTGGGCCTCGTGGCAACCGATACACGGGTGAAGTGGTTCCCCGCACAACTTGCATGTAGAAGAGCCGCAAAATATAGTAAGATCTGTCAACCTACACAAACACAGCTCAACTACCCACGTAAATCACGAACAAACCAGATAAAACAAAAAATATTTTTGTGTTTTTTTTAGTTTTTTTAGAAAGCAAGAACAACTAACTAACTAACTAACTAACACTAAGCGCACTAATTCCCCGGCAACGGCGCCATTTTTTATGACTGTCGTAAGGGTCAATCAAAAACCTAATTAAACTACGTAGATAGCGTAAGTAGGGTATCGTATCCACGGGGAATTTGTGGTTAGTGTTAAAAAAAATAATTAAAACTAAACTATCTAACTTGGGGGTTTGTTTGTTTGATTATAAAGAAAACATGATTTGTCACGAAAAGTGTTATCAAGATTAAGAAAGAGTAACCTCCACCCAGAATCCCGAATACCCGTTTTAACATAAAAATCCGTTTTCTGATTCAAAACACCACATAGACATGGCCTTGGGATTAATGGTTTTGAATAATTGTTAAGGATAGTTTGTAAGATTCACCATTCAACTTAACAACCCATTTAATTGTATCAACTACCCACCAAATTACCAACCCGCTAACAACGCAAGTATGTTGCCAATACGCTTAATAAATGACAAGTAATTCAAATACAATAAATGTTTATCAACTAACCAACACAAGTAGTCAAGTTATACTAGTTTACAAGAATCAGAAAAAACGAATAAATATGTCATACCGCATAAACGTTCGTCCGGGCGGAAGTCACGAGTGATTTAGCCGCGCATGGTAGTCTTCACGGTACCGGTTATCATCCCGAATCGTTCCGACTTCATTGAAAGGCTTGAGAGATAATAAGAAATAATAATCCACATGCACAATTCGTCCCTCCTCTCGATATATGACGGCTGCCCCCTATTTATCATATATAATTTGTCCCACCAAAAGTTCTCATTCATTTATTACATTTTATTACATGGGCTGCTAATATTTTTTCCTTTTGGGCTCCATTTTAAGCTTAGTCCATTTCAAATTATTGTAGCCCAAATATTATTTTGTTGTTGCACTCCATCAGCATCCCACGCACACAACCTATTCTCTTCACAAAGTCTTTTTCACTTGATTCCCATGACCTGCAAAACCATATGTCAAAACAATATATATTGAGTTAATTTATTTATTGACCATAAATACAATCAATATTCTAAACTCTCATGCTTTCTCACCCATCGTTCATTAGTGCTTTTGATCAAGAATTTTCATTTAAGACAACCTTTATTACAATCATTAATTTCCTATTAGAAATTTATCTTTTTAGCTCACAATCTCTTAAAACCTATCAAATACAATAACAAACTAAACTAATATATTTTACAGCTATATCACTCAATTCATAATACAATTTATAAGAAATAAGGTGTATCTAAAATGCATCGATCAACAGGCCCATGGTGCCCATTAGTATGTACCAGCATAATAGCAATTGAGAGGCGTTTGAATAACATTCTAGAATCAGTAGAAAACACTAGTTGGACCAATGAAAACGAGCACTCTCAAAATTGGTCCCCAAATGTTTTTGAGTTCTACTACGCCGGTGATAGTCCTTATTGCTATTCCAGCTATATGGGGAACTCACATCTAGACAAACACTGGTGGGGTGGGGTTTTAGGTTTATGCGGAAACGGTTTTATTCACCAAACCGTAAACTCTACGTAATTTATCTTTTTTATTCATAACTCCGAATATGAAAATTCTAGAAATATATCTTTTTAGCCCATAATCTCTTAAAACCTATCAAAATACAATAACAAACTAAACTAATATATTTTACAGATTAATAAGAAATAAGGTGTATTTAAAATGCACCGATCAAATCCCACACTTATCTTTTTTCGTCCCGAAAAAATTATCTGCAATGGAATCACAATAAAAAAACATTGGCATCTAATATATTCGATTATTTTATTAACAAATCAAACCACACATTAATCAAGATTGCAGGTATATGATCCACTTAAACCCAACCGCCAGCTTCCAAGCCCTTATTCACACTTCATTAAGTTCAAGTAATTTTAGTTATCTATGGATCTAACACTCAAAAGACTACAATGCCACCTAATCCCATTTCAAGCTTATAAGGTTAAAAGATTTTATCTACCGTCTTATATAAAAAACCCTTATGTCATTCCGATTAAATTTATGATGGATAGATGGATGATATTGCGAGCTTTACATGCTTTTGTATACGATCAGTTTAGCGGACATACACCACACGAGTCACCATCCCCATGGTTATTGCCATAAACTTCACATTTTTTTATAACTCCACCTAGAGGGTATGTACCGCGTGAGTCGCTATCCCCGGGGCAATACCATTGGCTTCGTTTTTCCTTTTTTCTTTTTTCAACATGTGCTCAAATGAATGGATGGAATATTTTTTTCGGGCGCCACACTGTTTCGGATTTGTTTTCACAAAAAGAAACACGTGTGCCAATTTAATCGGAAAAAACTTATAAGTTTTTTTTTATTTATAACGTACCTCTTATACTCTCCACAGTTTCAGCTTTGTCACAACTTCCACAAGATGAGAACCCAGAAGACTCCTATTTTAAGTTCTTTTATATCAAGCCTAAGGAACCTTTCAACCGGCTGGGCCTACCCACATATCCTAGGTTAGACGGATGACTGATCGTTTATTATCTTCAATATATAATAATTAAATGCCAATGATCCAAAATTGGTCTCCAAATGTTCTTGAGTTCTACTACGTCGGTGATAGTCCTTATTGCTCTTCCCGCTATATGGGGAACTCACATCTAGACAAACACTGGTGGGGTGGGGTTTTAGGTTTATGCGGAAACGGTTTTATTCACCAAACCGTAAATTCTACAAAATTTATCTTTTTTATTCATAACTCCGAATATGAAAATTCTATACAGCTTGTCGGAGCATGGTGTAACAGGCTCATGAATTTAAAGGAAAATGAAAATCGCGGTAGAGCGTCTTCATCAGTCACTTATCACTGGATCGTGCTCCCGTCTCAATTTTTCAGTCTCCTTGTAGAACAACATCAGGATGCTTTTGGATATGTAAACGGTGACGATGAGGCCCACTGACCGTCCAGTTATCTCGTCTTGGGCTCCGCTTTTACTTGGGCTCGTTAACCGGCCTAAAGGTAGTTTTTATCTCTTTTAAGTGAACTATGAGAAAAGGCGGGAAAAGACATGTCTTTTCTCTCGTAGACAACATTAATTGCCTGAAGGCATTATGAAGCAATCGCCGGAAACAGTACAACAAGGCAGCTGGCCTCATTTAATGGTCAAGACATCAAACCGTTGGGGACCAAACAAGTGTCTGAGTCTCTTAAGGATCTCACAAAACCGGAAGCTTTCTGTAACACCCCGAAAATATAGATTTTTTTTATTAATAAATTAAAAGTCGGTAATGGCCAAGATAAATAACTAGGAATGATTAACCTAGTTAGTTAAGAATTCTAAAAACAAATGAGGAAATTTAGTTGCTAAACCCTTTATAAAAACTTGAGGAAAGTAGAGGGGCTAAAGATGACAAATTGAAAATTAGTTTTAATTTAATAAAACATAACACCAAAACACACACACTAAGTGTGTGTCCTGGTCGTGTAATCCACAGGAGCCAAAAAGAGCTCTCAAAGCTCAAACCCTAGTTTGCTAAATTGATCAAGTCAAGAAGGCAATTCAAGTTTAAATAAAAAACCGAGCCCAAATTAGTGATCACCCGAGTGAAGGGATCACAAGGTATGTTGAATTTCACCTTCTAGTTACATCTTGATTCTTGATGAACATATGAAATTGAGATTTGAAGTTGAATGTTTGATGTTTGGGTAAAACTAGGATGAATCCATGTTTAGGAACGAACCTTAGTCGATACATTGATGAATTGGGGTTCATAATGATGAAAATCATAATCACCCACCTAGGTGTTAAATGAGTTTTGTAGGGTGAAGATGAACACTAGAATTTTGATTATAAAATGAGTGTTATTGATTTCCATGAAGTGAATCTAGGTGTTATTATCCATGCTAGATATACTGAACTTGAAAAATTTGTTAAATCTTGGCCAAATAGTTAGTCATGAACTTGATGGTGGATTTTGTAAAATGATGCCCATTAGGCTATGCAGTTAATGCGGTAAAATATCGGATATTGGTAAAGGACCGATATTTGAAATATAGGTTATCTCGGTGAGATACTCGGTAATTTTAATATAATGCAGAATTTATATATATAGCAATTGAACACCAATAATTCAGTGATATATTGGTTATATCGGTCAAATATCGGTGATATATCGGCTATATCCGTCAGATATCGGTGACATATCGGTTATATCGGTCAAATATCGGTCAATATCGCTGATAATATCGGTACTGATATTTTGACCAATATTTGACATCGATATTTTACTAAGGGACCGATATGACTGATATGACCGATATATCACCGATATCTCACCGATATTAACTGCATAGCCATTAGGTTATTGTTAAAATGCCTAAATGAAAGCTAAAATGTTGAATTTAGAGCAAAAACGCATATTTGTAATGTTATGGCGAATTATGCGTTATATGATATGATTAGAGTTCTAAACGAGTCGTTGGTTGAACTCTATAGGCAAGGGAATTGAATCCTCATGCGGACAAGCCGGAGCGGATACGCGCTTGAAGGAAAAGCTCTAAAGGTGCGTAACTTATAGTTTCGTTACATTTTGCGTAAACATTTGATTGTAACTTGATAATGGTGTCGTAGTGTTATATACGCGTTTGGTGTGTCATTGAAGTGATTAAGCTCACTCGACAATCAAACGAGTCAAAATAATGGTTAGAATAAGTTTGGCTTGTCATGGAAGAGATGGTCTTCACTCGACAATCAAAAGGGTCAAAACTAACCTTTAAAATGGTAATATTAGAAGTGACTTGAATGTTACGCAATGAATGTGTATTATGAAGGCATAAGCCGAGAAATGGACACGCAAAACCTGATGTAAAAGAGCCCTTGAATATGGGACAAAAGTTTATAAGAATGATTTTGTTGAATTTGTCTAAAAGTGCATGCTTGATTCATTAAAATCAAGTATGACATTATTGTGTGTGCAAACCGAGGTATGGGAGCGGGACGCTGATGATTTATAAGCCCGGAATGGGTAAAAAAGTTTAGAAACAATCATTGATCGCAATATGTAGTTAACTTAGAAACTAAATGGGTCGAATAATAGAAAAAGGGATTTATAGGATATATGCTGATAAACCGGATATAATGTGAACAATGATGGCAAAGGGGTCTGTATTTAAATTACGGAGGCGTAGGAAAAAGAATTATGTAAAACGGACATGTAGAACGAAAGTTATGAGGTTTTAAAGTTAGAATTTTGATTAAAGTTGTAGCTGGGCAAATGCAGCAACAAAGAAACAATCATTCTGTAAAAAACAAGGTGTCGCGTTGTGCGACACTCACCTGTTATCACCATCGCGTCGCGTGACAGTAGTCGCGGCCCGCGACAAACAAACGAGCAAGCCTTCGCGGCCCACGAGAGCTCAAAATGCTGGAAATTGTTTGATATTTGTTTGTTTAACTCATGGGACTTGTTTTAACATGTTTTTAAGTTATCAAAACTAACTTTTATGTTGGTTTTGAAATTAGGTGATCGTAGTAAGCACTCGGATGATGATTAAGCAATGAACAAGAACCGAACACACGTCCGAACAAAGCTTCCACAATGATCTATTTTGTTTTAGTTAATGTGAATCTTGTAAACACTTAATGCTACATCATGAATGTTTAAACCTTGTATGAATGTTAACTTGGCAAATTTTTGTAAAGTCGCATTTTCGTATAAATTGCGTAATTTAATATTAGTATCTTGTTAAAATGAGACGGGTCTTACAAGTTGGTTATCAGAGCTCAAGGTTGTTGACAAAGTGTGTTCGGTTCGAATCTTGATCAAACATCCAGTAAGAATTAGTTATTTTAACAATTAATATAAACATTTCAGATTCAAGATGGTCGATGGAGGTAACGATGATACGGTGTCGATAGTGTGACAACTCGTGTAAATTCCTGAGCGTTTCGTTTTACTGTGTAATTTCTTGTACGTTAAAAGAATTGAATTTGGTGATTTATTTTATTTGAACGATTGTGTGCTTGGTAATGTGTAATGTGAATTATGTGAAACCGAAACCCGAAACTGAAATATTGGAATACGTTATTTTGTGAAATGAAGCGTTGTAAAATATTGCTTTGCGATATGAAACAGTTTAATTAGTTATTTCACGAAACTTGCGAAACCGTCATTTAGTAAATCCAACCCAAGCCCAAACCCCTCTCCCCTTGCGCCACCAACTGGCCCAAACCCCCACCCCATGCCTTGTTCGAAATATTGAGCCCAAAACCACACCTCATGTTCCTTGCAACCCATTAAGCCCAACTTCCTTGTGTTTTATTTGTGCATTTAACTTTGAGAATAAGAAATCAAAATCAAAACCCTAAACTTCCCCTTGTGATCATCGACCAGAAGAACCCCCCCCCCCCCCCCCCCGCGAAATACAAACCCCAGTTCAGCTTCTTGATTCCCCTTTCACTTCCTTGTAATCCCTTCTCTTGCTCCAAGGTTAGTATTCTTGATTTGGATTGTGATTCTTGGTGTGATTTTGTGGAAAACATGGCTGTGATTTTTAGTTGACATGCTAGGGTTTTGATGTAACATGATTTATTTCATTTGAGTAGGCGATTGGTTGAAGTAATCGATGATATGTATGCATAAATGATCATTGGCTACGTTTCTTGATGAAAATCATGATGTTTATATCTAGGGTTTTGTGATTTTGATATGGTTAGATGGTAATTGATGGTTAGCCTGCTGTTGGTTGCTATTAGGAAGAGTCAGGATCGTTTGCACGCGTTTTGGTGTCGTTATAATGTAAAACAACATGCTGATTGACGAAAACAGCCAACTTTAGTTGGCTGTAAACGGACCTTTATAATTCGAAAAATTGATTTTCTGAAGTCTAAATTGTACGTTTTCAAAAAACGCTTCAAATGGCACTGGAATCATATTTTTTTTGAGGTCGTTTGCTATTTTTAAAGATCTGTTTTGTATTGCAGTAAAAGCTGCGTTTTTTTTGCCGAAAATGTGTGTTATGTTTTTCGTCATAACTTGAAATCTAGATAGAGTTAGGTCATAAAATTTTTAAAGTAGATGGCCACGGGTGTCATTGTAATTCTCCAACTAGAATTTTGTCAATCGGACTTACGATGAATTTTAAAAGAATTTTTCCGTGGACTGTAGTCAGAAAGTGACGAATCTGATTACAGCCAGTAAATGATTTTTATAAAATAATTGGTAATGAATTGAGTCCCGAGATTTTTACACAATGATAGTGGACCTTTTAGAATATTTTTTAAAATGTTGGGAATTTTTGGAACAAGTTAACTATTTTATTAAAATACCCGAATACAACCCAGTTTTGGATGTTAAAGCTGAAACAATATAACTATTGATTTGCGTGTCTAAATGTTGGTTATGTTATTTGATAATGATCCAACTTGTTATATGTCAACGAATGTGCTATATGAAGTATCGTGTGCTTGCTCTTGAGTTGTTATAGGTGGAATATATATATATATGGGCGTGAACTGTCAAAGTGAGTGCATGTTATGTGGTAGATGCGTGTAGGAACTTTGTGCCCTATTTGAAACTACTAATGGAATAACTGGTAATCATACTAGGATGTGATTGAACAACCTTGACTATTAGCTATTATAAGAGTCAAACCGAGCAACCAAAGGTTAGTTCACACTTTCGTGAAAGCATGGGATTCCCGGTGGTTTGGGAATAAGTTAAGTAAGGATTCCTAGTGGGTTAGGAATGGGTTAATTGACAACAATCCCCCTTAGGTGGGATGCAACCTGCGTATTCTCCTTGGGTAGAATACGTACCTCGGTCCTCCTTGGGTAGGACAACCTTAAACTTACTAGACAACAACTCTATCATGAAGTCCCTCATTTTTATATCGACTTAATCGCCGAGCCAATGGCGAACGGGTCATTAGTTAAATAGCGCTATTAGGTCTGATAAGTCTCAAACCATGCCGCAGAGGACGGGAGTGGACTAATGTACTTGGGCACTTTGTCAATGATGATAGACCTTGACGGAGGGCACTAATACTTAACTTAAGTCAGTAGTCGATATGGTAACGGGTCTAGTGGTTTACAACATGGGGTAGCCCCCCCGGTATATGGTTATGGGAACAAGGAACTGGATAACTTTTGGTTTTTCGAAACAACTTAACAACTTATGGTGTTTGGAATAACATTAAAATGGACAACCAACTGTGAACTCGTCAACCTTTTGTTGACACGTTACCACATGCTTTGCAGGTCGTTAGGTACTGGGATGGAGCTTGCATGCGGAGTGGGCGTTGTGGCTAGGAATCCACAGTTAGATTCCTACTGATGGTCTCTATGATTTATAAATTGTGTTATGGGTTTTATTACTTTATGCTTTCGCTAACTTTTAAATTTGGTTTTGGATTTTTGGTTTGGTGAGTTTTAAACATTTGGTTTGCCATGGTTTTACTTTATTTTAATTAAATGTTCAGTAAGATTGGTGGTATGATCCTGGTCAGTCACACGCCTCGCAGTGATACTCCGCTTGTGGATTTTGAGGGTGTGACAGATTGGTATCAGAGCCATTGGTTATAGTGAACTCGGTTTTTAAAAAGGGAAATATCTTTTTGACAAAAACCAGACTATAACCTTTTTCAGTGCTCAACGACCCACAACGACACTTCGCTCCACGTGCAAGTCTTAACACTTTAGATGGTATGGCCTCTGTTTATGTTACCTACTTGTTAGTTACATTTGCATGGTTTATTGTTTATGGTATACTTAGTTAACGTAGTAGCATGTCGCCCTTATTAGCCCTAGTGTGCTCGCTTTGACGCTCAACTGTCTACTTGAAACTTGACAAGTAGTGATCAAATTCTTTTCCTGTTTTCTCCTCACCCCACTACGACAACTGTTTTACGCGTTCCATTTATCCATACGACTGTCTCGACATGACGTCGCTATTACAGCTAGAATTCAGATCTGACCCTCCATACATTCAGTTTGCACATCGACATTCACGTAGACCAGAATCGGCCCAAACGAACTCGGATTTAGGAGAACAATATACCCACGCGTCCATGTTGACAAACCCTATCATCTCCACTAGTCGTCGTCACTAGAAACGAGGCAGTCACAGCTACACGCGTTTTTTGTTGTACAACTCAAAACCCTATCACCCAAACTCTGTTTTGGACCAATGATGTACTCACGTGACTATGATGCAATGAACTTTCTTATCATGTCATTGCCACCATCCACCATTACTGGAACTGCCCCTGGAGAACAGAATAGTTTACAGGATTCTTCGGTTATTTGTTGGGTTTTGTTTTCGCTTAATTCTTTGTATGAATATCACCAACCTCCTGTTTCTTCAATCCGCAACCGATATAACGAAACGCTAACAACCATACCACGATTTCCACCGATCACAGGACAACCCCGCATTACCCTGTTGGGTGGTTAATCCTTATTCTACCTTGATTTACACCTTTGTATACCCAACTTAGCAGGTGGATGCCTTCTAATGATCGGATAGTCTTCGGGACATTAGAGGACTGAGATATGGATTACTCAACCTATAGGCGGAGACGATGAACTACACATTCACCTCACCCCTTTTCCCCTTACACTACTAGAGTCGCATTTTGATCCTATGATAGTTTATCTTAATTATGTGAAATCTTTTTGCTAACCTTTGTACCGACCTATGCTTGTTGATTAATGCAATGCCAAATTTCTACTATTGACTTAGACAAAACCATCATTCCTTTACCACAGTGACACTACGTCCTCACTTCTCCATGTAGAGACACTAACACGAACTCACTCTAGTTTAGAGAATTTGGAAGGCTCGACTTTCGATCTTTGTGGATCACTTCTTGAAACCCTGAGAATAGTGATGTGTTGTTGATACGATCATACCCTCTTGAACATATTTTCGCGTCCTTTCTTTGAAGCCTTTTGACTACACAGGCATATTTCAGATTCATTCACACGACCTAAGGAAACTCCTTCGAATTTGGTTGCTTACCGACTCGATAAATCGCAAACTCATCTAAGTTCATGGATCAAGGTGAATTATTTCTCCTTCGCATTGCGGGCGAGCCCGACAACTTTGACGGAAGTTTCAGTGAACCTTAACACTACAAACTCGTACAACAACCATTCATCTATGGTAAATTCTGGGTTATGATTGATATATCCATGTGACATCTCTATTTGACAAACAACATTCTTTGTTTTAACCCTGTACAATTTGCGTACGACTAAGTTATACCCTCGACATTAGGTAAACCCCTGCCACGGATCCTTACGGGTTTACGCATCGACTGTGACTACCCTTTTTGCATACTTCCACATCCATTCATGATATACTCCTCGAATCCCATGATCCTTATCCTAACAACATTTTTCGCGAACTCTCGCTTGGACGAGTTACTCCCTACGAACTTTACTCGAGCAGCATTGGGCCATAAATATCATACATATGATGATATCACAAGCATTGTCCTTGGAACTGGGTATACCACTTGTTTCTTCGACGACATCCAAAACTACTCCAAGAACTAATAGAAATTCGAACGATACCTACACCTTACCATGGAGCCCCTACAATACAAACAACCTTATGTTTAGTTTCCAACGAATGACTTTTGACGTTGCAAAGCCCATTTTTCTTGATAGTATGCACAAACCCTCGCAACTCTAACTCGAAAGATTGCCCAAGAATCCGCGTTTCAACTATTGAAGGAGAAACTTTGCAGCGCCCCCATCCTTTCGTTACCTGAAGGCACAGAAGATTTCGTGGTTTATTGTGACGCGTCAAACCAAGGACTTGGTTGTGTGTTGATGCATCGTGAAAAGATCATTGCTTACGCATCACGCCAGCTCAAGGTCCACGAAAAGAACTACCCTACCCACGATTTGGAGTTGGGAGCAGTGGTGTTTGCACTCAAGATATGGAGACATTACATGTACGGTACCAAGTGCATCTACACCGATCACAAGAGTCTCCTGCATATCTTAGATCAGAAGGAGTTGAACATGTGATAGCGTCGATGGGTCGAACTCCTCAACGACTACGAGTGCGCAATCAAGTATCATCCGGGCAAGGCCAACGTTCTGGCTAATCCCCGCAGTCGGAAAGAAACCAAACCTAAGTGTGTAACAACTTACTCTCCACTCTAGTCTTCCTACCCAAATCCGTAATGCTCAGGTTGGAGCATCGAAGGAAGAGAACCTTAAAGTTGAGTCCCTGCGGGACATGGAAAGGAAACTTGTACGCTAGGAAGACGACACTTGCTATTTCATGAAACATATTTGGGTTCCATCCTATGGAAACCTACGAGAGCTTGTGATGGACGAAACGCACAAGTCTCGTTACTCGGTTCATCCTGGTACTGACAAGATGTACCAAGATCTCAAAACTTTTTACTGGTGGCCCCACATGAAAGCTGACATATCAACCTGTGTTAGTAAATGCTTGACCTGTGCTAGGGTTAAGGTGAATACCATAAGCCATCAGGATTACTAAAAATACCCGAGATCCCAACATGGAAATGGGAGCAAATTTCCATGGATTTTGTCACTGGCATACCTAGATCTCAGCAGGGAAACGACACCATCTGGGTGATCGTGGATCGACTAACTAAGTCTGCACACTTTCTGGCAATCAAGGAAACTGACAAGTTTTCTACACTCGCAGACATCTATATGAAGGAGGTAGTCTCTAGGCACAAAGTGCCAACTTCAATCATTTCTGATCAAGACTCACGCTTTACATTTGATTTGTGGCAGGCGATGCACAAATCCTTTGGCTCGCGTTTAGACATGAGCACAGCTTATCACCCTCAGAAGGATGGGCAGATTGAACACACCATCCAGACTCTAGAAGACATGCTTCGAGCATGTGTTATCAACTTTGGCAACGATTGGGAAAGACACCTTGATGTATTGCAAAATACATCCTTTATTCGTGTATAGTTTGTACAATTTCCCGTTATTTCTAGTTTAGTTTTAGTTAGAATTGCGTGCTATTGATCAAATTGTGTTTTTCCAGGTCTTGGTACATAATGTTGCTGAAAATGGAGTGGAACCGAGCTAAATTGCTTAAACACCAAGTCCCGGAACTATTTGGAAAAAGAGTTAGAATTATTTTAAAGTTTTTGAGAGTTCAAGCTGGAAAATTCACGCAACATTCTGTGAAAAAACGCCCGTGGCGTCGCGCCACGGCTATTCTGGAGTTTCGTCGCGTAGCGCTAGCAATTAAAAAAAGAATGCACGAAGTTTACCTGGTGGCGTCGCGCCACCAGGAATATCCTCGCCAGTCGCGCGACGCGACGGGACTGTCTCACGAGCTTAATTCGTTTGGTGCTAGGGTTTGGTATATAAACACAAAGACAATCATCATTAATGACAAGTTACGAACTTGGGAAACCCTAGGCGATTTTCAGAGCTGATTTCACGGTTTTCGGAGTACTTTGGCTTGCGGGAATCATCCGGTTGGAGCTCGGAGCATAGGAAAGAAGATTGTTCGGGTCTTATCTCCCGGTTTTCATTATTTTCTTGTTTCGATACTTTTATGATGAATTCTTGTTTTGAACTTGTTTTGTTTATTTTAGACATCATGTTTTCAGGCTAAAACCTTCGTTACTACCTAGGTTAGATGATAGTTTAAGAAAGTTTGGATCTTTAATGGGTTTCTATTGTTTGTTATGGATTGATCTTTGAAAGTAAATTATTCTAGAACATCTGATTTGGTGCATTTGCGTATTTAATTTTGATTGTTGATTATTTGCTGTTTCACATAAATTTTGGTGGATGTCTTTCACATAATGAATTTGTGTTGATTATTCGCATCTTTGCGGGTTCGGGTGATCTTTGGGTAAATCGGCCGATAGCCTTAGAAACAGTAATTAAAATACAGTTAGAACTAAGTATTCTGCTTAACTTGTCGCTGAGAGGCTCGAGTTAGTTAGTAGGTCTCGGTGCAATATATAGCTAAGATAGGTTTTGAGAGAAGTCGGTTTTAGTTCCCTAATTGCACCTGTGTCTATTAAACCAAGTTAGAATGTAGGATTGCCTTAGACTGTCGCGCTGAGAGGTAGATAGTTGTATTAGGGCACTTTTAGAGTCGTTAGAGGACTGAGAGGAAGTCTAACAATCGGTGTTCACAACAGCCTAGTAGGGTTTCCTAGGTTTCTTCCTGAGAAGGGTCGGGAAGTCTTAGCTTGAAATACCTTAGGGTTTAGTACTTTACGATCCCGATTCCATACGACAATAGTACCGTTAGAAATCCATTCCTAGTTAAACTGGATTCAAGCCTAGGTAGTCGTTAAATCTCATTTGAATTAAACCTTAGTTCTTGTTCGTTTCATAGTCTAATTTTATTTTAATTCCAATTTTAGGATTTTAGTAACCCCCCCCCTTCAAAACACAACAATAGTTAAGTGTGTCAGTGTCTGTCTAAATAAAGTCGTTAACGTAATTAATTAGAGTCCTTATGGATTCGACATCCGGACTTTCTTTTCTTTGCTAGAGTCGACCGGTTCACTTGCCGGTGACTAGTTTAGTCAAGTTACAGAGTCTAGATTATTATTACTTGAGTCTAAATTTAGGTTTATTTTAGTTTATTTATTTGAAATACTTATTGAACATCAAGTTTTTGGCGTCGTTGCCGGGGATTCTTGGCAATTGCGTTAATTACTTTGTTTGGATTTCAACTGATATCTATACGTGCTTTTTGTGTGTTTTTGAGTCGTAGGAGTCCAAGTAATTTTAGTGTCTTTTATTTTCAGAGTCTTTTGTTGGAGTCGTCTTACTTGTTTTTTTCTCGGTTTTGCTGTTCATGCCCCACACGCGTTCTCAGGGACCAGTGAAGCCGCCGATCGACAAGTCTTCCTTCTCCACACCTAATTTACAGGTTAGAAAATCTTCAACTTCATCTACAGCCCCTTCTGACTCTACACTACAATCTAAACCACCGAACTTTGACTTCACCCCGAAGTTGTCACCCCACAACACCCCACCACCTTCCCGTCCACCTAGTCCACCACCAGTTCACCAAATAGCCGAAAACTAAACGGTCCACCAACGCTCCACCGTGGGTTTTACCGCAAATTCACCCATCACCATCCCTGAAATCACCAATGACAAGTCCTGGCAAATTCCCTCATACATCATGACCGCCATTAACAACTCTTGTCAGTTTCACGGTCGTGCTGATAAGGATGCGCCTGCACATATCAACCGTCTCACCCGTCTGTGTAGCACCTTCGGCATCGAGGGTGTTAATCTTGATGCCCGCTATCTCCAAGTCTTCCCTTTTTCGCTTGCTAGCCGCGCAACCACATGGCTCGATTCGCAGCCAGCAGTTACTTATACCACTTGGGCTGGACTTAGAGATGCCTTCCTTGCTAAGTATTTTCCACCCGCGAAGGCCTCCCGCCTTGGAGATCAGATCCATTCATTCAGAATGGAGCCTGACGAACCATATCACTTGGCTTGGGAGAGGTTTCAAACTTTACTCTCGCGTTGTTCCCAATATGGGCTTTCGGATTGGGCTTTAGTAGAAAAATTTTACAATGGTCTCATCCCTGAGTGTAAGGCCCGATTCGACACATCTGCAGGAGGCCATCTTATGGGAAAGAAAACTGTGGCCGACTGCAATGATCTCTTTGAGAGCTTCGCTCATGTTGATATAGATCATAGTGCTACCAGCAGGAATTCCATTCCCGTGACTACTTCCTCATCTTCTCGAGGAGTAAACCAAGTCATTTCGGACTCAAAGGTAGCATCTCAGCTTGACTATATCACCAAAGAGTTGCTAGAAATTAAGAAGAAGGTCGATAGGTGCGAAGTTTGTAGAGGTGGACATGACACTGTAGATTTCCCAACACTTACCCTAGAACAGGTTGAGTACATAGCAGGTCAAAATAGGGGTCCAACTAACCGTTTTAACAATAGTAACTCTAATTGTCGTGCTAATAATTATCGCTCTTTAGGTAACCCCCTGGTTTTCCATCAGGTCAATATCAAAGCAGGGGGGGGGGCAGGTTTCTATTCTAGTGGGGGTTCGGGTCAAACAGGTCAATTTGCTAGTTCAGGTTCAGGGGGGCAGTTCAGAGGTGAGGGGTCAAACCAAGAGGTTCAACCTAGGAATAAGGGGTCAAATAGTAGTCTATCTAGGATAGAGGACCTTCTTACCCAGTTAGTGGTTAAGGATTAGGCCACCCAACGTACCTTAGAAGAACACGCTACATTCCTAAAGAATAACCATTCGAATTTCCTAGACCTTTAAAGGCAAGTTGGGGATATTGCACGCCAGTTGCAAGAACGACCTCCCGGTCAATTTTCGGGAAATACAAAGCCCAACCCATCTGGTACTTTGAAGGCAATTTCGACCCGTAGTGGTAGGATCTTAGGAGAGGTAGTGAGACCCGAGAGTGTTGAGATAGAAGATGAGGAGCCCGTAGATGAAGAGATTGAGGTGGATGCTCCCGGTAAAGTGCAACCTAGGTTCATCCCAGAAGTACCGCACACATCGGGGGGCCTTCAAGTGAGAAAAGTATAGGAAAAAGTCCCATACAAGTTATTCCATCACCCACTGTTGATCTTTCCCGTGCTCCATTTCCTTCCCGTCTTAAAAATCAAACTTATTCCATGGAGTACAGGAAATTTTTAGAAATCTTTAAGCAACTTAGAATCAACCTTCCTTTCATAGAAGCCCTTTAATCGATGCCTAAATATGCAAAATTTTTAAAGGACCTTCTAAAACGTAAGGATAGGTTAGGAGAGGTTTCTAACATTCCCTTTAGTGGAGGGTGTTCCGCCGTAGTCTTGAACAAGGTCCCGGAAAAATTGACGGATCCGGGCCTTTTTACCATTCCATGCTTGTTTAGGAGTGATACCGAGTGTAGGGCCCTAGCCGATTTAGGAGCGAGTATAAACCTCATGCCATATTCCATGTATGAGAGGTTAGGTCTAGGAGAGTTATCCTCTACACGTATGCCTTTGTCTCTAGCCGATAGATCAGTGAAGTATCCACGTGGTATAATCGAAAACCTTCTAGTCAAAGTGGATAAATTATTCTTTCCCGTAGACTTTGTCTTTCTTGATATGGAAGCCGACGAGAAGGTTCCTATCATTCTAGGATGCCCATTCTTGTGTACCGCCAAGGCTATCATCGATGTCTTCGACGGAAAAATAACACTCCAAGTCGGTGAGGAGAGAGTCACTTTCGAGATAGCACGCTCCATGGAACACCCTAGTGGTTCTGATGATCTTACTAGTCCTTGTCATTCGGTCTATTTCATAGAGTCTTTCCTATCATGTGTCGACCATTGCTTTGACTATATTAGTGGAGCCGATTTAGTTGAGGGTAAGTTAGATGAGGCAGTTGAGAAGGTTGAGGAGGTTGTGAGTGAGAGTGAGGAAGTAGAAGACCGAGTAGGTCCCCGAAGTGCTAGAATTGAATGAGGTAAAAAGTGAGTTTGAGAGTACACCCTTAGTGAAACCCGCCCTACTAGAACTTAAGGTTCTACCATCCCACTTAGAGTACGCTTTCTTAGGTGAGGGGTCCGATTTTCCCATCATTATTTCGTCTAAGTTAGAGGAGGGGGAAAAGGGTAGGTTGTTAGAGGTGTTGAGAGAGAATAGGGAAGCCATTGCATGGCGACTTTCGGATATCAAGGGCATAAGCCCCGCCTATTGTACCCACCGGATACTCATGGAAGATGACTATAAGCAGGTGGTGCAACCTCAACGACGCCTAAATCCGAACATGCAAGAGGTTGTTAAGAAGGAAGTGCTCAAGTTGTTAGATGCCGGGGTGATATACCCCATTTCCGATTCAACATGGGTTAGCCCGACCCAAGTCGTCCCAAAGAAAGGCGGGATGACGGTGATCATGAATGAAAAGAACGAATTAATCCTTTCTCGTACCATTACCGGTTGGCGTGTGTGCGTCGACTACCCAAAGTTGAATGACGCCACCCGGAAAGACCATTTCCCCTTGCCATTTATTGACCAAATGTTGGAGCGTCTAGAGGGTCAACAATTCTATTGCTTTCTCGATGGATTTTCGGGTTATTTTCAGATCCCAATCGCCCAGGAGGATCAAGATAAAACGACATTCAGATGCCCTTATGGCACTTATGCGTATCGCCGCATGCCTTTCGGGTTATGCAACGCTCCGACTACTTTCCAAAGATGCATGGTTGCTATATTCCAAGACATGATTGAGACTTCTATGGAGGTTTTCATGGATGACTTATCGGTTTATGGTACCACTTTTGATCAATGTCTTCTCAATCTTGATAGGATGCTTAAGAGATGTATAGAGACAAACCTTATGTTGAATTGGGAGAAATGTCGCTTTATGGTGACAAAGGGGATAGTTTTAGGTCACAAGTTATCTAGAGAGGGGATAGAGGTGGATAGGGCCAAGATAGATACCATAAGTAGATTGCCTCCACCTACTAGTGTTAAGTCCGTTCGAAGCTTCCTAGGTCATGTTGGCTTTTATAGGCGTTTCATTAAGGATTTTTCTAAGATTACGCGCCCCATGACCCGACTTCTAGAGAAAGATGTACCTTTCGTCTTTGACGAAGAGTGCATCAAGGCTTTTGATTTTTTGAAGGAGAAACTCATTAGTGCCCCTATCCTTGTTTTGCCCGATTGGAGCTTGCCTTTCGAGCTCATGTGCGATGCAAGTGATTATGCCGTAGGTGCGATCTTAGGTCAAAGAGTCGATAAACATTTTCATCCAATCTACTACGCGAGCAAAACTTTGAATGATGCTCAAGAGAACTATACCACCACGGAAAAAGAGCTCTTAGCCGTAGTGTTTGCGTTTGATAAGTTTCGCTCATATCTAGTGCTTTCCAAAACCATCGTGTTCACCGATCATGCCGCTTTGCACTTTCTTTTCAAAAATAAAGACGCGAAGCCATGCCTCATTAGATGGATTCTTTTGCTCTTCGAGTTCGATATTGAAATTAAGGATAAGAAGGGAGCCGAAAACGTGGTCGCCGACCATTTGTCACGCTTAGAGGATCCTAAGAGAGAGGAAGTTCATGAGGATTCAATAGGAGACACTTTTCCTCTTGAAACCATAGACTTTGTTAGTGCCGAGGTAGAGGGGTTTGCCATGGTTTTCGGATTTGCCAAATTATTTAGCGACCGACGATATTGTGAGGGGTATGTCCTACCAACAAAAGAAAAAGCTTCTTAGGGATGCTAGGAAGTACATTTGGGATGACCCGTACCTTTTTAGGATTGGTGGTGATCAAGTGCTTAGGAGATGTGTTTCAAAAGAGGATGGGATGGACATCCTTAGACATGTGCACGAGGGTTTAACAGGAGGCCATCACGAGCCAAATGTGACGGTATAAAAGGTTTTTGATAGTGGCTTCTATTGGCTAACGGTAGTGAGAGATGCCGTAGATTTTGTTAGGACATGTGACTGTTGTCAACGTACCGGCAACATCTCATCCAAGGATGAAATGCCCCAAAATCCCATCCAAGTTCTTGAAATCTTTGACGTTTGGGGTATTGATTTCATGGGACCTTTCCCCTCATCGAGTTGGAATAGGTACATCCTCGTGGCCATTGACTATGTCTCAAAGTGGGTGGAAGCTCAAGCTTTGCCCACTAATGATGCCCGAGTGGTGGTGAGATTCCTTAAGAAATTATTCACACGTTTCAGAGTTCCTAAAGCTATCATAAGTGACCGGGTTACGCACTTTTGCAACTCCTCCATGGTAAAGGCACTTGCGCGCTACGGTGTCACTCACTGTCTTTCCACCGCATACCACCCGCAAACTAGTGGCCAATAAGAGAATGCAAACCGAGGGGTGAAGAGAATCTCAGAAAGAAAAAACGGTAGGAAAAAGTAGAAAGGATTGGTCGGAAAAGCTCGACGACGCTTTGTGGGCATTCCGCACCGCATATAAAACACCGTTAGGAACCACGCCCTTCATAATTGTGTATGGCAAAGCGTGCCATCTTCCGGTAGAGTTAGAACATAGAGCTTTGTGGGCATTGAAAATCGTTAATCTCGACCTTACCGAAGCCGCAAGAAGGAGGTTCTTCCAAATGCATGAGTTGGAGGCTTTAAGGGATGCCGCCTATGAACGATCTTGGAGTATCAAGGAAAAGACTAAGGCGTTGCATGATAGGAGGTTGCGAGGGTTGAAGGAGTTTATGGTAGGTGATAGAGTCCTCTTATTCAATTCAAGATTGAAATTGATAGCGGGGAAGTTGAAATTGAGATGGACCGGACCGTATGTGGTAAAGGAGGTGTTTCCATACGGTACCGTCAAGTTGTATGACGAAGTCGATAAAGGTGTGTGGAAGGTAAATGGTCATCGATTAAAGCATTACTTGGGAGGTCCCATTGATACGACCAGGAGGAAGAAATTTGTGACACCTGTGTCACTTCAACCATCAAACAAATACCAAACCAATGGAATATTGTGTTTCATACTTGGGATTTGTATAAACATGTGTATCATTTGCACATATCAATTCTTGTTCGATTTCGGGCTCTAAATCGCTTTCTGGAAGGTTATACGCGCACTGATGCGTAAATATAACCAGTTTAATGCAACAAACACTCTGGAATAGTGACATAGGCTTTTATATACCTCAAATAACCTTTACACAACTTAGAAATAAGTTTTGGAAGGTTTGGTGTGCCGAAATCAAGTTAATTCGCTTATAGGGACTAAAATTGACAAACTGCGAAAGTATGCCGATTCGTACTGTAACGAACATTCCGGAACTTGATCATAAGTTAAACATACCCTAAATATCCTTTACATAGCTTAGAAACAGGCTTTGAGGGGTTCGGTATGCTAAAATAAACTTATTTGATCAATAGAGACTAAAAGCGTCAAAAGTGCATAAGTTTGCATTTTCGCACATATCTTACGTCCTGAATACATCCGGACATCCAAAAGTTTTTTGTAAGCATTAAAATACTTTATTTTAGTGTTTGGCATAAGAAAAATTCCATTCGTCGCGTAATTTGGATCGTTTTTGTGTTCATTACGATTTCCGTCGTAATTAACCGAACAACACAACTGTACGACCAAACGAACCGACATCCGAGATGTTTTTGAGCATATTTTAAGTTCCCTATACTTTAATTTTATTTTATATCCTTGAAATGGGGTTAACGAGGCTTAAAAGTGCAAAAAAATTCAAGTTTTACAAGTGCAGGGACCATTTTTGAAATTTCTGGTAGATACATTGAACTTGGTCCACTTTTGAGATTTGATGGTTTTAACCCATGGTTTTGCAATACCATGGGCTAATATTCAATGGTTTTTATTATACCATGACTCATTCTAGGGGCTCCCATGGTTTTAAAAAACCATGGGCACATGTGTACGGTTAAGATTAAAGCACGTTATTCGACGAACGATCTTAACGGTTCCATGAAATCTATAAATACCCCTCCATTTTCATTTGCAAAACCCACATTTGAATCTGATTTTGGCCCTCTAAGTTGGAGTTCATACTTCATACCTGAGGGTAAATCGGATCAAATCTTGCAAGGACCTTCTGGAAGTATTCTATCGTGCTTTTCTTTCGTTTTAGCGTTAAAGTCAAACTGTGTTTGACTTTCTGCATTAACCAGTTTATGGTCAATGCAAAGTTCGTTTGAACCTCATAACGTGAGCGTAATCACAATGGCTATAGTCCCTAGTGACTATACCTACTGATTACCACGTTATCTAGGCTCAGTGACGAGTCGTAGTTTCGGCCAAAATGCGTATTCTTGCGTATTTTGTAACCAAACTACTTTTCGGTATCAAGACCCTTTGTCTTGATACCAAACCTGTTTTTAAACTTTGTTAAACATGTTTTAACATGTTTAACTCGTCACTTTTAGAAATATGCTTGTCTAGGGTCGTAATGGTAAGCGATCTAAACAATCGCTTATGCTTTCGAACCCGACCCATTTGGTTGATCTTTAAGATCCGACCAAACACTTTAGGTGACCATAGTTGTATAGGGAATAACCTTCCGAGGTTATACCTTATGGTCACTTCGTTTAAGTAGTTGTATGATAGGTAGTTTATATGCCATAGGAAAATTACGAAAATACCCTTTTTTGCGCCAAAATTCATTTTAAGCATAAGTAACATAACTTTTGACATCTAAACTGATTTTGTGACAACCCTCACTAAACCAGGTATCCGTACGACTTAAATTAATAATTAATTACTGCTTAATTACTGTGCTTACCTGAAATTGTGGATAAACTGCTACTTGAATGTTGATACATGTACATACTTGCATCATACTCTATTTACTGTCACTACATTATTTATATACTGAACCTTAGTGACAAACATGATGCACAAAAGCACAGTAGCACTATAAACGGATAACCTATTGAACGTGCTGTCATAACCAGCACCAGGCAGATACTGCCTCTAAGGCCTGTATGAGCCCGAGATAGTTAACTACACTAATAGTGAGTGTGAAGATACAAGGGTTGTAGAACTGCGTCTCTAGGAATAAGTTACAGTGATCGGATGTGCCTAAAACGTACTCTAAGTACAAAACTCAGCACATTAACTAAAAATTCAGCTTTTAGCTAACTAATAAAGTGCCAAAACATGAGAAAAATATCACTAGACACTTTCCAAAGTGTCGGGAATAAGTTGTGTCACTAAAAATAATAATAACGACACTTTAAAGCTTTGTTAAGCGCTTTAACGGATTACTATCCAACCGAACAACCGGACTATACCCGGAACATAAAAATTATTGCCATTTACATTATTTGTCTTTTTCTGAGCCAGTTAGGATCCCTGAATACCCTAACACCCACTGTAATGCACAACACACTAATAACCGGGTTAATCCCTAAGTTAACTAAACTAACCAATCTATACACTAACTATATTAACTAATTGGTTGGATTTGAACCGGATTACCACCCCCCCCCGCCCCTAACCAAACCGTCCCCAAGAGGGGGACACACATTGTCCTTCAATTGATTATTTTAATTAAACTTGTTCCATATCAAGAAAGCATAAAAACCAATGGGTTATGATCATTCTAATTGTCTATAAGAACAAGGTTGTGCACACTAACACTTTCACTTAACAAACTCACCAACACACACACCCTCTCCTCTCTCAAAGGCTCTCGGCCGAACACCCTTCAACATTCATCAATTTTTCGAGTTTGGTTCAAGTAATTCCAAGTTCATACAAGTGTTAAGGATCATATCCGAGGAAGCTTGGTGCATTCGGAAGGCGAAGGACCTCACCTCATTGCTTTTATCCACTCATTTTGCGTCTAGATTCTTCCCTAGCCTCGAGCTAGTAGTAAGTTGCTTGAATCACCTTCTCGAACTATTTTAAGATGGTTAAAATGATATGTAACAGTTAAAAGTCATGAACATACAAGATGATACATAAAAGTTTACTAAAAATGCTAGTAATGATGGTTAAAAGCTTGAATGTTGTGTAAATCTTGTAGTATTTGATTTGTGTGGTTATTTAGGCCCGATCTATGTTGTGGTAGCTCGGATCATCGTTTAACCCAGATTGGTCATGATCATGGATCATGACATAAAGCTTGTTTAAGTGTAACAAGGGTTAAATGATGAAACTCTACCACACGCAAACTTGAACTTGTGTAAAAATGATTTTACTTACGAAATAGTGTTTAAAACTAGAAGATCTACGGATCTACAAGCGGTATTTTCAAAGGACCGAGTGTCAAAGAAACCATATTTACTAAAGACGGATCTTACACTAACAAGGATGATTTTTAGAACACACGAGTGTGTAAACACATAAAGTTTCGACAAAATAATTATTTTTGTAAAATTGACAAGAAGTTGTAAAGATGGAATTTTGTTAAAAGCGAGGTTTTTACGAAACCGGATTGATTTATATAAAGATCCACTAAAAGTAATGGGATTTACTTCATATTTTTGGTTAAACTACAAGTTCATGTAATCTTTTGCGATTTACATATTTATTGACTAGTTTGTTGTTCTGAACACTGTTTTGGTTGAATAAAGAAATTGTTGGGTTGATTTATAAAAGAAAATGATACGCTTGAAAGCGTGGCCACCTCCCGTTACAGAGGAAACTCTGGCGAAATTTTGCTAAAAACCTAACACTTAGAATTATTTTCACTACAAGTGTTAGAAATACTTTTCGACTTGTTTTCAAATTATAGATTTCGCCACGACTTTATTTACAAAATATCGGAGGTGGGATTTCACAAAATACAACTTGGTAAATATATATTTAATATATATTTCTCATAACGTCACTTGATATGTGTTTATGATTATTTTGTGAAATATACAAATATTATTTTTAGGGTAAAAATAATACTATCGAATGTTAACGAGTCCGAAATAATACGAACGCCTCTACGATAAATATATAAGTTACACCGGTAATTATTATTACCACTCGATCATTAAAACGCAACTTACGCATTATTAAGAAAATATGACTGAACGCGTATTTTGTCAAGGTATTATTTTGGGAAAATTTTATGTAATAGAAATATAATATTTTTGAGAAGAATATTTATATTTTGGAGTTAGAAATAAAATGTATTTTAAGTGAGACTTAATAATATATTTCGAACACACATGTATTAAATCCCCCATCCTTGGGAAGGAAATAATTACCAAGTATATACAGAATGTAAACACGAAATAGTTGTCTAACTATTTCCCAAAAACTTTAAACCATAAAGCTAAGGCACGACCGTCCGTCTAATAGAGTTAGTACGTGTAGGTCGTCGCACAGCTGCTTGAGCAGGAGATATACTTGGTAGAGACGCACCACTGTGAGTTCATGTCTGATGTGTGTAAAATGCAACATATAAATCACATCAATTAAGGCATAAAACTAACCCTTTTTAAGTACTAATGTTGGAAAAAGAGTGTTTTTGTCTTCCTTTTGTATTTTCAGGATGAAATGAGCTCAAAATCACAAAAGAAGCAAAAAGACAACTAATTCTACCATAAATACAAGAAAAGGAACAAAAGTGGACTGCCCGGACCCTCAACGGCACCTCCCAAGGCAAAGGAGAAGAAACAGAGTCTGAACACGCCCCGTGTCCAGCGAACACGGGGGCGTGCCCAGGAAGCAGCAGAAAAGACAAACCAGTAGAAGCTTCCATTGCCCACCACGGGGCCGTGTCCAGTGAGCACGGGGGCGTGGTGAAAGTACAGCAGGCGCATTAATTGTAATTCGCAATTACAATTAATGAAGTGAGAGAATGTCAGACGGGCACGGGGCCGTGTCCAGCGGACACGGGGCCGTGTCCAGCCTTCTGTTCAGCCTATAAATAGAGGAGCTTGGCTTCATTCTCTCTCATCCCTTGGCACACCACCTCTCTCACACTTCATCCACCACCCACCACCACCATAACACCATCATCCACCACCATCATCCATTGTCCATCGTAGAGTGTGTGAGTCGTCTCGGGATCCAAGATTGATCGTAAGAGTTCTTGACAATCAAGGCCATGTTTGCCTAAGTCTCTTACATCACTTGGTGAAGACAAGTGTTTAGTATAATACTTTTTATTTTTAATCTTTTGCACTTTTTATTTGGTTTTGTATTAATGACTTTAATAACTAGTTACTTATGTTGAAGGTGATCTTTCCTTATCGTTTGTCCGTGGTGTCTTGGCATTATTTTACTGTCTATATAAAATAAAAGATTTTCACCATTCATATCTCCACGGTCTATATGGAGGTATGTTGGCTACCTGGTCGGGGGTTAAGGGAACGGTTTGGTAAGGGTCTTGCCCTTGTTCAGCGTTTAGAGGTCCTGCTTGGGACCTGGGTCAAATTTAGTAGGATCTCCTTCAATGCCCATAGGTATTGGATGGCGGGGATCCAAACTCTTTGACCCCCTCATAAGTTAACTACTATTAATACTATAACCCGGCTATTTAGGACTGTATCCCTGCTGACTCAGACTACTTAGCCGAGGGTAACGTCACCGCCAAAAGCGGGGCCTACCACAATTTGCATTAATAACTTAATTCATTATCTTTCAATAATCCGACCCTTTAGGATTGTATCCTTGCTGACTCAAACTACTGGGTTGAGCGTAACGTCGCCTTCAAAAGAGGGGCCTACTACAATAACTAAGATAATCTCTTAAACAAGTGCAAAAGTGCGAAAATAATCAAAGGTTATACTAAAACACGTGTCGGATCCAAGTGATTCATCTTGTCTATCTGTTTTTATTTTATTTTTATTTTCAGCATTTAGTTAGTTTTTATTTTTCTTAGTTTAAAACATTTTTCTCACTTTTTGATTTGATTAGACGTTGAGGATAAACCGGTATTAAAAGCTCTTGTGTCCTTGGACGACCTCGGTATCTTACCAACACTATACTACGCCCACGATGGGTGCACTTGCCCATATGTGTGTTTAGTGTTAGTGAATATCGTGTTTTATAAATTTAAAACTTGGCTAAAAGTGTAAAAAGGGGCTTAAATACTCATAAAAAATATAACACACCGACACACATCAAGTTTTTTGGCGCCGTTGCCGGGGACACAAGGATTTTAAGAAAGTTAGGAATCAACGGCCTAATCATATTTTTATTTTTCTTTAATTTTTTAGGATTTTTTCTTAGATTTTTAGCTTCTGCAGAGCTCAACACGGGGCCGTGCCCGCTGAACACGCCCCGTGCTCAATCATTGGAACTGGCAATCCTGTTTTAAGTCAGACAGTAGGCTGAACACGGGGCCGTGTCCACTCAACACGCCCCCGTGCCCAAGATTCAGTTGCTGAAAACAGAACCGTTAGATCCCGGCGGTTGGTAATTTCTGACACAAACATGAGTGATAGTAATTCTTTTTACTTTCGGCACTCTTATGGTTTGTGGTGTCGAATATGTGGAGGCGAACATGAGGAATTAAAATGTTTTTTCCTCACTTATAGGCCCCACTATATAGACCCACCGATTCCTTGTAACCTTAAGAGGGGCGAAAGTAAAAATAAGCACTATTTCTCCCTCGAATGCGCTCAGCCATATATTCTAGGAGAAATGCTCCTTGACGAGTTATTTCAACTAGAAGAACTACTTCTCAATTGGTTAAAAGAACTTAGGAAGGAATTTTTTAGATCCATCCCAAGATGATGACCATGAGGAAATGTTGGAACCGCATTCCGACAACCTCGTTGCTCCCGAAAATACCTTCTTACCTAGAAAAGACGCGGACGATAGTTGTCCCTGTGCCGATTGTGCCGTGAAGGACTCCCCATCGACTTCGTTCGATGCATACATAGACCTGAGCGATTCGGCATACACCTTCTTTAACGAGAGCCCGGGAAAGGGTTGGACTTGTCCACCTAGAATGAAAATAGGAATTACCCTCACCGACAACCTCTTGCGTTCTCGCCTTAGTATAGGACAATTAAGGTATCTTAGGCACTTTGGGGTTGTTCCAACAAGTCAAGAGCCACCCGATATAGATTAGCTCCTTAGTAAAGACAAAACTTCATAAGACAGCTTTCCGACACGGGGCCGTGCCCGGCCAACACGCCCCCGTGTCCACCAAAAGATTCCCCTCTGATCAGAACGTCAGAATACGGACAAACTGTGTCAGAATTTTATCTGCACACGGGGCCGTGTCCAGCGGACACGGGGCCGTGTCCAGCAGGCTGTCGTTTTCTATAAATGCAGCCAAAAATCCTGCACATTTGGACCAACTTGGGGACAGAGATTTGAAGGAATCTTCTCTCAAACAATCCTAGGTAAGTCTAAAAGAAGTTTCCAACAACCCATCTTGTCCTTTCCTCTTCTAGACATTTCCTTCTTCTTCATCTTTCTTCAAGAACTACCATGAAAAGTTTGAATTTTCAATCTTTGTGGTAGGGAACAATGAGTTTTGATCATAGAATCTTGGTAAAAACATGTTATGTAACATTGTTTAGAGTTATTTACTGTCAAAAAAGCTTGCATAAACTCAGAAAGTAACTTAAAAACCCAAGATTCCTTGCTCCAAAATTCTGCAGAAAGATGAACACGGGGCCGTGCTCAATGAGCACGGGGCCGTGTCCAGAAACTGTTTCGTCATATAAACTGCTTTTGGTTTATTTTTCGTAGAATGGCGAGTGAAAACAGCGAAACATCATCCGTTCATTCCTCAAACAGCCGAAGGGGAAGGAGGCCCTCCGTTGAAGCTACACTTGTGCACTACGTGATAGCGCTAAGGGAAGCTCTCGACGAAATGACGTCAGTAGAGGAGGTCCTCATTGACCGTATTAACGATCTTACAATGGGACTTGAAAGCAGCTTCCAAGAGATTAACCTTTTGCACCAAAGGTTAAACATTTTGGTAGCACCCCCTATGGAACCAGTCCTTCCACAACAAGACTGGAACTTGGCACTCGGTGTTAACAACCCTACCGGGTGGGGAGACTTTCCCGCAGAACCTCCTATGGAAAACCCACAAGAAGTTCCAGCGGAAGTTGAAACTCCTCAAACTAATGCGAACGAGCCCTCTTTTCTCCTTCCAAGGGAGGTAGAGGATTGGCTTGCCGACATATGAGGAGAACCACACCCGAAAGGAGGAGTTCTACAAAGCCTTATCTAACCAAGATTAGTAGCTTCTTGGAAATTTTGCTAAATTAAAATAAAACATAGGGCTAGAACTCCATAAGTTTAATATTTATGTAATTTTTATCTTTATGTAATGTCTCTCTATTAGCAATGTTATGATGGTTTTTAAGATTGATGGTTGTTTTGAGAATAAAACACACTCATGGTGGTAATGGATGAAAAAGGGAACGAGAAAAATGGAACCATGCACGAAGAACATAGCAACCCGACAAAAATCTCCATCACAGAAGGCTCAACACGGGCCGTGCCCAACCAACACGGCCCCGTGCTGAGCCCCTGCAGAAAATCACCCAGTTCAGGTAACTGGACACGGGCCGTGTTCAGCGGACACGCCCCCGTGTCCAGGCTTCTGTTTCAATTCTGTAATTTTTGTTACTGGCACTTGACCACGGGGCCGTGCCCGGTCAACACGGGGCCGTGTCCAGGATGCCAGTAACATAAATCTTTGCTTTTTAACCCACTTTTATACATTCTAATCAACCAAAAACTTTATTTTTGGACACATTGAGGACAATGTGTAATTTAAGTGTGGGGGGGATGCTAAAACCTTGAAATTTTGCAAAATCCTAAACACAAGCCTTACACAAAACTCTATTGGAACCGCTAAACACCCCAAATTTTTTTCAAAAACTTTTTCATTTTTTATTTACTTGTCTTAGTTTAAGTTGGGAATAACAAGTTCTAAAAAGGTTATATTTTTACAAGTTTACAACCGATAGCGTCGTGATAATAAAAGAACCAACATAAGAAAATTATGAAACGGTATAACAAGTCTAGTTAAAAATTCGGTTATATATGCTTGGTCACATTAAAAACCCATTCCCACAAAAGTGAGTTTTGAGCCTTTATTGAGCATAAAAATACACATATTTAGATTAAATGCTCATTTTTCGTTTCTTGTGTGAATAGCCGCTCGGTCCTTACAAATCTAGAACTTGCGACGACGATACATTCCCGGTCCTTACCAACTTAAACCCAAGTAAGTAAATGATGGAGGCATTAGGACTAACCATTTTTCTTTCAAAACCATTATTTTTCATTTTTTTACCTACCCAAAATCCCCCTAGATAGCCCCTTTGAGCCTAAACCTTTCATTTCATTACCCCAAAACCCTTTTTACCCACCAAAAACCTTTTTATTATTTATTTTAGTAACAAGCTCGCTTTTTCGTAAACTCACCTTTTTATGTGACGATCGAAAAAAAAATGATGATGAAGTCAAAAACAAACAAAAGCTATAAAAGCTTGTTTGGAGAAATACTTCAAAATAAAAAAATCACTAAAAACAAGGTACCTCACGAAAACCGACGCTTGTTACGATTTTCGCCCTTTTTACTAACCACTAACCAACCACCCACCTTTAAACCCAAGCCTTCACCCCAAAAGTCCTCTTGATATTTACAAAGGTAAAAAGTTAAAAAGGAGGAGGATTGATTGCTTGGTAAGCCTATGGAAGACGTAAGTTCCGTGCCGCTCTCGAGTGATTCACTAAAATATACACCTTCGGCCGAGTGTTGAGTGATCTCCCGTGAGGTATGTGAACTTGTATATAAATGGAATTTTAATAAGGCATGCTATGCCCAAATAAGTAATTCATCTTATGAAACGTTCAAAATAAATCATAACGAATAGGATTGTAAATAAATAAAAATAAAACCTATAAAAACCTTGGATTCTCGACACTCTAGGACAAGCTAAAAAACTTCTCTTCTACCTATTCCATTTGGGAGTGTAAGCCACATTTAAAGAGTTTTGCTTGAGGACAAGCAAAAGTTCAAGTGTGGAGGTATTTGATGTGTGTAAAATGCAACATATAAATCACATCAATTAAGGCATAAAACTAACCCTTTTTAAGTACTAATGTTGGAAAAAGAGTGTTTTTGTCTTCCTTTTGTATTTTCAGGATGAAATGAGCTCAAAATCACAAAAGAAGCAAAAAGACAACTAATTCTACCATAAATACAAGAAAAGGAACAAAAGTGGACTGCCCGGACCCTCAACGGCACCTCCCAAGGCAAAGGAGAAGAAACAGAGTCTGAACACGCCCCGTGTCCAGCGAACACGGGGGCGTGCCCAGGAAGCAGCAGAAAAGACAAACCAGTAGAAGCTTCCATTGCCCACCACGGGGCCGTGTCCAGCGAGCACGGGGGCGTGGTGAAAGTACAGCAGGCGCATTAATTGTAATTCGCAATTACAATTAATGAAGTGAGAGAATGTCAGACGGGCACGGGGCCGTGTCCAGCGGACACGGGGCCGTGTCCAGCCTTCTGTTCAGCCTATAAATAGAGGAGCTTGGCTTCATTCTCTCTCATCCCTTGGCACACCACCTCTCTCACACTTCATCCACCACCCACCACCACCATAACACCATCATCCACCACCATCATCCATTGTCCATCGTAGAGTGTGTGAGTCGTCTCGGGATCCAAGATTGATCGTAAGAGTTCTTGACAATCAAGGCCATGTTTGCCTAAGTCTCTTACATCACTTGGTGAAGACAAGTGTTTAGTATAATACTTTTTATTTTTAATCTTTTGCACTTTTTATTTGGTTTTGTATTAACGACTTTAATAACTAGTTACTTATGTTGAAGGTGATCTTTCCTTATCGTTTGTCCGTGGTGTCTTGGCATTATTTTACTGTCTATATAAAATAAAAGATTTTCACCATTCATATCTCCACGGTCTATATGGAGGTATGTTGGCTACCTGGTCGGGGGTTAAGGGAACGGTTTGGTAAGGGTCTTGCCCTTGTTCAGCGTTTAGAGGTCCTGCTTGGGACCTGGGTCAAATTTAGTAGGATCTCCTTCAATGCCCATAGGTATTGGATGGCGGGGATCCAAACTCTTTGACCCCCTCATAAGTTAACTACTATTAATACTATAACCCGGCTATTTAGGACTGTATCCCTGCTGACTCAGACTACTTAGCCGAGGGTAACGTCACCGCCAAAAGCGGGGCCTACCACAATTTGCATTAATAACTTAATTCATTATCTTTCAATAATCCGACCCTTTAGGATTGTATCCTTGCTGACTCAAACTACTGGGTTGAGGGTAACGTCGCCTTCAAAAGAGGGGCCTACTACAATAACTAAGATAATCTCTTAAACAAGTGCAAAAGTGCGAAAATAATCAAAGGTTATACTAATACACGTGTCGGATCCAAGTGATTCATCTTGTCTATCTGTTTTTATTTTATTTTTATTTTCAGCATTTAGTTAGTTTTTATTTTTCTTAGTTTAAAACATTTTTCTCACTTTTTGATTTGATTAGACGTTGAGGATAAACCGGTATTAAAAGCTCTTGTGTCCTTGGACGACCTCGGTATCTTACCAACACTATACTACGCCCACGATGGGTGCACTTGCCCATATGTGTGTTTAGTGTTAGTGAATATCGTGTTTTATAAATTTAAAACTTGGCTAAAAGAGTAAAAAGGGGCTTAAATACTCATCAAAAATATAACACACTTCACGCACATCAATGTCCCCCTTTTCTCTTAACTGTTTTCAGTTTTATAAACTGCGGGGGTGAAATACATGTTACTTTGATTACAAGTACTTTATACATGGTATGGTTAGCGTAAGGAGGTTTACTACTTAGATCATGTGAGTGGGTAGGCGCAACATGAGGCCATTAATCCTCATGGTAGGACCGAGGGACAGGAGCGGTAGATCTATCTGGGTGTAGCGAGCCCAGCCCCAGGCCAAACAAGAAACGGACCTCGGGGTGACTTTGTGCCCAACGCATAAATCCGCTAGGTTTGAGTCTTCCTACTTGCACTTCACACATATCAATGGCCTTGCAAACCATTGGTGATCTCTTTTTCCTTATTTGCTACATACCAGGATTTTTTTTATACTTACGAAGGTTTATTTACTCACTTACACATGAACTCGCTCAACATTATTGTTGATTTTTCAACTTACATGTATTTCAGGGAATTAAAGGATCTGGCGCGGTATGACACGTTTTCCCGCTGCACTAGTTACGAGGTCATCCGGGTTTAGAGGATGTGACTCTTTCCTGGACAAGTCACAGTCCTTAAACTATGTTTATGTCATGTTGATGTTTGTGTTTGTTGAACATCGTTTATGTCGTTAGGACGTGTTTCCGTTGAGACAATGTTGTGTATTTGGTTTTTAAAACTTAATTTAATGGATGATCTTGCATGGTTTTTTTATTTCATATAGCTTGTTATGGTTAAGCTATGGTATTAAGAAGTCACACCAAAATTAACCACGCTTCCGCAAAGCCAGGGTGTGACAGCTTGGTATCAGAGCTCTGATCATAACGATCTAGGATTCCTTCTCGAGTCTAGACTATGATCACTAGGGCTCTCATGAAAACATTTTTACTGCATACCACTTAAGTCCAGATCCAAAACGTTTTTATAAACAAATGTTGAGCACATTTTATTTGTTATTTATAGGCTCAGTCTAGGAGGCTGAGGCTCGGTCTGGGAGGCCGAGGCTCGGTCTAAGAGATCGAGGTAGATGGCTAGTGAGACTAGGAAGAGCAGTCTAAGAGGCTGGGAGAATTTGGCTAGTGAGACTAGGAAGAGCAGTCTAAGAGGCTGGGAGAATTTGGCTAGTGGGACTAGGAGAATTATTTGATTGCTTACTTGGTGACTAATGTGTTTACCTGATTGTATGACTGATTATTTGTGCATATTTGTGTTTATGTTACAGACACATGGACTCGTCCGGCACTGGTGATTCAGACACCACAGGCCCTAGACCTATAGTATCAGATGACCTAGAGTCTTCAGAGCGCGAGGTTCACACATCCGACGTTACTAGCACAGACGAGGATGACTTTCAGCCCTTTGCGTTACCTGATGGTGCCGATGAGCTCGTTGATGGCCCTTTGGCCGGGGACCTACCGCTTGTAGAGATCCCTGCTCCCGTACCACTTGCTTCATATCCTGCTTACGATTTGCTTCTCGACGCCGACGTTGATGGCGACGTCGATCTATTTGATGACGAGCCCTTAGAGGAGGATGTTCAGGGCGAGGCCCTTCTTGCTGCTGGTGATCTTTTGATGCTTGCAGATGCTCCCGCTGAGGAGTCACCTGCACACTCACCGGTCCCAAACTCTTTCGAGTCTGTGGCCTCCGCACCTTCACACACTCAGAGTGCGCATCACTTTTCTCACGGTTCAGATCCAGATAGAGCATCCTCTGTTGCCCCTACTCCTAGCTTTGCTTTCGACCACGATGATGAGGAGGATTCCGATCCTGTTTTTCCCCCAGGATTCGACCCAGATCAGGATATAGAGTTTATACCTATGGATCTGCCTATGGAGGATCCAGTCGACCCAGTTGATCCTATCGACCCTGAGTTTGATTTTGAGATGGCCTTTGATGATCCCGAGCCTGCCATGGCCCCTGAGCAGGTAGCCGCTCTCGACCCTGCGTTTGAGCATGACCCAGTTCATGCTGGCGCACCCATTATTGCGCCTGTGATTGCTGACCCACCTATTGATGATCACCCTGTGGATGCTCCGTTGTTGGAGGGCGATCATGTCATTGCTGCTGATCATGTTGATCCCCCACTTATTGCTGATGCACCTGTTGACCCTCTTGTTGCTCCCCCACCTGATCTCGTTCCCCTGGAGCCCGAGCATGCACTATTCACGACCCACATTGATCCCAGGTATGAGCACGCCCAGCACGAGTGGATTCCTGCTGATGATGAGGTTCCACCCATTCCCCCACATACCACTGATACTCGTCACATTGATACCTCTTTTACATTCCCTCAGTTCACACCTCCAGCTCGACCTGGAGAGGGTTCTTCGGCTCACCCTTTTGGACATGTACCGGTATCTACCCTGCTATACCACCGTCTTCTACTACTTTTTCCCCTGTTCCACCATTTCCTGTATCACCTTTTGATCCAGCCAGTGAGCCATTCCTTTGGTCGTCACCACCTGTTATGCCACCGACCGACCCCTACCATCCTTTCCACATGGGGTACTCCATTGAGGACGTTTTGATGTCATTTGTCGCCCAGCACGAGGCACACACACGACACATTTAGGAGCTTGAGAGAGCTCAGCCGCCGACATGTCAGTGCCAGGGTCAGACCCACCCTACTCCTTTGCAGCACCCTCGACCTGCACTACCGGATTATGCTGCACGCCTTTTCGCATTAGAGCAGCAGGTTGCTTCTTTCTTGCGTGCCCAGAGAGCCATGGAGGAGGACTGGCTCCAGTTACGTCGTTTGTTCTACACCCACTTTCCCCCTCCTCCACCGCCATCAGTGTAGAGCTCTTCAGTACCGTATAGGTAGCCGTTGGTGAGAAGACGACGATTGCTTTTGACTGCACATCATTTTTGGAGACTACATTTTGATTCTGACTTTTGTTGATCATGTATATGGGATGTATTGACACTGATTTGATATAGTTTTTGGACTGGGGTGATGTAGCCCTTAGTCGATTGATGTTGTATGACACCATGATGTACTTGTACACTTACTATGTGGTCTCGATATATGGCAATCACAGTATTCTCATCATATTCGATGCATGATTTGGTTATTTATATTTTATGACATGGGATGTTGTGTAATTGATATAATTGAAACATGAGATGTTATGTGCTATTACTATTATTATATACGTACGTTTTACTATGGCCTGACCTACGTGAACACATATTTAGAAGATGCTGAGACGTCAAACGCCGATGCCTACCAATGAGGCAGAACTCCAGCAAATCATCGCTGCTGCCATCGCACAATACGCCGCCTCTCAAGGAGGGACTAGTGGAAGTAACTCTGGCAACACTGGCAACAACAACCCACCTCATGGTAATACTAAGTCATTAAGACATACCATGACCTAATTGGATATCTATAGCAAAGATGCTAATGCCGTTCATATATTGTAACGTATGTGCAGGGTGCACCTACAAGCAGTTTCTAGACTGCAAGCCTGTCAACTTTGATGGCACTGGAGGTGCTGTCGCCTTTGTTCGTTGGGCTGAGAAAACTGAATCTGTTCTTTGCATGAGCAAATGTGCACCAGACCAGTAGGTCACGTACATTTCGGGGCTATTCTTGGATGGAGCCCTATCTTGGTGAAATTTGCAAGTACAGACACTTGGTGAAGCTGCTGCCTACGCGCTAACCTGGACCGAACTGAAGGAACTTATGCGCAAAAAGTACTGCTCTCGCGCGGAGATCCAAAAATTGGAGACTAAATTCTGGCATTTAAATATGGAAGGTCCAAAGATCACAGAATATGTTCAGAGGTTCCATGACTTATCGCATGTGGTACCCTATATGGTCACTCCAGAGTTCAAGCGGATTGGACGTTTCATTTGGGGATTAGCTCCTCAAATCATAAGCATGGTGACCTCCTCCAAGCCTGCGACAATTACTGAGGCGATTGATCTGAGCGTGGCTCTCACTGAGGAGGCTATTCGCCTGAACAAGTTCGATGAGATCGAGGCAAAGAAGAAAGAGACTCACGTCGAGTCATCAGGAGGTAACAAGCGGAAGTTCTCGAACTTCAAGCAAGGCACCAGTGGTGTTGTCAAGAAAGGAGAAACAAGCATGCCAGCTCAGGTTACAGCTGGTAGTGGAAAGAAAGGAAAAGGATATATGGGCACCCAGCCCAAGTGTAATACCCGCCAACGACACCATTCTGGCCATTGTACTGTGAAAGTATGCGAAGCATGTGGAAAACCTGGCCACTTGAAGGATTCTTGTTGGGCCACTGTTGGCCAGGGAGGCCAGGGAGGATTCGGAAACAGAAACAATAACCGGGGTGGAAATGGAAACCGCCCACAAGGAAACAATGGAGGTAATGGGAATCGAGGCAACAATGCTAATCAAGCGAGCGCTGTGAATCGTAACCAGAGGAATAATCAAGCTGGTGGAAACGGGCAAAGACCCGGATGCTTCAACTGTGGTGATCTTGGGCACTACAAGAGGAACTGCCCAGAGTTAAACCAAGCCCGTGGAAGAGTGTTTAATATCGAAGCGAGGGAGGCGCGCCAGGATCCCAATGTCGTTACTGGTACGTTCCCTGTAAACCAACGCTATGCATCCGTTTTATTTCATACTGGTGCAGATTATAGCTTCGTGTCGTTAGAGTTTAAGAATATGCTTGGTTTAGCCGGTAGTAAATTAGATATTCCGTACTCAATCGAATTGGCTAATGGAAAGTTGGTAGAAGCCGGTGAAGTTATCAGAGGTTGTGTGATCGAATTAGGAGAGCGTGAGTTTGCCTTGGATCTACTACCAGTCCAGCTAGGAAGCTTCGATGTGGTGGTAGGAATGGATTGGTTATCAGGCAACAAAGCAGAAATAGTTTGTCATGAGAAGGTCGTTCGCATCCCAACCAAAGATGGTGAAACAATTGTGGTTCACGGAGAGAAGCGTGATACGCCGTTAAGAATTATCAGTTGTCTGAAAGCGCGAAAGTGTTTACAGAAGGGATGTGCTGCCTTCCTGGCACACATTATAGATAAGAAAGCTGCAGAACTAAAGATCGAAGACATCCCTGTCGTGAGGGAATATCCAGAAGTCTTCCCAGAGGACTTGCCTGGACTGCCACCTCAGAGGCAAGTGGAGTTTTACATCGATTTAGTCCCAGGCGCCGCGCCTGTGGCTAAGGCACCCTATAGACTTGCTCCGTCTGAGATGCAGGAACTGTCGACACAACTTCAAGAGTTGTTAGACAAGGGATTTATCCGACCAAGCTTCTCGCCTTGGGGAGCTCCGGTCCTGTTTGTCAAGAAGAAGGACGGTAGTTTCCGTATGTGTATTGACTACCGGGAGTTGAATAAACTGACGATCAAGAATAGATACCCTCTGCCAAGGATTGATGATCTGTTTGACCAACTGCAAGGTTCAAGCTTTTACTCTAAGATCGATCTTCGATCTGGATACCATCAGTGAAGGATACAAGAGGAGAGTATCCCAAAGACAACCTTCAGAACTCGTTATGGACATTACGAGTTCCTAGTTATGCCGTTTGGGTTGACAAACGCACCTGCAGTCTTTATGGATTTGATGAATAGAGTTTGCAAGCCGTACTTGGACAAGTTCGTGATTGTGTTCATCGATGATATCTTGATTTATTCAAAGACGAAGGCTGAGCACGAGCAGCATCTAAGAGCTATTTTGGAGCTGCTGAAGAAAAAACAATTGTACGCCAAGTTCTCTAAGTGCGAGTTTTGGCTACGAGAAGTACAATTCCTTGGGCACGTGGTAAATGGAGATGGAATCCACGTGGATTTCACCAAGATTGAAGCGATTAAGAATTGGGAAACGCCAAAGACGCCAACCGAGATCCGACAATTCTTAGGTTTGGCTGGCTATTACCGAAGATTCATTGAGGATTTCTCAAAAATCGCTCAACCATTGACGCTCCTCACGCAGAAAGATAAGAAGTTTGATTGGGGAATCAAACAGGATGAAGCATTCCTGTAGGATCGGATTTCGACCTAAACGAGTCGTTTGGAAGAGCTCAACTCCGTTTCAGAGGCGGAAACAAAGAAACGGTTGCGTACACAGCTTGTATAACACTCTAATCCTCTTGTATATTGATTTTACACTGTTTACATTCACAAGGAAAACCGGCAATACCTCGGTACAAGATCTGAAAACTGTTACAAATAAAATGACAAAGTATCCTATTTATACTAGTTTGGAACCGCTCGAAATGACAATCCATAAAGGCGGTTCAACAACTATGCCGTAAAGGCGGTTCCACATGTTTCCGAATAGGCGGTTCCATCATGTTGTCGTAAAGGCGGTTCCACATAATTGACCATATATGCGATCCTCTTCATCTAACTTCCCTGTTGACTTTTGACAACACATGAATCTTTTTCATTGGACCTTAGATTGGCAACACCTCATTGGACCTCATGATGGTCCAATCAACATCAACTTGGTATTTAAGATCTTGCAACTTTACATGTGTTTTGTCGTTTGTTGTTGTTGATGATCATTGTATAATGATGATGTCACATGATGTCATCATTAAACATGATGACATCATACTTGATCAGAACCGCATCGCAAACCGAACTCGACATTAGACGTAGTCGACAGATGACTGCACCAACAGACTCCCCCTCAGATGTTGACGAGTCTTGAATGTCGAGTCTTCAACGACTTCAGTCTTTCTCACAGTCTTCAGGCTTCTTTCTCTCTATCTTCAGACTCCCCCTCTCGATTTGCTGGCATTCCTTTGATCTTCAGCAACATCTTCAGGATCGACGTCTGGCTTTCCTGCAAAAACTCTACCTCAGAGTAAATTTCTTTCACATATATTTATCAAACATATGAACTTGCACCAATCCAGATTCTCAATCAAAACAGACACAAATTGTGATGAACCACTTGAAGATATATATCATTTTTGTTCTCAAAAACCAACACACTCTCCCAAACCATTTGTTCATCATGTTTAGCACTCGGAATTTTGAACATCAACTTTTCAATACCAGTTGTCGAAAATCTTTTTGAATTTTTTAACATAAGAGAAATAAAATGCAGTAAAGAAATATTTACAAACATTATTTTTGTGAGTTTGTGTAAGAGAATCATATCAGCTTATGAGACAAATCATCAACACCGTTAAGCTTCATTTCATTTTAAGTTCTAAACAATTTACCTAGATTGTCAGTATACTGGTCCACTTAAATTTCCACACAAAGTTCAACTGATCCGAGATACGATATTAATGTTTTAAGTACTTAAACTTATCCGTGTGTCCCACTACTTGAATATACTCCCGTATCCAGATCCCAATATTCAGTCTTACAGGTGAGTATACCACAGCTGATATCTGTAAGGGGTTAGATGCGAAACCGTGAGAGCTCAGGTCAGAACTTCCGTTCAGCAGAGAGATGACGGCTCGACTTTTGGTGGGTCCCCTTTAGAGGATCTTTTTTACAACAGCAATGACTATCAATTTTATTGTTTCATCGATTTGCTGAGGGCGGCGCTTTTTCAAGCATTTGCAGAAAGTATTATCCGGGGACTAGGTCAGTACTTCCATACAGCAGAAGTCCCGGGATAATACCCCAGATATCACTGAGCATAAAGACCTAGTATCTCAGAATAAGGGACCTTTCAAACAAGATTTCAGGGGTTACCTATATATCCAAGTTTGTGTTAACCCACCGAACAAGCAAGTTTGAAATTTAGGTTTATATCTCGTCACAGTTTATTAAATGTGCAAAAATCTACTGACATATCCACAGTAAGATTGTTTAACACTTTTAATCTTTCCAATTCTTTAGCATGTTGTGATAGTCCGCTGATGTACTATCATTTCCTCTTTTTCACAACAAACTCATTTTTGGATTTTATCATGTTTTTGTCTTTTTCAAATTTTCTAATGTTTATGGATTTTCGGAAATTTTCTACTCCCCCTAAAATGCAAACACCTTAACGAAAATTGAAAACAAACTATACAGAAACATGACAACCGATATCAAATCGCATCAATTCGCCATTCACTTTGGCATAAACAATCAGAACTCCCCCTTTCAACAAACTATTTTCTCATTTAGATTTCAAAACACTTAAGTTTGTTTTAATCAAAATGATTTTTCCGGAAAATAAGTTTGGTTGATTTTACCACTTGTAGGTATATCAATACTAAATTCGGGGATGTGGTTCATCATCTTGTCTATCTTTTACCCATATGTAGTAAATCAAGTACAACTTAATGTCCCTGATTTACCATTTGCAATCAAGCAATCTCTAAACCAATTGTAAAAATAACCACTTGTAGGAATGTTACGTCTACATCACCATTTTACCAATCAGGATGCTGATTCCTGCTTCGCACTTACCAACCTGGAAGCTCCGGCGTAGTCCTCTTACCTGTAAAATTTTAACAATTACAAACACTTTCCAATCATCCTAATTAACATGAAAGATGCCGATTCCTGATCCACGATATAAACTTGGGATCTCCGGCAAGTCCGGTGTATTACTCAAACATAATGTCCACCCAAGCCTCACCAGCCTTGGGTGACTTTGGAACACATCTGTCCCACCAACATTTTGATTTATAAAACTCTTTAGCACCTTTTACCTTTTTATCAACCATCTTCCCAAAAATGTGTTTGACTTTCCCATTGAAAGCCTTATCAACATCAAATTCTCCTTTATCGGCGAAGAATTGATTTGAAATCTCTACCTTTCCAACTTTCTTCATCAAATTTTCCTTTGACAATTTCGGAAAATTCTCATCGTTCACCACTGGAACGGAATTATCAATCTTTTTCTCAACACATGACTCCACTGATTTTATGGAATCAGATTCATTGTCAGAATTACCCTCAGATTTAACAACCCACTTTTGCTTGTTCATATCACCTTTTCTTTTGTAAAAACGTTTTGAACTTTCTCCTTCCTCAGAAGTAGAATTTTCAAACTTTTTAACATTTTTCACAGGTTGTTCTTTCTTATCAACACAAGTTTTTCTCAAAACAGAGTTAGAAGAAACTCCCTGTTTTTGGTAGTTGGTCTTGGGGCAATTCCATGCTATGTGTCCAACTTCTTGGCATTTGAAACAGGTTCTTCTGTCAACTCTCTGAGCAGATTTTCTCACATTCTTCCTCACTTCAGCAAGAAACTCTTGATTCGACTGCTTCCAGAACGGTTTCTTCTGCTCATCTTCAGAACTCCCACCTGAAACAAAGTTTGTTTTTGGTTTATAAGTTTTCTGATTTTTATGATTTTCTGAATAATTGAATCCAAGACCTTTCTTTTTGAGATTACCATTATGGTTTTGATTCTTTCGATAACCTGAACCATAATCATAACCCTTTTTCTTGTTCAATCTCTGTTGAACTCTTGAAGTGTACTTTTTAGGTTTGTCAGTAAGATTTAAATCTTTTATTTCAGAAATATTAATTTCTGTTAATTTGAAAACCTGTTTGATCATTTCAGTTTTGACACTTCTTATTGGGAATTCCTCATCAGAATATAATTTGTCTGAATCGATCAAAGTATATGCTACTTTGATTGACCCATCATTCAAATTAGATTTTGATAACAAGAATTCTCTATTGTAAACCCTGTTAACCGGTGAACTCGGACTCTTTTCTGACAAACTCGAACTTTCAGACTTAAACTCCTGTTTTGACTCTTCATCCGTATCCAACACCTGATCGACAACTCTCTTAACTAACTCGGACTCATGATCAGTGTCAGACGCTGTGAATGTAACATCAATATTGTCTGGTAACTCATCAGTGATTTCAGACTTTAATTTGATGTTTAGAGCCTTGTCTACTTGTTCCTCGTTTGGTTTTCTGGGGGAATAACTTTCATAGATAGGAGGCGGACATCTGTTATACTTGACACTTGGTTTCTTACCAGTATCCTCTTCTTTTCCTTTCTTCTTGAAAGCTTCAAGACCTGCGACAGTAGGATAAACCCGATCAATCAGATAATCACAAGTAGTATAACTCAAAAGTAATCGGTTGATCCTTTCACTCTCGATTTTCTCAAGTTCCAACTCCTTCTTCAAGTTAGCACAATCTTCGATATAATCATTAATGACGCTTTGCTTTGTCATCAAAGTAGCACTCATCTTGTCATTTGATTTTTCAAATTCTGCATTTGCTCTTTTCAAACTGTCAACTGTCCTGTTCAATACGTCGTATGACTCTTTCACGTACTTCACATCTGACAGTAAATCTTCCTTCAATTTCTCCAACTTAGCAAACTTTTTATCTTGTTCTTCACAAACTTTGCAAGCTTCTAAACATTTTTCACACGGCTTAGCAACTTCAATTATCTTTTCAACAATCTTTTCGACTTCGACAGTCTTTTCAACTTCGACTATCTTTTCAACAATTTTCTCAACTTCCACGAGTTTCTCGACTTCGACAATTTTCTCGATCACTTTCTCTACCTCAACTATCTTCTCTATTGCAATCTCAGCAGTTGCTTCATCTTTTGATTCTACAGCTTCAGTTTTTGCCTTCTCATCAGCGAGTAGCTTTGCAGCTTCTAGCTCTCTCTGCAATCGAGCAATCTTCTTTTGATTCAGCATCTCTACTTTATCTGCATAGAAAAAATTAAAACTATCAGGATCAATACTTTTTCTACATTTGTTAATATACTCTTCCTCATCATCCGTATCAACATCACTTCCAAGATCTGGAAATATAGGAATCCTTTTCTGACAATCCTCACTTTGATCCAGAATCCTGGTAACAAGTGCCACATCAGATTTAGTTTTACTAGGTATATACTTGTCCCAACTAAATCCCTGTGCTACAACCTCATCATTTTGATCAATTATCCCATAATAAGCTTTCCTATTGGCTTCTTCAATCATTCTCCCATGAGCAGTTTGCGGTTCCTTTTGTTGAGGTTTTTGATCGATTTGATGAAAAATCGATTTCTGATAATAATTGCTCTTCTCTTGACTTCCAGTTGACTCTTGGTTTTTACATTCCCGTTTAAAGTGACCTTTTCCTTTACATCGGAAACAGGTAACTTTTGATTTGTCAAAACCAAGAGGAGAAGCAGCCATTCCTCGGAACTCGTCTCTACCAGTAATCTGTTGAAACTTTTCAGCTCTTCTGCATGCACTTGCTAAGCACCACTTCACATCCATCAGCTCAAGCTCTTCTGCATCGATTTGGTCGTAATCTTCTTTTGTAAGCATCGGATTACCAATCCTTCCGGCAATCAGACTTTCATACGACTCTAACATGGCGACAAGAGATGCCATGTGTTGCTTTGCTACCTCGGGAGAAAGAGGTTGACCATTTTGGATGTTCAGTGTCACATTGCACTGCAGATTTGAAGTATTTTGGTTTTGAGGGCTAGATGTGTTGTGGTTTGGATCAAAGCTTGAGAATGATGAAGTAGATCCACCACTTTGAGTTGTAGTACTTGCATTTGGACTAACAGAACCATCAGCACTGAATGCGGTACTAATCTTTGGACTTTGATTAATCGTTGGAGTGGTCTCAAACTTGTTCCCTCGATAATACAGACTGACGTCTTGCTTTACATTTGGATTTGTCATGATAGCTGTCTTTTGAATATCCAACTCTTGTTCTTCGATTTTCTGAATAAACTGAGCCAAAGTCATACTTTCGGATTTTCTCATAAGTTTCACAACCATCAAATATGTTCCCCACTTGTTCTGTGGTAACGCCTCAGCCAGTTTGTCAACCCACTCATCATCATCTTTCTCAATTTTCAACCTACCCATTTCTAAAACCAAATGACAATATCTATCTATAGTCTGCTTGGTTGTTTCATGATCAAATGCAGTAAACATATCAAACGATTTCTTTAATAATGCCTTTTTGTTTTTGATCATATCAGCACTCCCTCTGAATTTCTGAATCAATGCTTCCCAAATGGATTTAGCTGATCCATTATGTTGAAGTAAAACGAAAATATCTTCTTTAACTGCTTGCTGAAGGATGCTGATCATCATTTTCTCACTAGTGTACTTCAACTTATCAGCTTCAGTAAAATCATCGAAACCTTTTTCCAAATTACGTTCATTCTTTGGTCTTTCATATTCTTTTAGTAGTGAACACCAAGCATCAAATCTGTAGGCTTGAACCCAGTTTTCAAATCGATTTCTCCAACCCTGAAAATCTTCAATATACATGAGCTTCGGCGGTTTTTGATGAGTGCCCGACTCATTCTCATTATACAACGCTTCAGCAGGAGTTACAGGGGCAACAGGTGTTGCGAATGCATTGTAGAACTCTTCAGCCATGTTTCAAAGCGCAAATGATGCTTCGGGAAATACCTGAAAACACACAAGCAAAAACACAATCAGTTTAAAAATTTATCAATTAATGGAAACGAACTGGTACTCGAACTGATGAATATTCTGTTCAGATTGAAGATTTGATAAACTGTGCGAACTGAACGTTGACCAACTGTGCGGACTGAATGACCCAAATCGTTTACACACAACTTGACCCTTTGAAACTTTTGAACTTCAGACTGAGCGAACTGACAGAAACCACAACTCAAATCACGAGACCTGAGTACACAACCTGTAGATTCTGTTGAAACTTTGAACTAAAATCACACAAGACTTGATCAACTTAACACATTTATCATTGGGGTGACAAACTTTTTATTACAACTGATTTTGATAGGTTCAAATTTCGGCAACTGATATTGATATTTATTGGATAGTGGGGCGGCTATGTGTGAGCTGTTTACTGGGCCGTAATAGGGCCTAAGTAAAAGGTAGTATCTGTTTAAAAAGTATTGGGCGGTTATGGGTGGTCAAATGGGGCTGTACAAGATGTTAACCTATTTAATGATCTGACAAACAACACCGATTGTTTTAAAAGATAGTGGGGTTGGGCGGCAACTTTTTTATTGGGCGGCACAAACTTGGTGTCTTATTTTCATCATTTTTATCAATCATGTGATAATATTTTCAAGCGGTTCACACTTAACAACGTTTGTCACAAAAGCGATTTAGATGGTGTGTTATGAGCGGACCAGGACTTGTCTCCAAAAGCGGTTCACAGATTACACTTTTGAGCGGTTCAAGGATGTTCCTATGAGCGGTTCAGAAACGTCATTATGAGCGATCCACGTATGGTCTAATGAGCGAACTACCACAAGTTACACTTTTGAGCGGTTCAGAAATATCTTTTGGAGCGGTTCCACAACAACTGACTACGAGCGATTCAAGACAATATTTTCGAGCGGTTCCACAACAAACACGAACCGCTTTTTAAGCAAAAATTCAATTTTAATCAAATTTAAGCCGAATTAAGGTCTGAAAATTTCTAGGTTTTGTTAAATCATGATTCCGCACATATTGTGAGAATTTGGAGCGATTTTGACCGTAAAAAGTTGCGTTTTTCGAAAAAGAAAGGTGTAGAAGCAGAAAAAATTATGAAAACGAGCTGTATATGTGAGATCTCCTCCTCCTTGGCTCTGATACCAATTGTAGGATCGGATTTCGACCTAAACGAGTCGTTTGGAAGAGCTCAACTCCGTTTCAGAGGCGGAAACAAAGAAACGGTTGCGTACACAGCTTGTATAACACTCTAATCCTCTTGTATATTGATTTTACACTGTTTACATTCACAAGGAAAACCGGCAATACCTCGGTACAAGATCTGAAAACTGTTACAAATGAAATGACAAAGTATCATATTTATACTAGTTTGGAACCGCTCGAAATGACAATCCATAAAGGCGGTTCAACAACTATGCCGTAAAGGCGGTTCCACATGTTTCCGAATAGGCGGTTCCATCATGTTGTCATAAAGGCGGTTCCACATAATTGACCATATATGCGATCCTCTTCATCTAACTTCGCTATTGACTTTTGACAACACATGAATCTTTTTCATTGGACCTTAGATTGGCAACACCTCATTGGACCTCATGATGGTCCAATCAACATCAACTTGGTATTTAAGATCTTGCAACTTTACATGTGTTTTGTCGTTTGTTGTTGTTGATGATCATTGTATAATGATGATGTCACATGATGTCATCATTAAACATGATGACATCATACTTGATCAGAACCGCATCGCAAACCGAACTCGACATTAGACGTAGTCGACAGATGACTGCACCAACAATTCCAGATATTGAAAGATAAGCTCTGCAATGCGCCAATCTTAGCACTACCAGAAGGTACAGATGATTTTGTGGTATACTGCGACGCTTCACGTCAAGGATTGGGTTGCGTGTTGATGCAACGCCAAAAGGTTATTGCTTACACATCGCGTCAATTGAAAGTGCACGAAAAGAACTATACCACACATGATTTGGAACTTGGCGCAGTGGTTTTTGCTTTAAAGATCTGGAGGCACTACCTATATGGTACGAAGTGTACAATCTTCACAGATCATAAGAGCCTACAACACATATTCAATCAGAAGGAGTTGAATATGAGACAAAGACGATGGGTTGAGTTGTTGAATGATTACGACTGCGAGATAAAGTATCATCCAGGGAAGGCGAATGTGGTCGCCGATGCCCTAAGTCGAAAGGAGAGGATCAAGCCCATAAGGGTTAGGGCTTTAGAGATGATTATCTAGACCGATCTTTCCTTGCGCATTCGTGCCGCGCAAAAAGAAGCTCTTAAGGAAAGAAACCTTGAAGAGGAATATCTCCGTGGGATGGAGAAGCAATTGGTGCCAAACGAGGAAGGAACGTTATGTTTTGAGAAAAGGATTTGGGTTCCTTTGTTTGGAGGTTTGAGGAAGGTTATTTTCGATGAAGCTCACAAATCGCGGTACTCTATCCATCCAGGAGCGGATAAGATGTACCAAGATCTTAAAGATTATTATTGGTGGCCTAGGATGAAAGGCGATGTGGCTGTTTATGTGAGAAAGTGTTTAACATGTGCTAAGGTGAAAGCGGAATACCAGAAGCCTTCGGGACTTCTGCAACAACCTGAAATTCCCAAGTGGAAGTGGGAACAAATCTCAATGGATTTTATTACAAAGTTGCCAAGAACGCCAAGAGGCCATGACACTATTTGGGTAATAGTGGATCGATTAACGAAGTCAGCGGACTTCTTACCTATCCGAGAGAAGGATAATACGAGCTAGTTGGCCGAAATTTACATGAGAGAGATTGTTACACGCCATGGAGTACCTCTCTCGATCATATCTGATAGAGATGGAAGGTTCGTATCAAGGATTTGGCAATCCTTCCAAGAAGCTTTTGGCTCGCAACTGAATTTGAGCACCGCGTTTCACCCACAGACCGACGGACAAAGTGAACGGGCGATACAGACTTTGGAAGATATGCTGAGAGCATGTGTTATGGATTTGGGCGGTAGCTGGGATAAACATTTGCCACTGGTCGAATTTTCATACAACAACAGCTACCACACCAGTATTGGTGCCGCGCCATTCGAAGCTCTATATGGCCGCAAGTGCAGATCACCGCTTTGTTGGTCTGACGCAGGTGAAAGACAGTTGGTTGGTCCTGATGTGGTCCAGGAAACCACAGATAAGATTGCACAGATCCGAGATCGCATCAATGCGGCTCGTGACCGTCAGAAAGCCTACGCGGATCGAAAAAGGAAACCTCTAGAGTTTGAGGTAGGTGATATGGTTTTGTTGAAAGTATCACCCTGGAAGGGTGTGGCACGCTTCGGGAAGCGTGGGAAGTTGAATCCGCGGTATATTGGTCCGTTCAGAATTTTGGAAAGAATTGGGCTAGTAGCATACAAGCTGGACTTACCTGCTGAACTGAATGGTGTTCACGATACATTTCACGTATCCAATTTGAAGAAAAGTCCATCTCAAGATACCGTTGTCATTCCTACTGACGAGATTCATGTTGACGACACGCTCCACTTTGTTGAAGAACCTGTTGAGGTTACCGATTGGAAAGTGAACAAGACCCGCCGGAGCAGTGTCAAACTTGTCAAAGCCAGATGGAATGCCAGACATGGTCCTGAATACACCTGGGAGCGTGAGGACCGGATGAAAGAGAAATACCCCCACTTATTCCCCAAGAACCCTGCATCTAGAAGCAGAACTTAAAATTTCGGGACGAAATTTTTCTAGCGGGGGGAGAATGTGACAACCCTCACTAAACCAGGTATCCGTACGACTTAATTAATAATTAATTACTGCTTAATTACTGTGGTTACCTGAAATTGTGGATAAACTGCTACTTGAATGTTGATACATGTACATACTTGCATCATACTCTATTTACTGTCACTACATTATTTATAATACTGAACCTTAGTGACAAACATGATGCACAAAAGCACAGTAGCACTATAAACGGATAACCTATTGAACGTGCTGTCATAACCAGCACCAGGCAGATACTGCCTCTAAGGCCTGTATGAGCCCGAGATAGTTAACTACACTAATAGTGAGTGTGAAGATACAAGGGTTGCAGAACTGCGTCTCTAGGAATAAGTTACAGTGATCAGATGTGCCTAAAACGTACTCTAAGTACAAAATTCAGCACATTAACTAAAAATTCAGCTTTTAGCTAACTAATAAAGTGCCAAAACATGAGAAAAATATCACTAGACACTTTCCAAAGTGTCGGGAATAAGTTGTGTCACTAAAAATAATAATAACGACACTTTAAAGCTTTGTTAATCGCTTTAACGGATTACTATCCAACCGAACAACCGGACTATACCCGGAACATAAAAATATTGCCATTTACATTATTTGTCTTTTTCTGAGCCAGTTAGGATCCCTGAATACCCTAACACCCACTGTAATGCACAACACACTAATAACCGGGTTAATCCCTAAGTTAACTAAACTAACCAATCTATACACAAACTATATTAACTAATTAGTTGGATTTGAACCGGATTACCCCCCCCCCCCTAACCAAACCGTCCCCAAGAGGGGGACACACATTGTCCTTCAATTGATTATTTTAATTAAACTTGTCCCATATCAAGAAAGCATAAAAACCAGTGGGTTATGATCATTCTAATTGTCTATAAGAACAAGGTTGTGCACACTAACACTTTCACTTAACAAACTCACCAACACACACACCCTCTCCTCTCTCAAAGGCTCTCGGCCGAACCCCCTTCAACATCCATCAATTTTTCGAGTTTGGTTCAAGCAATTCCAAGTTCATACAAGTGTTAAGGATCATATCCGAGGAAGCTTGGTCCATTCGGAAGGCTAAGGACCTCACCTCATTGCTTTTATCCACTCATTTTGCGTCTAGATTCTTCCCTAGCCTCAAGCTAGTAGTAAGTTGCTTGAATCACCTTCTCGAACTATTTTAAGATGGTTAAAATGATATGTAACGGTTAAAAGTCATGAACATACAAGATGATACATAAAAGTCTACTAAAAATGCTAGTAATGATGGTTAAAAGCTTGAATGTTGTGTAAATCTTGTAGTATTTGATTTGTGTGGTTATTTAGGCCCGATCTATGTTGTGGTAGCTCGGATCATCGTTTAACCCGGATTGGTCATGATCATGGATCATGACATAAAGCTTGTTTAAGTGTAACAAGGGTTAAATGATGAAACTCTACCACACGCGAAACTTGAACTTGTGTAAAAATGATTTTACTTACGAAATAGTGTTTAAAACTAGTAGATCTACGAATCTACAAGCGGTATTTTCAAAGGACCGAGTGTCAAAGAAACCATATTTACTAAAGACGGATCTTACACTAACAAGGATGATTTTTAGAACACACGAGTGTGTAAACACATATAGTTTTGACAAAATAATTATTTTTGTAAAAATTGACAAGAAGTTGTAAAGATGAAATTTCATTAAAAGCGAGGTTTTTACGAAACCGGATTAATTTATATAAAGATCCACTAAAAGTAATGGGATTTACTTCATATTTTTGGTTAAACTACAAGTTCATGTAATCTTTTGCGATTTACATATTTATTGACTAGTTTGTTGTTCTGAACATTGTTTTGGTTGAATAAAGAAATTGTTGGGTTGATTTATAAAAGAAAATGATACGCTTGAAAGCGTGGCCACCTCCCGTTACAGAGGAAACTCTGGCGAAATTTTCCCAAAAACCTAACACTTAGAATTATTTTCACTACAAGTGTTAGAAATACTTTTCGACTTGTTTTCAAATTATAGATTTCGCCACGACTTTATTTACAAAATATCGGAGGTGGGATTTCACAAAATAAAACTTGGTAAATATATATTTAATATATATTTCTCATAACGTCACTTGATATGTGTTTATGATTATTTTGTGAAGTATACAAATATTATTTTTAGGGTAAAAATAATACTATCGAATGTTAACGAGTCCAAAATAATACGAACGCCTTTACGATAAATATATAAGTTACACCGGTAATTATTATTACCACTCGATCATTAAAACATAACTTACTGTAACACCTCGAATTTTTGTGTCCAATGATGTGTTAACACGTGTCATTTGATTACGCGTGGCATCCATAATAAATAAAGGACTAATTTTGACAAACCTTGAAAGTATATAAATTCGAGGGTTATAAATGTCAACAAGGGTATATATACTGTATAGTAACCCTAAATAACGCTTGTACCTTCAAACGAATAAATCATAGATCGTACGGAAACGAAACGCGGAAGAAAGTGAGAGATTACGAGCTACAGGGGTTAACTGTGTCAACATGTTTAATATTACCTCTGAGTGACCCTTTAACATTCCCAAGGCTTCGTAACAGTATTATACGCTCACTAGAATATACTGTATAAATTCCGCGAAGTTCCGTCTTAAAACGAAAGAGTTATACTCAAATTCATATGAGAAGGGTTAAAAGCGTCAACAGTGAAAGTTAAGGCTTTCCAAATAATTAATAAACTAACCGGGGACTTTATAATGCGGGTATATAACACGAGGCCCCTATCGGTAAATAAACCGAGGGCCAAACCGCAAAGTTACCCCTTCAAACCCGAAAGGTCAGGTAAATCATTTCGAAAGATTTCGTTATTAATTACCGGATTCTGATAATCATTACAAAGGATTTTAAAAATCTGAAAAACAGACCTCTCGCGACCCGCGTGAAGGTTAGGCTTAAGTGTAGGCGGGCCGCGAGCCTCCTAAATTACAAGCCTGATATTTGAACTTTAGGCGACCCGCGTAAAAGTGCATGGGAACTCCCATGCGGGTCGCGTAAAGTGCCCAGATGCAGAAACATTGTAGTTTCTTGCCTTTTGAGCATTGTGAACGATCAAACCTCAATAAATGAGGCATGGGCACCCTACACTTGACCCATACACCTTAGGGACACCTGCCCATGATCCATGATCAATTGTAGACTGTTGTGTAATGATCTTGAAAGCTTTTGAGCACTATAAATAAGCCACATTGGCTCATAACATTCACACAACTCAAACATACATCTCTGATCATTCTAAGGAGCTCCCAAGCACCCTTCTCTGCTCTATAAGCAAGAACACACTTCTGTAAGTCGTTCACAACCATTTTGGTCATACATTTCCATAGTTTTAGCCTATAAACACAACCGTCGTAACTAACGGTTGTCATTGCAATAACTTACAAATGGTTCAGTCTTATGACGGATCAAAAGTAGTTTTGAGTAGGTAATTATGTGGGTAATAAACCTCTAAAAAGGTTCCCCCTGATCACCACGCTAACTATGTCAAATATCGAGTCAAACGTGCGGTTAAAAAGTCAACAGAAAGCTATTTTAGCGATTTATGCATAATCTGTAATGTATATGTTATGAAACCTGTTTTGACACTTATAAAATATGATATTAAGTATATAAACTTGTTTGCGCTCGTTTGAATCGATCATTTGCTATATTGACCCGGTTCGGAGCCGAATGTCGCAAAAGTTTGACTTTTGCATTGACTTCAGTTCTGACCCGTTTTAGTGAGGTATAGATATGCCTTAGGACTCTCTTAGGACCAGGTCACATGTTGGTATAAACCTCTGTGATCGGTTCATGAGTTATCCGAGTCTTTTGCGCATTTCCGTCATTCGCCTAAAAGTTGACCGTAACGGCCTTTATAAAATAAAACGAGTATTTCGGACACGTGAACGGACCATAACCTTGCTTATTAAATTATAAGCATGTCCTTAAAGTTTCACGTCAATCCGAGGTCTAGAATGAGAGTTATGCTAAAAAGCGCAACTAAAGTAAACTTTAGTAATTAACGGCGCAATTAGCATAACGACCATCTAAACCAAGATTTCGTCACCAAATCTTTTACCCACTGTATTAAAATAATATTTTGGGAATTTTAAAGATTTTTAATAAATTTTACCTTGCTCATAACCTGCGGTTATGGCTACGGTTCGGTTAATACCGAATATGCCCTTTTCGGCCAAAACATGAGTTCTACAAGGTCTTTTGACCCGATTCCAGTTGCTACTGATTTTAAATAATAAATAAAGTATTTTAAGCTTTATAAGCTGTTCGGGAAACTCAGATTTCCTGTAGAACTCGAAAAGCCCTTTTTAAAGTCTTTAAAATGACCGAAAAACCCCTACGGGGCGTAATATTAACTTAAACTCGTTACGGACATCACGGAAGGTATCCTACTGATACCACAACTTCTTTAAGGCATATTGACTTAGGAAATAAGCGTACGACTCTTATGATTAACCGTTTCGCCTATTGCGCGCACGGTTCGGCTTATGAAACTAATTTTCATAAATTAGCCGATACGGGTCAAATTATATTATTTGAACCCCAAAATCCAGAGTGTGAACCATTAACCCATATAAAACAAGTCTCTGAACTTGTTGGGTCAGAATCACACTCCATTCCCGGTTTTCGCCTTTTCGCGCGATTAAACCATATCTATATATATCGGAACCAACCGGTCTAGGCTACGGCCATTATAACGACTCGTTAGGATTCTAAGAGGTTAATTAAAACCTTCGTTCCAGATTAGGAGCCCCAGTAAAAGCTATCGGTGATTTAATCCAATTAAGGAAATATACTTGCAAAGGTAAATACTTTAACTTATTTCCCCTATATGGGCTTGGGTTACGGTATATTAATACCGCTTAATTGAGCATTATATAATTCCATCGCTTAGGTGGTTAATTGATTAAATATGATCGGCTCATTTAAACAGTTTTGTTGCTTATAAGCCTTTGGGGGGTTTAATGACCGTTGTCCCGGATATCCTTGGCATCATTTTACGAAATGGCCACGACCATCGACATCCCGGTGTAGGCGTACACCCGGTATAAAGTGTCGACATTAAATTAAAAGACGTAGCCGTTGGTTTTTATACTACGGTTTTACGCAAACGTGGTGTGTCTATAAATCTTTAACCCGGCACGACCTGGGCTACTGAACGCATAAAAGAACATGTAAAACGTTCACAAGATTTTATTATAATTTTCCCAAGTTATAAAAGAGTTTGTGCCTTGTGCATTCAAACCAATTTTAATAAACATTTTCAAATGTGTCAGTTGAATGTATTTACCAGTGTAAACTGACGTATTTTCCCCAAAAAGATTAAGTGCAGGTACCTAAACGTAAATTGGCTGGTATTAGCTCCCTAGCGTCGTGATAAGTCTCGCAAGCTTGATTACAGCATCTGATGGAACAATACTTTATGTTTATTTTCGATCCACTGTGGATATATATTCAACTTCTGTAATACATTTGATATTACAACCAGAGGTTGAGTTTATATATTTATCTTATGCTTCCGCTGTGCATTATATAATTGTGTGGTTTGACTATATTGTTGCCAACATCGTCACGGTAATCCCCCACCGGGCCCACCGGTGAGACACGTGGAAATCGGGGTGTGACAGGTTGGTATCAGAGCCAACATTGAGTGAATTAAACACTACCCTATTGTGTTTAATCTCAATGACACAATTGCACATACTTGAGTCTAGACAAGAACTTAGGACAAATTCGGATTAATACTCCTTATTGTCTTTATTTTCGATTCGATTTTTAATAAATTTTGGAGCAGGAAAATGCCACCTGTTATATTCCGAGGAAGAGGAAGGGGAAGAAGAGGCAGAGGAGAAGTCGTGACACATCACGATAACGAAGCTGGACCATCTGGTACAAGACATCCTTCGATGACAAGGAGCGAAGAGCCACAACGACGAAGGGATCTCTACGAACCCGCGAGGCATTCCACTTCGCACAGCTCGACGCCATCCTACCGGCACTCCTTTGGGCCAAACTCAGAAAATGATCCCAACAACCCACAACCTTCCTTCATACCTCTACAACGTTCGGTGTCGACCCGGAATTATGACGACCCTACTCCATACTACATAGGTCAGTTTAATCCGGCTGACTACATACAGGAACCTTCAGGATTTGTTCCGCTTGGTCCACAAGACCACTTTTCTGAAGATCCCATGGAGGAAGATGAGGATCCTACTGAACCAGCGCGTGGTACGCCCACGCATCCGATAGAAGTCTCTGATGGGTCATCCTTCCATGGCACACCCTATCAGGGACCAGACAGTTTCCAAGCGTTGTTTGACCGACATGAGTGGTACTATACGCCACCTCAACAGACATCTCAACAACCGCGACATCCACAGGATCCCTCTGAGGATTCACGCTTTGAGGCAGTTACGCCACCACCTCCGCCACCGGCGCAACCAGTAATACCTGATCCGCCAAGGCGTAGGAGGACAAATGCTCGTGTGTCTACACGAGGAGGAGGGGGTATCCACTTCAGCACTCCTCGACATTCTAGTAGTAGCCACTATCCGCCACTACGAGAAGAAGGACCTTCAAGTCCTATACAGGAGGCGAACTCCGCACCAGCTGCACAAAATTCGCCACCATTTGGGTATGACCAACCCATACCTGCTTATACGGGTCCAACGGCTTACAACCCGTTCGAACCGTCACAAGCACAATACAACTATGGCTATGAGCGCGACCCATATGTGGTGTCGGCAAGATATAATGCGCGCTACCCTGACGGAGCACATGGAAACATGGGACCACCGGACTACTCAGCTCATGGGTATCCAATACCTCCCAGACCTCCAGTTCCGCATCAAGCGCCACAGCCACGTTTCTCTCCTCCTGAACAGGAAGAGATACTCCATCGATTAGATCGTGTGGAGAGAGAGTTCGAAGAAGAGAAAAAGAGCCACCGAGGATTTCTCAAGGGCTTGGCGAACCTACTAAAGGGCAAAAAGAAGAAACGTGACCATTAGCCCTTAATAGTTGTACTAATGTAATTTCTACTTTGGAATAAGTCCCTGCGTGGACACTCATCGTATTTCAGTCCCTACGTGGACTTATCTTTTAGTCCTTGCATGGACACCTATCTTGTATTAGTCCCTGCGTGGACTTGTCACTTATTTTAAACCTCTATGGAGGTATGTACTATTTGAAAGACCCGTTTAGGGCAATATGTAATTGTATTTGAGATTTTGGAATGTACGTTATGAGTTTTGTTATAAAATATATAAAAATAAATCAAAACCATTCCTTTTATATTGATCTGCCTAAATAAAGAATCTTAAAAGGTGAAACCTAGCTTGGTGTCTTTTAAGATCCAGTCAAGATGGTACGACCTAATTGAAAAGATTCTGATTCCCTGTTAACCTCTGTACGCATGTTAACAATCATGGCAGATGTGATTCGTTAAAATCACGCACGTCATTCTTATACAATAATCCTTTAAGGATTTCAAAACCCAACTAAATGATTTATAAATCGTGGGTTAAATCACCAATGAAGGTGATCGATATTATTAAAACATCCATTAGTGATGTAGTGCCTACGGGCCAGTATTATAAAAACATCCATTAGTGATGTAGTGCCTACGGGCCAGTATTATAAAAACATCCATTAGTGATGTAGTGCCTACGGGCCAACCATATTAAAACATCCATTAGAGATGTAGTGCCTACGGGCCAACCTTATAAAAACATCCATTAGTGATGTAGTGCCTACGGGCCAACCTTAATAAAAAACATCCATTTGAGATGTAGTGCCTACGGGCCAACCATATTAAAACATCCATTAGAGGTGTAGTGCCTATGGGCTGTATAATTGTCTAATAACGACAAAAGGCAGTGGTAGTCTATGACTCTCTGTCAGAAAGAGATAAAAGAACCACGGTTCAAATCTCTATGCCTTTGATTCTCTGAAATCTCGGCTAATATTATAAAACATCATCATGATTAGGCTTTATGCCGCCAATATTATCTATATAGCTGAAATAGGATATATTCAGATCCTAGTATGTAATGAAATAATAAGTTAACCAAATATGGTCTCTGTACCATGGTTGACAAATTGTCATAAAAGACAATTATATAATAATCTCCTGAATAAAATTTTGTTATCTTTTGTAACAGATTCAAGTTACAATGGTGGATCCCAATGGAGAGAATAGCCATACTAATGATGACGAATACGACAATACGCCAGTACATTTGACAGGCGCACAACTGAAGGCTCTGATTGACAATGCTGTTCAGGCAGCTCTTGATCGTCAATATACTGAGTCCCAAGGCAGAACCGTGTCAAAGCCACCCTCTAAACCAAAGACACACTCCAAACCACCCTCTGAACCCAAGAAAGATGACGACAAACACTCGTCCACTGAGCACAGCGTTCATCGCGATAGAGAATATACTGATGCATCCAGTGCTAAGGGTTGCACCTACAAATACTTTGTATCATGTAAGCCCCGGGAATTTACAGGGGAGAAAGGTGCTGTTGACTGTATCACCTGGCTAGATGAGATGGACACTATTGTGGACATCAGCGGGTGTGCAGCGAGGGATGTGGTGAAGTATGTGTCCCAGTCTTTTAAGGGCGAGGCCCTGGCATGGTGGAGGGCGTTGGTGCAGGCATCTGGTAAGTCTGCTTTGTACAAGATGACATGGGAGGAATTTATTGCTCTCATTAAAGAAAACTACTGCCCTCAGCACGAGGTTGAGAAGATAGAGGCTGATTTTGTCTCACTGGTGATGACGAACCTGGACTGCCAGGCGTACTTGACGAGTTTCAATACCATGTCTCGTCTAGTTCCATACCTGGTGACACCAGAACCCAGAAGAATCGCCCGTTTCATTGGGGGATTGGAGCCTGCAATAAATGCTAGGATAAAGGCTTCTCGGCCGACGACCTTCAGGTCAGTTACTGACCTCTCCTTGTCTCTCACCTTAGACGCTGTCCGCCTGAGGACACTAAGGAACAAGGAGGCTGAGAAGAGAAAACGTGAGGATGATACCTCACGAAGATCAGGGAAGAAGCACCGTGGAAGCGGTGAAGGCAAAAGAGGGTCGGAGGCAAAGAAGGATGGGCAAACTGGTGAAAGGCCCAACTGCAAGATCTGCAAGAAACCCCACTCTGGGAAATGCAGATTTGCATCAAACTCACAGTCGCAATCAAAGACTCCTTCCTGTGGACTATGCAAGTCCAAGGATCATAAGACTATGGAGTGCAAGAAAATTAAGGATGCAACCTGCTATGGTTGTAATGAAAAGGGGCATATCAAGAGTAACTGCCCTAAGTATGCCAAAAAGGCGGAAGAGACAAAGAAGTCAAATGCGAGAGTTTTTCGCATGGATGCGAAGGAAGCGGTTAAGGACGACAATGTGCTTACAGGTACTTTTCTCGTAAATAACATATTTGCAAGAGTACTATTCGATTCTGGCGCTGATAAATCCTTTGTAGACCAGAAATTTTGCCAACTACTAAATATGCCTATCAAAACCCTTGACGTGAAATACGAAGTAGAGTTAGCAGACGGCACGATAGAAACCGTCTCAACTGTTCTAGAAGGATGTGAAATGTCCATTAGGAACCTTTTCCTTTATCTCTACTTCCCTTCAAATTAGCGGGTTTTGACATTGTGCTAGGCATGGACTGGTTATCCCGTAATCAGGCCTAAATCATCTGCGGCAAAAGGCAGATAGTTTTAAAGACCCCGAGTGGTGAATCTCTTACCATTCGAGGAGATACACAGTTCGGATTGCCCGAAGACGTATCTATGCTGAAAGCTTCTAGGTGTTTAAACAGAGGCTGTGTAATTTACATGGCCCAGGTGATAATAGAAGAACCTAAGCCGAAGATCGAGGATCTTCCTGTCATTTCTGAATATCCCGAGGTTTTTCCTGAAGAACTACCTGGTTTGCCACCAGATAGACAAGTGGAGTTCAGAATAGACATCATTCCTGGAGCAGCTCCGATAGCAAGAGCACCTTACAGGCTAGCTCCAACGGAAATGAAAGAACTGAGGACCCAGTTGGATGAACTGCTGGCGAAAGGTTTTATCAGACCTAGTTCATCTCCCTGGGGAGCTCCTGTCCTGTTTGTAAAGAAGAAGGACGGATCAATGCGGTTGTGCATTGATTACCGTGAGCTAAATAAAGTTACCATAAAGAATAGATATCCTTTACCAAGGATCGATGATCTATTCGATCAGCTGCAAGGAGCAAGCTACTTCTCCAAGATCGACTTGAGGTCGGGCTATCATCAGCTAAGGGTCAGAGATGAAGATGTACACAAGACTGCATTTAGGACTCGCTATGGTCATTACGAGTTCCTAGTGATGCCTTTTGGGCTCACAAATGCACCGGCTGCGTTCATGGATCTCATGAATCGCGTCTGCAAGCCATACTTGGACAAATTCGTCATAGTCTTCATCGACGATATCCTTATCTATTCCAAGAACCAAGCTGACCACGAGAAGCACCTCCGTTGCATTCTCAAATTACTACAGCGTGAGAAACTCTACGCCAAATTCTCGAAGTGTGAATTCTGGCTACGAGAGGTTCAGTTTTTAGGGCACGTTGTGAGTGAGCGTGGTATCCAAGTGGATCCCGCTAAGGTAGAGGCGGTCATGAACTGGAAAGAGCCAAAGACGCCTACCGAAATTCGTAGTTTCCTGGGGTTAGCAGGATACTACCGGAGATTTATTGAAAATTTTCAAGGATTGCTGCGCCCTTGACTTCCTTGACCAAGAAGAAAGAAACGTACATTTGGGGCCCAAAGCAGCAAGAGTCCTTCGAAATACTGAAGCAAAAGCTAAGCAACGCACCTGTGCTGACATTGCCAGAAGGTACAGATGAATTCGTAGTTTACTGCGATGCATCACACACGGGCATGGGATGTGTGCTTATGCAGAAGGGCAAGGTGATTGCCTATGCTTCAAGGCAATTAAAGGTGCACGAAAAGAATTACACCACCCATGATTTGGAGTTGGGTGCCGTTGTATTTGCACTGAAGTTGTGGAGGCACTACCTTTATGGTATTAAATTTGTGATTTATTCTGATCACAAAAGCCTCCAGCACCTGTTCAACCAGAAGGAGTTGAACATGAGGCAGCGCCGTTGGATGGAAACCCTGAATGATTATGACTGCGAAATCAGGTACCATCCCGGCAAGGCGAATGTAGTCGCCGATGCCTTGAGCAGAAAGGAAAGGGTAAAACCCATTCGAATCAATGCCAAGAGCATTGAAGTCAAGAACAATCTAATTGAAAGGATATTAGCTGCACAGCGAGAGGCTGTGTTGGAAGCTAATTACCCTAATGAAAAGTTAGGAGTAACTGAGGAGCAGTTGACTCTTAGCAAGGATGGAATCCTTAGATTGAACGGACGTATATGGGTTCCAATTTATGGAGGACTACGAGATGTTATCCTCCAGGAAGCCCATAGTTCCAAATACTCAGTCCATCCTGGTGCTGACAAGATGTATCAAGATTTGAAGGCAAATTATTGGTGGATAGGCTTGAAAAAGTCTGTAGCCGCCCACGTAGCAAAGTGCTTGACTTGTGCTCAAGTCAAAGCCGAGCACCAAAAGCCGTCTGGCTTGCTACAACAGCCTGAACTTCCCGAGTGGAAATGGGAATGCGTAACTATGGACTTCATAACCAAGTTACCCAAAACCAGGAAAGGAAACGATACAATATGGGTCATAGTCGATAGGCTGACTAAATCAGCTCATTTTCTACCCATCAAGGAGACGTATAGCTCCGATATGTTAGCCCAACTTTATGTTGATAAGATTGTAGCCTTACATGGCATACCTGTGTCTATTATCTCCGACAGGGATACTAGATACACATCACACTTCTGGAAAAGTTTCCAGCAATCTTTGGGCACGCGTCTAAACTTTAGTACGGCTTACCATCCACAGACAGACGGTCAAAGTGAGCGTACTATCCAAACGCTAGAAGACATGCTTCGTGCATGTGCGATCGATTTAGGTGGTAACTGGGATAAAAACCTACCCCTGATCTCCTACAATAATAGCTACCACACCAGCATAAAGGCTGCGCCTTTTGAGGCATTATATGGTAGGAAATGTAGATCGCCTGTTTATTGGGCGGAAATAGGAGAGGTCCAATTATCGGGACCAGAGATTGTTTTCCAGACAACAGACAAGATTGTCCAGATCCGGGAACGTCTCAAGGCTGCCCGCGATAGGCAGAAGAGCTACGCTGATCCAAAGCGTAAGGATTTTCACTTCGAAGTGGGTGAAAAGGTATTACTTAAGGTATCACCCTGGAAGGGGGTGATGCGTTTCGGCAAGAAAGGCAAACTGAGTCCGAGATACATAGGACCTTTTGAGGTCATTGAACGGGTCGGGTCAGTTGCCTATAAATTAAACTTGCCTGAAGAGCTCAATGGAATTCACAATGTGTTCCACATCTGCAATCTCAAAAAGTGCTTCGCCGATGAATCATTGGTGATTCCACACACAGATGTGCATATAGATGAGAGCTTAAAGTTTATAGAAAAACCTTTGTCGATTGAAGATCGACAGGTAAAGAAGCTTCGCAGAAAACACGTACCGATCGTAAAAGTCAAATGGGATGCTCGTAGAGGTCCTGAATATACGTGGGAAGTCGAAGCTACAATGAAAGAAAAGTACCCCTATTTATTTGAGTAAATCTCGGGTCGAGATTTATTTTAAGGGGGTGAGGATGTAACACCTCGAATTTTTGTGTCCAATGATGTGTTAACACGTGTCATTTGATTACGCGTGGCATCCATAATAAATAAAGGACTAATTTTGACAAACCTTGAAAGTATATAAATTCGAGGGTTATAAATGTCAACAAGGGTATATATACTGTATAGTAACCCTAAATAACGCTTGTACCTTCAAACGAATAAATCATAGATCGTACGGAAACGAAACACGGAAGAAAGTGAGAGATTACGAGCTACAGGGGTTAACTGTGTCAACATGTTTAATATTACCTCTGAGTGACCCTTTAACGTTCCCAAGGCTTCGTAACAGTATTATACGCTCACTAGAATATACTGTATAAATTCCGCGAAGTTCCGTCTTAAAACGAAAGAGTTATACTCAAATTCATATGAGAAGGGTTAAAAGCGTCAACAGTGAAAGTTAAGGCTTTCCAAATAATTAATAAACTAACCGGGGACTTTATAATGCGGGTATATAACACGAGGCCCCTATCGGTAAATAAACCGAGGGCCAAACCGCAAAGTTACCCCTTCAAACCCGAAAGGTCAGGTAAATCATTACGAAAGATTTCGTTATTAATTACCGGATTCTGATAATCATTACAAAGGATTTTAAAAATCTGAAAAACAGACCTCTCGCGACCCGCGTGAAGGTTAGGCTTAAGTGTAGGCGGGCCGCGAGCCTCCTAAATTACACGCCTGATATTTGAACTTTAGGCGACCCGCGTAAAAGTGCATGGGAACTCCCATGCGGGTCGCGTAAAGTGCCCAGATGCAGAAACATTGTAGTTTCTTGCCTTTTGAGCATTGTGAACGATCAAACCTCAATAAATGAGGCATGGGCACCCTACACTTGACCCATACACCTTAGGGACACCTGCCCATGATCCATGATCAATTGTAGACTGTTGTGTAATGATCTTGAAAGCTTTTGAGCACTATAAATAAGCCACATTGGCTCATAACATTCACACAACTCAAACATACATCTCTGATCATTCTAAGGAGCTCCCAAGCACCCTTCTCTGCTCTATAAGCAAGAACACACTTCTGTAAGTCGTTCACAACCATTTTGGTCATACATTTCCATAGTTTTAGCCTATAAACACAACCGTCGTAACTAACGGTTGTCATTGCAATAACTTACAAATGGTTCAGTCTTATGACGGATCAAAAGTAGTTTTGAGTAGGTAATTATGTGGGTAATAAACCTCTAAAAAGGTTCCCCCTGATCACCACTCTAACTATGTCAAATATCGAGTCAAACGTGCGGTTAAAAAGTCAACAGAAAGCTATTTTAGCGATTTATGCATAATCTGTAATTTATATGTTATGAAACCTGTTTTGACACTTATAAAATATGATATTAAGTATATAAACTTGTTTGCGCTCGTTTGAATCGATCATTTGCTATATTGACCCGGTTCGGAGCCGAATGTCGCAAAAGTTTGACTTTTGCATTGACTTCAGTTCTGACCCGTTTTAGTGAGGTATAGATATGCCTTAGGACTCTCTTAGGACCAGGTCACATGTTGGTATAAACCTCTGTGATCGGTTCATGAGTTATCCGAGTCTTTTGCGCATTTCCGTCATTCGCCTAAAAGTTGACCGTAACGGCCTTTATAAAATAAAACGAGTATTTCGGATACGTGAACGGACCATAACCTTGCTTATTAAATTATAAGCATGTCCTTAAAGTTTCACGTCAATCCGAGGTCTAGAATGAGAGTTATGCTAAAAAGCGCAACTAAAGTAAACTTTAGTAATTAACGGCGCAATTAGCATAACGACCATCTAAACCAAGATTTCGTCACCAAATCTTTTACCCACTGTATTAAAATAATATTTTGGGAATTTTAAAGATTTTTAATAAATTTTACCTTGCTCATAACCTGCGGTTATGGCTACGGTTCGGTTAATACCGAATATGCCCTTTTCGGCCAAAACATGAGTTCTACAAGGTCTTTTGACCCGATTCCAGTTGCTACTGATTTTAAATAATAAATAAAGTATTTTAAGCTTTATAAGCTGTTCGGGAAACTCAGATTTCCTGTAGAACTCGAAAAGCCCTTTTTAAAGTCTTTAAAATGACCGAAAAACCCCTACGGGGCGTAATATTAACTTAAACTCGTTACGGACATCACGGAAGGTATCCTACTGATACCACAACTTCTTTAAGGCATATTGACTTAGGAAATAAGCGTACGACTCTTATGATTAACCGTTTCGCCTATTGCGCGCACGGTTCGGCTTATGAAACTAATTTTCATAAATTAGCCGATACGGGTCAAATTATATTATTTGAACCCCAAAATCCAGAGTGTGAACCATTAACCCATATAAAACAAGTCTCTGAACTTGTTGGGTCAGAATCACACTCCATTCCCGGTTTTCGCCTTTTCGCGCGATTAAACCATATCTATATATATCGGAACCAACCGGTCTAGGCTACGGCCATTATAACGACTCGTTAGGATTCTAAGAGGTTAATTAAAACCTTCGTTCCAGATTAGGAGCCCCAGTAAAAGCTATCGGTGATTTAATCCAATTAAGGAAATATACTTGCAAAGGTAAATACTTTAACTTATTTCCCCTATGTGGGCTTGGGTTACGGTATATTAATACCGCTTGATTGAGCATTATATAATTCCATCGCTTAGGTGGTTAATTGATTAAATATGATCGGCTCATTTAAACAGTTTTGTTGCTTATAAGCCTTTGGGGGGTTTAATGACCGTTGTCCCGGATATCCTTGGCATCATTTTACGAAATGGCCACGACCATCGACATCCCGGTGTAGGCGTACACCCGGTATAAAGTGTCGACATTAAATTAAAAGACGTAGCCGTTGGTTTTTATACGACGGTTTTACGCAAACGTGGTGTGTCTATAAATCTTTAACCCGGCACGACCCGGGCTACTGAACGCATAAAAGAACATGTAAAACGTTCACAAGATTTTATTATAATTTTCCCAAGTTATAAAAGAGTTTGTGACTTGTGCATTCAAACCAATTTTAATAAACATTTTCAAATGTGTCAGTTGAATGTATTTACCAGTGTAAACTGACGTATTTTCCCCAAAAAGATTAAGTGAAGGTACCTAAACGTAAATTGGCTGGTATTAGCTCCCTAGCGTCGTGATAAGTCTCGCAAGCTTGATTGCAGCATCTGATGGAACAATACTTTATGTTTATTTACGATCCACTGTGGATATATTCAACTTCTGTAATACATTTGATATTACAACCAGAGGTTGAGTTTATATATTTATCTTATGCTTCCGCTGTGCATTATATAATTGTGTGGTTTGACTATATTGTTGCCAACATCGTCACGGTAATCCCCCACCGGGCCCACCGGTGAGACACGTGGAAATCGGGGTGTGACACTTACGCATTATTAAGAAAATATGACTGAACGCGTATTTTGTCAAGGTATTATTTTGGGAAAATTTTATGTAATAGAAATATAATATTTTTGAGAAGAATATTTATATTTTGGAGTTAGAAATAAAATATATTTTAAGTGAGACTTAATAATATATTTCGAACACACATGTATTAAATCCCCCATCCTTGGGAAGGAAATAATTACCAAGTATATACAGAATGTAAACACGAAATAGTTGTCTAACTATTTCCCAAAAACTTTAAACCATAAAGCTAAGGCACGACCGTCCGTCTAATAGAGCTAGTACGTGTAGGTCGTCGCACAGCTGCTTGAGCAGGAGATATACTTGGTAGAGACGCACCACTGTGAGTTCATGTCCCCCTTTTCTCTTAACTGTTTTCAGTTTTATAAACTGCGGGGGTGAAATACATGTTACTTTGATTACAAGTACTTTATACATGGTATGGTTAGCGTAAGGAGGTTTACTACTTAGATCATGTGAGTGGGTAGGCGCAACATGAGGTCATTAATCCTCATGGTAGGACCGAGGGACAGGAGCGGTAGATCTATCTGGGTGTAGCTAGCCCAGCCCCAGGCCAAACAAGAAACGGACCTCGGGGTGACTTTGTGCCCAACGCATAAATCCGCTAGGTTTGAGTCTTCCTACTTGCACTTCACACATATCAATGGCCTTGCAAACCATTGGTGATCTCTTTTTCCTTATTTGCTACATACCAGGATTTTTTTTATACTTACGAAGGTTTATTTACACACTTACACATGAACTCGCTCAACATTATTGTTGATTTTTCAACTTACATGTATTTCAGGGAATTAAAGGATCTGGCGCGGTATGACACGATTTCCCGCTGCACTAGTTACGAGGTCATCCGGGTTTAGAGGATGTGACTCTTTCCTGGACAAGTCACAGTCCTTAAACTATGTTTATATCATGTTGATGTTTGTGTTTGTTGAACATCGTTTATGTCGTTAGGATGTGTTTCCGTTGAGACAATGTTGTGTATTTGGTTTTTAAAACTTAATTTAATGGATGATCTTGCATGGTTTTTTTATTTCATATAGCTTGTTATGGTTAAGCTATGGTATTAAGAAGTCACACCAAAATTAACCACGCTTCCGCAAAGCCAGGGTGTGACAGATTTGGCAACAATATTAAACATGTTAAGGCATATCTTACTTGTCATAGGGCTAGTTAGGCGGTCCGAACGCGTTTTACGCGAACGACGCGTTAAAGTAGCATAAGCTACCTAAACGGGTCGTAAGGGGTCAAAAGCACTTAGGATAGGTTTCGTTTTAGTATATAGGCTTTATTAAACCATATTACATAAGTTCCCACACTTATTTGGTTTACAAACCCTCGTACTACCCGATCCTCCGATAGGTCCGTTTATTAATGTAGATACCTATATTAGGTGCCGTTTGATTCCGTGATCCCTCTAGCTTTGCTTGGTGGATATCTAAAGTCTATTGAGCAATCCCAAGTGAGTACATAGTACCCCTCTTTTACTGTTTTTCAAACATTTTGGGGTGAAACACATGTGCCTACTTGTTAATTTCATGCTTTTCATGTTTTTGCATCATATACTTGCTATGTTCATTTGTACATTATTAGTACATGATTTCATTATGTTTTTGCTATGTATGTCCATTGTGTGCATACTTAGTACATCGTTTTACATGACATTTTATGCTATGTATGTTCATTTAGCGCATACTTAGTACATTGTTTTACGTTACCTTTTCATGCTATGTATGTTCATCATACCTACTGCATTGTTTTACATCACATGCTATGTATGTTCATCATACTTAGTACATTTTATTTACATTACCTTTTCATGCTATGTATGTTCATCATACTAGTACATTGTTTTACATCACATCACATCCTATGTATGTTCATTTAGTTCATACTTAGTACATTCACATCACATCACATCACATGCTTACATTTTGGTATGACATTTGGTTTGTTTAAATGGGACAATATACATTCATTAACATTGATCACGCCGTTCGTTAGTAGGTAGTGGTACCATAGGAATTGACAACTCCCGTTCCTGACATCCTAGGTATGTTTGGGTGGAAGGAATGACCGAATTCGATATACATTTACACAGATAGACCTTTAAATTCATTTAGGGGTTTATCGCCACAGTCGCAAGGCTTGAATGTATGCATTTTCACAACACCGCATAGATATTTGTATCAGTATAGCATGCATTTCCACAAAAAACATAACTTTGATTTAAACCAAGTTTTACTTCAATACTTTGTTTTGTGCATTTTACCAATGGTTTAGTTGATGTATTTCACTAGCCATACATATCATTTTGGTTACACATTACATGATTTACATTTGACACATAAACATTTTTGACATTGGTTATACATTACATGATTTACATCTTGACATAAACATTTTGACATATTATTCAATACATTTAGCAATTGGTTTAAACATAGACATCTTACATTGGTGGTTTGTTTGGGTAAGTGATTTAAGTAACGAGGCGTGTGCAATATGATACAAGCATGGTGGATACGCCGCTGGTACTTCCTATATATAAGTGTTTGTATGATATTACATATCGCAGCGTTGTTTAAATCATTTCAGTTTAGACATATAACATATTTTTCACAAGACATTGTTTTACAAACAACTTATTTTATATAAACTCATTTTTACTTGGTTATTCATTTAACCTTACATTACTCTTTTACATATCATCTACCTTATCATCGTTTTTCAAATGATTTATAAAACAAAAACATTTTACAAGGATCATGACTGAATTTTGTTAAACAACTTTTTTTTCCAAACTTATAAGTCATGAATCCTAAATCAATAAAACCTATGTACTCGCCGGCATTTTTATGCTGACGTACCTATTTTCACATGTGTTTCAGGAGATGATGCATAGGATTGGTCAAGATACACATAGGCGGACTTGGGCCTTAGTGACAATAACAGACGCAAGACTAGTTAATTATGTTATACATCTTTGTTTGTTAAGACATTGTAACTCATTTAATCAATAAAATAAAATTTCAATTTTTCCATGTGTTATGAAACAATGATTCTGTTAGAACACTCCCTGACGATTCCGCCACGTTTTGTTGTTTTACGTGGTCGGGGTGTGACAGAAAAGTTGGTATCAGAGCTCATGGTTATAGGGAATTAGGTTATTAGTAATGCTTTGACCTAGTCTATAACCTTCCTAGGACCCTAACGCGAGTTTACTTGCGTTTAGTCATAAAACAATACCGTCACCTATCCTTAGGCGACAACCACAACAAGAACACAAATTTCAAAAGCTTTGAAAACTAATCATCTGTTCTAGGATGATTGATTACTAGGTTTTGAACCCTCTATGTTTTCAAATCTCGTCAAAGTTTGGGTCTTTTGATGTGAACACGTGCAAACTGGAAGGGTGAACGCCTGTACTCTGAGTTTTCTGTCTAAGGCAAGAGTGTTCGTACAAATCCGCAGTATCGGACTAGTCACTCTTACCTGGGAACTCTTGGGGTGAGTGTTCACTTATAGGCAAGCTTGTCTTCAGCGATACATTATTATGACCCGCTTGCTTTGATTTGTCATCGTCTCATTTGTTTGCCTTGGTAACAAACAAATGATCGCAATTCGTATGCATTGCCTTTCTGTTTTGTTTATCCGATAACATTTCATTTGTTGCTTCCTATGTCTTTCATTTTCTTCTAGACTGTCTCTTCATCTTAACAACGGTCAAATGTCCGAGCAAACAGCCAAATTTGCCCAGCAAATAAGCGAAGTGATACTGAAGTCTGTGAATCTAGGCATTGCCATGTCTCGTCTCAAAAATGGAGCCACTCAAGAGTCACCAAAGGAAGCAGAAGTCAGGCCTGCACCAAAATCAAGAAAGCATAAGGCTTCATAGAAACCCGCAGTAGTTACACCTAATCAAGCGGGACCTAGCCAGGTAGTGACGCCACCAGCTAGGAAGCCGTACTTGGGAGCTGCCCCATGGTGCAAGCGATGCAACCGTCATTATTTAAACCTCATACCCTGCTGCAAATGTACCTACTGTGGACGGTTGGGACATTTGATTAACATGTGCCGCTTTGCTATCCAAAACAAAGCCGTTGCAAACCTTGCTGCTACCCAACTCCAAGTCAACCCCACTCAAGCTCGTTTCCCGTCTGGTACTTGCTACAACTGTGGTGAGACGAGCCATTTCAAGAACAAATGCCCGAAGATTGTCAATGCAAATCCAACCCTTGGATAAGCATTTGGTCGAGCAAAAGATGTTGGTATCTTATGCCTTTGTTTCTTTTGTTTTCTTGTATTGTGAAACAATCTGTTTTGTTCATAAATAAAAGTCGTTGTTCGCAATTCTGATATACAAATGTAGTTACATGTGTATATGGCATTTCCCTATGATACCTACATCAAGGAACTATGCTCTTTACAAACTACTCTTGTGATTCTCCCTTTCAAGTGATCGCTCGTGATTTCCTCGAAAATTTTAAGTACTTGTTTCATTCTAGGAGACAAAGTACAAGAAGTAAAGCGAAATTTTGAGTAATCGTGCTTTTGCGCATCTGTGCCTTTGAATCCTTGGTTAGATAACTAAGGGTATTTTCAAATCTCATACCCATTACGTTCTGATTTGTTAACATGCATAACATAAGTTTTTAAAACAACCTTCATGATTTCAAAAACATTTTATATATAGTTCAAAAACATTTTTAATATAGTGTATTTACTTAACATATCAAATGCATGATTTCAAAAACATTGCTTATATTTTTCAAAAACAACCTTCATGAATTCAAAATGTTATTAATACAGTATAATTACTTATATCAAGTGCATGATTTCAAAAGCATCATTCATATTTTCAAAAACCTTATACATAATTTCAAAATTCATCTCGCATGATTTTAAAACATTTTTATAAATATACCTACCTAATACACCTACTTTATGATTTCAAAAGTATTATATATAAGGTTTCCAAAAACATTGAACACATATTAGAAGCCTATGCATAGTTTTCAAAGTATTTTCCTCATACATTGACTTAACCTTCAAATTCCACTTCATATGTCGCCATGGCATATCTAGCATCTCAACTTCATAAGCATTTTTACTTCATGTTTTGACTTAAGCACATCCAGTGCAAGGTTTCAAAACATCTTCAATTCCCAAAATCCATATGGGATCTTTTTATCTTCACAATTAGATCCTTGTGGATAATTGTCATTCAAATCAGAATCCATAATTGGATTCCTCGTGTACCTTAATTCGAACATTTCGGTTCCTTACAATCGAAATCGAATTTCCTCTTTAAGATCTTTCTATCTTCATAGTTAGATTCTTGATAATGTTTAAAGTACCAAATGAAATTCACAGAATGGATTCCTAGTGTGCTTTAAATACTTGTGCACAATTAGCAAAATGATAACAAATTTAAAATCAAGTTAAACAATTATGTGATTATGTGTTTATGCATTTTGTGTTTTCTTTTATGCATTTTGTGTTTTTGTATACTCTGGATATTCGTTATCCAAATCCTCGTAGAACCTTTCATATCTTTATATGAGGGATTCGTAGTTCGATATTCGAAAAGGTACTACCTTAAATCCTTATTGGGCTTCTACGTGATAGTCAAGACCCTTGGATTATATAGTACCATTCCATGATTTAAAAGAGGTCCTTTGAGTGGTCTAGTCAAAAGATTGATTCAGAATCTGGTTAAGAATGACATGTGATGATATAAGCTGAAAAGACTCCTTGGTGGTCTAGAGATCATTTATTGACTCAATTAAAAAGGACCCCAGTATGGTCTAGTCACACTCATCACAGGTTTGTTCATTTGGTTTCCCCTACACATTATAAAATACACTGTGCAAACTATGCAAGGAATTACGTAGTTATGGACGCGTACATAATTATGAAATTCAGTGCACAGAAACCACGGTAAGACTTATTATGTGTAAGAACCGATAGTGACAACCATAACAAAATGTGAAAAATGTAATAGAGGTACGGTGGACGCACCAATAACACTTTATATACTTGTATATAAGTGTCCCTCTCACATTTCAAGCATGATATTATTTAAAGTTACTAGAAGTTCAGGACTCTAACCAGTGTTGTTCGATCTTTTCAACCTCATATTTCAAGCTCTCACAAGTTTCCTCTAAGATAAATTTCGGGACGAAATTTCCTAAAGTAGGGGAGACTGTGACACCTGTGTCACTTCAACCATCAAACAAATACCAAACCAATGGAATATTGTGTTTCATACTTGGGATTTGTATAAATATGTGTATCATTTGCACATATCAATTCTTGTTCGATTTCGGGCTCTAAATCGCTTTCTGGAAGGTTATACGCGCACTGATGCGTAAATATAACCAGTTTAATGCAACAAACACTCCGGAATAGTGACACAGGCTTTTATATACCTCAAATAACCTTTACATAACTTAGAAATAAGTTTTGGAAGGTTTGGTGTGCCGAAATCAAGTTAATTCGCTTACAGGGACTAAAATTGACAAACTGCGAAAGTATGTCGATTCGCACTGTAACGAACATTCTAGAACTTGATCATAAGTTAAACATACCCTAAATATCCTTTACATAGCTTAGAAATAGGCTTTGAGGGGTTCGGTATGCTAAAATAAACTTATTTGATCAATAGAGACTAAAAGCGTCAAAAGTGCATAAGTTTGCATTTTCGCACATATCTTACGTCCTGAAAACATCCGGACATCCAAAAATTTATGTAAGCATTAAAATATTTTATTTTAGTGTTTGGCATAAGAAAAATTCCATTCGTCGCGTAATTTGGATCGTTTTTGTGTTCATTACGATTTCCGTCGTAATTAACCGAACAACACAACCGTACGACCAAACGAACCGACATCCGAGATGTTTTTGAGCATATTTTAAGTTCCCTATACTTTAAGTTTATTTTAGAGCCTTGAAATGGGGTTAACGGGGCTTAAAAGTGCAAAAAAAAAATCAAGTTTTACAAGTGCAGGGACCATTTTTGAAATTTCTGGCAGATACATTGAACTTGGTCCACTTTTGAGATTTGATGGTTTTAACCCATGGTTTTGCAATACCATGGGCTAATATTCAATGATTTTTATTATACCATGGACTCATTCTAGGGGCTCCCATAGTTTTAAAAAACCATGGGCACATGTGTACGGTTAAGATTAAAGCACTTTATTCCACGAACGATCTTAACGGTTCCATGAAATCTATAAAGACCCCTCCATTCTCATTTGCAAAACCCACATTGAATCTGATTTTGGCCCTCTAAGTTGGAGTTCATACTTCATACCTGAGGGTAAATCGGATCAAATCTTGCAGGGACCTTCTGTAAGTATTCTTTCGTGCTTTTCTTTCGTTTTAGCATTAAAGTCAAACTGTGTTTGACTTTCTGCATTGACCAGTTTATGGTCAATGCGAAGTTCGTTTGAACCTCATAACATGAGCGTAATCACAATGGTTATAGTCCCTAGTGACTATACCTACTGATTACCACGTTATCTAGGCTCAGTGACGAGTCGTAGTTTCGGCCAAAATGCGTATTCTTGCGTATTTTGTAACCAAACTACTTTTGGGTATCAAGACCCTTTGTCTTGATACCAAACCTGTTTTTAAACTTTGTTAAACATGTTTTAACATGTTTAACTCGTCACTTTTAGAATTGTGCTTGTCTAGGGTCGTAAAGGTAAGCGATCTAAACAATCGCTTATGCTTTCGAATCCGACCAAACACTTTAGGTGACCATAGTTGTATAGGGAATAACCTTCTGAGGTTATACCTTATGGTCACTTCGTTTAAGTAGTTGTATGATAGGTAGTTTATATGCAATAGGAAAATTACCAGAATACCCTTTTTTGCGCCAAAATTCATTTTAAGCATAAGTAACATAACTTTTGACATCTAAACTGATTTGGCAACAATATTAAACATGTTAAGGCATATCTTACTTGTCATAGGGCTAGTTAGGCGGTCCGAACGCGTTTTACGCGAACGACGCGTTAAAGTAGCATAAGCTACCTAAACGGGTCGTAACGGGTCAAAAGCACTTAGGATAGGTTTCGTTTTAGTATATAGGCTTTGTTAAACCATATTACATAAGTTCCCACACTTATTTGGTTTACAAACCCTCGTACTACCCGATCCTCCGATAGGTCCGTTTATTAATGTAGATACCTATATTAGGTGCCGTTTGATTCCGTGATCCCTCTAGCTTTGCTTGGTGGATATCTAAAGTCTATTGAGCAATCCCAAGTGAGTACATAGTTCCCCTCTTTTACTGTTTTTCAAACATTTTGGGGTGAAACACATGTGCCTACTTGTTACTTTCATGCTTTTCATGTTTTTGCATCATATACCTGCTATGTTCATTAGTACATGATTTCATTATGTTTTTGCTATGTATGTCCATTGTGTGCATACTTAGTACATCGTTTTACATGACATTTTATGCTATGTATGTTCATTTAGCGCATACTTAGTACATTGTTTTACATTACCTTTTCATGCTATGTATGTTCATCATACCTAGTGCATTGTTTTACATCACATGCTATGTATGTTCATCATACTTAGTACATTTGATTTACATTACCTTTTCATGCTATGTATGTTCATCATACTAGTACATTGTTTTACATCACATCACATGCTATGTATGTTCATTTAGTTCATACTTAGTACATTCACATCACATCACATGCTTACATTTTGGTATGACATTTGGTTTGTTTAAATGGGACAATATACATTCATTAACATTGATCACGTCGTTCGTTAGTAGGTAGTGGTACCATAGGAATTGACAACTCCCGTTCCTGACATCCTAGGTATGTTTGGGTGGAAGTAATGACCGAATTCGATATACATTTACACATATAGACCTTTAAATTCGTTTAGGGGTTTATCGCCACAGTCGCAAGGCTTGAATGTATGCATTTTCACAACACCGCATAGATGTTTGTATCAGTATAGCATGCATTTCCACAAAACATAACTTTGTCTTAAACCAAGTTTTACTTCAATACTTTGTTTTGTGCATTTTACCTATGGTTTAGTTGATGCATTTCACTAGCCATACATATCATTTTGGTTACACATTACATGATTTACATTTGACACATAAACATTTTTGACATTGGTTATACATTACATGATTTACATCTTGACATAAACATTTTGACATATTATTCAATACATTTGGCAATTGGTTTAAACATAGACATCTTACATTGGTGGTTTGTTTGGGTAAGTGATTTAAGTAACGAGGCGTGTGTAATATGATACAAGCATGGTGGATACGCCGCTGGTACTTCCTATATATAAGTGTTTGTATGATATTACATATCGCAGCGTTGTTTAAATCATTTCAGTTAAGACGTATAACATATTTTTCACAAGACATTGTTTTACAACAACTTATTTTATATAAACTCATTTTTACTTGGTTATTCATTTAACCTTACATTTCTCTTTTACATATCATCTACCTTATCATCGCTTTTCAAATGATTTATAAAACAAAAACATTTTACAAGGATCATGACTGACTTTTGTTAAACAACTTTTTTTTCCAAACTTATAAGTCATGAATCCTAAATCAATAAAACCTATGTACTCGCCGGCATTTTTATGCTGACGTACCTATTTTCACATGTGTTTCAGGAGATGATGCATAGGATTGGTCAAGATACACATAGGCGGACTTGGGCCTTAGTGACAATAACAGACGCAAGACTAGTTAATTATGTTATACGTCTTTGTTTGTTAAGACATTGTAACTCATTTAATCAATAAAAAAAATTTCAATTTTTCCATGTGTTATGAAACAATGATTCTGTTACAACACTCCCCGACGATTCCGCCACATTTTGTTGTTTTACGTGGTCGGGGTGTGACAAAATTCCTCTAGAGGACCCACCCACCTTCACCGAACAGTGAGTTGCGAAAAGCTTCGTTTGTAGAGTATGTACCGTTTGTAAATTTCGTTAATTTTTCATATTTCTCGTAGTTTTTCGTATTCGTGTTTTGTGTGTTTGAGAATTTTTGTAGGAAACGTACCCTTGAAGAGCTGAATTTGCGAAGAAAACGACGTTCCAGGTAAGTCCCATACTTAGAAAAAATTTGGGATGGTTTGGGGAAGGTGTGGTAATACTTATAATTTTTTCTAAGGCAAAAAACTCAATTTTGGACGAAACCTTCTGTTGAAAAAAGGCCGTGGTGTCGCGCCACCATCAAGGTCAATAAAAAACCCTGTTAAAGCCTTTTAAACAACCTGAACCCCCAACTTTATAACCTTTTCATCTGAACCGGGTCCTAGCGCTACGCCACGGTTAAAACCTTATGTGGTGGCGTCGCGCGATGACATTAAAGGTCGAATAAAACCATTTTTGTCATCAGTTTTCTCCACAAATCCACAAAACCCTTCTTCCACCGCCCTATCGCTGATATCACGTTCAACCATCATATACCCACCAAATCACCACCGTCTTCCGCCATTTTAACACCCCCGTGACCGAAATCGAACCCATCGAACAAAATCACCATTAACCCGCTGAAACCCATCGATTTGGGGCTCACCCAAAACCGAAAATTTCATCTTTTCTTGCAAACAAATCAACGATTCAGGTACGTTTCTCTTCATTACTCTCTTATATTTGCTGACTAGAGTCCTGTTTGAATCTTTTGTGAGTCTCGTTGGGTCTTGTCGAGTCGAGTAGGTCTTCATCCAGACATTAGTTAGTGGTGTTTGTCGGGCTAGTTGAGTCGTTTATGTTGGTTTGTTTTCGAGTCAATTTTGTGTAGGTTGGTTTGAGTCAGGGCTGTTAGGGGTTGGGTTGTTAGGTTGTTTCGAGTCGGGTCGTTTGGTTCTGTGTTTTAGCAACGTTAAATCAGCCGTGGGTTGGGCTCGAGTTAAGTTAGTGTAGTTCATGGGTGCGGCCGGTTAGGGGTTGGGCAAGTTGAACATTATTGTGTTGAATTTTGATGCTGCTTTGTATGACATTTGATACTCAATTTTTGATTTATGTCTTTAATTAGGCGTTCATGATTGGTGTCGATGTATTGGGCGCGGGTGGTGTCGGTTTGGTTATATTTAATGTGCTTTTCTTAATGATTGAATGGTTTAGGGACGTTAACGAGTTAAAGCTCCAACCTTGCATAAAGACGGAATTTTTACACAAGGAAAACCCTCCTTTAATTAGGCAGAATTTTTCAAGGCAAAAATATGTTTTCAACTAAAAAGTAACTACATTTAAGCGAGGTTGGACTTCAATGTCGGTTTGGTAGGCACTCGATTTAATTGCGGACAATTAAAGTGCCGAGGGGGGTAGTGTACATTGAGTCTAGTTTGTGTTTTTGAGTCATTTTAGTGTCGTTTTAGCCTAGTTTTAGTCGTAGTTAGTTGTGTTTGGGTTTACTTGCACGTACAAGTGATTTAAGCTCGCCCGTACTCAATCTCCATTCGGGCGAGTTTAACTATCACTTAGAAATTGTAAAAGGTAACCCGTTTGTTTTAGAATAAGCCGCGAATGAAATGCTATACGGCTATTCTTTATTTTTTCGAAAAAATTTTATAAAAATAAAAAATATATATAAAAAATTCAAAAAAATTCAAAAAAATTTAAAAATTTAAAAATACCAAAAAGAGTTTGTTATGACTGATTGTCTGCCTGTTCTGTCTTGATTGTATCTGTTTTGCAGGCATGGCTAGTAGTTCTCGTAGAGGTAGAGCGCGAAAGACAGGAGCGGGTCAGTCGGCACCTCAACAGGATCCCCCTCAGCAGGACCCAGTCCCAGAAGAGACCCCGATCATTCGAATAGCTGCCGATGATCCGAAGCTGAGAAAAATCGAATATCAAGCGTCTTATAATTTTATCCCAGATATGAAAGTTCGTAGAGCCAATCACCCGATTTTGAAATTTGAGCCGAGTTCGCCAGAATGGAACAAATATAACAAACTGAAAAATACTGATCTACTTCAACACAGGGTTATAGATTGGTTGTGGTTGAGTGAGATAGGCTCGAAGCAGGAGGTGAGGGATCTTTTGGGTCAAAGGTTAATTGATGCATTGGAGTGTATAGAGCCTTAGTATGAGGAGCTGGTGCTAGAGTTTCATAGCACTTGGATGCACAAGGAGGGTAAGATCGAGCAGGACACAGCTGTGTCGTTCAGTTTAGGTAGGCAGGTGTATGAGATGAATATGGCGAGGTTTGCCATAGTGTCGGGGTTGTATACTGAGGAGGAAGTGAAGAGGCCGGAGTTTGTTACTAGCTTACGGGGTGCTTATTCTAAACTTAGGGATTGTGGTGTTGGTGCGACTGAGCTGCGAGAGTTCCGGAGTACGATTTCTGACCACCCGTTCACGACTACGAACCTGATCACTTCGGTTCATAACCCGGTTTATAGGTATGTGTTGAAGATCTTATCTACTACACTGGTGGGTCGGAAGTCGGGGGAGAATAGGGAGAACTGGATAGAGTTGTTTATCTTGATGTGTAGAGTGCAGAACAGGTAGATGAATCTGGCTACGGTCTTAGCAAATTCTTTTAGTAGGAGTCGTCGAGGAGGTCCTCGTGCTGGTTTGGATATGGACCCCTATATTACTAGGATTGCGTGAAATTTGGGGGTGTTTACCAAATATCTCTCCGAATTTCTACATGAGGGGCCCAAGACGGTGACATTTGGGATAAAGGAGTTGCAGCAGGCGGGAATAGTGTCATGGATGGAGCCCTACGGCTAGGAGCCGATCAGGCAGGGTCACATGTGCAGCCGCCAGAGGGACATCCGACTGAGGATGTGATGCTTCAGGTTGATCTTCCACACCGACAGCAGCCACCGCAGAGACACGAGCTACCACAGAGACAACAGTACCCGAGGCGGCAGCCTCCACCTGAGCCTCTCACTTTACAGTCACTCTCTGGCTATGTGGAGCAGAGATTTGATAGGCTGGAGCATTTGATTGAGGCACTTCAGTTGGGTCAGTCGAGGCAGGATGACGCTCTCCGTTATATGATGACTACTCACAGCATGAGGATCCCAGACTATTTTCAGCCGAGGCAGCAGGAGGGCCCGGCTGGTGCTGGTGCGAGGGTTGAGCCGGATCCTCCATTCCATGTATTTGGAGAGAGCAGTGGTGCAGCTTGGCAGCAGGAGGACAGTGATGAGGATTTGTGTGGGGATAGCATGAGGATGCTGGAGCAGCAGCTGATTACTATGTCTTTTGTTTGATTATTTTTCTTTTATGTTGATTTTGATCCTCATTAGTTGGTCTGTACTTATACTGATATACTGTGAATAGGTTGGTTAGGGAGGTTGGGTTGGTTGATGTTGAAACTGATGATCTGATGATGATATATATATGATATGATTTGGTAGTTTGTGTTGATGATTGATAGGTTGGTTGTGTTAGCCGTTTTCGTTCGCGTGTCCGAGGTTAGAGTTGTTTGCTGAGCGCGTTTCGAATTGGAGGGCTTATGTGGAAATGACTGGCACTTTGACAGTCTCACATATCAGCTAAGTCATTTCCCTTTTTGTTGTTGTATTTTATTTATTTATTTGGTTTGCAGTCTTTCTTTTTAGGTAGTTTATTGAGTCGTATTTCCTTTCTTGCATTAGGGACAATGCAATATTTAAGTGTGGGGATGGGGTACATGTAAATAATCGAGTCTTAAAATTGAAAAATACAAAAAAAATTTAAAAATTGAAAAATCCAAAAAAAATGAAAAATTAGAAAAATGTCCTTTGAAATGAGAAGTTTGCATATTTAAAATGGAAAATGATAGAAAAGATGAATTTTTGCTTGGGGGTCAAATAATAATAATATGAGATTAAAATAAATCGAGCTTGCGTCTAGTTAGGGATGTATGGATAGGCCCGGGTTTGGTTTTAAGTCCCTTTGATCTAATATACCTTAATTGTCGGTCTGCTAGTGGGTTTTCGCCTGGGAGATATGGGAAATCAAAACTACCGATAATAGTATAAGGGGCACCGTTATAAGTTAAAATTGTTAGAGTTTGTACGCTAGGAAGACGACACTTGCTATTTCATGAAACGTATTTGGGTTCCATCCTATGGAAACCTACGAGAGCTTGTGATGGATGAAACACACAAGTCTTGTTACTCGGTTCATCCTTGTACTGACAAGATGTACCAAGATCTTAAAACTTTGTACTGGTTGCCACACATGAAAGCTGACATAGCAACCTGTGCTAGTAAATGCTTGACCTGTGCTAGGGTTAAGGTGGAATACCATAAGCCATCAGGATTACTAAAAAAACCCGAGATCCCAACATGGAAATGGGAGCAAATTTCCATGGATTTTGTCACTGGCATACCTAGATCTCAGCAGGGAAACGACACCATCTGGGTGATCGTGGATCGCGTTTAGACATGAGCACAGCTTATCACCCTCAGAAGGATGGGCAGACTGAACGCACCATCTAGACTCTAGAAGACATGCTTCGAGCATGTGTTATCAACTTTGGCAACGATTGGGAAAGACACCTTGATGTATTGCAAAATACATCCTTTATTCGTGTATAGTTTGTACAATTTCCCGTTATTTCTAGTTTAGTTTTAGTTAGAATTGCGTGCTATTGATCAAATTGCGTTTTTCCAGGTCGTGGTACATAATGTTGCTGAAAATGGAGTGGAACCGAGCTAAATTGCTTAAACACCAAGTTCCGGAACAATTTGGAAAAAGAGTTAGAATTATTTTGAAGTTTTTAAGAGTTAAAGCTGGAAAATTCACGCAACATTCTGTGAAAAAACGCCCGTGGCGTCGCGCCACGGCTATTTGGGAGTTTCGTCGCGTAGCGCTAGCAATTAAACAAAGAATGCATGAAGTTTACATGGTGGCGTCGCGCCACCATGAATATCCTCGCCTGTCGCGCGACGCGACGGGACTATCTGACGAGCTTAATTCGTTTGGTGCTAGGGTTTGGTATATAAACACAAAGACAATCATCATTAATGACAAGTTACGAACTTGGGAAACCCTAGGCGATTTTCTGAGCTGATTTCACGGTTTTCGGAGTACTTTGGCTTGCGGGAATCATCCGGTTGGAGCTCGGAGCATAGGAAAGAAGATTGTTTGGGTTTTCTCTCTCGGTTTTCATTATTTTCTTGTTTCGATACTTTTACGATGAATTCTTGTTTTGAACTTGTTTTTTTATTTTAGACATCATGTTTTTAGGCTAAAACCTTCATTACTACCTAGGTTAGATGCTAGTTTAAGAAAGTTTGGATCCTTAATGGGTTTCTATTGTTTGTTATGGATTGATCTTTGAAAGTAAATTATTCTAGAACCTTTGATTTGGTGCATATGCGTATTTAATTTTGATTGTTGATTATTTGCTGTTTCACATAAAGTTTGGTGGATGTCTTTCACATAATGAATTTGTGTTGATTATTCGCATCTTTGCGGGTTCGGGTGATCTTTGGGTAAATCGGCCGATAGCCTTAGAAACAGTAATTAAAATACAGTTAAAACTAAGTATTCTGCTTAACTTGTCGCTGAGAGGCTCCAGTTAGTTAGTAGGTCTCGGTGCAATATATAGCTAAGATAGGTTTTGAGAGAAGTCGGTTTTAGTTCCCTAGTTGCACCTGTGTCTATTAAACCAAGTTAGAATCTAGGATTGCCTTAGACTGTCGCGCTGAGAGGTAGATAGTTGTATTAGGGCACTTTTAGAGTCGTTAGAGAACTGAGAGGAAGCCTGACAATCAGTGTTCACAACAGCCTTGTAGGGTTTCCTAGGTTTCTTCCTGAGAAGGGTCAGGAAGTCTTAGCTTGAAATACCTTAGGGTTTAGTACTTTATGATCCCGATTCTATACCACAATAGTACCGTTAGAAATCCGTTCCTAGTTAAACTGGATTCAAGCTTAGGTAGTCGTTAAATCTCATTTGAATTAAACCTTAGTTCTTGTTCGTTTCATAGTCTAATTTTATTTTAATTCCAATTTCAGGATTTTAGTAAACCCCCCCCCCCCGTCAAAACACAACAATAGTTAAGTGTGTCAGTGTCTGTCTAAATAAAGTCATTAACGTAATTAACTAGAGTCCTTGTGGGTTCGACATCCGGACTTGCTTATCTTTGCTAGAGTCGACCAGTTCACTTGCCGGTGAGTAGTTTAGTCAAGTTAGAGAGTCTAGATTATTTTTACCTAAGTCTAAATTTAGGTTTATTTTAGTTTATTTATTTGAAAAACTTATTTCAAATCACACCTATGTTTAGTAGTGTTCTCATACAACAATAGTTACCACACCAGCATCAAAGCGGCTCCCATTCGAGGCTTTGTACGGGCGGAAATGCCGATCAACTCTATACTGGGCAGAAGTTGGCGATAGCCAAATCACATGCCCAGAACTTGTTGTTGACATAACGAAAAAGATTGCTCAAATCAGACTAAGAATGGCGGCAGCTCATGACCGTCAGAAAAGTTACGCGGATACGCGTAGGAAGCCCCTCGAATTCCAGGTTGGGGATCGAGTGCTACTTAAAGTCTCACCATGGAAAGGGGTGGTCCGTTTTGGCAAACTAGGCAAACTTAATCCGCGATACGTCGGACCTTTTGAAATCACAGAGAAAATCGGCAAGGTGACTTACAGACTGAATTTGCCCGAAGAAGTCAGTGGTGTCCACAACGTCTTCCACGTGTCAAATCTGAAGAAATGCGCATCAGATGAGACCCTCGTTATTCCTTTCAAGGAACTCACTATCGACGACTAGTTGCGCTTCGTCGAAGAACCGAAAGAAATTATGGACCGGGAAATCAAGACTCTCAAACGTACTAAGATACCTATTGTTTGAGTTCGTTGGAACTCCCGTCGGGGCCCAGGGTTCACTTGGGAACGAGAGGACCGGATGAAACGTAAGTACCCCCAGTTGTTCAAGAAAGGTGAGTCCAGTACTGAAGCTACTTCGGAATTTCAGGACGAAATTCCAAACCAACGGGGGGATGATGTGATACCCCAGGAAATCGCACAACACAACTAGCTTCTCCAGTGACTATGTGCTAAATTTCGGGACGAAATTTCTTTGAACTTGGGGATGATGTGACAACTCGTGTAAATTCCTGAGCGTTTCGTTTTACTGTGTAATTTCTTGTATGTTAAATGAATTGAATTTGGTAATTTATTTTATTTGAACGATTGTGTGCTTGGTAATGTGTAATGTGAATTATTTGAAACCGAAACCCGAAACTGAAATATTGGAATACGTTATTTTGTGAAACGAAGCATTGTAAAATATTGCTTTGCGATACGAAACGATTTAATTAGTTATTTCACGAAACTTGAGAAACCGCCATTTAGTAAATCAAACCCAAGCCCAAACCCCTCTCCCCTTGCGTCACCAACCGGCCCAAACCCCCACCCCATGCCTTGTTTGGAATATTGAGCCCAAAACCACACCTCATGTTCCTTGCAACCCATTAAGCCCAACTTCCTTGTGTTTTATTTATGCTTTTAACTTTGGGAATAAGAAATCAAAATCAAAACCCTAAACTTCCCCTTGTGATCGTCGACCAAAAGAAACCCCCCCCCCCTGCGAAATACAAACCCCAGTTCAACTTCTTGATTCGCCTTTCACTTCCTTGTAATCCCTTATTTTGCTCCAAGGTTGGTATTCTTGATTTGGATTGTGATTCTTGGTGTGATTTTGTGGAAAACATGGCTGTGATTTTTAGTTGACATGCTAGGGTTTTGATGTTACATGATTTATTTCGTTTGAGTATGCGATTGGTTGAAGTAATCGATGATATGTATGCATAAATGATCATTGGCTGCGTTTCTTGATGAAAATCATGATGTTTATATCTAGGGTTTTGTGATTTTGATATGGTTAGATGGTAATTGATGGTTAGCCCGCTGTTGGTTGTTATTAGGAAGAGTCGGGATCGTTTACACGCGTTTTGGTATCGTTATAATGTAAAACAGCATGCTGATTGACGAAAACAGCCAACTTCAGTTGGCTGTAAACGGACCGTAATAATTCGAAAAATTGATTTTCTGAAGTCTAAATTATACGTTTTCGAAAAACGCTTCAAATGGCATTGGAATCATATTTTTTTGAGGTCGTTTGCTATTTTTAAGGGTCTGTTTTGTACAGCAGCAAAAGCTGCGTTTTTTCTGCAGAAAATGTGTGTTATGTTTTTCATCATAACTTGAAATCTAGATAGATTTAGGTCATGAAATTTGTATAGTAGATGGCCACGGGTGTCTTTGTAATTTCGTCAATTGGACTTACAATGAATTTTAAAGGAAACTTTCCGTGGACCGCAGTTAGAAAGTGACGAATCTGATTGCAGCCCGGTAAATGATTTTTATAAAATAATTGGTAATGAATTGAGTCCCAAGATTTTTACACAATGATTCGTGGACCGTTTAGAATTTTAGGTAAAATGTTGGGAATTTTTGGAACAAGTTAACTATTTTATTAAAATACCCGAAAACAGCCCAGTTTTGGATGTTAAAGCTGAAACAATATAAGTAGTGATTTGCGTGTCTAAATGTTGGTTATGTTATTTGATAATGATCCAACTTGTTATATGTCACACCCCTTTCTGCAGCGGAAGCACGAGGTGTGATCATGAAAGGTTCTCATTGCATACGAAAGGTAAACATACTACATGCTCGTAAAAATAACTTCAAATACCAAACATTTCATAACTTGAAAACATAAGTTTAGCGTTTACATCACGAGGTAGCATAAAACATTGTCTTGAAAGTTTACAACTTTATTTAAAGATAAACATAGACGATATCCACAAGCATGAGTAAGACCGCACGCACATCCACTTTTAGTTACCTGAAATACATGTGAGTTTTGAAAAACGTTAACATAATGTTGGTGTGAATTCATGCAGTTCTTGTATTGAACGTTTGTATACTTTGTAAAAAACATGGTATGTATTTTGTGTAAATCTAGTATTCATGTATAAATCAAGTATTCATGTATGTATCAAGTTGTTAATGGGTTGCAAGGCCATTAACATGTGACACGACATAGGAAGTCACCAAACCATAGGCATTTTTCTAGTTGTCGATTCACGACGGAGACACAAAAACACTACTCGATACTAGTTATCACCGAGAGTGGGGCTGCCCTAGTATCCATTAGATCTAACCTTTTGTTCTGCGGTCTAAGTATGTACACGATTAATGGTGCTTATGGTACCCTATTCGTCACATGATTTCTCGTATCATTTCTCGTATCATTTCCCAAAACGCATCATACTTGGTACTAGTTATCACCAAGAGTGCTTCTTGTTTTTGTAATCAACATACCATTTCTAAACATCGTAATATTTGTAACATGTATTTCACCCCCGAAGTTATAAAACTGAAAACAGTTAAAGAAAAGGAGGAGCATAAACTCACAACTTTGCGTTCCTTGCGTCGTAAACTTCACCGGATTTGCTTATAATGCGTCGTGACCTAAACATGTTTTATTATCGTTAGTCACTAGACTTGTATCGTACAAGCACAAGTCACCATCTTTTGCATATGATTTCTTGTGTTAAAAGTATTTTATGTATTTTTAACTATGCATCTTACTTATATTATTTTCTCAAAAATTAATATAAGTATCTTGTATTTTGCCCTTTGCACCTGAATTAGGTATCTTTGTTCAAAACTTTATTTCATGTTCATAACTTGTCCAAGTTATTTATTCTATCAAATAATATATATTCATAAATATATTTTCTTGTATTTGCCTAAGCATGTTGTATGTGTATTTTTGTATTTTCACTTCTTACGGGTGTTTAGTGTATTTTCAAGTCCTAATACACTATCACGTGTAATACATACTACATATACTTAGCACAAAATTTGGTGATCAAATAATATATATTTTTCTCAAAAATATACATACTTAATGTCAATTTTTAACCTTGAAGAAATCGTCGTTTTCTTAACACTAAAGTTAGGGAAACCTTGGTAGATACCTTAATTTATCTTTTTAGGGAATAAGTTTCTTAGAAACTTATATATTTTTTTTCTAAGTGTCAAAATTTAAAAAAAATTTGACAGAGTTTCCCCTAAAAATGGAGGTTTCCCATGTTTTCAAAACATGTTTTATTTTCTTTTAAATCATCAACAACACCATCAAGACTTATCATAAGCCAAAATCATGTAAATCACACAACATCATGAACTTGAAGTTCTTGTAAAAAAATTGGAGTAACTTATTAGTGTTTTTAGTAGGTCTTGTTATTCCTTAAAGTGTGGTTGATCCTTTAAAAACATCATTTTTAAAGAATTTAGATCTTTACAACTTATGACCATATTTTTCTTAAAAATACTTCTTCATGGATTTTTCTTGTTACTTACATACTTCTACACTTTATTAATCACCAAAAATAAGGTTTATTTATGTAAGAACCAGGGTTTAGTGAAACTTGTATTTTTAACTTGGTTTCTTGGTAAATCATACTTGAAATATTTAGATCTATATGATTCACAACATACTTTGATCTTTATTTTTCAAGAAACATCATATCCATTCAAGTTCATGACTTTAGTGAGGATAATCCATAACCTTTAACATGTTCTTCCTCTCATCTTGCTAGATTTTGTCTTTAATCATGATCTAGCAAGATTACATGATGATCAACATCTTTTCTACAGACAAACAATAATCAACAAGTCTATAAACACTAAAACAACATGATTTCTTTATATTTAGAGCTTATGTTCATGTTTCACCTTCATGTTTCTTAGTGTTTCTTTAAGTTTATCAACATGAACCTACTTTAACCACTTTCATATGATGATAAAAGAAGGGATCAATGTTCTTACCACTAGCACAAGGCTAGGGATGATCAAGAGGACAAATGAAGTGGATAAAAGCAAATAAGAGAGGTTCTTGAACTTCCGAAAGCTCCTAGCTTCACTATGCACCTTCTAGCACCTTTGAGTATATGTAGAATTGGGTGATGAAGATTGAATGATGGTGATGTTGTTGTTGTTTCTTGCGGCCGAGAGGAAGAAAAAAAGGAAGAAGGAAGTTCGGTGTTGAGTATGGAATGAGAAATGAAGGCTAATGTTCACAAGGTTATACTTATAACCATTTAAAATCTTTAACCCAAGGTTTATATGTCTAAAAAGGGCAAACACAATCCATTAAACTAATCAAATAAAATCAAAGAGTGGGGGCCATGTTGGGCCGTCCCATAGGTGGGGGGGGGGGGTAGTAGACTTGGCTTTAACCAAATAGTTAGTTTATAGTTAGAATGTAAGTGTATAGTCAGGGATTTAGTTATAAGATATTTATATAATGTGTTATGATGTTTTTGGACCATAACTAGCTTGGTAATGTTAAAACAATGCTTTTAAGAATATTTGATGTTCCAGGTAACGTCCGGTTGTTTGGTTAGACACTGTTACATTAAAGTGCTAAATCGCATCATTTAGTGTCCTTAATGTCCCCTTTTGTAACACCTTCAATTCCCGACACTTGGGGGAAGTATTCTGGATGATAAATCATGAATTCTATATAATATTTCAGTGTCATAATGCTGATTATAGCTGAATTTAATAAAATTTTGTAGTTAAAGTGCGTTTCGGGTGCTTTTTAGTGGGTATTTTAGTCTCCGGACAGTCTATATGTTAACCCTTGTATGTACTCTTGGGTTTTAATGTATTCTTGTCGTTGGACCTATACCTAGGCCCTAATTCTAATGTCTGACTGCTTTCTGTAGTTCTTTTGACACATTGTGTCTTACCGGTGGGTTTACTAGTATTTCTGACGCAACGAAGTTCATTATTGCATAATGTAATTCTTGTAGTATAAAACGTGCATGAATCACTTGTATTGTATGAAATCAGACAATGTTGACATTTAAGCACATAATTGCAGCCATTAAATAATAATTAAAGTATACGAAAATTACCGGTTTGGTGCCAGTTGTCATAGTCTCCCCCCGTTAAAAGAATTTCGTCCCGAAATTCAGGCTGAACTAACTCTCGCAGGAGCCTTTTTGAACAGGTGGGGATACTTTTCTTTGAACTGGTCTTCACGTTCCCACGTGTACTCGGGTCCGTGCTTAGAGTTCCAACGTACTTTGACAAGTTTGACAGTGCTCCTCCAGGTCTTTTTGACTTTCCAGTCTGTAACCTCTACGGGTTGTTCTGTAAATCGGAGGGTGTCATCAATATGCACTTCATCCGCAGGGATGATCACGTCCTCTTGTGTTGGACACTTCTTAAGGTTGGATACATGGAACGTATCATGCACTCCATTATGTTCTTCCGGTAATTCCAACTTGTATGCCACGGTACCAATTCTCTCCAAAATCGTGAATGGTCCGATGTATCGTGGATTCAGCTTCCCACGTTTTCCAAATCTTACTACGCCCTTCAATGGTGAGACCTTTAACAACACTTTGTCTCCCACCTCAAATTCTAATGGTTTTCGTCTTCGATCTGCGTAGCTCTTTTGTCGATCTCGAGCCACCTTAATGCGCTCTCGGATCTGCGTAATCTTGTCGGTTATCTCTTGTACCAATTCAGGACCAACCATGCGTTTGTCTCCGGCGTCTGCCCAACATAAGGGCGAGCGGCACTTGCGGCCATACAGAGCTTCGAATGGTGCGGCTTTATGCTTGTGTGATAACTGTTATTGTAGGAAAACTCAATTAAAGGTAGATGAGTATCTCAACTGCCGCCTAGGTCCATAACACAAGCGCAGAGCATATCTTCTAATGTTTGTATAGTCTGTTCGCTCTGGCCGTCTGTTTGAGGATGGAATGCCGTGCTTAGATCTTGCTGAGATCCAAAGGCTTCCTAAAATGATTGCCAGATTCTTGAGACAAAGCGTCCATCTCTGTCGGAAATGATTGAGATAGGCACTCCATGACGTGCCACAATTTCTTTTAAGTATATCTCAGCAAGCTTTCCAGTGCTATCCTTCTCTCGGATTGGTAGGAAATGTGCAGACTTCGTTAGCCGATCGATTATCACCCATCTCATATCGTGCCCTCTAGGGGTCCTGGGTAATTTCGTTATGAAGTCCATCGAGATTTGCTCCCACTTCCACATGGGAATCTCTGGTTGTTGTAGTAGGCCAGACGGTTTCTGATATTCAGCCTTAACCTTAGCACAGGTTAGGCACTTTCCAACGTTGACAACAACATCACTTCGAAGTCTCAGCCACCAATAGTATTCTTTTAAGTCTTGATACATCTTGTCCGATCCTGGATGGATCGAGTATCTCAATTTATGCGCTTCATCAAGGATGACTTCTCGTAGGCCACCATAGAACGGAACCCATATACGTTTCTTAAAGTATAAGGCTCCCTCTTCATTTGGCACCATATATTTCAATGCACCCCGGAGGTTTTCAGCTTTACGGTTTTCCATTTTAAGGGCTTCTTGTTGGGCGTCACGAATACGTGCTGTGAGGTTCGTTCGAATCGTCATTTCCAATGCTCGAACCCTTAGGGTCTTAATCCTATCTTTTCGACTTAATGCGTCCGCTACAACGTTTGCCTTTCCAGGATGGTACTTAATCTCATAGTCGTAATCATTTAGCAGCTCGACTCATCCCCACTGGCGCATATTCAACTCCTTCTGATCAAATATGTGTTGTAGACTTTTGCGATCTGTGAAGATTGTACATTGAGTACCATATAAATAATGTCGCCAGATCTTCAAGGCGAATACCACCGCACCCAGTTCCAAGTCGTGCGTGGTGTAATTCCTTTCATGTACCTTCAATTGTCTTGAAGCATAAGCGATGACTTTCTAGCGTTGCATGAGCACGCAATCAAAACCTTGTCGTGAAGCGTCGCAGTATACCACGAAGTCTTTAGTGCCTTTGGGTAATGATAGTATTGGTGCATCGCATAGCTTATTCTTAAGTAGTTAGAAGGCTTCTTCCTGCTTGTCACCCCAGTCGTACTTCTTGTCCTTCTGTGTAAGGGTAGTTAGCAGTTGAGCTATCTTTGAGAAATTCTCAATAAACCGTCGGTAATAGCCCGCTAAGCCCAAAAATTGTCGAACTTCAGTTGGGGTTTTGGGGGCTTCCCAATTCTTTATTGCTTCAATCTTGGATGGGTCTACATGAATGCCCTTCTCGTTTACAATGTGACCCAGAAATTACACTTCGCGAATCCAAAATTCGCACTTTGAGAACTTTGCAAAAAGTTTCTCTTTCTTCAGTAGTTCCAGAATAGTTCTGAGGTGTTGCTCGTGCTCTTCTTTCGTTCGCGAGTAAATCAAGATATCATCGATGAATACAATCACGAATTTATCGAGATATGGTTTGCATACGCGGTTCATCAGATCCATAAACACTGCTAGCGCGTTCGTCAGCCCGAACGGCATCACAAGAAACTCATAATGCCCATAGCGTGTTCTGAATGCAGTCTTTGGTACGCTTTCCTCTTGTATACTTAGCTGATGGTAACCAGATCGAAGATCGATCTTGGAATAGTAGCTTGATCCTTACAACTGATCAAATAAGTTATCAATCCTCGGTAGTGGGTACCAATTCTTGATTGTGATCTTGTTCAGTTCTCTGTGGTCGATACACATCCGCAGAGTTCCATCCTTTTTCTTCACGAAGAATACTGGAGCTCCCCAGGGCGAGAAGCTTGGCCTTATGAATCCTCTATAGGATCGTGAAACGACCTAACAAGTCGATCAGAAGAGGTCTTAGACAAAATCAGAGGCGGAATTCATTGATTCAGTCTTTATTTAGCTTGAATAACACTAGAAATACTATAAACTGTCTCTTGTATTGATCAGAACGCGATTACAGACACGGAGACACTTCGACGGAGCTTCGTCGTTAGAAACTAGACTGATTACAACTGATTTCGCGCGTAGGGTATATATAGGCATGTGATTCCACTTGAAACAGCTTCAAGCGGAATTACATATTCAAGCGGAATCACTTCAAACACAACAATCAACATGATTTCGCTTGAACTAATTCTCCTGATTTCGCTTGAAATGACCATGTGTCATTTCAAGCGGAATCACCTATAAAAACCTATTTCTCGTTTTGCGTGCACTGATCTATTAGTTATAATCTAAGACTCGAACGAAGATGAAGTCGACAGACAACTGCACCAACAGACTCCCCCTTGAATGTTGACGAAATCTTCAATGAGAGTCTTCAACATAACGACTCTTCAATCTTGACCGGTCTTCTTTCTTTCTTAGCATGTACCAGGATCTTCTCTTTGGCTCTAACCTCGTCAGAGTCCCCCCTTTCAACCTGTTGGGATCGCTGTCTGGAATTAGCTATCACCTTGAGATCAATCCCTGGCTTTATCTCTGATTAAGCTCTCCACAGGTTCTGAATTGCATCCTGACTTTCCGTAGCAACATGATCAGAAACCTTTCTTTCACCTACACACATCTCAAACACTCAGAAACAAATTTTCTCATTTAAAAGCTTATCAAAAATTTGAAACATTCTATATTCTAATTCAACTTAATGAATCATCTAAACATTTCAAAAATTTTCAACTCAACACTCTTTTCCAAACCATCAGTTCGTCACATTTAGCCTTTAAATTTTGACAATCAGCTCTTCATCATCAGTCGTCGAAAATCTTTTTTGATTTTTGAATATGAAACAAAAATGCAAGAACATAATTTAATGCAGAAATGAAATATGTACAAACACTATTTTTGTGAGTTTGTGAAAGAGGATCATATCAGTTTTGAGACACATCACAAGCACCGTTAAGCTGTTAATCATTTTAAGTTTTAAACGATTCACATAGATTGATGATATTGTTGTCCACTTAAACTCAATCTAAAAACTTTCGAAATGCTTACCGATACGTTAAGATATATTAATTATGTATTAAGTTCTTATGGGCCCCACGATTTCAGCATATCCCCTGATCATGTAATACACTAACTCAAGTAATGCCTTTAAACTTTGATCAACTGTGATTTGTGCGAAAACAACGCAGAATGTTTAAACATTAACAATCAGGTCGATACTTTCGTATACGCAGAGAAAGTCCAATGTTTAAACAAAATAAAGAAACTAAAAAATAAGTTGAAGTTGTTTAGGCTTTAACCACCAGGTCGATACTTCCGTATACGCAAAGGTGATCCAAAGCTTAAACAAAACACCAAAGAAAATAAAGCAGAACGTTTAGGCAATAACATCCAGGTCGATACTCACATATACGCAGAGGATGTCCAATGCTTAAACAAATTAAAGAAATAAAACAAGTTTAAGTCTTTGCAAAAGAAATACACAATCACATTGTCATTTTCAACAAAGTTGTGAAAGCTCACAAACTTAACCTGTTTTTATGCTTTTTGGCATTCAGCGATTACTAAGCAGGCACACAATCAAGAAGGACAAAATTAAGTACTATGCTTTCAACCATGTTTCCCATTAGAACTAGGCATTTTCATTTATGTTTGTATCGTTATCGTAAATCTACTAGTCTAGCTGAGCCTATCGTCACATCCTTAGTGAGATCGTTTACCACTTTTGGCATTACATTTCTTTAGCATGCTGTGATAGCCTACTGATTTTCTATCATTTCCTCTTGTATCAACAAAGACTCATTTTTGAATTTTTCAATGTTTTGGCTTTTTCAAATTTTCTATTTTTTTTTTTAAAAGTTTACTCCCCCTAAAATCAAAATATGTTTCAATTTTGATTTTTTGGGAAAAATTTGAAACAACCTGTACAAACTTGACAACTTGATGAGAATTGCATCAATTCTCCATCCACTTGGCGTAGACAATCAGAACTCCCCCTCACAACAAACTATTTTCCCATTGTGATTTCAAAACACATAAGTTTGTTTTAATCAAAATGGTTTTTCCGGAAAAACTTAGTTTGTTTACCAACCAGTTGTAGGTTCGGGGACACTTCATCACTTTGTTCTTCTCAACCACATGAAAGATTTATCATTTCCGGTTTTTAAACCTCAACACCACTTGTAGAAAATCAAGTACAATTTAATGTCCTTGATTAACCACTTGTCGATCGAAATATCACCGAAGTGAATTTCTCAAGAAATCTGCTGATTCATGTTCCACGCTTACCAACCTGGGAACTCCGACAAGTCAGGTTTTTCTATTTGAAAAGTTTCACCCAAGCCTGACTGTCCTTGGGTGATTTTGAATTCTTGTTCAACAATGGTGGAAAATTTGCATCATCCATTGTTAAACCAGAATTCTCAACTTTTACCTCAACACATGGCTCTTCTGGTTTTGATGAATCAGAATTATTGCCTGAATATGGCTTATCTGACTTTGAGGAGCCAGATTCATTGCCAACAACTGGCTCCTTTGTTTCCGGGGAAACAAATTCATCACCAGGAAGTGAAAACTTCACTTTCTTTGTTTTGTTAATCTTTTGATTAACCACTTTCTCTTTCTTCAAAATCCCTTTGTCTTCTGCCCTCAGATTTGTATCTGATGAATTCGTTTTGCAAGACCTGTCATTCTTTGGAAAGCAAGACGATTTATCAGAACTGCTGTTTGGTTTTCCTGATGTACCCGAGGACAAAATTCTTTCGAGATACTCTCTCGCTTTCTTCCTCTTCTTCTTCAGTCTGTCTTTCTGCCCTTGTGAAAGCTTAACTTTCTTTTCTTGAACTTTCTGTTCCCGAACTTTTGGTTCTTGAACTTTCTGTTCTTTGGGCTTGACACTGACTGGTTTCTTTGCCATTTTCTGAGATTTAGCCCCCGATCTTCCTTTTGATCTCATTGGGCAATCTCTGGCAATGTGACCTTTGATATGGCATTCAAAACATCTTCTCGTCTCATAACTCCAACTTTGGCAGTTAATAGCAATGTGTCCTTTCATACCACAAGTGTAACACACTCTGTTATCTTACCATTTACCACTTTCACACAAATACTTAGATCATAGCATTGTTTGGCTCTGTGGTAATCATCACTCCTCCTGAAAATTGAATTTGGCTTTGAAGCACTGTGGTCAAACCTGCACCACTCATTACCAACTATTTTTGAGTTTTCATTTTTCGATTTTTGTGATTTTTTATTGCGATTGGATGATTGATCTGATGAACTTTTATTTTCTTTTTGAACATTTTTCAATTTTTTCTCTTTTTGTTTTTTGTCTTACATTCTTTTCCAAAGGATTCTGCTTTGAACATTCACCTTTTTATGAAGAATGCAAATTAGTTTTCTGAAACTTTTCTTTTAATGTCAAAAACAATTTATGTTTTTCAATTTTTCCATTTTCATCATCAGATTTCTCATCGCAATCTTCAATTTTGACTTTGTCAAAATTTGTGACATTGTCACTTATTGGAACAGAATTGATCGGTTTTTGACAAGGATTATTCAGAAATTCTGACGAGGTCACAAAACCTTTCAATTTCTTTTCAAGCTCATCAATCTTGTTTCTTGAATTCTCAGCTTCATTTTTAAGCTGAGATATTCTTTCAAGATGAGACTTGATTGCCTTTTCATTTTCAATCTTAATGTTTTCAAGAACAAATTTTTCATTTCCCAAAACTTTTATCTGTTCCTGAAATTTTGTTTCATTTACATTCAAATTTTTGTTCTCAAGCTTTATCCAGAAATCTTCATTTTCTGAAGATTTCTTTCTAGTTTCAAAATCTTTTTCTTTCTCTTTCAAAACCTTGTTTTCTAATGTTAAACTGTTTAAATCACTTAACAGTTTAGCATTTTCAGATTTCAGCTTCTCACAATTTCCTTGCAAAATAAGAATCTGTTTAACATCAGATTGCTTCTCATCTTTCAACTTCTTGATTTCCAATGTCAAACTTTCCGCATCCTTCAAGAGTTTTCCATTGTCAGCTTCAAGTTTATCACGTTTAGAGCACACTGATTCAGAATTCGAAGATCCAATCTTCACAGATTCTTCATTCTTTGGAACTTCCTTTGTCACTGTTTTGTATGTTCCTGCAAAACAGATTTTAACGAAATCAAGAGGCTTCGCATTCTCATCAATGTAACAACCCCTCTTGTTGTCATATTTCAAATTTCTTTTTGCTGCCCAACATACATTGATTCTTCTGTTAATTTCATCTATCACATCTAAATTCAATTCATCTAGATTCATTTTTGCTTTATCCATCAATTCTTTTTTCTTTTTATAAATTTCATAACTGTGAGTTTTAAGTTTGCCAATGAATTCTTTTAGATGTAATTTTGAAAAACTTGAATCCTTTCTGACATTTTTCAAAAATTCAAACCATTCACCAGGTAAAGCATCTGCAAACTTTTCTATTTTTCAGCATCTGATAAAAATATCTCATGATCCTTTAAGTAACCAAGTAAGACTCCATATCGGTTTTCTAGATCATCCAATGTTTCATTTTTCAAACACACAAAATATTTAAACCTTTTTACCCGGCCATCCTTTCTCACATTTCTATAACTATCATCTAGAAACCCTCGATGTCAATCATTAAATCTTTCAAAATAATAATTTTCTTTTTCATCAAACATCTTTGCCTTTTTTTTCAAACAATCCCGACAAATTTTTACACAAAACACACTTTCAAGCGAAATAAGGGTTTTCAAGCGGAATACCCTTTTGAGCGAAATTACACTTTAAAGCAGAACAACTAATTTCGCTTGAAATGTTTCAAGCGGAATAAGGTTTTAAACAAGACAAACTCAAGCGAAATCACAACTTGAAGTGGAAACAATTGTAATTTCAAGCGAGATCACTTTTTCAAGCGGAAGAAGATCAACTTTTCAAGTGGAATAAGCAATTTGGAGCGAAATCTCTGATTTCGCTTGAAAATCTCAAGCGGAAAAACGTTTTTGAAACGGAATCAGATAATACTCGCTCAAGCGGAATTAGGTTTTCCGTTAATTTTTGTCTGTTTTAGGCCGAATTTTGATCTCAAACTTTCAAGGGTTTGTTAAAACTGTTTTTTACACGTAATATGTGAAAATCAGTCCATTTTAACCGTGAAAATTTGAAAAATTGTGAAAAGAAGGTGTAGAAATCAGAATTTTCCAGCGAAAACGAGCTAAACAGTAAGAACTCTTCCTCCTGAGCTCTGATACCACATGTAGGATCGTGAAACGACCTAATGAGTCGATCAGAAGAGGTCTTAGACTGAATCAGAGGCGGAATTCATTGATTCAGTCTTTGTTTAGCTTGAATATCACTAGAAATACTATAAACTGTCTCTTGTTTTGATCAGAACGCGATTACAAACACGGAGACACTTCGACGGAGCTTCGCCGTCGGAAACTAGACTGATTACAACTGATTTCGCCCGTAGGGTATATATAGGCATGTGATTCCGCTTGAAACAGCTTCAAGCGGAATTAAATATTCAAGCGGAATCACTTCAAACACAACAATTAACATGATCTTGCTTGAACTAATTCTCCTGATTTTGCTTGAAATGACCATGTGTCATTTCAAGCGGAATCACCTATAAAAACCTATTTCTCGTTTTGCGTGCACTGATCTATCATTTATAATCTAAGACTCGAACGAAGATGAAGTCGACAGACAACTGCACCAACATCCTTTATCCAACAACTCCTGGAGTTGTCTAGATAATTCTTGCATCTCGGATGGTGCAAGTCGATAGGGTGCCTTGGCTACAGGAGCGGCTCCTGGAACCAAGTCTATACGGAATTCGACTTGTCGTTGCGGAGGTAATCCTGGCAGATCTTCGGGAAAAACATCTGGGAATTCCTTCACCACAGGAATTTCTTTGAGTTTCGGCTCCTCAGCCTTCTTATCTACAACGTGACCTAGGAAAGCAACACATCCTTTCCTTAGGCATTTCTGTGCCTTCATGCAACTGATGATTCGTAGAGGCGCGTCTCGTTTTTATCCATGTACGATAAGAGTTTCATCATTCGCCAAAGGGATGTGAATGGTCTTCTCATGACAAATAACTTCAGCTTTGTTCTTGGACAACCAGTCCATTTTAACTACTACATCGAAGCTACCCAATTGGATAGGTAAGAGGTCGATGCTAAATCTTCGTTCACCAAGTTCTAGTGTGCAGCCTCTATCAACTTCGCCTGATTCAACAAGTTTACCATTGGCTAGTTCTATGGAGTAAGGAATATCCAATCTACTAGACTTTATCCCAAGCATACGTTTAAATTCCACCGACATGAAACTATAATCGGCACCAGTGTCAAATAATAGGGATGCAAAGTGATTGTTAATGAGAAACGCACCAGTGACCACGTTAGGGTCCTCGCGTGCGTCCCTTGCTCCAATCACAAATTCTTGAGCCTGAGCATTGTTTCTCTTTGGGCAGTCTTTCATGAAATGTTTATTGCTTCCACAACTGAAGCATCCTTTGTTTCGCCCAGCTTCATTTCCAACTCGGTTACCATTTCCAATTCCATTTCCCCCATTGTTTCCAGCACTGTTCCGGTTTCCACTCCCAATCCTATTTCCCTTACCCCAACAGTCTTCCGTGCGGTTACCCAACTTTCCACACTTGTCACACTTCAAAATGCAACAAACTCCCTCGTGATGACGCTTGCACCGATTGCATTTGGGCAAAGTACCCAGGTATCCCTTAGCTGGAGCGTCATTCATGGGTGCAAGCGATTTTGCCTCCTGAGGCGGCTTAGTGTCACACTTCTTGTTGGAACCCTTGTTGTTACGAGTTGCTTGATTCAGGTTTTCATGTTTCCTTTTCTTGTCGCCGGACGGCTCAGCATGTGTCTCGGTCTTTTTTGTTGGGTTCAGTGATAGCTTCTTCATATGAACACAATCTCCAGTAAGGCTGACAGCCAGAGTTACAGCCTTAGTGATTGTTTGCGGTTTGGCGGAAGTTACCATGCCACGGAATTCTGAGGCCAGTCCCCAAATGTAGCGTTCAACGCGCTTAAATTCCGGAGTCACCATATAGGGGATCACCCTAGACAAATCACGGAACCTTCGAGTATACCCAGTAATGTCAGATAGTCAAGTGCCAGAACTCCGTCTCCAACCTTTGGAGTTCGGCACGAGAGCAGTACTTCTCTCTCATTTTCTCTTTCAGTTCATCCCAAGTCATGCCATACGCGGTATCATCACCCAAGGTTTGAACTTGCAAATTCCACCATGTCAGAGCTTCATCGACAAACAGCCCAGTAGCAAAAGTGACTTGTTGATCCGCGGTACACTTGCTCATGCGGATAGTGGCTTCAGTCTTTTCCGTCCAACGTACAAATGCCACTGCACCTCCAGTGCCATCGTAGTTCAGTGGTTTGCAGTCCAGGAACTTCTTGAAGGTGCAGCCTTGAGCTGCGTTTCCTCCAGACGAATCTCCATGTCCGTTACGTCTAGCATTACTTGGACCACCACTGTCTTCGGTGCGGTTCGCCTCGTACTGGGCGATAGCTGTGAAGATCCTTTCTTCTAGTAGGGCGTTCAGCTCTTCAGCAGTCTTCGGCAGCGGGGGAGGAGGAGGTTGATCACGAGCATTCGCAGCTCTTCTTGGTGCCATGTTCCGGAAGAACACAACAAAATAGGGTTAGACATTTGTTTGATATCGTCATACGAGACAGTAGTAGTATATATATACGCATGCATATACCACATAAGTGACATCAAACAATCCGCGCAATGCATAAATCAATTCATACAGCAACAAGCATGTATAATTAGGTAAACACCTTACTTCACATTGGCGGTTCTTGTCTTTATACCCTAAGTCATTACTCCAAAAAGTGTATGTTTGACCTTTTTCTCGTACTGAGGGAATCTATACGTGACAAGACTTGCTGTGGTTTATGTGCACTAAATTCCATAATTATGTATGCATCCATAATTACGTAACTCCTTGCACAATCCGCACAGTTTGTTTCATCCTCGTATCTCTTCCTTCAGGTAGGTCACTGTTTTCAGGCAAGGTCATATATACGTGTGACATTCTACTTCTAGCATATGTATATATATATATCAATTATCACACATAATTGCAAGTAATTCTTAATCACAGACAAGTGCTACCCTATTGCACTCTAAGTATCGTAGTGTCATTTCTTGACTCCTGTAAACTGTTTCAGGTCGTGGATCCTAGGGATTGTAGACTTGACTCGAGAAGGAATCCTGGTTCACTACAATCGCAGCTCTGATACCAATCTGTCACACCCCTTTCTGCGGCGGAAGCACGAGGTGTGATCATGAAAGGTTCTCATTGAATACGAAAGGTAAACATACTACATGCTCGTAAAAATAACTTCAAATACCAAGCATTTCATAACTTGAAAACATAAGTTTAGCGTTTACATCACGAGATAGCATAAAACATTGTCTTGAAAGTTTACAACTTTATTTAAAGATAAACATAGACGACATCCACAAGCATGAGTAAGACCGCGCACACATCCACTTTTAGTTACCTAAAATACATGTGAGTTGAAAAACGTCAACATAATGTTGGTGTGAATTCATGCAGTTCTTGTATTGAACGTTTGTATACTTTGTAAAAAACATGGTATGTATTTTGTGTAAATCAAGTATTCATGTATAAGTCAAGTATTCATGTATGTATCAAGTTGTTAATTGGTTGCAAGGCCATTAACATGTGACACGACATAGGAAGTCACCAAACCATAGGCATTTTTCTAGTTGTCGATTCACGACGCAGACACAAAAACACTACTCGGTACTAGTTATCACCGAGAGTGGGGCAGCCCTAGTACCCATTAGATCTAACCTTTTGTTCTACGGTCTAAGTATGTACATGATTAATGGTGCTTATGGTACCCTATTCGTGACACGATTTCTCGTATCATTTCCCAAAACGCATCATACTTGGTACTAGTTATGACCAAGAGTGCTTCTTGTTTTTGTAATCAACATACCATTTGTAAACATCGTAATATTTGTAACATGTATTTCACCCCCGAAGTTATAAAACTGAAAACAGTTAAAGAAAAGGGGGAGCCTGAACTCACAACTTTGCGTTCCTTGCGTCGTAAACTTCACCGGATTTGCTTATAATGCGTCGTGACCTAAACGTGTTTTATTATCGTTAGTCACTAGACTTGTATCGTACAAGCACAAGTCACTATCTTTTGCATATGTGTTCTTGTGTTAAAAATATTTTATGTATTTTTAACTATGCATCTTACTTAAATTATTTTCTCAAAAATTAATATAAGTATCTTGTATTTTGCACTTTGCATCTAAATTAGGTATCTTTGTTCAAAACTTTATTTCATGTTCATAATTTGTCCAAGTTATTTATTCTATCAAATAATATATTTTCATAAATATATTTTCTTGTATTTGCCTAAGCATGTTGTATGTGTATTTTTGTATTTTCACTTCTTACGGGTGGTTAGTGTATTTTCAAGTCCTAATACACTATCACGTGTAATACATACTACATATACTTAGCACAAAATTTGGTGATCAAATAATATATATTTTTCTCAAAAATATACATACTTAATGTCAATTTTTAACCTTGATGAAATCATCGTTTTCTTAACACAAAAGTTTGGGAAACCTTGGTAGATACCTTAATTGACATTTTTATGGAATAAGTTTCTTAAAAACTTATATATTTTTTTCTAAGTGTCAAAATTTATAAAAAATTTGACAGAGTTTCCCCTAAAAATGGAGGTTTCCCATGTTTTCAAAACATGTTTTATTTTCTTTTAAATCATCAACAACACCATCAAGACTTATCATAAGCCAAAATCATGTAAATCACACAACATCATGAACTTGAAGTTCTTGTAAAAAATTTGTAGTAACTTATTAGTGTTTTTAGTAGGTCTTGTTATTCCTTAAAGTGTGGTTGGTCCTTTAAAAACATCATTTTTAAAGAATTTAGATCTTTACAACTTATTACCATGTTTTTTTAAAAATACTTCTTCATGGATTTTTCTTGTTACTTACATACTTCTACACTTTATTAATCACCAAAAATAAGGTTTATTTATGTAAGAACCAAGGTTTAGTGAAACTTGTATTTTTAACTTGGTTTCTTGGTAAATCATACTTGAAATATTTAGATCTATATGATTCACAACATACTTTGATCTTTATTTTTCAAGAAACATCATATCCATTCAAGTTCATGACTTTAGTGAGGATGATCCATAACCTTTAATATGTTCATCCTCTCATCTTGCTAGATTATGTCTTTAATCATGATCTAGCAAGATTACATGATGATCAACATCATTTCTACAAACAAATAATAATCAACAAGTCTATCATCACTAAAACAACATGATTTCTTTATATTTAGAGCTTATGTTCATGTTTCACCTTCATGTTTCTTAGTGTTTCTTTAAGTTTATCAACATGAACCTACTTTAACCACTTTCATATGATGATAAAAGAAGGGATCAATGTTCTTACCACTAGCACAAGGCTAGGGATGATAAAGAGGACAAATGAAGTGGATAAAAGCAAATAAGAGAGGTTCTTGAACTTCCGAAAGCTCCTAGCTTCACTATGCACCTTCTAGCTCCTTTGAGTATATGTAGAATTGGGTGACGAAGATTGAATGATGGTGATGTGGTTGTTGTTTCTTGTGGCCGAGAGGAAGAAAGAAAGGAAGAAGGAAGTTGGGTGTTGAGTATGGAATGAGAAATGAAGGCTAATGTTCACAAGGTTATACTTATAACCATTTAAAATCTTTAACCCAAGGTTTATATGTCTAAAAAGGGCCAACACAATCCATTAAACTAAACAAATAAAATCAAAGAGTGGGGGCCATGTTGGGCCGTCCCATAGGTGGGGGGTAGTAGACTAGGCTTTAACCAAATAGTTAGTTTATAGTTAGAATGTAAGTGTATAGTTAGGGATTTAGTTATAAGATATTTATATAATGTGTTATGATGTTTTTTGACCATAACTAGCTTGGTAATGTTAAAACAATGCTTTTAAGAATATTTTGATGTTCCGGGTAACGTCCGGTTGTTCGGTTAGACACTGTTGCGTTAAAGTACTAAATCGCATCATTTAGTGTCCTTTATGTCCCCTTTTGTAACAACTTCAATTCCCGACACTTGGGGAAGTATTCTGGATGATAAATCATGAATTCTGTATAATATTTCAGTGTCATAATGCTGATTATAGCTTAATTTAATAAAATTCTGTACTTAAAGTGCGTTTCGGGTGCTTTTTAGTGCGTATTTTAGTCTCCGGACAGTCTATATGTTAACCCTTGTATGTACTCTTGGGTTTTAATGTATTCTTGTCGTTGGACCTATACCTAGGCCCTAATTCTAATATCTGACTGCTTTCTGCAGTTCTGTTGACACATTGTGTCTTACCTGTGGGTTTACTAGTATTTCTGACGCAACGCAGTTCATTATTGCATAATGTAATTCTTGTAGTATAAAACGTGCATGAATTCACTTGTATTGTATGAAATCAGACAATGTTGACATTTAAGCACATAATTGCAGCCATTAAATAATAATTAAAGTATACGGAAATTACCGGTTTGGTGCCCGTTGTCACATTATATGTCAACGAAAGTGCTATGTGAAGTATCGTGTGCTTGCTCTTGAGTAGTTATAGGTGGAATGTATATATGGGCGTGAACTGTCAAAGTGAGTGCATGTTTTGTGGTAGTTGCATGTAGGAACTTTGTGCCCTATTTGACACCACTAATGGACTAACTAGTAATCATACTAGGACGTGATTGACCAACCTTGACTGTTAGCTATTTTAACAGTCAAACCGAGCACCCAAAGGTGAGTTCACACTTTCGTCAAAGCATGGGATTCCCGGTGGTTTGGGAATGAGTTAAGTAAGGATTCCTGGTTGGTTGGGAATGGGTTAATTGACAACAATCCCCCTTAGGTGGGATGCAACCTGCGTATTCTCCTTGGGTAGAATATGTACCTCGGTCCTCCTTGGGTAGGACAACCTTAAACTTACTAGAAAACAACTCTATCATGAAGTCCCTCATTTTTATAATGACTTAATCACTGGGCCAATGGCGAACGGGTTATTAGTTAAATAGCACTATTAGGTCTGACAAGCCTCACACCATGCCGCAGACGACGGGAGTGGACTAATGTAGTTGGGCACTTTGTCAATGATGATAGACATTGACGCAGGGCACTTAAACATGACTTAAGTTAGTAGTCGATATGGTAACGGGTCTAGTGGTTTACAACATGGGGTAGCCCCCATGGTATATGGTTATGGGAACAAGGAACTGGATAGCTTTTGGTTTTTCGAAACAAATTAACAACTTATGGTTTTCGGAATAACATTAACCAACTAGATGAACAAGACTCCAAACCAACTTAAAAGAATGTGACTGAACAACCAAAAGAACCAAGGGCTTACCATGAAACTATAGGTGGCAGTCTTAACCCACTTCGACGTTTCTATTTCTACTTACGCACCCACCCCTGTCGACGCCGCTATTGTTGCGCACACGTCCACCCTTGCCCTCACATCTAATTCTACCGACGCATCCGCTGCTGCCTTTACCACTTTGCTGCCGCCATCAAACCAAACTTATAGTTTTTTTTAAACAACCCGTGTTGTCCCAAACTTATTTTTTCCGAACCCGCATCGACCTGAACCAAATTGATAGTTTGTGAAAATAACCCAAAATTATTTTGCTTCGAACCCGTATTGACCCAAAACAATTGGAAGTTTTTTTAAATACGCCTTGTTTTAACTCTAACCAAATCTTGGACCATAGGTGGAACAACTACATGTTAACCAAAACCAAAACCACAATGACATAACTGAAAGCTAACAAGATAAGGGGCTTCAAGAATGCCTGAGCAAAGGAGTAGTGACCAAGAATTTATCATAAAAATTCAACTCTTTTTGTTAAAATTTATTATAAAGAATAGTTATATTCTGAAAAACATAATGTTTATAAAACAAATCATGTTTATAGAAATTTATAGTAATAAAAATCAATAAAAATAAATATAAGAAACATGACCGCCTGTTATCATCAAGGATCTTGGTGTAAATTTGGGAATCCGATAGACGGATGTTAATAACATGCTATCGAGCCTCCATTACTGTAACGCTCATATTGTTCACAGAATAGTCCTTTGACTTTCTTTCAACTGAAGTTGACATTGATACGGTTCTGCCAAAGAAGAACGCTGACCGTTTTGGGCCAGGTAACTGCATAGTGTCATTCGTAAGCATAAAGATCACATCCGACATTACTGGTCTATCCTCTGCATTTTCTTGTACACAGAGAAGCGCTACGTGAACGGTCCTCAAGAGTTGGTCAATGACGCAACTATTACCTAGTGTTGGATCCTGCAACTGTGCTGCATCCCCTTGTTGCCATAGCTCCCATGCCTAAACCCATATGGAAGCCTTTAATTCTTAAGAGTAAACTGCCAATTTGTTCCCTGAGGTTTGGCCAGTTTTGCCACTTTAGTCCAAATCTCAAACCTTTTGTATCTGGGTCCCTATGGTTTCAGTTTTGTTACCATTTTGATCCAAAAGTGAAATCAGGTCAGATTCCCAAATTAAACCCCCCTGTTTTGTCTTTTTCCTCAGGGGTAATTTTGTCATTTTCATTTTATTATAACTGGTTATTAATTAAAAATAATAAAACTAAATTAATCAACCTTGAAACTATAAAACTAAATTGATCCATATACCCCATGCCACCACCATTAAACTGCCGCTGGTGACCATGATTATGCTGCTCGTGATGTTGATGATGATGATGATACTGAATCGCCACATGATGATGCGGATGATGATGATGAGCGTGATGACTCTGCACCGGCACCGAAACCGTCACCGCCACATACGTCGGGATCGGAGCATGAAACGGAGAATTAGGAGACGAAAATACATGAATTATCCTCGGCGACGTCGGAGGAGGAGGCGGCAGCGGTGGTGGTGGTGCGAGGGACAAACTCCAGCGCTTTGGCGTTAATCGGCTGAATGAAATGTTACGTGTGAGAGATTGATTGTTGGTGCTATCAGTTGAAACTGAAGTAGAGATAGGTTATTCTAGGGTTTGAGATGAGGATGAGGAGGAAGATGAGGATTCCTGAGCCATAGTATTATTGGAGGATTTGTATGTATAGGTTTTGTATAAGGGGATCTGCTTTGTAAAAACTAGGGTTTGTATGGGGAAGATGAAGTGAGCAAGAGCAAGATCCCCCTCCCTCTACCAGTTATAATAAAACGAAAATGACAAAATTACCCCTGAGGAAAAGAACAAAACAAGGGGGTTTAATTTGGGGAATCTGGCCTGATTTCACTATTGGTCCAAAATGGCAACAAAACTAAAACCATAGGGACCCAAATACAAAATGTTTGAGATTTAGACTAAAGTGGCAAAACTGGCCAAACCTCAAGGACCAAAATGACAGTTTACTCAATTCTTAATGTTGCACTTTGACGTATGAAGTCAAACAACGGAGAGTTATAAAAGTTAGAATTTACTTGACTTACATATCTTACTAGATTCGTCGTTTTGTCAAGATGAGAGAAGCTAGAGTTTCTTCTTCCACTCACGATTTCAAGGATTAAGACTCCAAAGCTGAAGACGTCAGATTTCACCGAGAAAGTCCCTTCCATTGCATACTCGGGAGACATGTAACCACTACATAATGTAACTGAATTAGAATCGGTAAAATTTAATTAGAAGTAACCCGGCTATAATTTAAGTTTGAATGAGCGAGTGTGCATACTATGTACCAACTACCCTTTTGGTAATCGCTTCGGTCTCATCTTGCTTGAAAATTCTTGCAATACCGAAATCAGATATCTTGGGGTTCATACTTTCATCTAGCAAAACATTACTAGCTTTGAGATCTCTATGGATAACGCGCATTCTCGAGTATTTATGTAGGTAAAGCAGTCCTTGAGCAATTCCTTCAATGATGTTCCATCTTTTTAGCCAGTCTAGCATTGCCTTCTTAGTTTCATCTATGCAATCATTTTAATATCTTAGAAAAAGTAAACTAGTATCAAAATTCAAACCATCATGTACATATAGATGGATATTGATGACATAAGTCCTGAACCGGCCCACATCGTGTAAGCCCAATAGCGGCTACCCACTTGAGCTCTATATCGTGGTTATATACAGTGGGTAAACCTTAATGGGCTTACCTGATGTGGGCCGGGTCGAGCCTAACGGGCCCAACACTATATTTATTGGCCGTAAAGACTTCTGTCATAAGATATAATTCTTACCAAATAGAAAATAATCTAAACTCTTGTTGGGCATGTACTCATAAATTAACATCTTTTCTTCTCCATGAATACAACAACCTAGAACCCTGACAAGATTTGTATGTTGAAGTTTGGCAATAAGTATGAGTTCATTCTTGAATTCCACAAGCCCTTGTCCTGATGTTCTTGAAAGCCTTTTAACTGCAATTTCTCGTTCATCACTAAGTTTCCCCTGTCGTCATAAGCACATTATATGATTTATATCGCGCTTTTGTCACAAGAAAAAAACTACCCACAGCTCAACAAACACGGGTGATGTGAAAAGACACAAATACCTTATAAACTGGACCGAAACCTCCTTTTCCAAGCTTGTTTTCATCCGAGAAATCATTTGTGGCTGTTACTATAGCAGCAATGCTAAACACTACTATATCACTTCCTTTTCTGCCGTCCCTTACAATATCACTCGAATCCCTGAAGCTTTCGTTAGCCATCATCTCAAGAATACGTCTGTCGTCTCTTTTTTGTCTCTCTTTTACAATCCAAACCATTATTAGAAAGTGAAACAGACATAGAACTTTAAAAGCAGACATTATTATATTAACACTGATCGCTATACCTTCTCGTTTAAGTTTTCTGTTCTTAGCATACGACAATAGACCAAAGCAAAATAGTAGACAAATGCCAGCAACAAGAGGTGCCCAATTCAAGATTTTAGCATCATTTCCTGTGTACAATGTCTTCGGTTATATTAATTCTAGTTTTATGCACATCATAATTACATCAAGAACATAGACAATATCCAGGAGTAATGTGACAAAACACATAAGAGTTAACCAACAAATCACTATACTAATCGCGGTTATTTTACCTTTGCTCGGATTGGCAGAAACAAGCACAAACTTTGTAACAGCATTTCCTTGAGAATCAACCGAAAAGTTACCAACTGATTTCGCTCCGATCCATCTTATACATCCAGTTCCATTCTCTACACTGACAAACCCCAAACACCCACAATCATTCCAACACTTCACCATACAATCACCAATACTTAAACTCGAATTATCATCAACCACTCTACGCATCACATCACTTACAAAATCCCCACTTAAAGTACTAAACCTATCACGCTCACTCCTACACTTAGGCGTATCAGAACTCGCCACACACCCGTTACCCGAATCAAACCCATAACACAAATCATTAGCCGAAAGCCTACGATCATTCCCATCCACAATCCGCCCGTGTGGTCTCAAAATCCACATAGGATGAATATTATTAACACTCTCGTAACTAAAGTATCTTTCTTCATCATTATACACATAATGCAGATTATACCTTGACAAAAGTAAATCATTTACAATCATAAACTCAAACATATGACCTCTTAAATCCCCACTCGTCCAATACGGCCGACCGCGTTGTTGAACCAACAACCTCTGCGAATTTTCTCCATTAGAAACCCAACTCAAACTAAAAGCACCAACATCAGGCACTTCATCACTTAACCAAGAAGTCAAGTTCCAGTTCCTACCCGTTTTAAGATCCGATCCGAGCTTCATACCCGGTAGAAACACATTAGTTGGGTAATCAAAACTTCTCCATATAATATTATTGTCAGTTTCATTCTTCAGCTGGAAATCACCAGTGTCTTGAAGAGTTGCAGTCAAGTTTGTTGTCTGACCAAACTTATTATTATTATCTGAGATGTTTACAATGACTGTTCCTCCTGTTGTAGCAATGATTATCCGACCAAGATACGGATCTATCATAAGGAGGGTTGAGCTTGATGTGATCGGAGTGGATGGGTTTGCTACCCATACTCTTCGATATTGTTCATCATTGGTGTACCAGATTCCTAAATATGTGCTGTTTGTTGCGGGTATAGTAAAGAATCCTAATGTGAAGTTGTTATTAGGGGACACGAGTTGAGAAGTGTGGTTGAGTTGGTCGCCAACTTTGAGGGTTGAAACACCGGTGGCCGGAAAGTAGTTGATGGTTAGAATAGTGAAGATGATGAGAGTAATCATTGAGAAATGAGAAATAATTATTCAATGGATTTGTTGTTTATTTTTGAATATGGGAGTTGAAGGATTTATATATGATTGTTAAGGTGATTAGGTTAATCATTTTTCATGTTGTTTAATATTTTTATTCGAAAGCATGCGACTTTTCAAGGTTTATAACTTTGATTGGTGTCATCTGTAGGCTGTTTTGATTTTAGAGAAGAGAAATAAAAAATTATTATTATTATTATTATTATTATTATTATTATTATTATTATTATTATTAATCTGTTTTCGAGTAGGATAGAGATTAAAAGGAAAGGTGTGTATTTAAAATACTTTTTAAAAACCTCTTATATTCAATTCTCTATCTGTTTCTCTATGATACTCACAATTGATGGAACTGGTCTAGACAGCTCGAGTCAGATGCGGAGCTTTTAGAATGGAAGGAATGTTAAGATATTCTCAACTCAGTTACACTTTCCAACGATAAGGATTCTTGGTATTGAGATAGTGGCGATCAGGGTGGTTTCTCGGTGAAGACAGATAAAAAGGCTTTAATTGGTGATAGAGGGGCAAGCCCCCTCCCTGATTTTGTTTGGTGTAAAGGGTGTCTCTTAAATGCAATATTATGGCATGGAGAGGTAATTTGGATAGGTTGGTTACGGGAGTTAATTTAAGAAGAAGGAACTTAGACATCACATCAGTTATGTGTCCTTTTTGCGATGAGTGCGAGGAAACGATAGAGCACTTATTTACTGCTTGCTTGGTGACTTATCGGCTTTGGTCCCCCAATTTATGCTTTTGATTTCAAAGACATTTTGGAGATTCATAGTTACTCTCAATTGGGCAAAAAAGCGAAAAAGATCATATACAGTTTAGTGATTATCTCTTGCTGGTGCATTTGGAAAGGAAGGAATGAGCTGATATTCAAACAGATTAATCGAATTATCAATTTTTATTTTAAAAGTTTTTTAGTAAACTCTTATTTTTTTAAAAAAAACACTACCTAAATTATATACCTTTTAATACCTAAATAACTAAACTTAAATACCCAATACATTTAACTAGCTCACTACTAAGTCTTAGCCCAATAAACAAACCCAACAAATCAATAATATTTCAAACTAAAATAAAATAAACAAGCCCAAAACCCTTACATATTCTCTCCCGCTCTCTATCCTCCCTGCACGCACGCCAGCGATCAGAACATCAGCAACAACAGCAGCCGCATACCACCGTAATCAGTCATCATATCACTGTCGTTCGAACACGTGTAAGTTTCTTTTTTTTATGATTTTGGTTGATTTTTTTGATGATTTTTGGTTGATTTTTGGTGGGGTGGGACGGAAACGGTAGCCACCGGAAGTGATTTTTCGTTGGCAGGAGACATGTGCTTCTTGTTGTTGTTAGTGATGATATTTGATTTTGTGGTGGGTTATATATTTATATTTTGTTAGTGATGATGATGATATTTTGTCTTTTTTTATGGTGGGTTATATACGATCAGACCTGATGTTTGGGGTTTTTTATTTTTATTTTTTTAATGGTGTATATGATGTTTAGATGATTTTTAGTGTGTTTACATTATGATTTCTAGGGCTTGAATACTTGATACATTATGTAATATGTTATGGAGCCATGAACTTATAGATCAATTTGTTTGTGATAGCCGATAGGAACCATGAGTAGGGACGTTATGGCGCGATTTATCAAGAGGAAAGTTGATACATCTTCCGAATTTGTTGATGTGGATTTTCAAAATCAAGAATTTGGGAACCGTTTAACGAGGTAAATTTAGTTTGATGTTCTTTTGTTTTACATGGCCCGACCTGACTCGAACCGACCCGATACGAACCAATTTTTTTTACTTATATACCTTGGGGCCTAAAAATTTTAAAAATGTTCCGCACCCCTATGAAAAAATTCATGGGTCCGCCACTGACTGAGATTTGTTCTATAGATGAGGTTCAAGCATGCCAAAGTGTTTTAATGGTGGTTTCGAAGGTTCTTGGTTCGAAGTCATCACTTTCACACTTCCTTTCAGATTTAGATTTAGAAAAGTCAGGTGTGTTTCAATGGGAAATGTGTTTTTATTGACAATAGAGGAAGCAGGTGTTGTGGTGGAGGCGGGTGGGAAGAACCCTAATTTGGATTAAGTGTGAAAAGAGGGATTTTATTAGCTGGGGAATAGGTAGGTAGATGGACGGAAATGCCCTCATGTGACATGATCTGACTTAACTTAAATTTTTAACCAGGTTAGTGGTAAAGGACGAAAGTTGTAATGAATTTTTCAAATAAAGGATTATGACTGTAATTATTAAAGTTAAAGGGCATTCATTGCAACCTGCTACAAACATAAAGGACGAAAAATGTAATTTACCCTAATAATAATTTACAAATAAAACAACACAAGTTTGAATGGATCAAACCGATTGAATATGGTAAGATAATGAAACCATTATTTAATTAGGGTACAACCACTTAAACACAATTTACAACCATACATGCATACAAAACAGATTGAATTTGATAAGGTAATGAAACCATTATTATTTGATTAAGGTACAACCATTTAAGCACAACTTACAACCTATATTTGATTAATGTACAAGTATTTAAACACAACTTACAACCAAATATGCACACAATTGTTTCAAATTAATTAATAGTATATAAATAAACCTTCACACTATATACTATATAGAACTCCGTTTTCAGTGAAAGTTATAGTAGAATGTCAAAAAAGAAAAAAAACCATAAAAGAGAATATTGATGTTGATGTTCGGATGCTCGTGATAAAGAGAGAAAAAATAAATTATATTTGACACACTTGATTTTAATCAAAATTCTTACAGAAACATAGATAAAATAGGCACATTATAACGACATACCAAAAATGTTATAAAAAATCTTATTTTAAAAGTTATAATTGAAAAAAAAAAAGATCAAAACTAATTAGACTAATAATAAAATAAAACAATAAAACAATTAAAAAACAATGTTCAGTGAATAGTCTTTTATCTCACAAATCACATTCGTATTTATTTTTATTTCTTTTGATTGTTTGTTATATTGAGTGTTCTTATTGTAATGATACTATAACGCGTTGAATCGATACAGAATAAACGGGGTTGGTTCCGATACAAACCATATTTATTCTATAAACCATAAGAACAAATCCTAGCACTTTAAAAAAGTTAAATTAACACATACTGAAACAATACATACATAAATGAAGCACTTTTGAATTATATTAGCACATGAAAATTAATCAAGATAATTGATTTTAACAAATATGTGAAATTATATCAGCACTTTTCTTTATCAGCACATTGAAAACAAAAGAAAGATCCAAATAAAAACTTAATTGCTTGTTAGCATAATTATAAAGAATTCAAGATAATTGATATTATTTAGGTTATTATTTTACCATTTCTCTATAATTGGTTGGATGCCATATGTCATTTTTTAAATGGTTCTTACAGGTTGTATATCAAATGTGATTTGTATTTAATCATACTCCCAGAATAAAAATCCAATATAAGACCGTGGGGTATGGTGGGGCTTGGGTTGGGCATTGGTTGACACATGGAATGGGAAAAAAAACACACGCCCATGGGGTATGGTGGGGCTTGGGTTGGGGGCATGAGTTGACACATGACTATTGAGAGCCCGCCATGTCACCTTGCTAGCCCGCCCCACGCCCGGCTTCAAACCCACGCCAAAGTGGGTCACGCCCAAACCCACGCCCCAACCCAAGCCCCTGAAGTGGTGGCTTGGGCGTTTTCCCCCAACTCAGACCCCAACTCAAGCCCCATACCCCATGGCCTAAAGGGCGGAAAATCCCACTAATTAATGGCTAACCTCATATCTCTCCTATATATATCTACAGTTCTCTCCTTTACCAGGATCGTGCCCTGGCATCTCCCCCAAACACCAAAGGTGTTACCACTGGGCCATAGCCCAAATGGCACTAACTACAAGTTGCATCATGCTCTATCATATTAAATAGATTTATAGTTGAGGTCCAATAAATCAAGCATGGGTTTTTTTTGTCTTTCAAGTATCCCTCATTAAACTTTCAAGTATCCCTCATTAATGTTTATAACTACCTCCCCATACCAATAACTATTTTAATGAAAGTCAAAAAGAAATCTAAAAGTATTTTTCATCTTCTACGTGCTCTAAATATGATTTTTCGGAGCAATAAAAAATATGTTATATTTGAGTTGATAAGTAATTAATATATGCTTATTTATTAATATAAATAACCTTTTGAAGAAAACAATATGTTTGAAAACGAAACTTGATAAGTTTACATGCGCTATGTTTATGTTAATGTTTATGTTTATGTATGTGTACTGTAGTGTTTTTAGTTTTGTTTCTTGCTTATGGTTTTATAGCCTAGTGGTATTTTAGTGGTACGTTATGTTATGTCTTTGAGACCAATAGGTTCTGGGTTCGATTCTCACAAAAGGGTTTTTCCCATCTTTATTAGGTTTTCTCCTGAATTTTTGTATAGGCGTTATTGCCTAGTGGAGATGGATATGATCGGGTGGTTCCGTTGGCATGATGATACTGCAGTGATCCATCAGTGATCCAAATTTTACCGTTAAAAAATAGTTTTTTTCTTATCGAACTTATTCATTTATTTATATGTTTCAAGCTCCATAGACAATTCACGTGATTAGAGTATTCACATTGGAACCTCTATATTAGTACATTCTATATATGTAAATCATACTTGTGTATAATCTTGATCACATAGTTAAAAAAGTGTAATAATAGTATAATCTAATTATTGTGTTTTTCCAATTAGTGTTAATATAAGGATGATTTAGTAAAAAAGATCTGATTATTGTATTTTTTTTTATTTTACGATAATATTTAATAAAATACATCGTATTTATCTAATACTATAAATTAAATAGTGCATCCTAATATGGTTATTAACATATTTAAGTTAAATTTATTATATTAGTAAAGATAAGGATTAAAAAAAATTAAAAATAAAATCTAAGTCTAAATGTAAGGTTGAAGGAAAGAGTGATACATGACAATAATTGGAATTCTATATTAACAGTTAAGTTTGATTTGATGGTTTATTTGTAACTTTACGATCTTTATCAATAATTAATAGTTTAAATCAGTTGGTTTTAAAAATATATGTGGTTAATGTTAATGAGATGTTATATTACCAAATAAAGTTATTATAATGATGCATAAATAATTAAATTGGAGATATTAATAATAATAAATAATAATATTTTTGTTATAGATAATAATAACTAACGGTTAAAAGACTTTTGATTTTAAAGTATATTCATATTAAATACAGACATATTAAAAAATATAATGACCCTTTATCGCATGTGATAGAAGCGAAAATAATCTTGATCTCTAATAAGTAAAATCGGTATATTCTAGAGATAAAATAATTCTTATATTTTTATCTCTAGAATATATAGTATAATTTATTAACCCAAACATCATGTTATGTCAATTTCTTTTAAGGGAGAGGAGGTTTATTTAGAATTATTTATTAAGAATGGCCCTTAAATTAATTTACTCATTTTTTTACTTTGGTTGAGGTAACATGAGAAATTGGCACATGGCATTTTGATGGAATCTTTTTTTATGAGAAAATGGCATATGACATTAAGTGAACTATTTTATTAGTATTAGATTAGATTAGATTAGATTCTATATAATATAGAGGAAGAAATAGAGGAAACAACAAAAACAACACTACATTGAAATCTCTATAATAAAGAAAATTTTATAGATATTAAAGTAAACCTCTATATTTAGCGGCTCATATCCATGCCTCTACATATCTATTGTGAGTGTGTGTAGGAGAGAGAAACAAGTAATAAAATAAGTTTTTTTTAAAAGAAAACTTCATTAAAACACGCATCCGAACCAACCGGGCAAAAGGCCATGCAAAACAAAACCCTTGACCCAAACAGGCAAAGGGCAAACAATTACAACATATACAACGAGTTTTTACACCATTCCGCCCAACTAACATAATTACACGAAGTTCTATTTTTAATCCAGCTGAAACCCCTCGATTTAATCTCTCCTATAATATCTTGTGGGCTTGTGGGTTACTGTTGGGTTGTTAAGTAGATGAATTTGACAGGCTTAAAGGTCCAATAGGATTGAGTTTAAATGGTTGTTAAGAATTGATAGCTACGGGCATAGAAAAAATGGCGGCCATGTATATGATCCATAATCAAGCCATGTGCACACTTTAATATATGTTGTCAGTTTGCATGGGACCAAAGTGAAGGTCCAATTAGGTTTGCCATATGTAAACATTGCATGTGATGTCCTATTGAAACATGTAGTGCAAATAATAGCTGGGTTTCTGTTTTGAACTTTGGGCTTAACAACTACTTCAGTTGCATGTAGATGGGATTAAGTTATAACTTGGTTGCACATGTTCACAAGATGAGATAACAGGCCACTTAGGACTGCTGTTGGGCCGCACTCTAAACAGTGGACCACAAGCCCAACCGGCCACACGAATGGGTTTTGGTCCCACTCTCTTATGGATTGATTCATGTGTGTGAATTGCATGATCGTTGGACTGGTTGTGATGTGGGCCGCATCTGATGTAATATGGCCGAACCTTGAATGTTGAATTTGTGGAATATCATGATATATACATGTGTTAACTACGGGCCAAGCACACACTAGTTGATCATGTAGGTATGTATATGGTGTATTCATGTGATTACGTGTTAGGCACTATGTGATACGTTAGACGGACGAATAAACTGTCACGGGGTAGAAAGCATGTGTGCGTTACATGAGCAATGAATATATTTTATGTCAATCTCGAATGTGTGAATTAACTATACGTGTAAGGTGTGATATATGTGCATGTGAAACTGACTGTAACTGGTAACCTTGTTAGGACGTGTTTATCCAACTGATAATCAAGTAAACAATCTTACCGAGCAAAACTGAGGTGAGTTCACTACTTTTGGGCATGTGTCCCGGTGGTTGGGACAATCAGTGAGTATCTCGGGGAGGGATAAGTCTTTTGGGTAAAATGGGGATGTTGGATAATACTCTCATGCTTTTATTTTCTTAAGACCCATCACTATCTTACCAGGGAGGTAAGCGGCATTAGTTGGTACCACTACTTAGGTTTGGCACCCTCACACCGTACCGGGGAGGACGATTGTGAACTAATGGCCTGAAAACTGGACCTGTGCTCTGGTAAGAACACTGCGGTGCAGACATTCATACATCAGGAGCCGTCTTGTTCTGTGACGAGTTATTATCAACATCACTTTTTGGAATTGTTAATGAACTTGGATTAATCACTTGGTAACTAACGTTTTTCTAAAAACTATGAAGTCACCAGCTTGTCTGATACACTTGTTGCATGCTCGCAGGTCGTTAGGTCTTCTTGTCTGAGAAACTCGCTGTCTGAGGAAGCTGGAGTGGTGTAACACCTCGTAAAATCGTGTCCAATAATGTGTTGACACGTGTAATGAATCCTAACAAAGTCAAACGTTGACTGTGAGGGACTATTTTCGTCAAAATCAAAAACTATGAATATAGAAGGACTTAAAGTGTCAACATGCCTAAACTAGGCCTCTGAGTGACCTTATATGGTGCCCGTATTCTCAGATGAGCCACTCGTTGGACGAGAGGAGCCGTTTGCGAAATTATTTGAAAGTTTGCGCAATAAGGGTTAAAAGTGTCAACATGTTAATTCTTACCTCTGAGTGACCTTTTAACAAACCGAGGGCTTCATTATGTTTCATAATATTCTCGAGAATGCTAAATATCGGCTATGTAAGGCTTTTATGCCAATAAGTGAAGTTATGCGCAAGTTTGAAAGTTAGAGGGGTTAAAAGCGTCAACATGTTAAATTATACCTCTGAATGACCTTTTAACGAACCCGAAGTATCATGGTGTATTATAATACTTTCAAGAATGCCTAACATGGGCTGGATAAGGCCTCGACGCTATTAAATGATGATATGCGCAAGTTTGCGCATTAGAGGGACCAAAAGCGTCAATTTTTGAATTTACGCCTCTCGGGGACCTTTTAAGCAAACCGGAGCGTTGTAATAAATGGACATACACTTGGGGATGCCCATTATGGGCTATAGAAGGCTCGGATATCGTTAAACGGTATTTCGCGCCACTTTGCGCAATTAAGGGACTAATTGCGTCAAACTGCAAATGTAGGTCAAATCGTTTGATAACGGACCTTCCGGGATATGTCCATGAGTTAAACATACCCTATTTACCCTTTATATATCTTAGATATAGGCTTAGAGGTGTTTGGTGCGCAAAAATAAACTTTTATGTCATGCAGGGACTAAAAGTGTCAAAAAGTGCACAAGTTTGCACTTTCGCGCATATCTCGCATTCTGAATATCCCCGGACACCCAAAAATTTATGTAAGCACTAAAATATTTTGTTTTAGTGTTTGGCTTGATAAAATTCCATTTGTCGCGTCGTTTGGATCGTTTTTCGCGTCCGTCCGTGTTTCGTCGTAATTAGCCGAACAACGAGACCGTACGACCAAACGAACCGACACCCGGCATATTTTTGAGCATGGTTGAAGTTAAATATACTTTAACTTCTTTATGGAGCTTTGAAATGGAGTTAACGGATGTTAGAAGTGCCAAAAACTCAACGATACGTGTTCAGGGGCCAAATCTGCCAACTGCTGAAACTTCATGTCTGCAGACCTGGTCCTTACGGACCGTATACACTGGACCATACGGTCCGTATGGGAGTGCCAGATATGATTTTTGCTTGGTGAGCACTCTAATCACTTCTAAACCAATCCAAATCGTTTCCTTAGGCTCCAAACCAATTAGGACAGCTGTTATAACAGGTGTAATGATCCTAGAACTCCTCTTAGCACTTGTCTTGATCCTAATCATTTCCAAAATCTATAAATAGGATGAGAACCCAACACTTTCATTTGCTCATTTTCACTCATTCCTCCTCATCTCTCACTTCTGGAGCCTTAGGACCTGTGTGGAACTTATATTCTTGTAGAAAAGATAGCATGGACCAATTGTAAGTGCCTTATCCCACTCCTTAGTTCAGAATTATGTTCTATCAACCGAAAAGTCAAATATCTCAAATAAACTTTGACTTTCGGTTTATACTCTCATGGTCCAGCCACTGGTCGAATTGAAAGTGGGTATAAGACCATAGTTAGGTAGGTGATTAACCCCTGAAAGGGCACCTCCTAATTCCTTCGTTTGCTTAGTTAATTGTCGGGTCAAACCGTTTAGGTAAAAAGTCAAACTTGGCAGATTTGTGGGTTTTAATTAAAACCATAGATGCAGATGTTATAAATGATATTTTGGCACTTTAATAGCTTGGTAATTACTTTTAGAACATGTCTAAGCTGGTCCAACTCGACAATTCTAAGTTTAGGGTCGGTTCGCAACCGAAAGTCGCAAAAGCTTGACTTTGCTTTGACTTTTCAGTTCTGACCCGATTAAGCTTGATTCTCCCATGTTTTAAGCTTCCATTAGGACCATATTATTCAATAGTATAACCCCCTGGAGTTATATTGCTTGGTTCCTTGTGGTTTGAATTATACGCTAGTTTCCGCCATTATGCTTATAAACGCCCATTTTACCCTTTTGACATAAGAATGAGATTTTTAGAAATGTGAGAGGACAAAAACCTTTGTTACTGATATTTAAGCTTGTCCCGAAAATTTGACATTAATTCTTGGTCCCAAATAGGAGTTATGCCCGATATCGTAATTAGAGGCTTTTAACTAAGTAAATTGCGATATCTTGCATAAAGCATGTTTAAACTTGGATTTTGACCCGAAAATCATTACCGACTGTTAAGATATTATTTTTAGGGATTTTTGGAGTTATTGATCAGATTATAAACTGATCATATCATAGAGTTCTTGTATTAATTCGATAAATGACGATAATACCCTTTTCACGCATAAAATGAGATTTACAAATGATTTGAATGCCAAACCTTTTCCTACTGATTTTATACATTAAATAAATTATTTTGAGCATTCAAAACTGGTCAAAATCTCAGATTTCCGTAAAACCCCTTAATTATCGTCAATTAGCGATTTTTACGCTATTTAGGTGCATAGTATGGTTTTAAACCATAATTAACACCTAAGACTTGTTACCTACTGAATTCTTAAACAAATTTTAATATTATTACAGTAGGTATAAGTCGAGAACTCAGACTTCCAAAAATGCCCGTAAAAGCATATGTAAAATGACCAAAATGCCCTTTCGGGACATAGTTTGGCCATAAATGGTAAACCTCACATATGTATGATATCTTACTGATGTAATGAGATAAAATAAATATTTTTACTGATTAGAAAGGACCAGAACTTCAGTTTGTTATAAAATCTCTTTTATAAATATTAAAATGACCAAAATGCCCTTACGGGACTTAAAATGGTTTTAAATACTTATTGGGCATATATTTTGACATCCTACTGATGTATTGACATATTCTAAGCATAAGAGCATATGGAACTCGTATATGATTCTTTTGGTTACCCGTTACGTATTTTACGCGTTTGGATCGGTTTATGTAACTAGTTTACGTATGTTTGCCGAAATGGGTTTAACCTTATCATTTTTATCTCAAAATCCGGAATGTGTTTAGTTTACCCATATTATACAAGTATCCAAACTTGTTGGGTCTGAATAACGTTCTATTCCGGTCATCGCTTAATCTAGCGTGTCGTACCGCTTTAGATACTTCAAGCTAGCCGGTCTAAGTCTATGACTTAAATAAAGACCATTAGCATTCTGAATTTGGTTATTTATTACCATCACTCCAGACTAGAGCCAACCAGTAAAAGCTACCTACATTTAGATAGATTGGATACGTCTGATTTATATTGCTGTGAATCAAGTATTAGCTCAGGTAATACTTTTAACTTATTTTCCCTTATACGGGCTTGGGATACGGTAGATTAATACCGCTTGGTCGGGTGTGGATCAATCAAATGCCGGATTGTGGCTAGTAAATCCACAAAACCTGTTTTGATACTGTTCTGTTGATGACTTAAACATTGGGGGCCTGGATATATCCTTGGCTCATTCATTTGTAAATGGCCACAATAAATGCGCAGGGTGTAGGCATACACCGAAAAGATGCCAATAATAATTTATTACCCACAAGTTGGGGATAACTCCTTTATGGGTTTTAAGAGTGGTGTGTCGTTAATCATGTCTCAGTCTCTGTGCTGGGCCCCAGATATATGGTAAACATGTAATTCAATATACAAGATTTTTATTAAGAATTGTCCCAAGTTATAAAAGGTTTTGTGCCTTGTGCACTTAAATCAATTTTCATAAACTCTTTTCAAATGAGTCGGTTAAATTGTATTTACCAGTGAAAACTGACGTATTTTCAAAAGGCTAAGTGGCAGGTACTACTCGTAATAGGCTGGGAGTTGCTCGGTGTCGAAAAAGAGGATCTTGCAAATCCTTAAAGATGCCATAAAGTCTGTTAAGCTTCATTTTATACATTCCGTAATGATCCTCCTGTGGATTGATATTACAGACTCGTCTATAATAAATACTTTGATATTTTCAGACGTTTGAGTTTGTAATAATATTTTATATTCCAATACATCCGCTGTGCTATTCTGTGTATGCTTGACCATGATGATATCAACTACGTCACTATACTCCCCACCGGGCCCACCGGTGATACGTGGAATATCGGGGTGTGACAGGTTGGTATCAGAGCCAACATTGAGTGAATTAAACACTAGTCTTTTGTGTTTAAACTCAATAACACAGTAGCATATTCCTTAGACCCTATGAGTCTAGACTTAACATAGGAATACTCTCATCCCTATTAAGTAAACATTGTTTTCGATTTTATGTATTTTAAATAAGTCGCCAAGCAAGGAAGTCGTTGATGGAAAATTTCCTCATCCGAAGCCAATGAATGCCAAGTTTCACCATACGGCTAGAATAAGCGTGCGACCGGTTTGGAGGAAGACCTTTATGGATTCACTCCCACAACCAAACCCATTTGATTTGGAATCAGACTTCAGAGTCCATACAGGAGGTCCCTGAGGCTCAAATTTTAAAGTCGGTACCAGTGGAGTCCATACCAGATGGTCCCTGAGACTCCTGTTTTTGCTGATAATCCTTGTTTCCTATCTTCAAGTTTGAAACTTCAGACTTGGATTGTATCGGTCAAAACCCAATTCGTGATCCATATTATTTCTTTAACCATTGAATTCTTGAATTCTATTTCCGTAACGGATCCTGATTGGAATATCTGCATTATCCACCAAGGTCTTTTGTACCTTCACCATGTATGGTAAACACAGAGGAGAAACAATCGAATGGAGCGAGGAAGACATCAGATAATCATTCCTTCGTAATGTTCTTTGCTTTTTAAGTCCTTAAAAGGACCTATCTCTTTTATTTAGTCCCTGTGTGGACATACCTTCGACTTAAGACCCTATATAGGCATTTGCTATTTAGTATATCTTGATATAGTCCTCTTATGGACATTATATTTCTTTATAGTCCTTTCATGGACATAGTATTTCATTCTAAGTCTTTTCATAGACACATTATTCTATCAGAGTCCTCTGGCGGACATAATGATTCATCATAATCCTTTCGCGGACATATTATTTTATCATAAAGTTCCTTCGAGGGCAATTGTATATTGACGTCCCTTCATGGACATGTTATATCATAAAAGTCCTTATATGGACATATTTTATAGTCCCTTTTCGGACTTGTATTTCTCTTTTGGTCCATGCGTGGACTAGAGTTATTTAAAAGTCCCTGTGAGGACATCTGTACAGCAAAGCCCTTTTTGTGTGCACGCTGTACCAATATAGTCCTTTATGAACATGTTATTTCATCAAGATCCCTGTGGGGATACGCTGTTTTGAATTAGTCCCTTTTGAGGACATTGATATTTCATTTTAATTCATATATGAATTTGTAATATTTTCTAGTCCTCGAACGGACTTATATTTTTTTTATGTCCCCTGTGGACAAATATATTACTAAAAGTCCTGTTTAAGGCACTATTGTAAATTCCTAATAATTTAGGAAAGTTTTGAAAATTTTATGTAGGTATTCGTCTCGTCCCTTTATCCAACAATAGTTATGAATTTACTCGAACTTTATCGATCAGCGGATATATTTCAAAAAGATCCTCTTAATGGTATAACCTAGCCTATATGTCTATGAACATGGCTGTGATGGTAAAACCCTCTTAAGATAATTAATCTTTGTTAACATCTGAGAACATGTTAACATTCCTGGCTATGTGACTTGAGAGACCACACTAGCTTCCAAAAGTACTTGGACTTTTCCAAGCCACCTTCGTAGCCTATGTGATCAATACGAATCACGGCTATCAAACAACAGTATGAAGAATGCATCAAAACATCAAATTTGGATGTATGCCATTGGGCGAAGATGTATTCATGACAATAATAGTTTTATTTTATAAACTTATTGTCAAAAGGCGATGAAATAATAGTTTTATTTTATAAACTTATTGTCAAAAGGCGATGAAGTATGTTCGACCCTTAGAAATCACTGATCCAAGAAATCATTGATTATGTCCTTGTGACAAGGCCTTTTGTGCCATCTAACTGCTCTTCGAGACAAGCCTTGTGTTATATAAGGACGTCTCTATGATATTGACATTGTGATCTTTATGATCCTCTGTCCAAGGTAATGAGCCGTGCTCCAGCCTAATGGTCTACATGATCAATGTGATCACGACTAAAATCATCAGTACGATGATTAAATCTGACATCCTTAATGATGTTTTGCCTAAGGGCTATATTATATTGTCCATCTGAGACTAGGCAATTGTAATCTTTTGTGATTCCTTGCCAAAGGGGGTGAGCCATGCTCGAAGCCCATAAGTCTATATGATCATTGCGATCCTGACTCGTATCATCAATACGATGATCATAACAATAACATCCCTTGTGATGAAATGCCTACGGGCTACACTTTACTCTATTGTCGATAAGACAAAGTTAGTGGTGGTCTTTATGATCCCCTGTACAAAGTGGTGGGTTATACCCAACCCTAGCAGTCTATATGATCAACGCGATCATGACTAATATCATCAAATGCAGTGATGATGTATAAAAATCAATGAGTGATGTTTTAAACTCATCAATGACAAGCCAATGTGCTATAATTTGTCATTCGTGGCAAGTTAACATATTAAGTATTAACATCCCTAGTCACAGGCCTTTTGTGCCAGCATTGACAAATGTCCTTCGTGACAAGCCTTGGTGCCATATCTTGTAACGTCATTGTGACGAGGCCACTTTGAGCCGTATCTAAATGTCCTTTGTGACAAGGCCTTTGTGCCATATAATCATCTATGTCCTTCATGACTAGGCTTTAAGCCATACATTTCTACGTCCTTCGCGACGGGCATTTATGCCATATATATATATATATATATATATATATATAATTATAATAGAAGTTATGTAAGGCTAGCCTTTGACCTATTCATAATCGTCCTTGTGACAAAGACAGTTGTGACATTATGATCCTCTGTCAAACAGATAATGGACTCGTTCCAAACCTTAAGCGCCATTAATGGTCCTTTTGTGACCTAGGCTGTAACACCCCCAAAATTTCACCTGCGGAAACCCCGCGAGGCGTGTTACGCATCAGAGTTCGAGCCACCAATCACATTGAACCAATAGTAAGTACTTAATAAAACGTGCCATTAATTACCAATAGAAATTGTCAAACATGATATCAATTCACAAGATGTTGTGTAGCGGAAGCATGTAGATAATCGTTTAGCAAATGTTTCATAATAATACTTAAAACCAATGTATCAAATGTAAGTTAATCCAAGAGCCTCGATCCATGACCACTCCAGCACTCCCAGATAGCAAGTCCATGTTCTAAACGTTAATGACCTACAAGCATGCAAACAAGTGTGTCAGACTACGCTGGTGAGTTCAAGGTTTTGTTAACGTGTTTTGTTACCAGATGTATGTTAATGCGATTCAATGTTGCGTTACGATGTCGTTCACGTTAGATACCCTAGGGAGTGTGCCCATATGTATCCGGGGAGTGGGTACCCCTTAGCGACCGATTTGATTATTGTACCGTATGCAGCGTCAATGATGGGAATGCCTAACCCCAATGCCCATAACCAGGCATTGGTCAAAGTCAAGGTATCAAACAACCTTGACAAGCTGTAGGAGGTCTTATATCCGCGATGTATTCACAAGTTGTCCCAGTAATTAGTTCACGCCCGTCCTTACGGCCCGGTGTGAGGGTACCAAACCTAATAGCGCTATCAACTAATTACCCCATTGCCTTACAGGCAATCAGGTAGATGATTGTTTCTATGTTCCAGTTGTTTACCCCAAGTTTCCCTTCCAAATGTTTACCAGTTGTCCCAAACCACCGGGACGCATGCTAGAGAAATGCAATGAACTCACCTTGGTTTGCTCGGTAAGATACACAAAAGGTTCTTGAATTAAAGATGGTCAACCACGTCCTAACAGGGTTACCATACAAGTCAGGTTGGGTTCAAGTAAAGCACGTACGGTTACACAGAGTTAACACGTTACAAACATGTAGAGGTCATGGCAACACTTAGCAGTCAAACAACACATTCCACTTGTGCAATTAAAATAAGCCCAAAAGTAATCGGCCCAACATGTTGTGCGGCCCACAGCATGTTGTGCGATCCAACCAGACCCGGCCCAATTATAATTAAGCCCAACATCAAATAAGTCCCAAACATAACATACTCGGCCCAATGTAAGAGCCTTGTGCGATCCGGATTAGGTTATACGATCCAATTAGCATACAAGCAACATGCAAGTTCACATGCGTATCATATAACAGTTCAACATCCAATACACAAGGGTACGGCCCAGTATCTCGGCCCAAGGCCTTGTGCGGTCGGTGTCAACTTGTGCGATCAACCGCACTTGTGCGTTTACAGTAACTTGTGCGATTGACTTAACTTATGCGACTGGGTCATGTTTCAGCTATAATTCATGGAAAATCAGTTACATAACTAATTCAATCAACATCCCATGATTCACGCAACCTTAATCATCTAGCTGTTTCATCACATCTCATTATTGGACAAGGCAATCACATAACAGTTTCGATAATGAACCATTAACAACATCTAACATTTTAATCATCCCTTAATTGGATCAAACAAAACAATCAGATGTTAATTTCTTTAGCAATACCCGTAAACACTAACAAGACTTCCAGTTTTCCTATCACGTTAATTAGCATTATAAGCATCTTCTAATAAGCTCTAACTGATTAATCATCACAAGAGATTTATTAACGTCTATATCAGAATCATCTATCCGTGATCATGCAACCCTCTCGAGAACATCATAGCACACAACATCATCGATTTTCATAAAATAATACCGGTTATACATCATCATTCCAAGTTCAATCAGATTTCAATTCAGTTTACAACTAAAACCCTAAATCATTCTATCATGTGATTCATACCAACACAAATGAACAAGTTTACCCTTAATCAAGAATCAACAAGGAATGCAAATACAAGCAGTGGTAACCATACTAACCTGGGATCGTAGGATCATTGAGTGTGCAAGAACCAAAAGGAGTATGGCTTCGAGGAGGGGCTGCCTAGATAATGGAATGATGGAAAGGAAAAGGGGAAACCGCCGCTAATTTGCATGAGGGGCTAGGGTTTGTATGTTTTGTGTTTTGTGTTTTGAGTGTTATGAAAACCAACCCTTCCCACTAGGTAGATGAGTGCGTACAATTGAGCCTAGCTACTAGGCTTTTGCTAAACCATTGGATCGAGAGGGGTGTTTGGGCCGAGAATAGGCCCACCACCACAGAGATGTGCGGCCAAGCTTAACACATTAAAACATACATATAACATCCACATACTACACCAACTTGTAACTACTCACTTGTTATCAAACATTGTAATTGTACAGATAGTAAACACACGAGTTACACTAAACACAACGTGTAACCAGGAATCAGTACGTAGAGAAGACTATTGAATTTACGAGTTGTCACATCATCCCCAACTTAAAAGAAATTTCGTCCCGAAATTTGGTACGCACTCACTGAGAAGGCTAGGTAAGTTAAAGCAGCTAGATAAGTTAAAGCTAGGTGAGTTATATCGTTTGCTGGTTTTCCTCTGGTGTCACATCCTCCCCAACTTGAAAGAAATTTCGTCCCGAAATTCACCAGTGATATCAAGAGTTGGTTCAATCCCTTGAACAATTGAGAACATTGAAGTTTTAACATATCCTTCCGTTCCTATGTGAACTTCAGTCCACGTATTGATGTTTAACAAGCCCTCACGATTGTCACATGACTCATGCTAGCGAACCTTGACTTCTTAGCCCATGCTTTCGATAGATTCCCTGATATATACAACTGATCCGATGACCTCAAATTCCGGTAAGGGTATCACCAGGGTTTCATCGGGCAACCACTGCCTTAAACCTAGGGCATACATACCATTACGATAGTTATCCCATTTCATCAATTAGCCTGAGTTTGTGAGCCAAGTCACCGTTTGTTCCAGTAATCCGAGCGTCTCACGCGTCGTAAAGTAAGCTTGCCATGTTTTCTATAGCATACCGCACCCCCCCAGGGTGATGCTTTCTATTATGACACGTTTGCCTACAACAAACTCCCAGTGTTTCCTAAGCTAATCAGCTTTCCTAGCGCTCATGCGCTGCCATCAAACAATTTCCGATCTAAGCAATGTTCGAGAGTTTTGAGCTCAAGTCCTGGACCTGCGATTACGTTGTCAACTACATTAGTCCAACAAGGAGATTAGAGTTACTGTCCAGGTTATGCCTCAGCATGGGCTGTATGCATACTATCGTGGTGCAGCTGCATTAGAGCTTCTCCCCAAGATAAGTGTCCTTCCCAAACGTTTACTAAAGTCAGTTATGCACATACTTACAACATGCCTTCGTGTGCTCAGATGGTTCGTCACTTTTCTCGTTTGTCCTACAGTAATGAGCAATGTTCATGTCAAGACATGAGTCAACGGTGTGCGCCATGCCCGCCTTAAATTAGGTATAGTCCAATAGGTAATAGGAGTTGGCACCTCATGCCTATAATCCGTCTCTTCCAGAGATATTTTCACAAGCTGAGAAGACTCATCAATTCCCTTGACTGCAAGGAGGTGTGCTGGTCACATTCAGCGATCAACGATTGTTACTGTTTGTGTTTCCATTTCGAGTTGTAAATAGACTAGTGGCAGCATTCATAACAGTCTGCTCCCATCTTCCACATAGGTGTTGCCAGTTTCTTATACTTCGTCTTGACTTTTCCCAAAGTCAAAATTCATACCCATACATTGTTAGACGGGTTTTCATGGCCAATCATCAGTACAAGATTTACATGTCCAAACGTCTTTCTTTAAAATCCAGTTGAATAGAATTTTCGAAGCCGGTGTGTTTTGCTAACCACAACTTCCCTACCGTTGCTGTGAAGTGAGATTTATAGTTGTTCTATGAGTTAATGAATATCGTTCGTTTCACCAAGGTTGCTCTTCCATGCCCCGCATGGACTCAACTTGAAAATTCTCTCCCGTTAGTTCCCTAGTTTGTACAGAACGAGTTGTGTCAGGTGGGTTGGAGTCGATGGCGAGCTGCAAATTCCATACACGTTCAGGTTCCACAGTCGTAATCCACCCAGAAGTTCCATCCAACGGTGCCATTTACTGATTTAGCTCTTTCGAAACCAGAGTACACGGAAGGCCCTTGTGATCGGTCTAAGTAACGCATTTGGTACCGTCCAAGTAATGCCTCCGTGTAACTCCAAAGACCACGGTTTCCACCACCAGTTGTGTGTCATGCAGTTCTTCGTAAGTCGTTACTCTCTCGTGGTGCGTCGACGTGTAACTGGGACTCTGATTCAAAACATAATGATATACCACTGTATTACCCATGCCCTTGGGTAAAATGAGGCTCAGTACCTTACTGAATTAGGATTCGAAAGCTGAAGAGACGTCCTCATGTTCTGTCTTTCGCGAACACGGCACCCCGCTGTGCTAAGGGATCTAAGCTATGCGGCCTTTGAAATTCCTGTGATAAATCAAGCGGAACCAAGAAATCATTGTATCCTCGAAGGACTTTTAGTGTCGATCAATTTCCAAAGAAAACGGGTCTTAGCGAGATTCACGTGCATTCCCACTTTGTTGATTACATTACCCAAAAGGTACCTCTCGAATTCAGAAGCTACATTTATCAAGACTTCGCGTGATGTGGCTCCTCCATCAGGACCTCCCAAATAGGATAAAAAGTTGTCCATGTTGTTGCTTTCCCCCCGAAAAGGGTTCAAAATGTCACCCAATAGCACGGTCGGTTCACGTGATTTATGAGGCTGCTGGTGTGATGATCGCTCTAAAGGTCTTGGAGTGCAAAGTTGTATGGCCGAATTGCGTCTGGTAAGCTTCTTTAAGAACTTTCTCCCCTTGGGTTTCCATCTGATAATAATGCGCTCGTAAGTTAATCCTTGAATGAAAGCTCGTCTCTTGTAACTAGTCGATCGGTTTTCGATACATGGCTGCGGCAAACGGTTCTCAACTGTCGTCTCGATGGGTGCTCGATAATTGGTACGTACACACAAAAAGGCTTATCTTCACGGATATAACTGGGGCTTCCCAAAGTGAGAATTAGGTCCAACAAACTCTTGTGCAACAATTCTCATAGTAGATTACACGGTTCTTGCAACCCTTCTGGTGTAAGGCGGTAAGAGTATGAGTATTCGGAGCTCCCTCTAATCGTGAGATCACTGAGTTTCTGACTAATAGTTGTGGTAGTAGACCTGAAAGCTCCTCAAATTGCACTTTGAGATGAGTCACAACAATCGGTGGGTCCTCGATCCTATGCTACTTAGTCTGATCATTAGATATAGTTGCTAATACAGTGAGGTCCTCCTTCCATAGGCGCTTTCGAGGCTGTCATTACTGACATGATGCTAATCTTTTCACCACTCTGGTACTTTAGAGCATATAGTGACACTAAATTTCTTCTCACAGGGTACGTCCGGGCGATATGTCCTAATAACCCACCAACACTAACTATTGCGCCGTAACTACCAAGGATAGCAGAGGTAACACCGGTGTCGAATGTCTGTCCCCCGCAATATCGAGTTTGCATCCCAACTAACATATGCGGTTTCCGCTGACCTGCCATCAGCCGGTTTCATATCAGGTTTGGTTTCAAGAAGCATCAGGGTTAAACGGAATCGAGCCGAAGCGATTTGCTATCCATCCAAACTACCATGTTGTTATTGTCCTGTCGTCGCCCACATCAATCCTAAATATCCTTTCGCGAGCACCACTGCCGGTGTTATTGTCACAATCACACGGATTTCTACCATACGGTCATCGCTCCCTTGGTTGTTGTCGTCTTGAATTATCAACTGCCATTACATGCCGTAGGCACCTTCATTTCCATACTGTTAGCTACCATTACAAGTACCTTGATGTCACGATAGTTGTTGCTTCTAATGTCGTTGCTCGAAACAGGACTCTACGATCCTTCACCAACGATGTCCATCGCCTCATATTTCGTGCTAAGTTCCAGGGTGCTACTCGTTGTGTTGGAAGTTACACAGTCCACATCCTGGTCGATTGTCATCGTTTACGTTTCGATCGATTCATAAAAGTCGGCTCCCATAAGTTGCTGACTAGAGTTAAGGATTCGTTTGGAGTCAAATCGTTGATGTTCATTGTCAATAATTGGGGTCGTTCAAATGCTGAAGTCGGTAGAGTACTAAATTTACCCTTATGCCCATCGTTCTTACAAGTTGACTGGGTAAAACACGGTAGGTTTCCAGAGTGTTGCAGGTGTGACCGCCCTTCAGGGTCTGAGATGTGAGTATATTGAGTTCCAACAACAAAGAGGAGTGAGGGGGAAAGAAAAGGGGTATAAACCAATCATGAACGCTGCAACATCCACTCAGGGACGTTCGTACAAGCACCTAGCATTCTACTTAGTTCGCTAGGCGTTCAAAGGGACGTTCAAGTAATACTCGATAGCATTGCGATTTCAAAAGGATTCAAAGAGAGGTGAGAAAGTCACATTTGAGTAGGAGACGATCACTGTTATGACTCCTATTAGTTTGTTACGTTTCACACTGATCAATTAACAGAGCGGAACCCCTCCTTCACTTGTTAAGCTTCACTGGGACTCGCATGCACCCCACATTATTATTATGTGTGCACCCACAATAATATTGTGATTTGCATGCCCATCTCAGCTCCTCCTAACTCATGTCGAATGGTTCCCCCAACTAGAATAGTAAACAAAGAGCATCACATAACATAAGTCACGAATGTTTAGGGAATTACCACCCTATCAGTCATATAACACGTGCAAGGGATACGTAAGTTCATACTATCGTGTTTAACGTGCACCAGCATGCAATATCATATGTAAGTGTCCACTAGTTACGTAGTACAATGAGTATACGAAAGACGAACCTTGCAATCTGGAGCTGAGTGTCATGATCGATTTTCGAAGGTGTTCGGTTATAGTCTGGTTTTACAAAAACGTTTTAAAACCTAGTTCACTATAACCAGTGGCTCTGATACCAACTGTAACACCCCCAAAATTTCACCTGCGGAAACCCCGCGAGGCGTGTTACGCATCAGAGTTCGAGCCACCAATCACATTGAACCAATAGTAAGTACTTAATAAAACGTGCCATTAATTACCAATAGAAATTGTCAAACATGATATCAATTCACAAGATGTTGTGTAGCGGAAGCATGTAGATAATCGTTTAGCAAATGTTTCATAATAATACTTAAAACCAATGTATCAAATGTAAGTTAATCCAAGAGCCTCGATCCATGACCACTCCAGCACTCCCAGATAGCAAGTCCATGTTCTAAACGTTAATGACCTACAAGCATGCAAACAAGTGTGTTAGACTACGCTGGTGAGTTCAAGGTTTTGTTAACGTGTTTTGTTACCAGATGTATGTTAATGCGATTCAATGTTGCGTTACGATGTCGTTCACGTTAGATACCCTAGGGAGTGTGCCCATATGTATCCGGGGAGTGGGTACCCCTTAGCGACCGATTTGATTATTGTACCGTATGCAGCGTCAATGATGGGAATGCCTAACCCCAATGCCCATAACCAGGCATTGGTCAAAGTCAAGGTATCAAACAACCTTGACAAGCTGTAGGAGGTCTTATATCCGCGATGTATTCACAAGTTGTCCCAGTAATTAGTTCACGCCCGTCCTTACGGCCCGGTGTGAGGGTGCCAAACCTAATAGCGCTATCAACTAATTACCCCATTGCCTTACAGGCAATCCGGTAGATGATTGTTTCTATGTTCCAGTTGTTTACCCCAAGTTTCCCTTCCAAATGTTTACCAGTTGTCCCAAACCACCGGGACGCATGCTAGAGAAATGCAATGAACTCACCTTGGTTTGCTCGGTAAGATACACAAAAGGTTCTTGAATTAAAGATGGTCAACCACGTCCTAACAAGGTTACCATACAAGTCAGGTTGGGTTCAATTAAAGCACGTACGGTTACACAGAGTTAACACGTTACAAACAAGTAGAGGTCATGGCAACACTTAGCAGTCAAACAACACATTCCACTTGTGCAATTAAAATAAGCCCAAAAGTAATCGGCCCAACATGTTGTGCGGCCCACAGCATGTTGTGCGATCCAACCAGACCCGGCCCAATTATAATTAAGCCCAACATCAAATAAGTCCCAAACATAACATACTCGGCCCAATGTAAGAGCCTTGTGCGATCCGGATTAGGTTATACGATCCAATTAGCATACAAGCAACATGCAAGTTCACATGCGTATCATATAACAGTTCAACATCCAATACACAAGGGTATGGCCCAGTATCTCGGCCCAAGGCCTTGTGCGGTCGGTGTCAACTTGTGCGATCAACCGCACTTGTGCGTTTACAGTAACTTGTGCGATTGACTTAACTTATGCGACTGGGTCATGTTTCAGCCATAATTCATGGAAAATCAGTTACATAACTAATTCAATCAACATCCCATGATTCACGCAACCTTAATCATCTAGCTGTTTCATCACATCTCATTATTGGACAAGGCAATGTAACACCCCGAAAATGGGATTAGTAATCAAACTCCGTTAATACTGAAAGACGGGTGAAATACCGTTAGTGGTAAAATTTAACCCGAAAATATTAGGATTTAAAGGAATAATCCTAATATTAAATACAACGTGAATAAAAGCTTTTAAGGGAGTAAGTTTATAAGAAGTCCGAGTTAACGGGACTTAAAATAAAACAGGTTATAACTCCCATAACCCACTAAATAACTAGGAATATCAACCTAGTTAGTCTAGTGTTTTAAAATAAAGAGGGAACTTGATGTAGTAACCTTTATAAACATGGGTAAAGTAGAGGGACTAAAATGGTTAAGATGAGAAAATGAGTTTTATTAATTAAAACTAAAAACACCAAAACACACACCTTTGTGTGTGTTCTGGTCGTACAAAACACAGGAGCCAAGAAGGGCTCTCAAGCTCAAACCCTAACAAGCATAAAATCAACAAATTGAAGGGGTAAATCCAACCTAAATCGAAATCCAAGCACGAATTCATGATCACCTCGATGAAGGGATCATAAGGTATGCCAAATTTCATTATTTAGTTCCATCTTGAATTCTTGGTGAACATATGAAATCGAAAATTTGGCTTGCATGATTAAAGTTTGGATGAGTTTAGGATGAAATCATGTCCAGGAGTAAACCCTAGTCAATAACTAGTTGAATTAGTGTTGAAATTATAAAGTTCATGATCATCCATTATGGGTGTTTAAATGGGTTTTGTAGAAACATGATGAACACTAGAACCATGATTGTCAAACTAGTGTTATTTAAACTTTATGAAGTTAATCTTGACATTTAACCATGAATTTGATGATCTTCTAGTAAAAGATGTTGAAATTGGCAAGATAGGTAGCCATAAGTTTGATTGTTAAATTCTATAAAAGAATGCCCATTAGGTGTTTGTTAAAATGCCTAAATGAGAAGTAAAGTGGTGAAATTCAAGTGAAACGCGTAATTGGCAAGCTTGACTAATCACATGAGATATGGGATAAAACGGGTTCTAATCATAATGTTGATTTGCCTTAATCGTGCATATTATATGATTAAAGGTAGTTGACTTTAGAAAGTCGAACTAACCTATGATGAAGTCGAATAGAAGTTTCGACATAAAGTCCGTAAGATGAACTAGTCATAATAATGATGACTAATCTAACCATCTTACGAATTATGATGCTAGTTTGACTCTTGACAAGCTAGATGGAGGCTTGGGGAAAGAAGCGGGTCAAACGGATCGTATACGCGGAAAAGAGCATAATCCGGATACTAGGTAAGTTAAAGCTTACACCTTTTATTAACAACTATTGGTTTTATAGATTATGAATAATCGAAAGTCATATTTGACTTATGATGTTTTGACCCGTCATGTGCGGTTCGGAACAAAATACATTAATGATAAACCATGTTGAATGATTAAAAAGAGCTAATAAGATCATTTAGTCATGCAATGACTAATAAATAACGAGTTCTAAATGATTACCTTGTAAGGTAAATCAATACAATTAATAAGGGTTAAACGGTAAGGTGGTCACTAGTTGACGATAACCGTTAGTTTTGAAGGACACTTTATGGCGTAAGATATAAAGGGGTCAAAATGATCAAGAAATAGATTTATAAGGAAAATTGACCGTACGGTGTAAACCGGTACAAGTCATGTAGACGAGATGATGATAAATCCATCTCGCAAAAGTAAACGATCATTTAGACCAAACGGGTCAAAAGGTGAAAATATCACCCTTTGACAATATCGACTAATGGTTTGTCGAGTTGTATGATTACAGGAATAAATATCGATTGAATGTTGACATCGCTATTACTTAGCGGCTACTAAGGCAAGGTATCGAAACGGGTCAATATATTGATCCGAGCCAGGTTTGTATAATGATTCAACTCGTCATGTAGAACTTGAGGTTCTATAAGTGTTAGACAAGGATAAAATATAGATATTCGGTTATCATTAAGGTAAACCGAATAAATTGGGTCATGATTATGGTATTATAGAAATATAATGGTTTCTAAACAAGATTATAGTTTTAAAAGTGAGATTTTGGTCGAACATGGCTTTAAAGGTCCTTCGTCGTAATAGGAGGGGTAAAAGTGACCAAAATGCTCTTATAAGTTAAATTAAGCAAACGATCCCTAAAGGTTGCTTAGAAATGAGTTTTGTAACCAAATAGATACTTGTATTAAGTATAAAAAGTGAAATATGTGAATCTTTGGGTCAAATGACTCTATATGAGTCTTTGCCATAAAATGATAATCCAAAGGGTAAAACTCGGAATAAATAGATCTCCACATTAAATCCTCCACACATATAGTTGTGGTGGAAGATAAATTGATAAATAATATGGAAGTACAATGCTAGAAGTGAATGGGTATGAATTATGCGGTAAAAGTGCTTAAATACCCTTAACGGGTCAAAATAAGCTTCTAAGTCAAAACGGGTTAAAGAAGGTATACAAACCCGTGATTTTGAGCCTAATATAATAGGAGATATTGAAATTATGAAGTTCATGGGTTTAAAGATCAAATAGGCATGTTTGTTTGATAAAATCACGAACGGGTCAAAATTTGGTAAAAAGGGTAATAAGCCAAAGATTTAAAAGTCTTAAATTTTTGTTAATCCGGATGTCGGATTTTAACTCCATATGATGGAGAATTAAATTACGGACGCGTAGGAAAAAGAATCGTGTAAAACGGATTAAAAACGAGAGAGTTATGTCCGTTTCGGTCAGAACTAATGAAAAATAGACGTGCAGAGTTGACACGGGCGGGTGACTTTTTGACACGGCCGGGTGGCTGGGCTGTGAAAAATATATGTTAACTGACACGGCCGGGTGGCTTTTTGACACGGCCGGGTGAAGGGGCTGAAAACAAAACAAAAATAATTTCTTGTTTTGTTACGTTAAGCACGGAACTTGTTTATACTCGATTATTAAAGTGTCAAAACTAATTATTTACATGGTTTTGACCGTAGGTGAAGATGGACCTAATCCGGATGAAGATCAAGCGGCGAGCAAGAACCGAACACACGTTAAATGAAGCTTCCGCGTCAAATCCTGATTTGTATTGATATAAGTGAATTATGTAAACACTTATAAATTGTTTTTGAAATGTTGTAATCATTTGGGAATGTTGGTATAACAAGTTTTTTTAAAGACACATTTTAGCATAAAAATTTATATCTTTTATTAAAATATTAATAAAACCAGACGGGCGTTACAAGTTGGTAATCAGAGCTTAAGGTTAAAAAGAATAAAGTGTTCGGTTCGAGGCTTGATCGCAAATCCGGTAAGTACTAGTATGTTAATGGTTTAGCGTGTTAAAGTGTTGTAAACAACACATAGGGTTATCGTGTAATACACATTACCCTAATTCAAATGATTAATATAGTTGATGAAAATACGCGCGTTGACGCATATAGTAGAAAAAGCCTTGTATTATAATACGGGCGATTACTGAAGTTGATATTATTAACTCTTGTAAATGTTTTAGTTGAAGGACACTCGCATCTAAAGATAGCGGGAGTCTAACAAATTGCGGACTTGACGGAGGAACGGTCCAAAGTACTACAAGTAGAACATACTCACCAAGGACCTAAATCACGCAGCGATCGCGAACAAGGCTAATGGCAAGAAAAGCCTATCAGGGCAAGCGTTACCAGGTGCACATTTTAAATTTAATTGCACATATAGTAATATGCAACAAATACGTAGAGATTGAAAGTTGCATATGTAGATTGAAAACTTGGAAAAACCCGAATAGAAAACCTATCCGGGATATTGCTTCCAAGAGAAACAAATAGAGGCATTACTTACATGGGGTGTAATGTGAAAATTATAAAAAGGTCATGTATACCAGGTGTTGATCGCTTATTCTGGCCAGGTAAGTGGTGAGCACGTGGTACCATGAACTTTTTATGATGGACACGCTTACACCCGATGTAGTAAGGACGGGGCGAGTGGGACAAATTAAAAAGTACCCAAATGGATCAGATAAGCAAAGTATTTGATCATAATGTAAACGCACAGCCGAGTGACGGAAGCGTATTATATTAGGATAATGAACCCGAGAGAAGGGACAAAGAAACATGTAAAATGATGTAGACATATATTGGGAGGGGGTGTACTTACACTCGAACCCGGAGAATGTAAACATGTAAAACGATTAAGATATGCACTAAGAGGGGGTGTACTTACACTCGAACCTGGAAAACGCAAACATGTAAAATGATGTAGACATGTATTGGGAGGGGGTGTACTTACACTCGAACCCGGAGAATGTAAACATGTAAAACGATTAAGATATGCACTGGGAGGGGGTGTACTTACACTCGAACCCGGAAAACGCAAACATGTAAAATGATGTAGACATGTATTGGGAGGGGGTGTACTTACACTCGAACCCGGAGAATGTAAACATGTAAAACGATTAAGATATGCACTGGGAGGGGGTGTACTTACACTCGAACCCGGAAAACGCAAACATGTAAAATGATGTAGACATGTATTGGGAGGGGGTGTACTTACACTCGATCCCGGAGAATGTAAACATGTAAAACAATTAAGATATGCACTGGGAGGGGGTGTACTTACACTCGAACCCGGAAAACGCAAACATGTAAAATTATGTAGACATGTATTGGGAGGGGGTGTACTTACACTCGAACCCGAAGAATATAAGCATGTAGAATAATCAAGATATGCATTGGGAGGGAGTGCACTTACACTCAAACCCGGAAAATGCGAATATGTCTCTAAACGGGTCGTTCTTGTAAAACGTCAAATTTGAAGACAAGGTCGGAATATAAAAATGAAGCGAGGTCTTAATGCATACCGGGAGGGTTGCAATAATAACGACTTCGGTAAAACACCCGGTTGATGGGTAAGAATTAAACACATGCGTAGACTGAGAAACGGGAACTCGGATGGAAAGTTAAAAGACTCGGGTTTTGAGTCGTAACTAAAAGACGACAAGATAATGTAAATAGAAATTTTGAATAAATTATGTTCAACTATTTCAAACTTGAATGGGTCGAATATAATATCATGCCGAACGACATGAGTAAACGCAAGCAGGATAAAGGTAGCGTTAAATGCAAAAGAGTAATGAGCCCGGTAATGGGACATAACCAAATAAGAATATATGCAAATCAAATAACAGTAAGCAGTGGATTCGGTATAATCGAACCGAATAAATAAATTTGAAAACAAAAGAAGTTGTTGCAAAAAGTGAAAGATTTCACTAAAGACCTTTAAACGGGTCAAAGTAACGGATTCATAAAGAATTCGATTGTGCGATTGACTTAACTTATGCGACTGGGTCATGTTTCAGCCATAATTCATGGAAAATCAGTTACATAACTAATTCAATCAACATCCCATGATTCACGCAACCTTAATCATCTAGCTGTTTCATCACATCTCATTATTGGACAAGGCAATGTAACACCCCGAAAATGGGATTAGTAATCAAACTCCGTTAATACTGAAAGACGGGTGAAATACCGTTAGTGGTAAAATTTAACCCGAAAATATTAGGATTTAAAGGAATAATCCTAATATTAAATACAACGTGAATAAAAGCTTTTAAGGGAGTAAGTTTATAAGAAGTCCGAGTTAACGGGACTTAAAATAAAACAGGTTATAACTCCCATAACCCACTAAATAACTAGGAATATCAACCTAGTTAGTCTAGTGTTTTAAAATAAAGAGGGAACTTGATGTAGTAACCTTTATAAACATGGGTAAAGTAGAGGGACTAAAATGGTTAAGATGAGAAAATGAGTTTTATTAATTAAAACTAAAAACACCAAAACACACACCTTTGTGTGTGTTCTGGTCGTACAAAACACAGGAGCCAAGAAGGGCTCTCAAGCTCAAACCCTAACAAGCATAAAATCAACAAATTGAAGGGGTAAATCCAACCTAAATCGAAATCCAAGCACGAATTCATGATCACCTCGATGAAGGGATCATAAGGTATGCCAAATTTCATTATTTAGTTCCATCTTGAATTCTTGGTGAACATATGAAATCGAAAATTTGGCTTGCATGATTAAAGTTTGGATGAGTTTAGGATGAAATCATGTCCAGGAGTAAACCCTAGTCAATAACTAGTTGAATTAGTGTTGAAATTATAAAGTTCATGATCATCCATTATGGGTGTTTAAATGGGTTTTGTAGAAACATGATGAACACTAGAACCATGATTGTCAAACTAGTGTTATTTAAACTTTATGAAGTTAATCTTGACATTTAACCATGAATTTGATGATCTTCTAGTAAAAGATGTTGAAATTGGCAAGATAGGTAGCCATAAGTTTGATTGTTAAATTCTATAAAAGAATGCCCATTAGGTGTTTGTTAAAATGCCTAAATGAGAAGTAAAGTGGTGAAATTCAAGTGAAACGCGTAATTGGCAAACTTGACTAATCACATGAGATATGGGATAAAACGGGTTCTAATCATAATGTTGATTTGCCTTAATCGTGCATATTATATGATTAAAGGTAGTTGACTTTAGAAAGTCGAACTAACCTATGATGAAGTCGAATAGAAGTTTCGACATAAAGTCCGTAAGATGAACTAGTCATAATAATGATGACTAATCTAACCATCTTACGAATTATGATGCTAGTTTGACTCTTGACAAGCTAGATGGAGGCTTGGGGAAAGAAGCGGGTCAAACGGATCGTATACGCGGAAAAGAGCATAATCCGGATACTAGGTAAGTTAAAGCTTACACCTTTTATTAACAACTATTGGTTTTATAGATTATGAATAATCGAAAGTCATATTTGACTTATGATGTTTTGACCCGTCATGTGCGGTTCGGAACAAAATACATTAATGATAAACCATGTTGAATGATTAAAAAGAGCTAATAAGATCATTTAGTCATGCAATGACTAATAAATAACGAGTTCTAAATGATTACCTTGTAAGGTAAATCAATACAATTAATAAGGGTTAAACGGTAAGGTGGTCACTAGTTGACGATAACTGTTAGTTTTGAAGGACACTTTATGGCGTAAGATATAAAGGGGTCAAAATGATCAAGAAATAGATTTATAAGGAAAATTGACCGTACGGTGTAAACCGGTACAAGTCATGTAGACGAGATGATGATAAATCCATCTCGCAAAAGTAAACGATCATTTAGACCAAACGGGTCAAAAGGTGAAAATATCACCCTTTGACAATATCGACTAATGGTTTGTCGAGTTGTATGATTACAGGAATAAATATCGATTGAATGTTGACATCGCTATTACTTAGCGGCTACTAAGGCAAGGTATCGAAACGGGTCAATATATTGATCCGAGCCAGGTTTGTATAATGATTCAACTCGTCATGTAGAACTTGAGGTTCTATAAGTGTTAGACAAGGATAAAATATAGATATTCGGTTATCATTAAGGTAAACCGAATAAATTGGGTCATGATTATGGTATTATAGAAATATAATGGTTTCTAAACAAGATTATAGTTTTAAAAGTGAGATTTTGGTCGAACATGGCTTTAAAGGTCCTTCGTCGTAATAGGAGGGGTAAAAGTGACCAAAATGCTCTTATAAGTGAAATTAAGCAAACGATCCCTAAAGGTTGCTTAGAAATGAGTTTTGTAACCAAATAGATACTTGTATTAAGTATAAAAAGTGAAATATGTGAATCTTTGGGTCAAATGACTCTATATGAGTCTTTGCCATAAAATGATAATCCAAAGGGTAAAACTCGGAATAAATAGATCTCCACATTAAATCCTCCACACATATAGTTGTGGTGGAAGATAAATTGATAAATAATATGGAAGTACAATGCTAGAAGTGAATGGGTATGAATTATGCGGTAAAAGTGCTTAAATACCCTTAACGGGTCAAAATAAGCTTCTAAGTCAAAACGGGTTAAAGAAGGTATACAAACCCGTGTTTTGAGCCTAATATAATAGGAGATATTGAAATTATGAAGTTCATGGGTTTAAAGATCAAATAGGCATGTTTGTTTGATAAAATCACGAACGGGTCAAAATTTGGTAAAAAGGGTAATAAGCCAAAGATTTAAAAGTCTTAAATTTTTGTTAATCCGGATGTCGGATTTTAACTCCATATGATGGAGAATTAAATTACGGACGCGTAGGAAAAAGAATCGTGTAAAACGGATTAAAAACGAGAGAGTTATGTCCGTTTCGGTCAGAACTAATGAAAAATAGACGTGCAGAGTTGACACGGGCGGGTGACTTTTTGACACGGCCGGGTGGCTGGGCTGTGAAAAATATATGTTAACTGACACGGCCGGGTGGCTTTTTGACACGGCCGGGTGAAGGGGCTGAAAACAAAACAAAAATAATTTCTTGTTTTGTTACGTTAAGCACGGAACTTGTTTATACTCGATTATTAAAGTGTCAAAACTAATTATTTACATGGTTTTGACCGTAGGTGAAGATGGACCTAATCCGGATGAAGATCAAGCGGCGAGCAAGAACCGAACACACGTTAAATGAAGCTTCCGCGTCAAATCCTGATTTGTATTGATATAAGTGAATTATGTAAACACTTATAAATTGTTTTTGAAATGTTGTAATCATTTGGGAATGTTGGTATAACAAGTTTTTTTAAAGACACATTTTAGCATAAAAATTTATATCTTTTATTAAAATATTAATAAAACCAGACGGGCGTTACAGGCAATCACATAACAGTTTCAATAATGAACCATTAACAACATCTAACATTTTAATCATCCCTTAATTGGATCAAACAAAACAATCAGATGTTAATTTCTTTAGCAATACCCGTAAACACTAACAAGACTTCCAGTTTTCCTATCACGTTAATTAGCATTATAAGCATCTTCTAATAAGCTCTAACTGATTAATCATCACAAGAGATTTATTAACGTCTATATCAGAATCATCTATCCGTGATCATGCAACCCTCTCGAGAACATCATAGCACACAACATCATCGATTGTCATAAAATAATACCGGTTATACATCATCATTCCAAGTTCAATCAGATTTCAATTCAGTTTACAACTAAAACCCTAAATCATTCTATCATGTGATTCATACCAACACAAATGAACAAGTTTACCCTTAATCAAGAATCAACAAGGAATGCAAATACAAGCAGTGGTAACCATACTAACCTGGGATCGTAGGATCAATGAGTGTGCAAGAACCAAAAGGAGTATGGCTTCGAGGAGGGGCTGCCTAGATAATGGAACGATGGAACGGAAAAGGGGAAACCGCCGCTAATTTGCATGAGGGGCTAGGGTTTGTATGTTTTGTGTTTTGAGTGTTTTGAAAACCAACCCTTCCCACTAGGTAGATGAGTGCGTACAATTGAGCCTAGCTACTAGGCTTTTGCTAAACCATTGGATCAAGAGGGGTGTTTGGGCCGAGAATAGGCCCACCACCACAGAGATGTGCGGCCAAGCTTAACACATTAAAACATACATATAACATCCACATACTACACCAACTTGTAACTACTCACTTGTTATCAAACATTGTAATTGTACAGATAGTAAACACACGAGTTACACTAAACACAACGTGTAACCAGGAATCAGTACGTAGAGAAGACTGTTAAATTTACGAGTTGTCACATAGGCTAAATGTGATGGATATACATTTAAATAACATTTATTAGGAATGTTTGGAAAATAATAGCCTATACGGTTTATGGATACCGTGGCTGATCTATGTCTGGTCATCAGGATGATGACTAACAATTGCTTAACATGGTGATTAGTACCAAGTTCCGAGTGTGGCAAACTCGAATGAGGTGTACAACCATCGCAGTATTATTAAGGCGACAAAAGCTAATATGCTACAAACATAAACCTCAATATCAATGGAGTTAAACTCCAAGCTGTAATTGACATGGCAGTTTGAAAGACCATGGAAAGGGTCATGAAACAATTCAAAGAGCCGAATGCTTCTCGCTCTGAATTTCATTCAAAACCTCAATCAATTGCTCGTGAAAAGAGTTTTGTTCGCACTTCGAATGTAAAGGATGAACAAGGGAGGAGGATAACTCCCAGAAAATTGAAGAAAAGAGCAAATTACGGGTTTAATAAGAACTATCATAGGTTCAGTAAAAAGCATGTATGTAAGAATTGCTATAAAAGACACTGGGGACAGTGTCAAATAGATCAAAGACCAAAGCAGTGTGCATCTGCAAAGAAACTGGACATCAGTCCCATGAATGTAGGGACATAAGGAATGCAGTCTGTTACGGTTGTGATGAGTAAGGCCACATCAGAATTTGATTCCATAAAGCTGCCAAAGAAAGTGCAGCTAAGTCTGGAAAGGCTAAGAAAGGAAATGCCTGAACTCACCTGGTGAATGACAAAAGGCAGTACATGATGTCATCCAGTACTTTTCTTATCATTTGGACAATGATAATTTCTGCCAAGTATCCTGTTTTAAATACAAGCAATAAATAAGTCTTTCATAGACCAAAAGCTTGGCAAACTTATGATGGTATTCATAAGGACTCTAGATTCTTAATCAGGAAGAATTTACCAAAGAAGCCTGAGAAACCGATTCTTCTATTATCGGCGATAATATTTCTGTATAATCTAAGAGTACTCTTTCCTTGAATAGAGTACGACAATATATGTTATTTTAATTATTTTTCTTATTTTCTCATCGATTTTATCAACTGCGAGTGCCAACTATGACTGACAAAAGCGCCATATGAGGATTGTGTATCCCAGTACGTCCCATAAATTGTGTCCATTCCTGATCAGTATGGAAGTTTAATGCATGGGGCCACTAAGATATATCAATGGTCATATTGTACTAAAGTCAGCTAGTGGCGTTCAAAGAAGATATCCATAATAAAAATGCCTAAGTAGGCGTCTCTACTTAAGGCATCCGTGCACTCGTAAAGAAGATTTGTCATTGTGTGACACAATCGATGGTAGATGGACCAAGGTCGAAGATTGAAACTACCCCTATCATAATAAGAAAACTTGACTTTCCTCTCTGTAAGAAATACCCTGTTCTACCTCCTGAGAGGCAAAATGGAATTTGGATTGACATCCTGTTAGGAGTTGTATCTGTTACAGCAACCCTATATTGGTAAGCATTAACGGAAATGGAAGGACTGAGAATTAACCAGATGAGTTTTTGGAGAAAGGCTTGTATAGCTTAGCTCATCATCTTAAGAGCTCTAATTATGGTTGATAAAAGAAAGCGTAGGGCAATACGCTTGTGCATTGGTTATTGCAACCCAACTAAGGAACAATTGAGAATCGTTATTAGCTGCCCAGGATCGTCGACTTGTTCGGCTAACCATGAGGATAGTTGATTCCTTAAGACTGATTCGGGTAGTAGTTGGAATAACTATCTCACCCTGAATAAATTCTTATAACCAAAAGTGTGATATAAGCATAAAGACTGCTCCATTGGAGACCTTGTTTGAAGGAAATAGTCAACGCCCCTTTGTTCGGTAGGAGATTGGGAAAGCCCAATTCTCAGGATCTAAAATTTATATTAAAGACGATGGATAGGATATTATGAATCCGTAATCGTCTGAAAATTGCCAATAATCGGCAGAAGAGCAATGCAAACAAGAGGCGCAATTCTCTTAAAGTTCCAAATGGGGAACAAGGCTCTATCGAAACTATCAAATATGAAAGAGTACAATACGTTTCGGTATATAGAGCAAGTTAAGCCTTGGATATATAAATCATTCGAGACATCGAATGTGACAGCAGTATGGCTCATAAGCTAAACATGCCTAAGGAGCTCGGTGAAATTCACAATGTGTTTCACATTTTTAACTGAAAGAAATACCTAGCTGATGAATCGCTAGAAATGTCTCATGAAGACGTATAGAATGATGAAAGCCTGAGGTTTATGGAAAGACCTATATCGATCAAGGATCGACAGGTTAAGAAACTCCAGAAAGGAGCAAGCGCCTATTGGATAGGTCAACTGGAATACCTGTAAAAGTCCTTAAATGACTATGGAAGTTAAGTTCAGTTTACGACAGAAAGTACTTCCATCTTTTTGAGTAAATCTCGGGCTCAAGATTCTTTTAAGGAGGTGAGGATGTAACACCTCGTAAAATCGTGTCCAATAATGTGTTGACACGTGTAATGAATCCTAACAAAGTCAAACGTTGACTATGAGGGACTATTTTCGTCAAAATCGAAAACTATGAATATAGAAGGACTGAAAGTGTCAACATGCCTAAACTAGGCCTCTGAGTGACCTTATATGGTGCCCGTATTCTCAGATGAGCCACTCGTTGGACGAGAGGAGCCGTTTGCCAAATTATTTGAAAGTTTGCGCAATAAGGGTTAAAAGTGTCAACATGTTAATTCTTACCTCTGAGTGACCTTTTAACAAACCGAGGGCTTCATTATGTTTCATAATATTCTCGAGAATTCTAAATATCAGCTATGTAAGGCTTTTATGCCAATAAGTGAAGTTATGCGCAAGTTTGAAAGTTAGAGGGGTTAAAAGCGTCAACATGTTAAATTATACCTCTGAATGACCTTTTAACGAACCCGAAGTATCATGGTGTATTATAATACTTTCAAGAATGCCTAACATGCGCTGGATAAGGCTTCGACGCTATTAAATGATGATATGCGCAAGTTTGTGCATTAGAAGGACCAAAAGCGTCAATTTTTGAATTTACGCCTCTCGGGGACCTTTTAAGCAAACCGGAGCATTGTAATAAATGGACATACACTTGGGGATGCCCATTATGGGCTATAGAAGGCTCGGATATCGTTAAACGGTATTTCGCGCCACTTTGCGCAATTAAGGGACTAATTGCGTCAAACTGCAAATGTAGGTCAAATCGTTTGATAACGGACCTTCCGGGATATGTCCATGAGTTAAAAATACCCTATTTACCCTTTATATAGCTTAGATATAGGCTTAGAGGAGTTTGGTGCACAAAAATAAACTTTTATGTCATGCAGGGACTAAAAGTGTCAAAAAGTGCACAAGTTTGCACTTTCGCGCATATCTCGCATTCTGAATATCCCCGGACACCCAAAAATTTATGTAAGCACTAAAATATTTTGTTTTAGTGTTTGGCTTGATAAAATTCCATTCGTCGCGTCGTTTGGATCATTTTTCGCGTCCGTCCGTGTTTCGTCGTAATTAGCCGAACAACGAGACCGTACGACCAAACAAACCGACACCCGGCATATTTTTGAGCATAGTTGAAGTTAAATATACTTTAACTTCCTTATGGAGCTTTGAAATGGAGTTAACGGATGTTAGAAGTGCCAAAAACTCAACGATACGTGTTCAGGGGCCAAATCTGCCAACTGCTGAAACTTCATGTCTGCAGACCTGGTCCTTACGGACCGTATACACTGGACCATACAGTCCGTATGGGAGTGCCAGATATGATTTTTGCTTGGTGAGCACTCTAATCACTTCTAAACCAATCCAAATCGTTTCCTTGGGCTCCAAACCAATTAGGACAGCTGTTATAACAAGTGTAATGATCCTAGAACTCCTCTTAGCACTTGTCTTGATCCTAATCATTTCCAAAATCTATAAATAGGATGAGAACCCAACACTTTCATTTGCTCATTTTCACTCATTCCTCCTCATCTCTCAATTCTGGAGCCTTAGGACCTGTGTGGAACTTATATTCTTGTAGAAAAGATAGCATGGACCAATTGTAAGTGCCCTATCCCACTCCTTAGTTCAGAATTATGTTCTATCAACCGAAAAGTCAAATATCTCAAATAAACTTTGACTTTCGGTTTATACTCTCATGGTCCAGCCACTGATCGAATTGAAAGTGGGTATAAGACCATAGTTAGGTAGGTGATTAACCCCTGAAAGGGCACCTCCTAATTCCTTCGTTTGCTTAGTTAATTGTCGGGTCAAACCGTTTAGGTAAAAAGTCAAACTTGGCAGATTTGTGGGTTTTAATTAAAACCATAGATGCAAATGTTATAAATGATATTTTGGCACTTTAATAGCTTGGTAATTACTTTTAGAACATGTCTAAGCTGGTCCAACTCGACAATTCTAAGTTTAGGGTCGGTTCGCAACCGAAAGTCGCAAAAGCTTGACTTTGCTTTGACTTTTCAGTTCTGACCCGATTAAGCTTGATTCTCCCATGTTTTAAGCTTCCATTAGGACCATATTATTCAATAGTATAACCCCCCTGGAGTTATATTGCTTGGTTCCTTGTGGTTTGAATTATACGCTAGTTTCCGCCATTATGCTTATAAACGCCCATTTTACCCTTTTGACATAAGAATGAGATTTTTAGAAATGTGAGAGGACAAAAACCTTTGTTACTGATATTTAAGCTTGTCCCGAAAATTTGACGTTAATTCTTGGTCCCAAATAGGAGTTATGCCCGATATCGTAATTAGAGGCTTTTAACTAAGTAAATTGCGATATCTTGCATAAAGCATGTTTAAACTTGGATTTTGACCCGAAACTCATTACCGACTGTTAAGATATTATTTTTAGGGATTGTTGGAGTTATTGATCAGATTATAAACTGATCATATCATAGAGTTCTTGTATTAATTCGATAAATGACGATAATACCCTTTTCACGCATAAAATGAGATTTACAAATGATTTGAATGCCAAACCTTTTCCTACTGATTTTATACATTAAATAAATTATTTTGAGCATTCAAAACTGATCAAAATCTCAGATTTCCGTAAAACCCCTTAATTATCGTCAATTAGCGATTTTTACGCTATTTAGGTGCATAGTATGGTTTTAAACCATAATTAACACCTACGACTTGTTACCTACTGAATTCTTAAACAAATTTTAATATTATTACAGTAGGTATAAGTCGAGAACTCAGACTTCCAAAAATGCCCGTAAAAGCATATGTAAAATGACCAAAATGCCCTTTCGGGACATAGTTTGGCCATAAATGGTAAACCTCACATATGTATGATATCTTACTGATGTAATGAGATAAAATAAATAGTTTTACTGATTAGAAAGGACCAGAACTTCAGTTTGTTATAAAATCTCTTTTATAAATATTAAAATGACCAAAATGCCCTTACGGGACTTAAAATGGTTTTAAATACTTATTGGGCATATATGTTGACATCCTACTGATGTATTGACATATTCTAAGCATAAGAGCATATGGAACTCGTATATGATTCTTTTGGTTACCCGTTACGCATTTTACGCGTTTGGATCGGTTTATGTAACTAGTTTACGTATGTTTGCCGAAATGGGTTTAACCTTATCATTTTTATCTCAAAATCCGGAATGTGTTTAGTTTACCCATATTATACAAGTATCCAAACTTGTTGGGTCTGAATAACGTTCTATTCTGGTCATCGCTTAATCTAGCGTGTCGTACCGCTTTAGATACTTCAAGCTAGCCGGTCTAAGTCTATGACTTAAATAAAGACCATTAGCATTCTGAATTTGGTTATATATTACCATCACTCCAGACTAGAGCCAACCGGTAAAAGCTACCTGCATTTAGATAGATTGGATACGACTGAGTTATATTGCTGTGAATCAAGTATTAGCTCAGGTAAATACTTTTAACTTATTTTCCCTTATACGGGCTTGGGATACGGTAGATTAATACCGCTTGGTCGGGTGTGGATCAATCAAATGCCGGATTGTGGCTAGTAAATCCACAAAACCTGTTTTGATACTGTTCTGTTGATGACTTAAACATTGGGGGTTAACGACCGTGTCCTGGATATATCCTTGGCTCATTCATTTGTAAATGGCCACAATAAATGCGCAGGGTGTAGGCATACACCGAAAAGATGCCAATAATAATTTATTACCCACAAGTTGGGGATAACCCCTTTATGGGTTTTAAGAGTGGTGTGTCGTTTAATCATGTCTCAGTCTCTGTGCTGGGCCCCAGATGTACGGTAAACATGTAATTCAGTATACAAGATTTTTATTAAGAATTGTCCCAAGTTATAAAAGGTTTTGTGCCTTGTGCACTTAAATCAATTTTCATAAACTCTTTTCAAATGAGTCGGTTAAATTGTATTTACCAGTGAAAACTGACGTATTTTCAAAAGGCTAAGTGGCAGGTACTACTCGTAATAGGCTGGGAGTTGCTCGGTGTCGAAAAAGAGGATCTTGCAAATCCTTAAAGATGCCATAAAGTCTGTTAAGCTTCATTTTATACATTCCGTAATGATCCTCCTGTGGATTGATATTATAGACTCGTCTATAATAAATACTTTGATATTTTCAGACGTTTGAGTTTGTAATAATATTTTATATTCCAAGACTTCCGCTGTGCTATTCTGTGTATGTTTGACCATGATGATATCAACTACGTCACTATACTCCCCACCGGGCCCACCGGTGATACGTGGAATATCGGGGTGTGACAAGTGGTCATGGGTCGACTGAGGAGATTCATGGGATGATCTTGATATTATAACTTGGTTTATTGACATTGTTGACTTTAGTTTTCTATTTTGCTTCCGCTGAACTTATTGGGATTTATTAAACTTATTATTGGCACAATTCTTAAATATTTGGTATTTATCTACAAACTTATCATGAGTTCAATATGATTGGTGGCTCGTTATTTGTTTGGCACACGCCTAGCAGGGACACTCCCTAGGTGGTATTCTGGGGGGTGTGACAGTTTGGTATCAGAGCCACTGGTTATAGTGAACTTGGTTTTAAAACGTTTTTGTAAAACCAGACTATAACCTTACTGATCCGAAATTGACCATGACACTCAGCTCCAGACTGCAAGGTTCGTCTCTTATTTACTATTGCACAGTATCTCTAGTATTTGCTATTAGATAACATTACATGTCAATGCACATTTAGCACAACAGTATGAACTTATATGATGATAACCCACGTTACGTGTTTTAAGAGTGCAACTTTTCTTGAACTTTCATGATCTATGTTGTGGCATCACCTGCTTTATTGTTTGAATTCGGGGAATCTTTCTAACACGAATTGAGTGGAGCTGAGATGAACATGCAAATTGGGTTCTTATTGTGGGTGCACACATAATAATAATGTGGGGTGCATGTGAGTACCAGTGAAACTTGACAAGTGTGACAAAGGGACTCCGCTTTGTTAGTTGACAATGTATTAGGACCCAGAAACCTGTGGAGACCATAGTAATATTTGACTCCTACTTGAACTGCATTTTAAATTTTCCCTTCTCTTATATAGAATCATGAGTGGGCGTAGAGGAGGCCGAAATAGTGGACGTGGCCATATTGCTATGACTCAAGCTGAGTTAACAGATCTCATCAACACTCGCGTGGCTGAAGCCTTAGCGGCTTATCAGGCTGGTACGATGTGTACCAAACACTCCTTATCCTTGTGTCGCATGCTTGAGTCTTACCTGTTTGTTTTATGTTCTTTCGTTAATAGGTCAAGAGGTGCAACAGAATCCGCACCATCCGCCTGTTTGCACGTTCAAAACCTTTATGGACTGTAAGCCGCAGACCTTCAGTGGGACTGAAGGGGCTGTAGGACTCGTGCGTTGGTTCGAAAAGGCAGAGTCTGTATTCGCGATGTGTAACTGCCCGGTTGGGGACAGAGTGAAGTATGCTGCGGGCATGCCCGAGGATGGTGCCTTGATATGGTAGAATGCCCAGGTTCAGCTGTTGGGCATCGAGGCGGCGAACGCCACTACGTGGGACGGCTTTAAGGAGTTGATGAGGGAGGAATATTGTCCTCGTGACGAGATACAGAAACTAGAAAATGAGTATTATGATCTGAAAATGGTGGGATCGGAGATTGAAGCATACGTGAAGCGGTCATATGAGTTGGCTGACTTGTGTCCGAATTTATCCCGACCTATGCCTCGAAGAATTGAGTTGTTCATCAAGGGATTACCCCCACGAGTGAAGGGTTTGTTCACTGCCGCAAACCTCAATAACCTGACTCAGATCGTATGTTTGGCCATAAAATCACTGATCAGGAGGTGGAGAGCGGGGATTTACCACCGCGTGTTTCTACTACCACTGCTACTACTGCCGCTACTACAACTACTACTCCTGCCACAGACAGCAAGCGTAAGTGGAATGATATGGACAAGGCATCCAACTCAGTGCAGTCACAGAAAAGGCCAGACACGGGCAGCAATCGTAGCTTCAGTCAGTCGTCTTCGGTGAATCAGAATCTGGGTAATAGTTCAGGGCAGAGTACCTATGCGGGGAAGCTTCCGAAGTGCAGCAAGTGCAATTATCATCATCGGGGGCACTGTACTCGAGTATGCCACAGGTGTAATAGGACAGGGCACATGGCCAGGGATTGTAGGGTTTCACTCCCGAACCCACAGCAGTCGTCACAGCAGCAGGGTAGGCAGCAGACTCAGCAGGGTCAGGGTATTCATAAGGGTTGTTATCAATGTGGTGCTGAGGGCCACATCAAGCGAGACTGTCCTCAGCTGAATCAAAATGCAGGTGGTAATAACAATGGGAATAACAACAATGCTGGGAACAACAATGGGAACAATGGGGGAAACGGTGCGCGCGGGCGCGGGTTTACTATTGGAGCTGGGGAGGCACTGAATGACGGCAACGTAGTGACTGGTACGTTTTCATTAAATGGTATATTTGCTTCTATTTTATTCGACTCTGGTGCCAATTGGAGTTATGTATCAATGGGATTCAGTCGTCAGTTAGGGTTGAGTCCTACACCACTTGTAACTAATCACATAGTTGAGATAGCTGATGGTAAAACTATTGAAGCTTCACACGTACTTGTCGGGTGCAAACTCGACCTCATGGGTCAAGTGTTCGACATTGACCTACTCCCTATTACTCTTGGAAGTTTCGATGTGGTTATTGGTATGGACTGGTTGTCCAAGCATCAGGCAGAAATCCTCTGCAAAGAGAAAATCGTGCGAGTTCCTATCCCTAGTGGAGAATCCTTATCGGTTCAGGGTCATCGTAGTGGTGCCACAGTTAGCATTATTTCGGCAATGAAGGCTCAGAAGTGTCTGCGTAAGAGTTATCCTGCTATGTTAGCCCTTGTTACTGATTCGTAGTCTGATGAGAGGAAGATCGGGGATTTTCCTGTAGTTCGTGAGTTTCCTGATGTGTTCCCTGAAGAACTCCCTGGTCTACCCCCACATCGTCTGGTAGAATTTCAGATCGACCTCATGCCAGGAGCAGCCCCGATTGCTCGTGCTCCTTATCGTCTTGCGCCAGGGGAATTACAGGAATTGTCAAATCAGCTCCAAGAGCTGTTGGATAGGGGATTTATCCGACCTAGCTCTTCGCCTTGGGGAGCCCCTGTGTTATTTGTGAAGAAGAAGGATGGGTCATTTCAGATGTGCATAGATTATCGCGAGCTCAACAAGGTGACGGTCAAAAACCGTTTTCCTTTGCCACGTATCGACGATCTGTTTGACCAGCTGCAAGGGTCAAGTTTCTATTCTAAAATTGACTTAAGGTCGGGTTATCATCAGGTACGAGTTAGGGAGGAGGATATTCCCAGAACAGCTTTTCGGACGCGGTATGGCCACTATGAGTTTTTGGTTATGCCGTTTGGGTTGACCAACGCACCAGCGGTCTTCATGGATCTCATGAACCGTGTGTGCAAACCGTATCTTGATGACTTCGTTATTGTCTACATCGACGACATCTTGATTTACTCCAAGAGCCAGGAGGACCCGAGCGGCATTTACGTCTTATCTTGGAGCTCCTGAGGAAGGAGCAGCTCTACGCGAAGTTCTCTAAATGCGATTTCTGGATTCGGGAAGTACACTTTCTGGGGCATATTATTAATGAGATGGGTATACATGTGGATCCTGCCAAGATCGATGCTATTAGGAATTGGGTGGCACCAAAGAATCCTTCGGAGGTGCGACAATTTCTTGGTCTTGCGGGGTACTATTGCCGGTTTATTCAGGATTTCTCAAGGATCGCTCAACCTCTCACCTCTTTGACACAGAAGAACGTTGTTTATTCTTGGGGAACAAAATAGGAGGACCCATTCCAGCTTTTGAAACAGAAATTATGCAGTGCGTCGATCCTATCTTTACCGGAGGGTACAGAGGATTTTGTGGTTTATTGCGATGCTTCGATTCAGGGTCTCGGTTGCGCGTTGATGCAACGCGAGAAGGTGATAGCTTATGCTTCTCGTCAGTTGAAGGTGCACGAGAAGAACTATACGACTCACGATTTGGAGTTAGGAGCTGTGGTTTTCGCGTTGAAGATCTTGAGGCATTATGTGTACGGTACCAAATGCACCATCTACACCGATCACAGAAGCCTTCAGCATATCTTCGACCAGAAAGAATTGAATATGCGGCAACGTCGTTGGATAGAGCTTTTGAACGATTACGAGTGTGCCATCAAGTATCACCGCGGGAAAGCTAATGTTGTGACTGATGCACTTAGCCGAAAGGAGACGAAGCCTAAGCGTGTTCGTGCTCTACAACTTACTATACACTCTGGTTTGCCAGCTCAGATTCGTTCCGCACAGATCGAAGCCTTGAAGGAAGAGAACATCGAGGCCGAGTACTTGCGGGGTATGGAAAAACGAGTAGAGAGGTCTGATGGCATTTATTACTTTATGGAGCGGGTATGGGTTCCTCTGTATGGCAAACTTCGAAGCCTTGTACGGGCGGAAATGCCGTTCTCCTCTCTGTTGGGCTGAAGTGGGTGACAGTCAGATCACAGGTCCTGAACTCGTGCTTAAAACTTCTGAAAAGATTGTTTAGATCAGGAATCGTATGGCAGCAGCGCGGGATCGCCAGAAAAGCTACGCCGACAAGCGTAGAAAGCCTTTGGAGTTTGAAGTTAATGATCGGGTTATGTTGAAAGTTTCACCGTGGAAGGGCGTTGTACGCTTTGGGAAGCGCGACAAGCTTAATCCGCGTTACGTTGGGCCGTTTAAAATCTTGGAGCGAATCGGTAAAGTCGCTTACAAGCTCGAGTTACCTGCTGAGTTGGGTAATGTTCACGATGTCTTCCACGTCTCTCAGATGAAGAAGTGTCTGTCCGATGAGACACTGGTTGCGCCATTTCAAGACCTGAAGATTCACGACAAGTTGCAGTTTGTCGAAGAACCTGTTGAAATCATGGACCGAGAAGTCAAGGTGCGTAAGCATAGTCGTATTCCGATTGTTAGAGTTCGCTGGAACTCTAGACGTGGACCAGAGTTCACGTGGGAGCGTGAGGATCAGATGAAACTCAAATATCCTCAACTTTTTCCTAATGACGAGTCTAAACCTGGTAAATCTGGTGAATTTCGGGACGAAATCCCTTTTCAAGTTGGGGATGATGTCACCCCTGAGCAGAATCCGCAATAATCTTGATTTATTACTTCACTTCTTCGTGCGAGCTTGTCAAATTTTGGGACGAAATTTCTTTCAAGTTGGGGATGATGTGACAACCCAAACTTTCGAGGTTAGTATCGTAACTATTAATCTGGTATGATTCTGTTGCGCTGCGTCTTATCACACGTTACGATGATTACTCGCTATGTTATCATTCAGCTATAGCGTAAACAAAAATGGTTATTTGTATTTGAATGGTTGGACCTTAGTTCTAATTGGTCCGCACCCTCGCACGCACCGGCTTGTATGAGCCAATATACTCATACCCGAAGTGGGTATGGGCTGCTCCTTCACGGTTGGACTTTAGCAAGCCCAATGCATATTCCTTTTGGAACCTAATCCTTTTAAGCCTCAACATAAATCGGCCCATACTCAAACAACTTTCGGCCCAATGCTATGTGGTTGTGATTGAGTTATTAGTTCATAATCAGAGTTACGTAACATAATAACACAAGTACACAAACCCTAGTTCTCCCTAATTGTCGACGGCAGTGAATGTACACCTTCCCCCTTCGTGAGATATCATCCTGGTTAGTAAATCCATACCATATTAAGTATTATTTGATTTTCTTTAGGTGTTTGTTCATGAATGATTTGGGATGATGGTTATCTGTATGTTTTGATTATGTGAAATTGTATGAGCTTATGTGAGATGGATACTGTTTTATCTTGTTGTTGAGTTCGTAGGGCACATCTTTAGAGCCATTCATGTAGGACAATTGGTATGGAGCATGTGGATTAATTGAACTAGAACCAATATCATGTATGAAACTAGTAATATAATGATTGTATAATGAGTTCATGAAGTGATGATCATGACGGATGGATGACTTGATGCCATGATCATATATTCAGATTAATAAATGAATTGATACGTATGGCTGGGATAGGATACTTTGTCCTGGATTACATGTCTTGTTGTGTGATGTCAGTATCTATTAAATGCTCACTGGTGATGATATATGTTTGTGTTGATAATTACATGAACTAGTAATAGTAATATGTGGGTTACTGTTGGGTTGTTAAGTAGATGAATTTGACAGGCTTAAAGGTCCAATAGGATTGAGTTTAAATGGTTGTTAAGGGTTGATAGCTATGGGCATAGAAAAAATGGCCGCCATGTATATGATCCATAATCAAGCCATGTGCACACTTTAATATATGTTGTCAGTTTGCATGGGACCAAAGTGAAGGTCCAATTAGGTTTGCCATATGTAAACATTGCATGTGATGTCCTATTGAAACATGTAGTGCAAATAATAGCTGGGTTTCTGTTTTGAACTTTGGGCTTAACAACTACTTCAGTTGCATGTAGATGGGATTAAGTTATAACTTGGCTGCACATGTTCACAAGATGAGATAACAGGCCACTTAGGACTGCTGTTGGGCCGCACTCTAAACAGTGGACCACAAGCCCAACCGGCCACACGAATGGGTTTTGGTCCCACTCTCTTATGGATTGATTCATGTGTGTGAATTGCATGATTGTTGGACTGGTTGTGATGTGGTCCGCATCTGATGTAATATGGCCGAACCTTGAATGTTGAATTTGTGGAATATCATGATATACACATGTGTTAACTACGGGCCAAGCACACACTAGTTGATCATGTAGGTATGTATATGGTGTATTCATGTGATTACGTGTTAGGCACTGTGTGATACGTTAGACGGACGAATAAACTGTCACGAGTTGGAAAGCATGTGTGCGTTACATGAGCAATGAATATATTTTATGTGAATCTCGAATGTGTGAATTAACTATACGTGTAAGGTGTGATATATGTGCATGTGAAAATGACTGTAACTGGTAACCTTGTTAGGACGTGTTTATCCAACTGATAATCAAGTAAACAATCTTACCGAGCAAAACTGAGGTGAGTTCACTACTTTTGGGCATGCGTCCCGGTGGTTGGGACAATCAGTGAGTATCTCGGGGAGGGATAAGTCTTTTGGGTAAAACGGGGATGTTGGATAATACTCTCATGCTTTTATTTTTTTACGTCCCATCACTATGTTACCAGGGAGGTAACCGGCATTAGTTGGTAGCGCTACTTAGGTTTGGCACCCTCACACCGTACCGGGGAGGACAGTTGTTAACTAATGGCCTGAAAACTGGACCTGTGCTCTGGTAAGAGCACTGCGGTGCGGGCATTCATACATCAGGAGCCGTCTTGTTCTGTGACGAGTTATTATCAACATCACTTTTCGGAATTGTTAATGAACTTGGATTAATCACTTGGTAACTAACGTTTTTCTAAAAACTGTGAACTCACCAGCTTGTCTGATACACTTGTTGCATGCTCGCAGGTCGTTAGGTCTTCTTGTCTGAGAAACTTGCTGTCTGAGGAAGCTGGAGTGGTCATGGGTCGACTGAGGAGATTCATGGGATGATCTTGATATTATAACTTGGTTTATTGACATTGTTGACTTTAGTTTTCTATTTTGCTTCCGCTGAACTTATTGGGATTTATTAAACTTATTATTGGCATAACTCTTTAATATTTGGTATTTATCTACAAACTTATCATGAGTTCAATATGATTGGTGGCTCGTTATTTGTTTGGCACACGCCTAGCAGGGACACTCCCTAGGTGGTATTCTGGGGGTGTGACAACAAATCCTGGTTTCAAAACCAAACATTCTTTGTCAGCGAAGTGAGTAGTATACATCCTGTCATAGATCTGCGAAATACTCAGCAGATTGTTCTCCAGCTCAGCAATGTAGTTAACTCTTTCAAACGTCACAATCCTGTTGGATAACGTTCCTTCACCAATAATACTTCCTCCTTGATTACCCACAAAACCTACGTAACCACCATTGATATTTCTCACATCATACAGCAACGCAGTCTTCCCTAGCATATGTCTTGAAGCTCCACTATCCATGATCCATCTGGATACAAGTTTTGGAAGATCCTACACATAACAAACTTTAACTTAACCAACTTCAATAAATATGTCGATTCATGCTTCGCGATCCAGGAAGCTCCGGCAATTCAAACTGTTTAGTCAAACATTGTGTCCACCCAGGCCTCATCAGCCTTGGGTGTAACCTTGACTCTCGCAATTTATATTTTGAAGTTTTCAGCCTTAAGAGGTGGAAAATTTGCATCATAATCAATCTGAATTGAGTCCTCAGAAGGTGAAATCTTTTTCTTAGTTTTTGGTTTCCAAAGTTGTTGAGATAATACAACCCGTTTGTAAAATTGTCATTTTTAGTTACCGACTTCTTTACGGGTTCATTTTTCACTTTGGTGTTGTCATTTTTCACACTCTTTTTCTCAACTACCATTTGTGCTTTACCCTTCACAACAACTTTCTTCTGTTGAATCTCCACAGTTTCAGTCTTAGGCTTCACATTGGTACACTTTCGTGCAATGTGACCAACTTGATTACATCTGAAGCATATTCGAGTATCAACAACTCGACCGATTCCTTCAGACTGAGACTGTGAAGCTCTTTTCTCAAAGAACTCTTCATTTGATTTTGAAAAAATTTCTTTCTCTTCATCAGCAAGTGAACTCGAACTGTTCATAAACTTTTTCCTTTTAACAAACTTCTTGTTATGAACATTCTTTTTCTGATAAGGCTTACCCCCCTGATAACCACCCGACCAATTGTTTCGGTTCTTGTTGTTATTATAAAAACGCGGTGGAACTACAGATTTCTTGTAGTAAGCTTTATCTTTCTCAAAACTCATTTTTCTTTTTGTTTAACTCAGATTGTTCACTTCTGACAATTCAACTTCGACTAACTTGAAAACATTTGTCAATTTGTTCACATTAACATTCTCAATCGGAAACTCTAAATCCAAAAACAACTTATCTGAACCCAACATCTTGTACATGACAAGATTTGATTCTTCATTTAAGTTGTACTTGGACTTTTGCCTCGGAATGTATTTGTCCAAGAAACACCCATCTTCCTCAGTAGTGTCACTATCCGTATTTAGCACCTTTTCAACAATACCTTTTACAATATCATTTTGGACACTATCGTCATTGGAAGATGTGAACGTGACATCAATTGAATCCGGAAGATTCATTTCACTTTCTTCTCCAATTTCAACCAACCCAGATTGCTTTTTCGGGTAATTTTCCAGAATCGGCGGTGGAACTCTATGAAAACCCACCCCGATTCCATCAGAATAAACATCTTCGCCAGCTTTGTTTTTCCCGATGGATTTGGGAACAATGTGTTGCAAAACAAAGCTTGCGGAGCTGTAACTGTTAAGCTTCAACTGGATTCGCTCGTTTTCAATTTCAGCCTCTTTAAATTTAAGTTTCAGTTTAGCGATCTCATCCAGTTGTTGGTTGATTGATTCTTCTTTTACTCTAAGCACTGCTTTTAGTTGAATGTTTTCTTTATAACTTTTACCATTTCGATCATCATTGTCTTTCATTGTGGTTTTCAGCTTCTCAAATTTTTCCGTGATTTGACGGTTTTCAAGAACTAACTTTTCATTTTCTTTTCTTATCCTTTCATGATCAGTTTTATCATTTTCAATTTTGTTAGTTAATTCTTTTATCCGTTCAGTTGAAGCTTTAACCATCTTGTCACGATCAAGAATTTGATCCTCAACGCTTCTGACTTTTGCTGTCAGATCTTCAACTTTCTTACCGTTGAGATACGTGACTGTGTTACAAAATTTGCATTCTTTGATGCAATTTTTACAATCAACATTCCCATTGACTTTCTTACCTGTTTCAGTCGTTGACGTGTTTGAACTGACCTGGCTTTTAGACTCAGACACGGAGTTAGAGTCTACCTCAATCGCCTTAGCTGCCAGCACCTTATCAGCCATCTTTCCAAGATTTTCAGCAGTCAACTCCTGAGTAGTGTCAATGATTCCAGTATCAATTTTCTTTGACTTCTCGTTCTCTTCTTTCTCCTTCTTCTCTTTCTCTTCTTTCTCTTTCTCGTCTCCAGTTCCCCACCATTTATTCTGCCAATAATCATCCTCATCTTTGAACTCCTTGATTATGGCTTCCAGATCAAGAGTTTTGTCATCAATCGCAATATTTCCATCTTGATCAAGATAACACTCCCTGTCCGGATCCCATCTTCTTGCTCTCTTCGCTTCCAAATAGATACCAGATATTCTAATTATTCTGTTTTCAGCCAGCATTTTTCTATATTTATACTTCTGCTCTTTAGTTCTGTTGTCTTTCCACGGAACAGGTTCATTCTTTGCCATGAAAGCGTAACCAACCGCATCTTCCTCCGGTAGAACCACTTCACTCCAATCATACCCTTCGTCATTGTAAATTACTGCAAGAGCTCTAGATTTCTCTCTGTTTTCTTCAACCTGCTTCAATCTAGGCGGCTCAGATTTATTTTGGTGATAAATTGCCTTCTTGTAGTAATCCTCTCTGAATGGGTTCTCGGAGTCATCAGCATATGCATTTCTGCATTCTCGCTTGAAGTGACCTTTCTGCTTACACTTGAAGCACGTCACCTTGGACTTATCAAACCCCAGCTTGGTAGATGGACCACCAATTGTCTTCCTGCCGGTTATTTCCATGAAACGCTGTGCTCGACGAACAGCACTGGCCATGCACCAACGAATGTCGATCAGCTCCATTTCTTCAGGATCAATCTGATCATAATCTTCTTTCGTCAGGTTGGTGTTTCCTATCTTCCCTGCTACAAGGCTTTCATAAGATTCTAACACCGACGCCAAGAAAACCATCTGCTGCTTAGCCAACTCCTCATCAAAATTCTGAGCAATCTTTAAGTCTATTGCGATGTTACATTGAAAACGATTCTTTGCATCAGAATGACTTGCAGATGATGAAGATCCACTGTGATAACCACTGTGATTTCCACTGCTTTGACTTTCTTTGTTTGTAGTGGAGACATTCTCAGCAGAAAAAGCAGTCTTGGGAGAAGTTGCTTTTGGCATCATACTTTTTGGATAATACAAATCCAAATTCTGCTGGTAGGATGAGTGATTGACTTTGAATGTCTTCTTCAGTTCCAACTCGTGACTTTCGAGTTTTTCAATCAGCAAATCTACAGTCAACACTTCTGGCTCTTTGATAGTATTTTTCAGCATCAGCGCATAATATCGCCAATCCATTTTGTCTGGCAATGAATCAAACAATTTGTCTACTAGCTCATCTTCAGGATACTTAATACCATGTCTAGCTAGTTCCAGCTTCAGGTGTCCAAACCTCTCGATCATTTTTGAAACTGATTCATTCTTTAAACACCCAAACATATCAAACTCTTTCCTAAGTAGTTTCATTTTGTTTTTCTTGATTTCTTCACTACCTATACATTTCTTTTCTAACTTTTACCAGAGATCTTTTGCATTTGAATAATCGATCAATGAGATTATGTCTTCCCGGACAAACTGAAATAACAAAGCCACACATTTTTGCTCAGCCACAAATGATTCAATCTCCTCAGCTGATGTTAAAGTTTCACCATTTTTGTTTCCATTGTGATAACCGTTTTTCAGACTCTTCCAGCTGGGAAATGCAAATGCCATCAACCAATCTTCAAACTTTCTTGACCACCGACTGTATTCCTCGATAGCCATTAGCATAGGAGGTTTATTGAAGGTTCCAAAGGCACTTTCAGATCCCCAAGCTTCCGTTAACTTTTTCTTCGCATTCGACGGGTTCTCATTCGCATTGCTTGACGAAGTATCATCATTTCCAGAATTTCCAGAGAATGCGTACATGTCGCTAAATGGGTTCAAGAAAATGTCATCCATCTTGAATATACCTGAAAGATCAGCAAACACTTAGAAAATTTCTCAAAATTTTGGAAAACAATGACACAAAAGCGAAATCAGTCAATGATTGATAAGCGAAATCAGTAGAATGTGTCTCTATGAGCGAAATCAGATAGGTTCCAATGAGCGAAATCAACAATTTGTGACAGATAAGCGAAATCAGACAAAATCCCTAAAAGCGAAATCAGAATGTCCTTATCAGCGAAATCAGGATGTATCTATGAGCGAAATTAGGATGTCTCCAAGAGCGAAATCTGATTTTTGTGTCCGTATGAGCGAAATTAAGCAATTATCCCTCGATGTTCACAAAAGCGAAATCAAGTTTTTAAGCAATTTTTACCATTTTTAATCCGTATTTTAACCTGATACTTTCTAGGGTTTGTTATTACTATGTTTCACACGTTATATTCAAAATTCAGGCCATTTCAACTGTAAGAACGAGTTCAAATCGAAAAAATATAAGAAGAAGTGAGTAGAAGTAAGAGAATCTGGTAGGATCAAGCTGTAGTATTATGAACTCCTCGTCCTGAGCTCTGATACCACTTGTTGGACTGGTTGCGACCCTAAATAGTCAGTAGAGATCGTTCATCTTTGCGTATAAAGGCGGAATCAATGTACACAAAGTAACAACAGCTTTTCCTCTTTAATTCCTTCTATATTGATGCTTTCTGAATTGATTTTGACAGAGTTTCGTTACCACAAGCATGACATGATTTCGCTCCAAGTTACAAATGAAATCACACATGGGGATATATATACTCAGCCTGATTTCGCTCATATGGCTGATATATAAGCGAAACCCCATGTGACACATAAGCGAAATTACCAGGATAACCTAATGAGCGAAACCCTAATGACCTATAAGCGAAATCCCTTCTAACTTATGTACACATAAGCGAAATCTCAGTATTAAACCCTAATTTGACTTTCAAGCTCCAATCTAACCTATCTTGACCTAAGACTCAATGCAAACGTAGTCAACAGACATTTCGTGCACCAACAGTTTCTAAATGTAGGAAGTTTGAAAACGTAGGGCATTACACCTATGGACACTACGCATCAACATGCAAACATGTCGTAATTAAAAGAAGATCGACAAGGTCTTCGAAAGCCAGTGAAGAGTAGTTTGGCGTTTTGTATTTGCCATTCTTACAAATCACATACAGTTGTCTTTGAGACAGTTTAGAGTACTTTGGCGTTTTTTTATTTCATTGCTATAGAACACAGACATTTCTCAGTTTGGCGTTTTTTTTTGCATCTTTTTCTTTTTTCTATCTCTTTGTTCATAACATGCTACTTCGAAGTTAAATAAAAAACAATATTAGATTGGGCAAGGAAATCAAATGCCAAAAAAAAAAAAAACAATAACGCCACTAAATAAAACTTCCATAAACTTCTATTTTTGGTCGTGCTAAACTCAATAATGTTTTGCTGAACGAAATGGATAACATTTTTAATCCTCAGTCAAGAAAGATGTGTAACAACGTTATCCATCCCGTTTAGCTAAACTTTATAGAGAACAAAAAATAGAATCTCCATGAAATGGCTTTTTTTGAAGTTTTGTGGTTTTTGTATAATTTGGCGTTTATATTGAGGATCTTGCTCATTGCATAGAGTGAAAGTTTATTGATAAAATTGTGTATATCAAAGAAACATGGATTTGAATCTTTGATATTTTTGTTTTTTTTTTTTTTTTGGCATTTATAAGATGAATGGTGTAGTGGAAAATATAGGTTTTTGTGGTTTTGGTTTGGATTTTAGTAATTCTGAGAGTTTGTTTATATAGGAAGTTTTTGGCGCGTTTTTTAGGCGCGATTTTTATTGCAGTAAATCCTAGTAATAAAGTTATGTCGTTTTAGTACTGTTTGTTCAGCTTTATCGATTAAAAACAAAGTTTGGCGTTTTATATCTAAGGCGTTATATTATGATGAAGTGTGCTATGTGTGTTGAGGCGGATTTCAATAGCGTGAGTTTGGCGTTTTATGTTAAGTCAAAAGACCCTTTTACCCTTAATGAAGCGCGCCAGATTAATAAAAGTGATTTTATTTACAAAAAATGCCACTGTGTCATCTAGTCTATAGATTGTTTTGATCTGACGATTCATAAGCGTTCTCTCCGTTCTCACACTTTTGAGCGTTTTCTCTAAATCCCGACCCAATCACTACATTATAGTGCGATTTTCATCATCAATCAATGATTCAAACACCCGACCAACGTGTTCTTCAGCTTTTTTTTTTTTCAGAAAACCCAGTTTAATTTCATTCAAAATCTCGTTTTTTCCCGTGATTTTGAAGATAATCATTTGAACCGTTCGATTGATCGCTGATAAGTGTTTCTATCATTCAAATTTCGTCAATCGTAGAAGAAATCGGCTTCGATTCATGTAAGAAATTCTTTAATTTCATTTTTACGATCTGGGTTTTTGATTTAGTCATTGCGTTTTACGATCTCGGCGGGGGTCCAGGGGCAGCGCCCCTGGTAGCAGGGTCCAAGGAGCGGCAGCCCCTAGCGGGGTCCAAGGGGCAGAGCCCCTTGCTGGGGTCGAGCTGACAATTATTCGTAGACAATTCAGACAATTTTTTATTTGCTACTCTCGGGTTCAGACAATTCACAGACAGTTCACAAACAGTTTTATGTGTCCATTGCGTTTTAGAAATAAGAGAGTTTTATGTGTTTTCTAGCCATTGCGTTTTAGAAAATCACATTTTTTAAGTGTTTTTAGTCATTGCGTTTTAGTTAAAACACATTTTTAGGTGTTTTCAGGCCACTGCGTTTTAGAGATAACACTTTCTTTTGTTTTTTAGGCCACTGCGTTTTAGAAATGAGACATTTTTAAGTGTTTTCTGGCCATTGCGTTTTATAAATAAGACATTTCTTTTTGTTTTTAGTGCATTGCGTTTTAGGTAAAACACTTTTTTATGTGTTTTCAGTCTATTGCGTTTTAGAAAACAGACATTTTAAGTGTTTTCTGGCCATTGCGTTTTAGAAATAAGACATTTGTTTGTGTTTTTGGTGCATTGCGTTTTACGTAAAGCACATTTTTATGTGTTTTCAGTCCATTGCGTTTTAGAAAGTACATTTTCTTTTGTGTTTTTAGGCTATTGCGTTTTAGAAATAGGAAATTTCTTTGTGTTTTCTGGTCATTGCGTTTTACAAATAAGACATTTCTTTGTGTTTTTTTTTTTGTGCATTGCGTTTTAGAAAAATGTCATTTTTAGGTTTTTTTATTGCGTTTTACGCAACTGAATTTTTTCCATTGCGTTTTACGCAACTGGGTTTTCGAATTTTTTTTTGAAAATATAGCAATAGTATACTTGTTTTAAAGATTAAAAAACGCTCGTTTTTTTGTGCAATTTTTATAAAAAAAATAATGTCATATGAAAGAGTTATCAACGTTTAAAAAATGGGGGAATTGGAGGAGAAAGAAACTATTGGCTTGGATTGACTAGAATGCCCCTAAACAAATTCACACGCCTCTTTTCTTCCTTTCAATTTCCCTCATTTAGTCTTAGTCATTGATTAAATAAATGGATGGTCAAGATTACTTCCTAGCCTTCTTAGCCAAATAAACTTCCTATTATATCCTAACCCTCATAATTTAATAGTTTAATTCGATGAAGCAGAATTTGTATTTATTTTATGTCATCAATCTAATGAAATGTGTACTATGCTAATGATGTGCGTGAAGTGTGTTATATTTTAGATGTATATTTTAAGACTTTTTTACACTTTTAGCCAAGTTTTAAATTTATAAACACGATATTTACTAACACTAAACACACATATGGGCAAGTGCACTCATCGTGGACGTAGTATAGTGTTGGTAAGATACCGAGGTCGTCCAAGGACACAAGAGCTTTTAGTACCGGTTTATCCTCAACGTCTAATCAAATCAAAATGTTAGAAAAAGATTTTAAACTAAGAAAATAAAATTAACTAAAATGCTGAAAATAAAAATAAAAACAGATAGACAAGATGAATCACTTGGATCCGACTCGTGTGTTAGTGTAACCTTTGATTATTTTCACACTTTTGCACTTGTTTAAGAGATTATCTTAGTTATTGTTGTAGGCCTCTCTTTTGAAGGTGACGTTACCCTCAACCCAGTAGTTTGAGTCAGCAAGGATACAATCCAAAAGGGTCGGATTATTGAAAGATAATTAATTAAGTTATTAATGCATAATGTGGTAGGCCCCTCTTTTGAAGGCGACGTTACCCTCAGCTAAGTAGTCTGAGTCAGCAGGGATACAGTCCTAAGTAGCTGGGTTAAAGTTTTAATAGTAGTTTAACTTATGAGGGGATCAAAGAGTTTGGACCCCCGCCATCCAATACCTTTGGGTATTGAAGGAGGTCCTACTAAATTTGACCCAGGTCCCTTGCAGGATATCTAAACGCTGAACAATGGCAAGACTCTTACCAAACCGTTCCCTTAACCCCCGACCAGGTAGCCAACATATCTCCATATAGACCGTGGAGATATGAATGGTGAAAAACTTTTATTTTATATAGACAGTAAAATAATGTCAAGACACCACGGACAAACGATAAGGAAGAATCACCTTCAACATAAGAAACTAGTAATTAAAGTCATTAATACAAAACCAATTAAAAAGTGCAAAAGATTAAAAATAAAAAGTATTACACTAAATACTTGTTTTTACCAAGTGATGTAAGAGACTTAGGCAAACATGGCCTTTGATTGTCAAGAACTCTTACGATCAATCTTGGATCCCGAGATGACTCACACACTCTATGATGGATAATGGATGATGGTGGTGGATGATGGTGTTATGGTGGTGGTGGGTGGTGGGTGAAGTGTGAGAGAGGTGGTGTGCCAAGGGATAAGTTGAAATGTCTCCAAGCCCTCCTATTTATTGGCTGAACAGAAGCTCGGGCACGGCCCCGTGTTCATCCTTGTCTCTCTCCTCATTAATTGTAATTCGCAATTACAATAAATGCGCCTGCAGGAGTCTGACCACGCCCCCGTGTCCGCTAGGCACGGCCCCGTGGTGGGCAATAGAAGCTTCTAAAGGTTTGTCTTTTCTGCTGCTTCTTGGGCACGGCCCCGTGCTCGCTAAGCACGGGGCGTGTTCAGTCTTCTGTTTCCTTGGTTTTGCTTGGGAAGATGCTGTTGAGGGGTCGGGCATTCCACTTTTGTTCCAATTCTTATATTTATGTTAGATTTTGCTGTGTTTTTGCTTCTTTTGTTAATTTGAGTTCATTTAATCCTAAAAATACCAAAGGAAGACAAAAACACCCTTTTTCCAACATTAGTACTAAAAAAGGGTTAGTTTTATGCCACATTTGATATAATTTATATGTTGCATTTTGCGCATATCAAGTACCCCCACACTTGAATCTTTGCTAGTCCTCAAGCAAAACTCTTTATAATGTGGCTTTATTCACTCCCAAATGGAATGGGTAGAAGAGAAGGTTTTTGGGCTTGTCATAGAGTGTCGGGATTTCCAAGATTCTTTATTGAGGTTTTATTTTTATTTATTTACAAACCTGTTCGGCATGATTTATTAAGAACATTCTTTAAGATAAATTACTTATTTGGGCATAACATACCTTTTTTAAAATCTCATATATATATACAAGTTCACATACCTCACAGGAGATCACTCAACACTCGGTCGTGTTAGTGCATTAATGTCTATCGCCTTCGTCAATCCGAGCCGTAGCGAGAAACTGAAGATAACAAGTCTTTATAGTGTTATATCTAGTCAAAAGGCAAGGTGGCAATCTTGTAATTAATGAAAAGTTTCATTAAAGCCTTGACCTATAAATAGAGGAATTAGTAGTAAAGTTAAGGACTTTTTGCTCATTGTGACATTTAGAAGATCTAATCTTAGAGAGAGAAAGTCTAGAGAGAGAAAGTTCTCTCACGTGATTCTCGGTGGATTGTACACGTCATATTATTCTATAGAATCACGTTATTAGTACGTTCTTGTGTGTTCGGTCACGTACGTGTAAGGATTCCGCACGTTACACGTTCGTTACGCAATCGTTTGGTGTCAAAACCGATCCTACAAGTGGTATCAGAACAAGAGCTCGATTGCACTGATCAAACACATTGATTTGTACCGGATTACATCTATTTCAGATCTGAATTGCATCATATCTTCATCTTCTACTCATTCTTTCACGTTTTTCACTGTTTTTCGTCAAATTGAACGGGTTTTTACGGTCCGAATCGGCTGATGTTTTGATATGTTGTGCGAAAACACCTGATCTATAACCCTACCAAGTTTCAGATCCTAATTCCTAGCCTTTTAGGAGAAATCTGAGTTTTTAGGTCCGATTTCACGTTATCAGCTTGATTCCGGTCGAAGTTCACCTTAATTTCGCTCGAAATCGTTGATTCCGCTCGAAAAACGTTGATTTCTCTTGAATTTACTTGTTGATTTCGCTCCTGACTAACAAACTTCTGATTTCGCTCAATTGGTTGTTGTGATTTCGCTCCAAACATTTGATTTCGCTCCAAGGGATTAAAATTTGATTCCGCTCGAACTTATTGACTGATTTCGCTTGAACAACGTTTGAACATGTCAGTCAACAGTAGTGATGGTCCAATCAGCAATTGATTTGTATCATAATTGTCGGCTAACTACATTTAAAAATATCAATTTGCATGTGATAAAGACGTCGGCCAAATATCTGTCCATTAAATAAATCTGTTCGGCCCAATCATGTAATGTTGACCATTGATGTTGTCGAGTTAGTGGGTATTGAGTGGGTTTATTCGTCACAATCATATACATTCTCTGCTTGTGAACTGATTAAATTTTGTCGTTGTCGGCGAACATTGAGATTTTGAGGCCCAATCACAGTTATCTGTTTCTTTAAGCAATTGTTAACATCATCGATAATCACAGTTGGATTTAATAAGTTTGTCAGCCCACTAAAAGTAAAGCTCACATGACATCACTTGATTAAATGTTTTGACAATTTTCGGTCCAATAGAAGTGTTTTGAAATTGTCATAGGCTCATGTGACTTTATAATATTGTCGGCCACATTAAACAACAAGGTCCAATCAGATTGCGTGAGTTGTGGTTAGTTCAGTTAGTCTCGGTCCAATTAGTATCTTGTTTAGTGGATTGTGAGGTCCAATTAGAGTGAAATCAAATATCTTGGCCCAAGAATATACTAATCGAGACCCATATGTTAACTGAATAAAGTGTTATTTCTTTATGCAAATTAGTTTTGTGATATGTTTTTGTTATCGGCCCATTTGATACAAGTTTTAAAGACCATCACGTGATTTCATTTCTTAGCGTCCCAATCAAAGAGCTTCGAAATATAAGTGTTGTCGGCCATTCCAAACTAGTTAGACATTTCAAACATCATGTAAAAGAAGGTTGTATTGTGTGTCAAAGCCCAATTGATCGGCCCAATCAGACTTTCAAAGGAAATATAGTTCAAGTAATTGAATCAGTGGGCTCAGTTCATTGTTGTTGACGGACCATGTGTGTGAACTGAATAGAGAATATTGATCAAGCCCATTCATTTAGAGATTTCATCGGAACAACATTTATTCGCAAATCTTTGACACGAGTCTTAGATTGTTTTTATCAAACGCACACTGTTACATATTCAGTTTTTTTTAACTGATCGTTTGTTTGAATTGTTTCATGTGATTCAAAGTGATTCAAAGTCAAAGCAACGGATACCCGCACAAGCGAATCTTCACCCGAACCGTTGTCGTCTGATTTTTGTCACTCAGTCGGATATTCATCTGATTCAGTTGATTGATAAAGTGATTGAACAGTTTTTAGTTTGTGTGAATTATTGTATCATTCGAAAATCCGTCTTTGAAAATCTTTTAATACCGAAATATGGGTTCTGAGATTTATATTGCACTAAACAAGTTTGATAGTTTTACAGGTATTAAGGGAGAGTCTACAAAAGAATTGATCGATAGGTATGTCGAGTTGTATTTAGAGATGAGGCGTTTGAACATTAACCAAATGGATGAGACATGGATTGACAAGTTGGCGAATGCTTTACCAAAGGATGTGTGGGGTACTTATCTGATGATGTTGAAGAACAATTCAGAGAATCTGAACCTTAGTGCGTTCGTCGAGAAGATTCAAGCTCAAGAACTTGAGTTATAAAAGATTAGAAAATTGAAGTCTGATTCAGGAGAAAAGACTCATAAAGCAGCAACTATTGAAGAAAAAGTCAAATCTGAAGAAAATGTTCAAGTGGTAGAGGAACAGGTTAAAGAAATTTCAGCTATCAAGACTGAGAAGAAAGCTGAAGCTGGAATGATGTCCGAGAAGTGCTCAAAATGTGATAAATTTGAATCAGACAATGTCAAACTCATGAAGGATGTGGAGAGTTTGACATTGGAAAACAAATTTTTAAAAGAAAAAGAAAAAGATTTTCAAAATCAAATAAAGATTTTAGAAGATGAGAAAGATATTTTTGGTAAAAATAATCTTGAAAAACAAATTGCAATAAATTCTCATCTTGCTAAAATCAATCAGCTTGAAAAAGAAGATGAAAGTGATCGGAATACAATTGCTGAGTTAGAAAATAAGTTGAAAGGTTTTGTGACTTCTGCACCATATGTGTGTCCAGAACCGATCAATGTTGTTCCAATAAGTGACAGTGTCACAAATTTTGACAAAGTCAAAATTGAGGATTGTGATGATAAAACTGATGATGAAAATGAGAAAAACGAGAAAAGAAAAATATTTTTAGAATTAAAAGAAAAATTCAAAAATACTGTTTTGCAATCTACTGAAATAGGTGAATGCTCAAAGCAAAAACCTGTTAAGAAGATTGTAGAACAGAAACAAAAAATTAAAAACTCAAAAAATTTTCGAACTGAAAATAAAAGCTTATCAGTTCAGTCATCCAATCATTATGCAAAATCACAAAAATCTAAAAAAAAAAAACTCACAAACAGTTGGTAATCAGTGGTGCAGGTTTGACCACAGTGCTCAAATGCCAAATCAAAGATACAAGAGGAGATATGAGTACCATAAGGCAAATCAATGCTATGATCTGAGCGTTTGGTATAATGATGGTGAATGGTATGATAACACGATGTGCTATGCTTGTGGTGTTAGAGGACACATTGCTGTTAACTACCAAAGTCAGAGATTTAAAACTTGAAGGTACTATAGCTGCCAAATCAAAGGACATATTGCAAGAGATTGCCCAATGAGATCAAAGGGAAGATCGAGGGCTGATTCTCAGAATGTCAAGCCCAAAGCACAGAAAGTTCAAGAACCTAAAGTTCACGAACAGAAAGTGAAGCTTTGGCAGGGGCAGAAAGACAGACTGAGGAAGAAAAGGAAGAAGGCGAGAGAGTATCTCGAAAGGATTTTGTCCTCGGATACAACAAGAAAATCAGAGAAGAGTTCTGATAAATCGTCTTGCTCTCCAAAGAATGACAAATCAAGCAAAGCGAATTCATCAGATGCAAATGTGAGGACAGAATGGAGTGTGAAGAAAGGAAAAGTTCCTGGCAATGATCTTGACTCATCAAAGTCAGAGCCATGTTTTGGCGATGATTCTGATTCGTCAAAATCAGTGGAGCCACAAGTTAAGCTCAAAAGTAAAAATTCAGTTCCGCCAATGGATGACACAAACTTTCCACCATTGCGAACTGAAAATTTTAAACAAAAAGTTGGTAAAGTAAAAAATTCGAATCAATTCTATTATGAAAAGAAAGAATTCGATGTCGAAAAGACTTTTAATAACAAAGTGAAAAATATTTTTGGAAAAATGGTTGAGGGAAAGGTAAAAGGGGTAAAAGAATTTTATGAAGCAAAAAGGAATGATCAAACCCCTAGTGAAATTGAAAAAGTCACACCCAATGCTAGTCAGGCTTGGGTGCCTGCATTCGTTGCTTAAAATCCTGACTTGCCGGAACTCCCAGGTTGGTAATTGGGGAGTAGGAATCGGCATCTTTCTTGAGAAATTCACAGGTTGGTAACTGTGATATTTCGACTTACAAGTGGTTAATCAAGGACATTAAGTTGTACTTGATTTGACTATCTTACAAGTGGTATGATTATTGAAAACTCTTTTTGTGATAAACCTACATGTGATTGAAAACAGTGTGATGAATTAAACCCCATGTTTGTGAAATGGCAGACAAGACTAATTTTCCGGAAAAACCATTTTGATTAAAACAAACTTAAGTGTTTTGAAATCATAATGGAAAAATAGTTTGTTGTCAGGGGGAGTTCTGACTGTTTAAACCAAGTGGATGGCGAATTGAAGTGATTCGATATCATGTTGTCACTTTATCTGTATAGTTTGTTTTCAAATTTTCCCAGAAAATCAAAATTGAAACATATTTTGATTTTAGGGGGAGGAAAATTTTAAAAAAAATTAGAAAATTAGAAAATGTCAAAAACATTGGAAAAATCAAAAATGAGTTTTGTTGAGACAAGAGGAAATGATAGTAAATCAGTGGACTATCACAGCATGCTAAAGAAATGAAACGTCAAATGTGATAAACGGTCTCACTAAAGATGTGACGATAGGCTCAGCTAGACTAGTAGATTTGCGATAACGATACAAAAATAAATAAAAAAGCCTAGTTCTAGTGGGAAACATGATTGAAAGCATAATACTTAGTTTTGTCCTTCTTGATTGTGTGCCTACTCAGTAATCGCTGAATGCAAAGAGCATAAAAACTGGTTAAATTTGTGAACTTTCACAATCTTGCTGAAAAAGTCACTGTGATTGTGCACTTCATTTTGCAAAGATTTAAACTTGTTTAATTTCTTTTTTTTGTTTAAGCATTGGACATCCTCTGCGTATACGTGAGTATCGACCTGGATGTTATTGCCTAAACGTTCTGCTTTATTTTCTTTGGTGTTTCATTTAAGCTTTGGACCTCCTCTGCGTATACGGAAGTATCGACCTGGTGGTTAAAGCCTAAACAATTTCAACTTGTTTTATTTTCTTATTTTGTTTAAACATTGGACTTTCTCTGCGTATACGGAAGTATCGACCTGATTGTTAATGTTTAAACATTCTGCGTTATTTTCACACATATCACAGTTGATGAAAGTTTAAAGGCATTACTTGGGTTAGTGTATTACATGATGAGGGGATATGCTGAGATCGTGGGGTCCATAAGAATTTAGTGCAAAATTAATATACCTTAACGTATCGGTAAGCATTTTCGAAAGTTTTTAGATTGAGCTTAAGAGGACAAATATACCGTCTATCAACGTGAATCGTTTAGAACTTAAAATGTTTAAAGCTTAACGGTGCTAGTGATTTGTCTCAAAAACTGATATGATCCTCTTTCACAAACTCACAAAAATAGTGTTTGTACATATTTTATTTTTGCGTTTAAATTTTGTTTTTGCACTTATGTTTCATATTATTGAAAAAAAAATCCAAAAAGATTTTTGACAACTGATGTTGAAAAGCTGATATTCAAAATCTCAAAGGCTAAACAAGATGAACAATTGGTTTGGTTAAGATGATGAGAAGTTGGAAGATAATCCTCAAATGTTTAGATGATTCATTAATTTTAATCACAATATTGTGTGTTATATGTTTGAGAATTTTGAGTGAATTCTTTTAGAGTCAAAATTATTTTGTCTTACGAGAGGTTGAGATGTGTAGGTTTCTGATTCTGTTTCTACGGAAAGCCAGGTGTCGATCCTAAAAGCACGGAAGCTTGACGAAAGGGGGAGCCTGAAGAAAGAGACTACCAAGGAGGGGAGCAACTGAAGCTGAAGACAGATCCACGGGGATTCTGTTCGAGAAAGAGAAAGACAAGACGCTACGAGATTGACTGCGGCAATATCCAAGGGGGAGACTGTTAGTGCATTAATGTCTATCGCCTTCGTCAATCCGGGCCGTAGCGAGAAACTGAAGATAACAAGTCTTTATAGTGTTATATCTAGTCAAAAGGCAAGGTGGCAATCTTGTAATTAATGAAAAGTTTCATTAAAGCCTTGACCTATAAATAGAGGAATTAGTAGTAAAGTTAAAGACTTTTGCTCATTTTGACATTTAGAAGATCTAAGCTTAGAGAGAGAAAGTCTAGAGAGAGAAAGTTCTCTCACGTGATTCTCGGTGGATTGTACACGTCATCTTATTCAATAGAATCACTGTTCTAGTATGTTCTTGTGTGTTTGGTCACACACGTTCACGGATTCCGCACGTTGAACGTGTCGTTACGCAATCGTACGGTGTCAAAACTGATCCTACAGGCCGAAGGTGTATTTTTTTAGTGAATCACTCGAGAGCGGCATGGAACTTACTTATACCATAAGCTTGCCAAACAATCAATCCTTCTCCTTTTTAACTATATACCTTTGTAAATATCAAGAGGACTTTATGGGTTTTTTGGCTTGGGCTAAAGGTGGGTGGTTGGGTTAGTGGTTAGTAAAAAGGGCGAAAGGCATAACAAACGTTGGTTTGAAAGACTTTTTATTTTTCATATTTTTATTTTATTTCGATGGATTGTTCAAACAAAGATATTTGATAAACTTTGTTTGTTTGTTTAGCTTCATCGAATTTTTTTTTTTAAGGAAGTCATAAGAGAACCGAACGTTGTTACTAAAAAAATAAATGAAAAGGTTTAGGTGGGTAAAAAGGGTTGTTTTGGGTTAAGAAATGAAAAGGTTTAGGCTCAAAGGGGTTAACTAGGGGGATTTTGGGTAGGTGGTAAAAAAAAAGAAAAATAATAGTGTAGAATGAAAAAGGGTTAGTCCTAATGCCTCCATCATTTACTTACTCGGGTTTAAGTTGGTAAGGACCGGGAATGTATTGTTGTGGCAAGTTCTAGAGTCGTATGAACCAAGCGGCTATTCACACAAGAAACGAAAAATGAGCATTTAGTGTAAAGATATATATATTTGTATGCTCGTTAAAGGCTCAAAACTTACTTTTGTGGGAAAAGGTTTTTTTATGTGATCAAGTATATATAATCGGATTTTAACTAAGTTTGTCATGCCTTTTCATAATTTTCTTATGTTGGTTCTTTTTATCACGATGCTATCGGTTGTAAATTTGTAAAAATATAACCTTATTAAGACTTGAATTCCCAAATTAAACTTAGACAAGTAAAAAAAATGAAAATTTTTGGAAAAAAATTTGGGGTGATTAGCGGTTCCAATAGAGTTTTGTGAAAGGCTTGTTATTAGGACTTGCAAAATTCAAGGTTTTAGCATCCCCCCCACACTTAAATTACACATTGTCCTCAATGTGTCCCAAAAATAAGTTTTTAGGTTGATTGAATGTGTAAAATGGTGTTAAAAGCAAAATTTTATGTTACTGGCAGTCTGGACACGGCCCCATGGGGACCAGGCACGACCCCGTGTTCGGGTGCCAGTGACAAAAAATTTAAGAAAAGAAAGAGAAACCTGGGCACGGGGGCGTGTCCAAGGAGCACGGCCCCGTGTCCAGTTACCTGAACTGGGCGATTTGTTGCAGATTGTGCAGCAGGGGGCCGTGTTGGGTGGACACGGCTCGTGCTGAGCCTACTGTAATGGGAGATCGTTGTCGGATTGCTCTGTTTTAGTGCATGGGGCGATGTTTCTCGTTTCCCTTGTTATCCTTCACCATCCAGAGTTTGTTTTATTCCTGCAAATTAAAATTAAACTAAAAGATTAAACTAAACTAAGGATAGTTCCGCGGAATGCCTCCGTGGTGCGCCACGTTTATAAGGGTCCTTGGCTAGACCCAAGGTGAGGTTATATGTTTTCCGAGCGGGATGTTTTGCATCCCATGTTGCACCGTCGGAGAGCATCATCCAAACTCGAATCAATAACCTTCATGTAATTGACCGGGTCATCTTCCCCTATTCTCTTCCCAACCCCGAACTTCACTTCCTTATCACCATATTTTAAAGTGAGCGTTCTGTCATTCATGTCTACCACTACTTGTGCGGTGGCTAGAAATGGTCTCCCTAGTATGAGCGGGACTTCGGTGTCTTCTTCCATATCAAGTATGACAAAGTCGGCCGGGTAGACGAAATTATCAACTTTGACTAGCAGATTTTCAGCGACACCTTGCGGGAATTTGACAGATCGATCAGCAAGCTGTATACTCATCTTTGTAGGACTCGTTTTGCCTAAGCCGAGTCTTTTGAACATTGATGCTGGCATGAGGTTGATGCTAGCCCCAAGGTCGGCTAGCGCATTTCGAATGGGGGAGTCCCCAATTGAGCAAGGAATGTTGACATGCAGTTGTTTTAGTAGACTTTCGAATTTTGCAAATTGCACATTGGTCTTCTGACGGATTAACCTACCAGGGTACGGAACCCGAGGAGCCTTGGTGGGCTCTGGTGAGGGAGGAGAACCCTTCTCTTGTTGGGGCGGTGTTGTGATCTCCTCAGTAGGCGGCGGGCCTTCCGCAGGACCCACGGTACGGTTCCGTAGTGTTATGTGATGAACTTGTGCCTTTGGGTTTGTTTCGGTATTACTTGGTAACGCGCCTTGTGGTCTCTCGAAGAAATTTTAGGCTAGTTGATTTATTTGTTTTTCGATGTTTTGTATACTAGCTTGCTGATTTCTAAAATTTGATTCTAATTGTAGAAACCTATCCGAGTTTTTCTTTTCAGTGTCGGAGATGAGGCAAGATATAGTATCTTCAAGCCTTTCTCATCCACCTTATTGTTGAGAAAAATTTTGTGGCTCATTCCTCGGTTGTTGAAAGTTTGTTCGTTGATTTAGGTTTTGTTGGTTACTACTATTGTCGGGTTCTCTCCAAGCAAGGTTAGGGTGGTTACGCCATCCTTGGTTGTAGGTGCCCGTTGGGGGACCTGACGGCCTAGGTCTATTATCAATGTAGTTTACCGACTCTGTTTGATAATCTGTTTCTTTCATACAACTCCAATTTTCATGTGGCCCACCACACCCTTCACAAGCCATAACCGAGACTGTTTTTGTCATTTCTAGCTTTTTAATTTTTGAAGAAAGGGCCTCGATTTGGGCTTGTAAAGAAGTGCTTTCATCAACCTTATGGGCGCCCGGGGTAATAGATTTATTGCCTCGGGGAGTGTGCCATTGAAAATTGGTTTGAGCAATTTCCTCAATTTGATTATATATTTCCTGCGGGCGGCGATTACCTAAAAGTCCCCCGGAGCTAAAGTCAAGTGTTTGTCTAGTATGTGGCAACAATCCATTATAGAAAGTGGATACTAGTTGCCACACCGTAAGACCGTGATAGCTCCTTGAACGTTTCCCAAGTTTCATATAAGGATTCCCCCTCGTCTTGCGAGTATGTATTAATTTCAGTCATTAATTTAGCCGTTTTAGCGGGAGGGAAATACTTATATAGAAATTTTTGGGCTAGTTCATCCCAGGTGTTTACCGAACCAACTAGGAGGGTGTTAAGCCAAGCTTTTGCTCGGTCTTTTAGTGAAAATGGAAACATTCGAAGGCGAATGGCGTCATTTGATGCTCCATTGATCCGAAAGGTATCACATATTTCTAAGAAATTAGTGATATGTAGATGGGGATCCTCGTCCGCAAGCCCATGAAAGGTTGCAGAGTTTTGAAGCATCTGTATCAAATGTGGCCGAAGTTCGAAGTTGTTGGCTTCGACATTCGGTGCATTGATAGCGGCGCCAAGGTTACCTGCGGTGGGTCGTAGGTAATCCATGAGGGTACGCTGGTCTGCCATTGGAAGTGGGTCCCCCGAAACCTTCTCTTGGTTTTTAGCTTTTAGTCTTTTTCTGAGAAAGCGTTCAGGTTCTTCTAGAGGTTCTTTTATGTCTTTATTAGAACTGGAGCTCATACACTACGTAGAGGTGGCGTCTGGTTCCAAGTCCTGCAATAAAAACAAAAAAGAATGCTGGTCAAAAAGTTCACCACGGCCCCGTGCTCAGTGAGCACGGCCCGTGGTCGGAGTTACAGTGATTGTTTTCCGGATCCTTGTTACTGAAAAGTTGGACACGGCCCCGTGTTGCACCGACACGGCCCCGTGCTCAGCCTTCTGTAACTCGGAAAATAAAAACTGCCAGTACCAATGCTGGGCACGGCCCGTGTCCGACCAGGCACGGCCCGTGCTGAGCTCTGCAGAAGCTGAAAAATTTAAGAAAAATTAAAAAAAAATTAAAATAAAATAAAATAAAAAAATGATTAGGCCGTTGATTCCTATCTTTCTTAAAATCCTTGTGTCCCCGGCAACGACGCCAAAAACTTGATGTGCGTGAAGTGTGTCATAATTTAGATGTATATTTTAAGCCCTTTTTACACTTTTAGCCAAGTTTTAAATTTATAAACACGATATTTACTAACACTAAACACACATATGGGCAAGTGCACCCATCGTGGACGTAGTATAGAGTTGGTAAGATACCGAGGTCGTCCAAGGACACAAGAGCTTTTAATACCGGTTTATCCTCAACGTCTAATCAAATCAAAATATTAGAAAAAAGATTTTAAACTAAGAAAATAAAACTAACTAAAATGCTGAAAATAAAAATAAAAATAAAAACAGATAGACAAGATGAATCACTTGGATCCGACTCGTGTGTTAGTGTAACCTTTGATTATTTTCGCACTTTTGCACTTGTTTAAGAGATTATCTTAGTTATTGTAGTAGGCCCCTCTTTTGAAGGCGACGTTACCCTCAACCCAGTAGTTTGAGTCAGCAAGGATACAATCCTAAAGGGTCGGATTATTGAAAGATAATTAATTAAGTTATTAATGCATAATGTGGTAGGCCCCTCTTTTGAAGGCGACGTTACCCTCAGCTAAGTAGTCTGAGTCAGTAGGGATACAGTCCAAAGTAGCTGGGTTAAAGTTTTAATAGTAGTTTAACTTATGAGGGGATCAAAGAGTTTGGACCCCCGCCATCCAATACCTTTGGGTATTGAAGGAGGTCCTGCTAAATTTGACCCAGGTCCCTTGCAGGATCTCTAAACGCTGAACAATGGCAAGACTCTTACCAAACTGTTCCCTTAACCCCCGACTAGGTAGCCAACATACCTCCATATAGACCGTGGAGATATGAATTGTGAAAATCTTTTATTTTATATAGACAGTAAAATAATGTCAAGACACCACGGACAAACGATAAGGAAGAATCACCTTCAACATAAGAGACTAGTAATTAAAGTCATTAATACAAAACCAATTAAAAAGTGCAAAAGATTAAAAATAAAAACTATTACACTAAACACTTGTCTTCACCAAGTGATGTAAGAGACTTAGGCAAACATGGCCTTTGATTGTCAAGAACTCTTACGATCAATCTTGGATCCCGAGATGACTCACACACTCTATGATGGATAATGGATGATGGTGGTGGATGATGGTGTTATGGTGGTGGGTGAAGTGTGAGAGAGGTGGTGTGCCAAGGGATAAGTTGAAATGTCTCCAAGCACTCCTATTTATAGGCTGAACAGAAGCTCGGGCACGGCCCCGTGCCCGCTGGGCACGGCCCGTTGTCCATCCTTGTATCTCTTCTCATTAATTGTAATTTGCAATTACAATAAATGCTCCTGCAGGAGTCTGGCCACGCCCTCGTGTCCACTGGGCACGGCCCCGTGGTGGGCAATAGAAGTTTCTAAAGGTTTGTCTTTTTTGCTGCTTCTTGGGCACGGCCCCGTGCTCGCTGAGCACGGGGCATGTTCAGTCTTTTGTTTCTTGGTTTTGCTTGGGAAGATGCTGTTGAGGGGTCGGGCATTCCACTTTTGTTCCTTTTCTTGTATTTATGTTATATTTTGCTGCCTTTTTGCTTCTTTTGTTAATTTGAGCTCATTTAATCATGAAAATACTTTTTCCAACATTAGTACTAAAAAAGTGTTAGTTTTATGCCACATTTGATATAATTTATATGTTGCATTTTGCGCATATCACTAACTACATTTTACTGCTATATCACTCAAGAAAGCTCAATAACTTTGGTGATTAGGAACTCTGAGTAAAAACAAATACAATATGTTAAAGAGAAAGAATGGCAAGTTACGAGTTGTGTGAATGACATCAAATTCGACAATACATCTTGGGCATGCCCGTGAATATCCCCTCCAACACGGGTGGTGACGCCCGCGAATTATCGTCGCTATTATCCAATGACCTTGTGTCACATGCCCAAAACCACCCTTATTTTAAAAAGATCGTTGGCACCGCGGATGTGTAGTATGGGTGTTTATTGGATCGGATAACGGATTATTCAGATTTGAAAATTTTAGAAACCTGTCCAAAATCCAATCGGAATTGGAATATTCCCATCCGATCCAAATCATCCAAACGGATATTCGAATAATCCAAATTAATCCGAATAACAATTTTTCCATATTTTTTGATTTTTTCTACTTTAGGTTCCTAACATTTAACTAAGTTAGATTCACATTAAACATACAAAACCGATAAATAGAAATTATATAATACCTTAAAAACAAACGTCGGTGTCTAAAGCCACCGACCACCACTAGATTTGTTGGATTTACATGCTGGTCTATTATTAAAATAGTTTCTAGATCAATTGCTTATTTGTTTTGATTGAGTTTGGTATTGACAAGAGCTCGATCCCTTGGGCTTGCAAGTTATTTTTGTTTTTCTTTTTTTCCCCTCACTTTTCTTATATGTTTTAGTTTAGATTTCTTTATTTAAATTATTAGGTTGTAATCTGCGGGTAAGAAAAATCGAATTCGTGTTTCGTAAGGATCCTTTTACAACTCAAAACTATTTTTGTCACTTCCAATTTTTCTATCCTACGTTTCGATTTCCATACCATAACCTACTCAACTTCATACGCTTATTTTTAATTGCTTGGCCACGTCGATTTCACAGCCGTAACTGAGTTCGTGGAAACATTTCGACATTTGTTTTGAAGCTTGCAAACGTGCCCTTTAACACGTTGATGTCATCGTAAGGCCCCACAACATAGCACAATAGGTAATTAGGATCTTTCGTTTAAAATTTCTTTTAATTTTACAAAGATGTAACTTGTGAGGTATAATATGGTTTTAATATATTTTCTTATATGTACTTAAACACGTTAATGAAACTGTCGTAGAGAGTGTAACTAAGTTCGCAAGCGCGCTGCCGTTGTCCCGCCCAAACATGCCGACAAATTCGCTCAAAGAAACTTAAAAAACAAAGGTCGCCGAACCATGGTCTTTAGTTTTCCTTTTTAACACTCAAGTTTATAGACTTTACACACTCATCCCTAATCTTTTGGTAAGTGATACACTGACCCCCTAACTTTTGGTATTTAACAACTTTGACCACTCATTATTTCTACTTAATACCTTCACATCTCATCTTCTCTAACACTTTAGTTCTTTTGTTTAAATTACTTTTACGACTTTACACTGCAATATGTGAGACATTATACTCTTTTTATCTATGCATAACCACATTAATGTCACTAACGTAACGTGTGTGGTAAAGTAAAAAACACGGCACGTTACACGTGTACACCACACGTTAATGTCATTATCGTAAAACTTGTAAAGAAGTCACAAACGTGAGGTTGCCGCCACAACGTGCCGCACGGGAAAATGTAGTTAGTCTTAAAACACAAATACAATCACAAAGACACCATTATAATTTATGCGCTGGATTAATTTTTAAATAGTGGGCTGATTCCCCTTTTTAAAAACCTATGAACGAGGGATAAGTATACTTTATTTAAAAGGAAGCCATGCGTAAAGTAAATACAATATAAAGCAATGTTTTAAAAACCGGTTTTTAAACTGTACCGGGTTAGGTTCAGAAATGGTTCAACTGGTTATACCGGGTTGTACCAGGCGGTTCAACCGGGTTAACTAATTAACCCTATAAATTCATAAAATACAATTTTACTCAAAAAATATTCTAAAACTATATCATTTCATAATAAAAAATATTCTAAAATAAAAAATATTCTAAAAGTTAATGCATAATAAAAAAAAAATAAAAAAAAAAATTCACTATTGCTACCATTTTAGGCGCTAGGTTTTTCTAACAGCGTAAATCGTCACCTTTTTGTACCTATAACAGATTAAAACTCCAAATTTTAACCTTTGACCCGGTACTGGTATACCGGTTTAAACCGGTATAACCCAATTTACCGATGGTACAAGTTCCTTACCGTTCTCTCAGTTTACCGGTATGATTCGTGCCGGCTAAGCTTTCGACATTCGGTTTAACCGGTTCAACCGGCCGGTATAAACCGGTTTTTAAAACATTGATATAAAGAAGTAAAGATTAGATACGTAATTTGAATCCATACATAAATAATATAAGTAAATTTAATATTATATAAATATTCTATTAATAAAAAGTTGTGTAGAAGTAATACCGACTTAAGAAAAGCAATCTTCTTTAACCTAATATAATAAAATAACATGCCTATAAATACACCTCTCCCACCCCATTCATTCATTCATTGAAACTTTAGTTGGAGGGCGTAAAACATCTCTGACTCGAAAACAATTCGCACTGCCAGGTGATAAATAAAAACCAATAGTTGAAATCAAATTCTTAATTCGAAATTATTCATTCCTTAATGTAGAAATTCAATAAGTTGGTTTGGTTTCTCTGTTCGTCCACATTAACTGTTAATACTCCTTCTGTTAATCGGGATTTTACTAGAAATTAGAGGTAATGATGAGGGTTTTTTTTTTTTAAGTCTGTGCGCCTTTAATAAACAAAGGAACAATACCAAAGGTTTTGGTTTGTTGAATTTATCGAACAAACGTACACATGTTCCGTTCGCCGTTTGTGAACATGTGTACATGTTACTTTAAATTTAATGCACAAAATTTCAATATATGTGTGTATATAAGTGTTGATGCAACAAATACAAGACCAACGGTAGTAGCTGGGTTGGTTAGGGAAAAGGGTTGAAGGGTTCAACTTTGCCTAACGCAGGTCGCGGGGTCCCCCCACGTTTGCAAGACGTGGAAGGAGGTTTACTAGTTTGTTGTTGTTATTTGCTGAAGATTCCTTCTCTGAAATGTACTCAGATTCGGAAGTGGGAGCAAATGGAATGTGTGTGGTGTATGTGAAAAGGAGTGACTTGTATGTAAGCAAGTACTCCACACGAATGACCAGAGATTAGAGAATCAGAGCTGGCCAGGAGATGTTTTCTGAAGTAAATGAAGTGTCAATTTATAAGAGAAGACATCTTCCGAAGTAGAATGTGTTAGACTAGTAACCTTGCTTGCAGTGGAGGGTTTCCCCTTTTGGGGGTTAAAGGCTTTTGACCCCTGGATAATGTAACACCCCAAAAACGGGTTTGGTAATCAAACCACGTTAATATTAATGACTTGGTAAAATACCGTTAGTGGTAAAATTTAACCCGGTGAATATTAGGACTTAAATAAATAATCCTAATATTAACTAAAAGGTGAATAAAAGCTTTTAAGGAAACAAAATGGATAAAAGGCCCGAGTTAACGGGACCTAAAATAAACTTAGTCATAAATATTCCCGAACCCGCTAAGTTAACTAGAAATGTAAAACCTAGTTAATAAGTGGGAATATCATTGAAGGTAATTTAGGTTGTAACCTAATTAATAACTAACCAAACACGAGGGACCAAAACCGGGTAACTTGAAAATGATATATAAACTTAAAAATAAAACACAAACACACACACAAGAGTATGTGTGCGCGTGTGAGGATCGACCAGGGAAAGCTTTAGGGAGCTCAAACCCTAACTTCAACAAATCCATCAAATTGAAGGTCAAATCTGGTCCAAATCGGATGCATGAACACATATTAATGATCACCAAGTCGTGGGGATCACAAGGTATGTTGAATCTTATGATTTAGTGATACTTTGAAATTATGATGAACAATCATAATCAAAATTCTGGAATGAATGTTGAATCTATGAGTGTTATTGTGATGAAATCCATGTTTAGGAACAACCCTAGTTAATAATTTGATAAACTAGTGTTGAAAAAATAGAAATTTGATGATTACCCATATGTGTGCTAAGTGGGTTTTATGACAAGAAGATGAACACTTGAATTAGAGTGTTAAATTGATGAATATTGATGTTATGATACTAGTACTAAGTGTAGTTCATGAACACTAGACATGAAAGTTTGAATTTTGATGTTAATCTTGGTAAAAATAACTAGTTGTGAACTAGTTAGCAAATGTGTAGAAGTATGCCTATTAGGTGTTTGATGAAATGCCTAAATGAGAAGTAAAGTGTTGAAATTGAATTAAAACGTGTAATTGGCAAGTTTGACTAATTACATGAGACATGGGATAAAACGGGTTCCAATCATAATGTTGATTTGCCTTGATCATGCATATTATATGATCAAAGGTAGTTGACTTTAGAAAGTCAAACTAACTAGTGATGAAGTCGAATAATAGTTTCGACAAAGAAAATAAGTAAGGTGGAATAGTCGTGATTGTCAATGACTAATCTAACCACCTTGTAAATGTTGAAAATAGTTTGACGCTCAACGAGCTAGGTGAAAGGCTTGGGGAAGGAAGCGGGTCAAACGAATCAAGAATGAAGGAAAAAGCATAACTCGGATGCAAGGTAAGTATAGCTTACACTAGTCTTAGATTGTGTAATATTCTCTTAGCGTATAAATAACGAATGGAATAACTAAACAATTAAAATACGATGTTCCGTCGTGTAGGCGTACGGAACTAGATAATCAAAGATGAAAGAAACCATAATAATGGTTAAAAAAAGAAGTAAATTGATAACTCGATCACATTATGACGAAAGTGGTAATAAAAGGTTTATAAGTAAAAATGACCGTACCGTGTTAAACGGAGCGGGTCATGTACTTGAGATGATAATAAATATCATCTCGAAAAGACAAGCGGTCAATCCGGCCAAACGGGTCAAAAGGTGTAGACATCACCTTTTGACAATATCGACTGATGATCTTTTGTCGAGTTATATGCTTACAGGAATAGAAATCCAATGGATACTCGTATCGCTCTTATTTAGTGATTTAAAAAGCAAGGTATTTATAAATCGGGTCTACTTGTTGATCCAGGCCAGGTATGCATATTCATGTCGTAGTTAAAATGCTATTTTGGTCGAATAAATGAGAAAGAGAGTCTTTCGTAGTAAAAAGAACATAATCGACCAAAACGCCCTTGTTGGCTAATTCGAGCAAACAACCTTTAAAAGTTGTTTGGAAACGAGTTCTATGATTTGTTAAATACTTAGAATAAATAGAGAAGCATTCGAAAGCGTTTTTAGGCTTGAAAATGCTTAAATACCCGTAACGGGTCAAAATAAACATCCGAGTAAAAAATGGGTTTAATTTGAGTAATTAAACGGGCGATTAAAATCTAATATGATAGGCAACATTAAGTCGAGAAGTATATGTGATATAAGGGCCAAATAAACATGTTTGATGGTGAAATCACAAACGGGTCAAAATTGGCAAAAAGGGGGAAATAAGCCGAAGACTTAGAAGTCTTAAAATTTGTTAAGTCGAATGTCGGATTTTAACCTCATAAGATGGAGGATTAAATTACGGACGCGTAGGAAAAGGAATCGGGTAAAACGGATGCAAAACGAGCAAGTTATGCGAGTTTTAGCATTTATGAATGTTAGCTGATCTGGGCGTCGTGCATGGTCGTGCGCTTGGCCGCATGGTCGTGCGTTTCCGAGTAAATCAATGCACTGGCTTGTGCACTGCCAGTGCCCCCAACGTTGTAGGAACTGCACGGCCGTGCGGTTGGGTGCATGGCCGTGCGGTTGGGTGCATGGCCGTGCGGTTGGGTGCATGGCCGTGCATCAGCTGCCAGTTCAGTAAAATGTGCAGAATTGTTCAAAAACAATCTCGTAATCGAAAAGGAGTCCCGAATCGTATTCTAAACTTATTATATAATGTTTATGGGATGCGATGAGCGTGTATGCATTTATATATGGAAAAACTGGATGCAGGGTCCACCGTAAATTACGGTGCCACCGTAGTTTACGGTGGAGATGAAAAGCCTTACGATGGCCCCCTACTGGTTTGCGGTAGGGGTATGTAAAACCAGTGGCCACCGTAAATTACGGTGCCACCGTAATTTACGGTGGAGATCAGGGTGAAACTTTTATTTTTGTTATCAAATGTTTCTCGGACTCGTTTAGACACGTTTTAAGTCCTGTATGACTAAAGCATTTCATGTTATTGAAATGTAGGTACTTGGATGCCGGAAGACGATCAAGCTCAGTGAAGAACCGAACATTATAAAGATTCACGCTTCCGCACAATGTAAATCGATATTGTTAAACGACGAATTTTGTCACTTTAGGCGGTGTACTTGGAAATTATGAAAGTATTAATTAACTCGTATTTTCTAAGGATACTTAACACTAAATACATGTTTGTATTCGTAATTTTTACGAAAACCTTTAAAATAATAACTAGAGTGTTACAAGTTGGTAATCGGAGCTCATGGTTAAAGAGTAAGGTGTGTTCGGTTCGAGGCTTGATCGCAAATCCGGTAAGTGTATGTATGTTAATCGTTTAGCGTATTAAAGTGTTGTAAACAACACATAGGGTTATCGTGAAATACACGTTACCCCAAATTAAATGATAGATATGGTTAACAACATTTCGTGCGTTGACACATATAGTACAAAAGCCTTGTACTATGATACGGGCATTTAGTAAAGTTGACATTACTAACTTTGTGAATGTCTTGATTGAAGGACACTTACATTTAAAGATGGCAAAGGTTAAACAAATGCAAGATGTGATAGAGGAACAGTCCGAGGCATGACAAGAGGAACATGCCCATCAAGGACTAAATCGCGTAACGACCGCGAACAAGGCTAATGGCAAGAGAAGCCCGTTAGGGCAAGCAATATCAGGTGCACGTTTTAAATCATTGCATAAATAGTAATATGCAACAGATACGTAGAGATTGAAAGTTGCATATGTAGATTGAAAACTTGGAAAGACCTGAATGGAAAACCTATCCGGGATATTGTTTCCAAGAAAAACAGATAGAGGTATTACTTACATAGGGCGTGATGTGAAAACTGTAAAAAGGTCATGCGTGTCATGTGTTAATCGCTTACTCTGGCCAAGTAAGTAGCGGCATATGATACCATGAACTTCTTATGGCGGACACGTTTACATCCGATGTAGTAAGGGCAGGGTGAATGGGACTAATTGAAAAGTACCCAAATGAATCAGATAAGCAAAATATTTGATAATAATGTAAACGCACAACCAAGTGACGGGAGCGTATTACATTAGGATAATGAGCCCGGGTGAAGGGATAAACAAGCACGTAAAATGATTTAGACAAGTATTGGGAGGGAGTGTACTTACACTCGAACCCAGAAAACATCAAGCATGTAAAATGATTTAGACAAGTATTGGGAGGGAGTGTACTTACACTCGAACCCAGAAAACATCAAGCATGTAAAATGATTTAGACAAGTATTGGGAGGGAGTGTACTACACTCGAACCCAGAAAACATCAAGCATGTAAAATGATTTAGACAAGTATTGGGAGGGAGTGTACTTACACTCGAACCCAGAAAACATCAAGCATGTAAAATGATTTAGACAAGTATTGGGAGGGAGTGTACTTACACTCGAACCCAGAAAACATCAAGCATGTAAAACGATTTAGACAAATATTGGGAGGGAGTGTACTTACACTCGAACCCAGAAAACATCAAGCATGTAAAATGATTTAGACAAGTATTGGGAGGGAGTGTACTTACACTCGAACCCAGAAAACATCAAGCATGTAAAACGATTTAGACAAATATTGGGAGGGAGTGATACTTACACTCGAACCCGGAGAATGTAAACATGTAAGATGAGTTAGATATGCATTGGGAGGGGGTGTACTTACACTCGAACCCGGAAAATGCAAATATGTTCCTTAACAGGTCATTTTTGTAAAACGTCGAACTTAAAGATAAAGTCAGAATATAAAAAAAAAAAAAAAAAAAACCGAAGCAAGGTCTTAATGCATACCGGGAGGGTTGCAATAATAACAATTTCGGTAAAACACCCGGTGGATGGGTGAGAATTAAACACATGCGTAAACCAAGAGACGTGAACGCGGGTTGAAAGATCAAAGTAACGTGGATTACGAGTTATGACTATAAAATCTCGTATATAGAAATTGTGAGTAAATATGTTCAACTATTCGAAGTCGAATGGGTCGAATAAAGAATAAAGTTGATTGTTTATAAGTGATGGATTTCACATTAATAGGTCAAACATGTTGAATACAATATAACGCCGAATGGCACAAATGAGCACTAGCCAGATAAAGGTAGTGTTAAATGCAAGAGAATAATGAGCCCGGCAATGGGACATAATCAAACACGAATGTATGTAAACTGGATAATGGTGAGCATAAGATAAACCGACGCATAAATGACGTGAGAAATCATAAAGTCGGAAAATGTGCCCGAAAAGAAACGAGTGTAGCCTTAGACTACGGTCAAGGTCAAAGATAATATCAAAACGATAATAAATGATGTTAAGCAAAAACATGGTGCCTTAACGCCGTATGCGTATATAAATGCATACACATTTGAAGAAGACTCGAATAAAAGATGATCTACGGGATCATCATAACCTACGAGGTATTAAATAGAGCAAAGGTCTACGGGGCCAAAACGACCCACGGGTCATGATTGGAAAGAAGTTATAAGGACTTCGCCTTAAAGAGGTGAATGTCTAATCAAAAAAAAAAAATATAGCCCATAAGGCTAAGTGATAAACCTACGGGCTAGATGGAATAAAGCAAGGAAATCAGTTAAGAATCCCCGCATAAAAAAATTAAGACTGTAAAGGATTAAATTACGGACTGTCAATATCCCGGTATGGATGATTGACACAAGATAAAGAAAAGATCCTAAAACTAAAACTTCGGTTTTAGTAAGAAATAATGTTCTTACAAACATAAATTCTGATAGGAATTTAAATAGTAAGCATGAAAGATACAAGTCTTGACACTGATAGGCGCAAGATGATATATTCGAAAGGTGATATTCTCAAAAATGAAAGGTTGATATAAATTAAACATGATGTAACACAATCACGGTCAAGAAATGTAATGTGAAGTAGAATCACAATATGACCAAGCAAGCGGTAAAAAGGAACTGGACAAATAAGTCTAGTTAGTGAGACCAGTTAAGGTCAACAATTCAAGTCAAGAAATTTGGTTTGCTCGAAAACGGTGGGATCGGTATAGCTGAACCGAATAGATAAATTTGAAAACAAAGGAATTTGTTGCTAAAAGTGAAATATTTCACTAAAGACCTTTAAACGGGTCAAAGTAACGGATTCACAAAGAATTCGATAGGATATGAAAGCAAGGAATATCGCTAAGTTAATTAAACTAGTGGAAATAACGAGATTACGTTATTCCTAGTCGCATTATGTCATGCAAGATACGTAGATGATTAATAACCAAAAGAATATTACCATACCTTTCTGGTAATACTAACAAGTGGTTAAAGTATGAGAAATGCTTAATTGATTATCGAGAGCAAATGCATGGAGTTAAACTCGATAAATTATATAAGAAAAGGTTTCGGGGACGAAACCTCTTTAAGGGGGGTAGACTTGTAACACCCCAAAAACGGGTTTGGTAATCAAACCACGTTAATATTAATGACTTGGTAAAATACCGTTAGTGGTAAAATTTAACCCGGTGAATATTAGGACTTAAATAAATAATCCTAATATTAACTAAAAGGTGAATAAAAGCTTTTAAGGAAACAAAATGGATAAAAGGCCCGAGTTAACGGGACCTAAAATAAACTTAGTCATAAATATTCCCGAACCCGCTAAGTTAACTAGAAATGTAAAACCTAGTTAATAAGTGGGAATATCATTGAAGGTAATTTAGGTTGTAACCTAATTAATAACTAACCAAACACGAGGGACCAAAACCGGGTAACTTGAAAATGATATATAAACTTAAAAATAAAACACAAACACACACACAAGAGTATGTGTGCGCGTGTGAGGATCGACCAGGGAAAGCTTTAGGGAGCTCAAACCCTAACTTCAACAAATCCATCAAATTGAAGGTCAAATCTGGTCCAAATCGGATGCATGAACACATATTAATGATCACCAAGTCGTGGGGATCACAAGGTATGTTGAATCTTATGATTTAGTGATACTTTGAAATTATGATGAACAATCATAATCAAAATTCTGGAATGAATGTTGAATCTATGAGTGTTATTGTGATGAAATCCATGTTTAGGAACAACCCTAGTTAATAATTTGATAAACTAGTGTTGAAAAAATAGAAATTTGATGATTACCCATATGTGTGCTAAGTGGGTTTTATGACAAGAAGATGAACACTTGAATTAGAGTGTTAAATTGATGAATATTGATGTTATGATACTAGTACTAAGTGTAGTTCATGAACACTAGACATGAAAGTTTGAATTTTGATGTTAATCTTGGTAAAAATAACTAGTTGTGAACTAGTTAGCAAATGTGTAGAAGTATGCCTATTAGGTGTTTGATGAAATGCCTAAATGAGAAGTAAAGTGTTGAAATTCAATTAAAACGTGTAATTGGCAAGTTTGACTAATTACATGAGACATGGGATAAAACGGGTTCCAATCATAATGTTGATTTGCCTTGATCATGCATATTATATGATCAAAGGTAGTTGACTTTAGAAAGTCAAACTAACTAGTGATGAAGTCGAATAATAGTTTCGACAAAGAAAATAAGTAAGGTGGAATAGTCGTGATTGTCAATGACTAATCTAACCACCTTGTAAATGTTGAAAATAGTTTGACGCTCAACGAGCTAGGTGAAAGGCTTGGGGAAGGAAGCGGGTCAAACGAATCAAGAATGAAGGAAAAAGCATAACTCGGATGCAAGGTAAGTATAGCTTACACTAGTCTTAGATTGTGTAATATTCTCTTAGCGTATAAATAACGAATGGAATAACTAAACAATTAAAATACGATGTTCCGTCGTGTAGGCGTACGGAACTAGATAATCAAAGATGAAAGAAACCATAATAATGGTTAAAAAAAGAAGTAAATTGATAACTCGATCACATTATGACGAAAGTGGTAATAAAAGGTTTATAAGTAAAAATGACCGTACCGTGTTAAACGGAGCGGGTCATGTACTTGAGATGATAATAAATATCATCTCGAAAAGACAAGCGGTCAATCCGGCCAAACGGGTCAAAAGGTGTAGACATCACCTTTTGACAATATCGACTGATGATCTTTTGTCGAGTTATATGCTTACAGGAATAGAAATCCAATGGATACTCGTATCGCTCTTATTTAGTGATTTAAAAAGCAAGGTATTTATAAATCGGGTCTACTTGTTGATCCAGGCCAGGTATGCATATTCATGTCGTAGTTAAAATGCTATTTTGGTCGAATAAATGAGAAAGAGAGTCTTTCGTAGTAAAAAGAACATAATCGACCAAAACGCCCTTGTTGGCTAATTCGAGCAAACAACCTTTAAAAGTTGTTTGGAAACGAGTTCTATGATTTGTTAAATACTTAGAATAAATAGAGAAGCATTCGAAAGCGTTTTTAGGCTTGAAAATGCTTAAATACCCGTAACGGGTCAAAATAAACATCCGAGTAAAAATGGGTTTAATTTGAGTAATTAAACCGGCGATTAAAATCTAATATGATAGGCAACATTAAGTCGAGAAGTATATGTGATATAAGGTCCAAATAAACATGTTTGATGGTGAAATCACAAACGGGTCAAAATTGGCAAAAAGGGGGAAATAAGCCGAAGACTTAGAAGTCTTAAAATTTGTTAAGTCGAATGTCGGATTTTAACCTCATAAGATGGAGGATTAAATTACGGACGCGTAGGAAAAGGAATCGGGTAAAACGGATGCAAAACGAGCAAGTTATGCGAGTTTTAGCATTTATGAATGTTAGCTGATCTGGGCGTCGTGCATGGTCGTGCGCTTGGCCGCATGGTCGTGCGTTTCCGAGTAAATCAATGCACTGGCTTGTGCACTGCCAGTGCCCCCAACGTTGTAGGAACTGCACGGCCGTGCGGTTGGGTGCATGGCCGTGCGGTTGGGTGCATGGCCGTGCATCAGCTGCCAGTTCAGTAAAATGTGCAGAATTGTTCAAAAACAATCCCGTAATCGAAAAGGAGTCCCGAATCGTATTCTAAACTTATTATATAATGTTTATGGGATGCGATGAGCGTGTATGCATTTATATATGGAAAAACTGGATGCAGGGTCCACCGTAAATTACGGTGCCACCGTAGTTTACGGTGGAGATGAAAAGCCTTACGATGGCCCCCTACTGGTTTGCGGTAGGGGTATGTAAAACCAGTGGCCACCGTAAATTACGGTGCCACCGTAATTTACGGTGGAGATCAGGGTGAAACTTTTATTTTTGTTATCAAATGTTTCTCGGACTCGTTTAGACACGTTTTAAGTCCTGTATGACTAAAGCATTTCATGTTATTGAAATGTAGGTACTTGGATGCCGGAAGACGATCAAGCTCAGTGAAGAACCGAACATTATAAAGATTCACGCTTCCGCACAATGTAAATCGATATTGTTAAACGACGAATTTTGTCACTTTAGGCGGTGTACTTGGAAATTATGAAAGTATTAATTAACTCGTATTTTCTAAGGATACTTAACACTAAATACATGTTTGTATTCGTAATTTTTACGAAAACCTTTAAAATAATAACTAGAGTGTTACAGATAATAGCGTGCATTGTGCAGACCTGCTTTGCTTTTGCGGCTATGGGTTGGTGGAGCGATCTCCGGATGTGACTGGCCACTGTTTCCGCCTCGCTTTTCCCATCTCACAGCTTTTCAACCATTCAACTGTTTAACCATTTGAACATTTACATATTTAGTCATTTTATTTAGTCTTGGGCTACCCCCGTCATCAGCCCCCCAAGTCAGATGTTTTTGGGTAATGAGCTCAAAGACTTCTGACTTTTATGCATGTATTTTATTGTCTGAAGGTTTCGAGGGTTCGTTGCTTGAAGACTTGAAAGGTTGAAGGCAGTTAATATTTGAATTTGAATTTTAAATAACTGACAATTGATTTGATTGATGTATGGCAGTTGATAGGGTGGCGGTTTTGCAGAGGTTACTGTTTGCCATTATTACCCCTATTGTAGGTTTACATTTATTTTATATTTGCAAATCCTATCCATTTTAGTCATAAGTTTTCCAAGTTTCTGCCATTTCCTTCCTTCTCTAAGGTTAGTTTCGGTTTCCTTTACACCTTGCATTCTTCATTTTCTGTTTTTCAAAAATGGGTGCTCGTAAGGACTTAGCAAAATCATTTTCTCGGTTAACACAAGAGGAGGTAGATTTATTTTGTATGGAATATGGTATTGATAGAAAATTTAACCCAACTGCTCCTGCTTGTGATGTTCCTGTTGATAAACCGATCCCTGGTTCGATTGCCCTTTACTGTCGTCATTTTCAATGGTCAAATCTTCGTTATCCCTTTTCGTTTTTTGTTTTGAACCTGTTGGAGTATTATCGGGTTTCTTTTGGGCAAGTTCATCTGAAGGGGATGGCTAGGGCTTTGCATTTTGAGGTTTTGTGTCGTGCTCTTGGATATGATCCTTCCTTGTTGCTCTTTCGGCGGTTTTTCCGTTTGGCCAAGAATGGTGACTGGTTCACCTTTGAAACATCAAAGGTTGATTCTTGCCTCATCTCGTCTATGGTTACAACACTTGGGACCTGGAAGGATCGCTTTTTCTGGGTTTCCGAGTCTATTATTCCTTTCAAGATGGTGTGGAGGCATCCGGATGCTGTTCTCAATGATCCGGAGCCCTCTGAATCTGAATTGAATGATGCTTTTCTTACAGCCATCCGAGGGTGCCCTTCGAGGGTTCGTCCCTTCCCTGAACATTTGTTAGTTCTTTTAGGGGTTAGTAACATTTGGGGGAAAGCCGATCGGGATCCGGTACTAATGAGAAATGGCGTGGGTATGCATTTTCCCTTTTTGCCCTTTTTGCATTTTTTCTGACTTATGACTTATTTGCTTTTGTTTTGTTTTTTGTAGTCATGTCTGCTTTGGATTTTATCAAAAGTGATGATACTTCTGATGTTGTATTTGGAGATGCTCCGTCTGTTCCTGGCGAGAATGTTGTGGTTAGAACTGTTGAGCAAAGGTTTGAGGGCACATGTTATGTTAGTGTTGCCAATGTCAAGGGTTTTTCAAAGTCCAACGTTCCCAAGTCTTCGACCCGTCGATCTTCTCGTCGGTTGTTGAAAGTTGGTCCTCAATCCACTTCTACTGAACCAGTGTACTTGAGTGATGATATTGAAGTTTCGGAAGATCAAGGTGGTGAAGCAGGTGCTGAGAAGGATAATGAATTAGTTGTTCATGGTAAAAAGGCCCCAGGCAAGAAGGTTGTTGCTACCCCTGTTCAGGAGTCTTCAAGCAGGGACGTTGAAGGGTTAGATCCGGAAGGGATTTATGTGCCTACTTGGTTAGTGAAGAATGATGACACCTTCGAAGATGCTGCTGTTTGTGAGGATGCTCTTAGTCACCTTGCTCCTCCTTCAGTGCACAAGACCATTGCTGGGATGGATGATGACTTGATGTTGTCTCGGATGGTTTTGAGTACTTGCAACCTTGCTGCTATGCTTCCTCAAGGTATTGCCCGTTTTCGTCAAAGGATGCAGGAATATGAAGAATTTTCCAAGAAGAAGGATAAGATGAAATCCTCCATTGCCTCGATGAAAAAGGAGGTAGCTGGTTTTGCCGAGAAAGAAGCAGCATGGGAGAAGGAGGTTAGTGACTTGAAGAAGATGCATGAGATTGAGATGGGTGATTTGAAAAAGAGTTTTGAGGCTAACTTATTGAAGTTAAAAGCTGACCGGGAGACTTTGGCTGTTCAGCAACAGGCTTTTCGTGAGGAGAAAGAGGGGTTGAAGGCTTCAGTTGCTCGTTCTACCGCTGACAATCAGTGGTTAATTGAGCAAGGTTTCCAGCAGGTTGTTACTTATCTTTTACATTCCAAGGAGTTCAATTCTGCCCTTGGCGATGTTTATACTAAGCTTCTCAACCTGGGGAAACACCAAGGCCTCATTGCTGGTTATAAGCCTCATGAATCCGGCCATCCTTTGGAGAGGTCACCTCTATTTCGTCCCGAGGCTTCTGACGTTTTTAAAGGCTCCGTTGAGCAAATGGAGAAACTGACCTATCCTTACATCCATCAAGTTTCTGCTTGTTTTGGTAAGCCTCTTACTGTGTTGCAGGACTTGAACCGGAGGGCCTAAATGAAAAAGTTTGTGCCGAAATCTTGGGCTCTCTTTCAAGGAAGAGATCCTATTCGGGGGACAGTGATAATACCCTTTCAGGTCAGCTGGATGTTCCTAAGGATGCAAGCTTGGAGGCTTCAGCGGTGGGGGGTGATGGAGGTTTAAAGACTAAGAAGCTGAAGAAAACAAAGAAGACCAAGGGCGAGGGTTCTGGAGTTTCCAAGTCTGTTGATTCTTAATTTGTAGCTTTCTTAGCACTAAAAACAATTTATGGTTTGTAACCCTTAAACAATATTAGGTTTTCAGGGACCCTTAAGGTTCCTGTTGGTTGTATTGAAGGCCTGTGTGGCCGTTTGAACAATTGTTAGGTTTGCAAGTTACTATGACTTGCCTTAACTTATGTTTGGAAGTCCTTTAGGGCTTTTCTTGATATGGTATGATGTCTTATCTTTCTTATTTATGTTATGTTTTTAGACTTGTGTCTGTTTTTGTTAAGGCAGTCTGTTTGGCTTTAACCTTCCAAGCCTTTTGGCTGTCTGTTAGTAGGTTGAAGCCTTTAGGGTTTCGAGTTGTTGCTTGAGTGGCTTGAAGCCTTGAAGGCTTCTTAGACTTGTGGCCTGACTTGGTTTGTATCTTTGTGTTTTTTGTCCAAGTGATTTTGTTCTTTCAAATTCTCTTTGTAACTTTGTCTTTGTCCAGTTTGTGCTAGCCTTATGTTTGTCATACCTAAAAGGGTTCAGTGCTGCAGACACTTAGCCTTGGTATTTTTAACAAGAAGATCTAGCACCTATCCTTTTTATTATTTCTTTGGTTTTCACTTGAATTTTTCAAGCCTTTTTGTTGATTATATTTTTAAGGCTTAGGGAACATTTGGTGTAGGCTGTTCACACCCGTCTATGAGACAATTTTAGGTTTTCTTAACAAGTCTCATGGAGTTGTATTGATTTAGGAACTCACCCCTTATATAGGTTCATTCAACCCTTGAACCTATTGAGCGATGTGGCCTGGGAGCTCATCCCTTTACATGGCCCTTGCCATGGAGTTTTTTGCTAGGCTCTCAACCTGATCTTAGGATAGAAAGACAAGTTTGATAAAGCAACTTCATTCATTTCAGCAATACTTGCTTTTTACAAAAGATATTCATAATTCTGCTTGGAATACATTTTGATACAAACCAAACTTTCCTGTTTAAACATGGAACCTTTTCAGGGTTTTGCCATTCCAATGCCTTGGAAGCCTTTTTCCTTCTGAGTCAGCCAGCTTGTAGGATCCACCTTTGTGTGCTTCAAGGATGGTGTATGGGCCTTCCCATTTTGGGCCAAGATTTCCTTGATTTTCTTTCTTGCTGGCTTCGTTGTTTCTGAGGACCAGGTCCCCTGGCTTGAAACGTTCGTTCTTGACTTTTTTGTTGTAGTAAGCTTCCATCTGTTGCTTGTATTTGGCCTCTTGAATTGCGGCTTGATCTCTTGCTTCCTCTAGGAGTTGTAAATTCAACATGATCTCTTTTTGGTTTGTTTCGGGATTCATGTTGACAAGTCTTTGGGTTACAACTCCTATCTCAGCGGGGATCACAGCTTCGGATCCGAATACCAAGCTATAAGGTGTTTTCTTATGGCTTGTTTTTTCGGTTGTTCTAATTGCCCATAGGACACTAGGCAATTCTTCAAGCCAGTTGTTTTCGTATCTTCCCAATCTTGTCTTGATGCCTTCTACTATGCTTCTATTTGTTCTTTCCACCTGACCGTTTGATTGCGGATAAGCCACTGAGCTAAAAACCTGATCGATTTTGTATTCCTTGCACCAAGTGCTGAAAGGCTTCTCAGCAAATTGTCTTCCGTTGTCAGTGACAAGTACTCCCGACAATCCATAACGGCAAATGATGTTTTCCCAAACAAAGTCAATGACCTGTTTTCCCGTGATTTTGGCAAGTGGTTTGACTTCAGGCCATTTGGTGAAATAATCTACTGCCACCAGTAAGAATTTTACTCCCCTTTTGCTTGGGGGAAATGGACCAACAATGTCCATCCCCCATTTGTGGAATGGCCATGCCGAGGTTATTGGGACTAAGTCATGCTTGGGACTTCTTGGAATTGGTGCATGAATTTGACAAGCATCGCATTTCTTCAATTCTTCGGTTGTATCGCGGTGCATTGATGGCCAGAAATATCCAAGGTTCATGAGCTTTGCAACCACCGACCTAGCTCCAAAGTGAGCTCCGCACACACCTTCATGAATTTCTTTGATCAAGTACTTACTTTGCTCCGGGCCGACACATCTTAACAAGGGAGCAAGGTAACCCTTTTTGTAAAGGGTTTCTCCTTGTAGTACGTATTGCCTTGCCTTGATCTCAACCCTTTTAGCTTCTACTTGATCATTCGGCAATTCACCATTTTTAAGGAACTTTTTGATGGGAGTCATCCAGTTTGGATCTTCTTCGGTAACTACATCTTGAATTTCCAATTCATCGATTGATGGGGCCTTCAACACTTCTACCAGCACCTTCTTGGTAAGGTTGGCGAAAGTGAGAGATGCAAGCTTACTTAGGGCATCAGCCTTTTTGTTTTGAGATCTGGGGATCTGTTTGATGTTGCATGCCTAGAAGGTACTCATGAGTTCCTTGGATTTTTCTCTGTATTTTTTCATGTTGGGTTCCTTAGCTATGTAGCTATCATTCACTTGGCTTGAGACCAGCAACGAATCTGTGAACACTTCAAGCTTTTTGATCTTCATCTCTTTAGCTAGCCTTAAGCCAGCTATTAGTGCCTCGTATTCAGCTTCGTTATTGGTGGTCTGAAAATTAAAACGGAGAGCATATGTGAATTCCAGCCCTTCTGGGTTGATCAAAATTAGCCCAGCCCCTGACCCTTCAACGCTTGAAGCCCCGTCGGTAAAAAGCTTCCAGGCTTCAGGGTTGGAGGGTTCAGTAGTGGTAGCGTTTACTTCAGTGATTGCCTGGTTTGGAACTTCCACAATGAAATCGGCCAAGACTTGTGCCTTGATAGCTTTTCTTGGGACATAGGTGATGTTATGCTCACCCAGTTCTATGGCCCATTTGGCTAATCGCCCAGAGTTTTCAGGTTTTTCAAGCACACTCTTAATAGGTTGGTCGGTGACCACTTGTATGGGGTGTGCTTGGAAATACCTTCGAAGCCTTCTAGCTGTTTGAACTAGGGCTAGGGCAAGTTTTTCAAGGGGAGGGTATTTTGTTTCAGCTAATTTTAAAGTTTTGCTGAAAAAATAAACGGGTACCTGGGCCTTGTCTCGCTCAATGGTGAGGACTGCACTGATGGCCTCGTCAGCAATTGAGAGGTACACCGATATTAACTCCCCGGTTTTTGGTGCCGCGATATCTGGTAGGGAAGCTAAATGTTGCTTCATCTGGTTGAAAGCTTCTTCAGCTTCTTCAGTCCATTTGAAATCCTTCTTGTCTGAGCAGTTCTTGAGCGTTTTGTAGAAGGGCAGAGATCTTTCGGCCAACTTTGAGTTAAGACGCTTCAAGGCTGCAAGCTTCCCGTTTAAGCTTTCAACCTCCTTTTTTTTTGGTGGTTTGGCTTCGAGGACGGCTTTCACTTTGTTAGGGTTGGCTTTGATGCTTTGCTTTCCAACAATGTGACCCAAGAATTTTCCCTCCTCGAATCCAAATGAGCATTTTTCCGGATTAAGCTTCATGTTAACCTTCCTGAGGTTCTTGAAAGTTTCTTGAATATCGTCAAGCATTTGATGTTCCGTCTTGCTTTTAATCACCAAGTCGTCAACATATGCCTCCATGTTTTTGCCGATTTGGCTTTCGAAGGCTTTGTCAACGAGTCGTTGATAGGTAGCTCCTGCATTTTTGAGACCGAAAGGCATCTTTTGAGAACAAAAGATCCCTTTGTCCGTGTGAGAGGCAGTTTTTTCCTCATCCTCTTTCTTCATGAGGATTTGGTGATAACCCTTGTATGCATCAAGAAAGCATTTGAACGAGTAACCTGTGAGGGAGTCAACCTTGAGATCAATTTCCGGTAGTGGGTAGCAATCTTTAGGACAAGCCTTGTTAAGATCCTTGAAATCTATGCACATCCTCCAAGAGTTGTCAGGTTTCTTGACCATAACCGGGTTTGCAACCCATGGTTGATACTTGACTTCTCGGAGAATACCGGCCGACACAAGCTTTTCAACCTGTTGGCAGGCTGCCAGACTTCTCTCGGGTGCCAGACTTCTTTTCTTTTGGACCACCGGCTTGACATCCGGTGGTATTCTTAATTCATGCTCGGCAATGTTCCGAGGGATCCCGGTCATATCTTCTGGACACCAAGCGAATACATCGCTGTAATGTGTTAGCAATTTTTCAAGGTACGAAAGGGTCTCTTGAGAAAGGTTTGGATTGACCCTTATTCGTTGTTTAGGGTACCTAGGGTTTATGACCAACCTTTGCCTGTCTTCTTCGCTGTTTGAGTTTTCTCCTTCAATCATGTAAGCTTCCTGAGAGGGTTGAAGGGTTGCTATGCCCCTCTCGGTAGGAAACTTAACCGTGCCATGGCCAACAGACACTGCCATGTAAAATGCACACTTTCCTGGTCTTCCGATGATCACGTCATAGCTTGAGGGGATGTTGATAACCACAAAGGTTAATGGTTGGGTTCTTTCTTTTAAACCTTCACTGAAACGAACATTAAGGGTCAGCTGCCCTAAGGGCTTGAGGGGTATGTCAGCGATACCTTTTATAGAGGTTCCAGAAGGTTGAAGCCTTGAACGTTCTTCATTGCTCAAGCGGTTGAAGAATTTTTCGAACATGATCTCAGTGGCTGCCCCAGTATCTATGTATGCCTTACATGTTTGCAGCGTTCCCACGGTAGCTTCTACCACAAGAGGGCTAGAAAGAGGGTCTTTCTCCGTAGGGGGGAAGCAGACACACTGAAGCTCCCAAGCTTCCAACCGCTGTCTTTTATGAGGAACCCTTCCATCAAAATTCACCATATGGACTTCCTTACCCTTTCCTTCAGCCATTTTGTCCCGGACTCCCTTTACCAAATGAGCGAGTTCTCCGGACTTAACAGCCTCTTCTATTCTTTTCTTGAGTTGGAAGCAATCATTGGTGTGGTGACCTTTTTCTTCGTGAAACTCACAGTATTGGGTGGAGTTCTCGTTCTTTCTGCTTTTGGGGAGAGGCCTAGGAGGCCGAAAGTTTGTTTGACTTCTTCTGTTGCAATGATTTCTTGAGGGGTCTTTGTGAGGGGTGTGAAACTTATGCCTTTCTCCCTGCTTGAAGGGTTCCGCCTTCAGACCTTCGAGGGTCTGAACCCTTTGGCCGCCTGTCATAGGAGTTGAAGTTCCCCCTTTTTCTAGCTGGGCTATTGCTTCGCTAGCCGGATCCTCTTTTCCTTTGTTCTTTAATGTCTACAGCCTCCTCTCCCCGGATGTGAGCTTCGGCCCTTTCAAGAGCCTCTTCCAGGGTCTTGGGCAGGGATTTGTTGAAATCTCTTGTGAGATATTTAGAGGTAATGGCATTCATGAAACCAGCCACTCTCATTTTCTCGTCCGCCCCTACATAAGTCAGACCTTCCTTTTTGTATCGTTCAATGAACGCATGAAGACTTTCATCATCTCGTTGTTTTATCTGGAAGATCACTGTTGCGTCTTTGACATATCGCCTTTGTTGGGAGAAATTCGCCAGAAAACCCTTGCTTAGGTCGTCAAAGCTTCGAATGGTTTGAGCAGGTAGATCGTTGAACCAAATTCTGGCGGATCCAACAAGGGTTTGCATGAACATCAGGCAGCATTCAGCGTTTGACCATTTCTCTATCCGGGCTGCACCAGTGAAGATCTGAAGATGGTCCTCAGGATCTTCAGTCCCATCATACGTTCTAATGTGGGACGGCATCTTATTCTTTGATTGGAAATCATAATCGGCTATCTGCCTTGAAAAGCATGAAAGGTTAATTGGCTTGTAAGGTTTAGCCAAGTCTTCTTCAGCCCTTGCATCCACATTGTTGCCATTGCCGTAATTCCCCTAAGTGGCTAGCACTTGATTAATGAAGTGTTGCCACGGAATGTTGGCCTTCATCTGGGTCATCATATTGGGCATGAGTTTGAAGCCTTGAAGGCTTCCTGGACCAACCGAGCAGTTTATTCCGAGAGGGGTGCTCATAACAGCGCTTCGTGCTAAAGGGAGCACGGACAGAGCTTGCTCCCACGTGGTTGTTACAGATGCTGGATAGCTTGTTACTAGGGACTGTAGGAGCTGGTCAAGTGTTAGCTCATGTCCCAAAGGAGCACCACTAGTAATTGGTTGGGAAGAGAAGATAGGATGCACCGTAGGATTTGTCATAGTGGACAGATAAGGGTGAGGATTTGAAGGATTACTGGGACCAGCCTCACTTCTTGTAGTAAAAGGAGGTAGAGGTGGTCCGGGAGACAGTGTTGGTTCAGGTTCATCATAGTCTACACGAATCCACACTCCTTTTTCTCTTTCTTTACTCACATGCTGGTTGAGAAGTGACCTTAATTCAAGGAAGTTGTTTGCAACCCCCTCGGGGGTAAGTTCAACACGTGCTGGGGTGTCAGAGACACCGATATTGGGAGATGGGACCCCGGATCTGGACGGAGTCGGTGTGTTGAAGGTGAGGAACTCGGGTGTGCTCCCCGGAGTTGAGAAAGATGTTGGTATAGCCACGTGAGCTTGGCTAGTACCCGGGGTAGAAGTGTTTGGAATCTGATTTACTTCTCCCGGAGATCCACTTTCAGACATGGTGATTTTAAGTGAAGAGAGCTACACTACTAGGTCTTTTTTGAGAAGAAATAGCGGCGTAGCCCCACGATGGGCGCCAACTTGTTAATGCAACAAATACAAGACCAACGGTAGTAGCTGGGTTGGTTAGGAAAAAGGGTTGAAGGGTTCAACTTTGCCTAACGCAGGTCGCGGGTTCCCCCCAAGTTTGCAAGACGTGGAAGGAGGTTTACTAGTTTGTTGTTGTTATTTGCTGAAGATTCCTTCTCTGAAATGTACTCAGATTCGGAAGCGGGAGCAAATGGAATGTGTGTGGTGGATGTGAAAAAGAGTGACTTGTATGTAAGCAAGTACTCCACACGAATGACCAGAGATTAGAGAATCAGAGCTGGCCAGGAGATGTTTTCTGAAGTAAATGAAGTGTCAATTTATAAGAGAAGACATCTCCCGAAGTAGAATGTGTTAGACTAGTAACCTTGCTTGTAGTGGAGGGTTTCCCCTTTTGGGGGTTAAAGGCTTTTGACCCCTGGATAATAGCGTGCATTGTGCAGACCTGCTTTGCTTTTGCGGCTATGGGTTGGTGGAGCGATCTCCGGATGTGACTGGCCACTGTTTCCGCCTCGCTTTTCCCATCTCACAGCTTTTCAACCATTGAACCGTTTAACCATTTGAACATTTACATATTTAGTCATTTTATTTAGTCTTGGGCTACCCCCGTCATCAATAAGTTTTCTGTTTTTAGTACAATAGTTCACTTAAGTTTTCTGTTTTTTTAATACAAAAGTTTATTTATATTCAATTCATTTGTGTTTGTTCATGTATGTTAATTTATAGTTATAATGTGTGTTTGTTCATGTTGTTTATGTTAGACAGTCTTCTTCAGGCTTATAATGCGATGCTTAAGCTTCAATTGCTCATTATGCTTCAGTTGCTCAAAGATCCATGCGGACGAGGTACGCAACAAAGATTTATGAACCATTAATAGCATGATGTGCATCATCATAAGTTAATTTGAACAAACTTAACTCCTTATGTCACTATGTTGATATTTTGCTTGTACCTGTTTCCTTTCCTATGACTTATCTTTGTTTAAAGGGAACCATTGTTTAGTTTATAGAGTAGAGAAAAGTTAGTTGCACATGTTCTACATAAGGTTCTAGCTGGCGAAGCTTGAGATTTCCGACCTGGGGCGGAAATCACCGGACCTAAAAATTTCTATAAAATTGAGGGGTCGAAAACGTATATACCCAAAAATTTCTATACGAAAACTACACACTTTCCACTACTGAGCGAAAAGTTCGGGGGGTCGGCCGCCCCTTAAAAGCTTCGCCCATGGAAGAGAGACATTTATAAATTTCTTTATTTCGCGTTGTGTTTAAATAAATTAGGGATGTGAACCGGTTTATTACATAGAATGAGTTTTGCATGCCACGTTCTGAAATATTAAAGCACAAATTATGTGACCCTATATGGATTCGCAGGAACGGGATAGCTTCTTCTTTAGCCGAGATCATATTATGTTATTGAAACTGTGCATTCTTTTTTATCTTACACTTTATCCTCGCGTTTTTGAAACAGGACGATTTAACTCATCAGCTGGCCTCTGAATTTGCACAATTACTGTTGGTCCCAAAATGGATCTTGATCTCTAGAAAATCAAATAAATTGAATATAAACTGAATATCTGAATACATGAATGGAATTATAATTGAAATCTACAACCCTATTTATAGTTTCTAATGGGTGCGATCCAATAGATGCGTCTCTTCACGAACGGGTGCGTCTCTAGAACATGTGGATGTAATTAAACATGAAGGGGTGTGTCTTCTTATCCAAGAGTCGCGTCCCTTCTCTGTGTGTGGCTGAAATCGAATGGGTGCCTCCCAAGGGATTTCGCCACCCTTGGGGTGGTAGTTACCAAGTTCTGATTTGTCACAAATAGTCCCTCAACTTTGTAACTGCCACTCTTTTCTTTAATTACCATAAAACCCTTGTAGTTTAGGATGTGTAGGGATTATAACTTTCATTCACCCCCTAATCACGAACATCCTTGAGTTGTAGATCTTGAACTTTGATCAATTCCATTTTCTTGAAACTCCTCGGTATCCGACGTTTCACACGGATCTTCTTATTAACCAACCTTCTCCTCACGAACCTTGTTTCACTCGAACTCGCTTCACACGAACTTGCTTCATACTTGTCTTGACCGTACTTGATTTGTATCACATGAACCTTTTGTTATGTATTTGTCTCAACACGAACTCCACCGGTGTTGATTAACTTCCCCACCATCATATCACATGATCGGAATCTATCTCGCATAGATTTTGATAAGCTGACTCACTCAGATCTCTCTTGTGATTGTATCACACAACAATTTTTTCTGACCCAGTCACAGGATTTGTGTGTCTTCTTCTTGATCTATCACAGATTAAATATCATCTTCACGGTTGTTTCTCACAACGGGTTCTTCATCATTGATTGCTTCCCTCACGGATTCTTCACTTTTTCCTGATCCATTCAGTAGATTGTTTTGTTGTACCTTTCACAGGTTATCTTCCTCCGCATCACACGGTTTTTTCCCTTTGATCGTTTCACACGACCAAATTCCATGTTTCTACTGCTCTTCATCGTCTAGGCACATCAGAAGTGCCGGTTCATCATCATCTTCTATTTCGACCAAGAGTGTCTCACTTTCTTTGGTTTTCTTGGTTGGGCATTCATAGGCATAGTGCCCAAGTTTCTCACATCTGTAGCAAGTGATTTTTGACTTATCTCTCATAGTCGGTGTCTCTTGCTTGCTATCATCCCTTTGTGGTTTGTCGGTTCCTTCCGACTCGTAAGAGGTGTGTCCTTCACTCCTATGTTGATAATTGCTTCTCCCTCGTCCTCGTGACGAACTGAATCTCCCTCGTCCACGATTTCCAACATGTTGTCCGTGACCCACATACAAGAGTTCTTCTAGATTGTTCACGGGGCTTTCCTTTTTCTTCAACTTTAACCTTTCTTCATACGTTTTTAATCTACCAATAGCTTCGTCTAGCGTCATTGTGTCTAGATTGGAGTATTGCTCGATCGATGCAACTATTTGAATAAATCTATCTGGCACGGCGGTTAGAAGTTTTCGTACCAGAGTGGATTGATTCAACGTCCTTCGGTACTCGCTTGCTCGTGTAACAATACTATTGATCTTTGCAGTGAACTCGTCTATTGTGTCATCTTCCTTCATTTGCAATAACTCAAATTCTTCTGACATGAGTGTATGTAAACACGCCTTTTGCACACGGTCTACACCAACATGTCTAGTCTTGAGATTTTCCCAAATTTCCTTTGCAGTTTTACAACTTGCAACTTGCAATACAACATCCTCTGGTATTGCTTGGAACAGATATGCAATCGCTGCCTTATCTTTCTTAACATCCGTTTGTGTATTTTCTGCCGGTTCAATCGTTTCCCAAAGTCCATTCTTTTCCAAATCGTTTTGATACGAATTGCCCAAATGTAACACCTCGAAAATTCATGTCCAATAATGTATAAACACGTGTCATAAGCTCTGAATGTGAGAAAGAATACTTTAAAGGGACTAAACTGGACAAACGGGGAAACTATGTAAATATAAGGGTCTAAACTGTCAACGATGGATAATTATATTTAAAAATAGCCCTACAAGATGTTTATACCTTCAAACGAATAAATCATGGATCATACGAAGCTAAATTTGAAAGAAAGTGAGAAATTACAAACTACAGGGGCTAAAAGTGTCAACATGTGCAAAGTATACCTCTGAGTGACCTTTTAGCGGGCCCGAAGCTTTGTAACGATGAAATATACTCACTAGAATATGTGGTTAAAATTTCATAAAGTTTCGTTATCATATGAGAAAGTTATGATCAAATTCGTGTACGAGGGGTTAAAAGCGTCAGCATGGAATTCTAGGGCCTTATGGATGATCTCAAAGTTAACAAGGGACTTAACTAAGTTAGTAAAAGTCCTAAAGCCCTTAAAAATAAGGTTAGAAGGCTGAAACTGCAATTTAGGGACTTAAAACCATGTGATAAAGGACCAGGGACCAAAACAGCAAATTTGGAAAGTTGAGTTTCGTTCACAAGGGTGTCGCGCTACGCGAAGCCTCCTTATGGGGCCTTCGCGTGACGCGAGGGGTCATCTGATGCGAAAAAAAAGACAGCTGCCTGTTAAAGCTGATAAACTGACTTAAAACGTTTGTTTCTTATACTAGGGGCTGCCCCAATGGTATTACATGCATAGGGGCACCTGTAATGATCTTGTATCACCTGTAGACTCTTGTGGCATCATCAAAATCATCCATGATTGCTATATAAGAGGAAGAATGTTACAACTTATGAACACTTGCATTTGCAAACTCTCATAAGTTAACTTCTGGAGCTTCTCTGGTCAGCCACAAGCATTCTTAGCATCCCTAATCTTAATTAGGACCTTTGTAAGTGTCCTTAACCTTTCTAAATTCGTTTTAGGTTAGTTAATTAGCTAAAAGTCAAACCGTCGTAATTAAGGTTTGACTTCGAGATTAGTCTATAATTACTCAGTAATATCTCGAATCAAAAATACCTTTAAGTAGGTAATTATGTGGGTAACAAACCCTTAAAAGGGCGTTTCCAGAATCCCACTCTAACTATGTTAATTGTCGAGTCAAAGATGATTATAAAAAGTCAACAGAATGGTTATTTGCAAATTAATGCATAATTAGCAATGTAGGATACATGCAGCCTGTTTGATCATTAAAATAACTTGGTAATTAATGTTAGAACATGTCTCAACATGTTCAACTCGACAATTTTCAGTATCGGCTCGGTTTGGAACCGAAAGTCGCATAGTTTGACTTCTGCTTTGACTTTCAGTTCTGACCCGTTTAGGCCAAGTTTAGGATTGCCTTAGAGCTTCTTTTGGACCTATTTACATGTTAGTATAACTCTCTGAGATTATGCAACTAGGTTCATTAGATATCCTATTCACATGCATGTTTCTGTTAATCGCTTATATGTTGACCATTATGCCCAAATGACCTTAGAATGAGATTTTTGGAAAAGTAAAAGGGTAGACACCTTAGCTGCTGATTTATAAACTTGCACCCAAAATTCGAGATCAGTTTGAGGTGTAGATTAAGAGTTATGCTCATTAGCGTAAATTAAAGCTTCTTTAGTAATTAAATGGCGTAAATTGCATATAGCCTATCTAAACCCAAATTTTTATACAAAACCTTATACCTAATGTTATAAAATAATATTTTAGGATTTTTAAAGATTTTTATTTATTTTTAGGCTGAGCATAACTTAGTGTTCTAAGCTTAATTCTGTTTATGCCGGTTTTGCTCTTTTGGGCTATAAAATGAGTTTTATAAATCCTTTTGACCCAAACCTTTTTCTACTGATTTGTTATGTTAAATAAATTATTTTGAGCCTGCTGGAATATTAAAAGTATCAGCTTTTTACAGAAAACCCGGAAATGGCTCCAAATCGTTTTTTTAAGCGTTTTTAGCACATAAGTATGCACTAGAACCTTGTTAAGCATATGGGGTTAAAACCTACTGATGTACTCAGTAAGATTTTTATATTTTAATAGTAGGCTAATGTTTTAAACTCAGAATATCAGTTTTGACCCTTTAAGCATATGTGAAATTACTAAAATGCCCCTACGGAGCATAGTATGGCTATAAGTTATAAATTTCACATATATTTGATACCCTACTGTTATGACATAGTAAATTAAGCATATTTACTAATTTAATCAGACCTGTAACTCAGGTTATTATTTAAAACTCTTTTACACCTTATAAAATGACCAAAATGCCCTTATGAGGCATAGTTTTGGTTTAAAACCATTTGGGGCATAATGGAAGGTATCATTCTGATATCACAACATATTTTAGGCATATTAACTTCAGAAACATGTATATGACTCTTATGGTTACTCGTTACGTACTATACGCGTTCGGATCGGCTTATGTGACTAGTTTGCCCATTTTAGCCGAAACGGGTCAAACCATATCATTTCGGTCTCAAAATCCAGAATGTGATTAAGTTACTCATATTAAACAAGTATGCAAGCTTGTTGGGACAAAACCACATTCTAAAACGGTCTTCGCCTTATTGTGCGTTTAAAACCATAATCTTTATATAAAACTAACCGGTCTAAGCTTAAGACCCGTTAGGATTTTAATAGGTTATTAAAACCTTAATTTCCAAATCTAGGAGCCCAGTAAAAGCTACGTGCACTTGCTGTATTGATTTATACTTTGCTCAGGTAAATACGTTTAACTTATTTTCCCTATACGGGCTTGGGGTACGGTATATAAAATACCGCTTGGTCGGGGAATTGACCTTAACCGGTTGGTGGTTAAGTGTTGTCAAATTAACCCGTTTAAAAATGTTGTTTTGTTTGTTTAACGCCTTTGGGGGTTTAATGACCATGTCCCGGATATCCTTGGCATCATTCAAAGAATGGCCACTGTCACACCCCAACCGATGGCGGAATCATCGGGGCGCGGCACTAGGCGAATCAGATTGCTCAAGAGAATCCATAACAACTATATTGCGATAATATTTATTACATTTGTCATCCCATACTAACAAACAATACAATCACGTAAGTCATCACAGATTTCTTGTCCTCTCGAACAATTCAAATCCGACAACCTAGATTTTAGATGAGTTTCTAGACTTCCTAGCTTGATTTGATGTATACTTCGGCTAAACCTGCAACATACGTTAAATCTTTGTCAATACAAAGTATTGGCGAGTATACAGGTTTGATATGTGATAGTGTGATAGATTGAAAGTGCTGCGAATTTCCACATGCATAAACGTAATACACAACATATATACTCACAAAACTGATACTACCAGCTAAGTCCTCGATGCTCGACTCTTGATGGCATGACTAGACCCCGTCGGGCGAAATAGTACTATACTAGTCTTGGTGGGACGTCACGAGTATAAGTCCTAGCATACATGTACTAGCATCACATATATCTATGCATACAGTTATTCGCAAGTGATAAATAGTCCAATTAAATCATTCGTTTGATAAGTTTGGTTTTTATGGAACGTATGTTACACCCAAAATTCGATAAAAGGGGTCAAGTATACTCACAGTGGTTGATCGTGAATTGAGAGGAGCACTGAGAATAGGTTAGCCTGAATAGTTTGGTAACACAATGATGAGTAACGCGGAAAAGTAAACAATGTACTTGGATCGAGTAGGCCATTCGATCGGACAGCAGTTCGATCGAGTGGGCTGTTCGATTGGTTTGAAAGTCCGTTCGAACATCCATTCGATCGGCCGGCTGGCTCGATCGGCTGGTTCCTTCAAGTGGATTGTTTCTTCCTTTTGATGAGAAGGATGTGTTTGTGTATGATGGCTTGTACTACCTTTCAAGTTGGCCGATCGAACAGCTGTTCGATCGGTTAGCCCAACCGATCGGCTAGCACTTCATTGTTTTCAAATATGTCACTCGATCGGTTGGCATGTTCGATCGGGTGACATTCCAATGTTTCGAAAAGTCTAAGTGTTGAAGTGTAGTATCTCATGATTCGAGTAGTAATGATTACAATCGAGTAGCGTAGTCGATCGAACAGTACCTCGTCAATATTACACCTTGTGAGTTTGGGGGACTAAGTGCTAGTCGATCGGTTAGCCTAGTCGATCGGCTGGCATAGTCGTTCGGTTGGGCTGTTCGATCGAACAGCCTAGCCGTTCGGCCAGCTTCTCGATTCGGTTAACCTATCACTTAACACTTGGTTATTCCCGTTATTTGTTGATGTTTTAGAGATATTTTGACTACGAGTTGAACCACAAAGCTGAAGTCCCTACTTAGTCTACTGACTCGAGCAGGAATCACCCAAGCTCGGCCAGAGGCGGTTTGGAACTTAAGTTTAACGTTTGACCCGAAATCGGTATATCTCTCGGTAGAACCCGAATCTTGAACCATGTGTTTGTTTAGAATGGTTTATAAATCGGTTCAAGCTTCGTTTTCACCGGTTTGAGTGTAAAAGAGTTGAAAGATAGATGAAAACCCATCTTCCAATCCTTTTCCACCGTGAAATGTTAAGATCTTTGGAAGATTTTAGGTTATTTATGTGGAAATCGGTTAGATCTAAGTTATTCATGGTGGAATGATGTCAAAACTTAGTGTTCTTGAAGAACACCATGATGACATCACTCAAGAACACCTAGATCTTGGTGATTTCACGGTTGGAATTCAGATTTTGAAAGATAGAAAGATGGAGAATCGATTAATGAACAAAAACGTACAAGGATTAGAGCGAAATACTTACCGGTTTGAGAGAAATCTGAGATTTAGTGAGAAGAAGAGGCTGGTCGGTCAGAGCTTTTCCAAAAGTGGAAAGCTTGACAAGGACAGCCCTATTTATAGGCTTCCAAAAGAGGAAAGGGTCAGCTGATCGAACAGCATCCCTGATCGAGCAGCTGTCCGATCGAACAGCCTGTTCGATCGGCTAGCCTGTTCGATCAGGTTGCCTGTTCGATCAGGTTGCCCTGTTCGATCAGGTTGCCCTGTTCGATCAGGTTGCCCTGTTCGATCAGGTTGCCCTGTTCGATCAGGTTGCCCTGTTCGATCAGGTTGCCCTGTTCGATCAGGTTGCCCTGGTTTTGAGTGTTTCGCGACGATTTTTGATATTCCGACTTAGAACGATGATTTGAGGATGATAGAATTTCCTAATCAAATTACTTTTAGTCCCAACTACTATATCTAACATACAAGCATCCTTACACCATGATTTGGATTCGCTTTCGATTGAGTTTGATTCACCTTCGATTCTTGATTGATTTTGATTGATTCACCACACACTTTAACATAAAGTAAGCATGCACAAGTAACACGTAAGGCTCACACACACGTATAAAAAGTACTAAAATCCCCACACTTGAGTTCGATGATTGATTTGATTAGCTTGATTATTGATTGACTAGCTTTATTGCATTGTTACTTCCTATCATTCACAGTCGGTCGTTGATTCACAGTTCGATTATCGGTCGATTAGTTTGATTATACAACACTTACTCCAAATAATATGAAAATCAAAATGAAACTAAAATGAAATTAATCACAAAAAGGCCGTATATACGTATTTATGTATCAAATTCTCAGTGCGGTGATCGAGTTACGCGTGCCTTCGAGTGCGTTCTTCGATGTGATGTGCCACAATGATTATCGGGGCACTACTTACTCGTATTGCTATCATCGTCATGACGGCTGGAGTCATAGCACTCACCCGATAGTCCTTGTTGGCGTTGATTACTCACATTTTGACACCTCACGCTCATCGAGAAGGGTAGTTTAGGCCCATATTCGACATCATCGTGAGTGTCATGCAAAATAGGTTTGTAATAGCGATAGAATATGCGTAATTATTCGATTATACTTCGATTTAGCGATATAACTGGTATAGTTACATTATGATCCGAATCTCTGGTGCTAGGCGTAACGAGTGTATCGAGTAGTAACAACGCACGAAGGTGCGGGTTGTTACAGTATCCCCTCCTTTAGGAAATTTCGTCCCGAAATTAATCCAATAGTAGGGTCTTAAGGGTTGATGCGATTGAGAGTAGAGATTATTAGCGAGCGATCGATTACGATTTGGCGAGTGAAAATAGAGAGAGCATACGATTCGATTACTTAGAAGTGATAACACATACAAAAAGCAATTTTATAGCGTTTTTAAACTTACCAATACTCGATTAATTTCCGAAGTTAATTAAGAAAAATCTCCTCATGGCGCGGTGTCGACCGTTTTGATGTCCACACCTGCGCTATGTGGAGGGTTTTGTTATTTGATAACAGGTTTTGAGTTTTACATTTTAAAAGAATCAGGTGGCAAAATAAGTTTTAAGAAAACTTTCCTACAACGTGGGTTCGAGCGGAACTCGACTGCCGAACCCTCGTTCTCGGGAAGATTCCTGTCGGTCATTGCAAAGGTTTTTAAGAAAAGAATTGGACTTATGAAATTTTCATTGGGCACGGGGCCCAACTGATTCAATGTTTTCTCCATGTTGTAAGGAATTTCATTTGTCCAACGGTTTTAGTAAAAATTTTATAAAAATAGGTTTTCCTTAATACTATGGAAAAATGACTTACATCGGGCCCCACGTGGCACCTTCCCACAAAAGTTCGTTAATATGGTTAAAACACTTATATATAGGAAGTACCAGCGGCGTATCCACCATGCTTTACCCATATTAACTCTGTTTCATGAGGCAGTGTCATGCGTGCCGATAAGACACAGATAGAATTTCGATTCCCTTGATCCTAGCGATGAGGTGCTAGACCGAGTTTTGAATAGAAATAAGTTGGATGCAAACCAAGCGTAGGCAGCGGGTGCGAGTAGTCCGGTCGCACAACGCTGATATGGTATGCTTGGTTGGGCAACGAATGACACGATTTTGATTCGGGTAAGTGAGATTTCGATTTGATTCCACACGAAGTTCGCATGGCACGTTTCCACAAAACTTGCTAATATGACAAACACCATGTTTTCATATTAGTTTTATCTTGTGAAGCAATGTCATGCACCCTAACATTACACCACCTGCGATGACTTCCAAGTAACATTCGAACATCGATAGACAATAGATTTCAACAGATTGATAAGCGACGATTGTTGCGTTGCGAGTAATAGACGATTGATTGAACTGATTACACCACGAATAGTACTAAGGCTAGCCCACACGGCCTTTTTCCACAAAGTCAACTAATATGGTCAAAACATCACCATGTTTCAACCTTGTTAGTTTCGTCTCGTGAAGCGAGGTCTTGTGCGCTAACATGACACGTAGAATGCGTGCATTGATAAGTAATAGCGAACCATGATAAGAGTATCGAGTTGGTGGATTAGGTGCGAGGCGCGTTAATAGTGGAAGGCGGCGAGTGATTGTCGATACTCGTCTAGCGAATCCACAATAGGCGATCCACACCAGCTGATAGAGGTTCACACAATTGACAACAACTAGCGTTAGAGATTTCTAGACAAACACATGATGCGATTGCGATTTCGAGCCACTTATCGAATGATTTGATTGCGAGATTGATCCGGCAAAACTGCGATTAAGTTGCGTTCTAGACTTTACGACCAGTCTCGCGTTGCTCCAATTGCTCTTCGGGGTGAACTTACCTAAGTTCATCGATGTGGCAATTTGTGTACGCGGACTTACGAGAAGCCTCGCAGTGATGCGGTTTAGTTTTGTTACGCCTTGTGATTGATGGTAGAGTGTCAAATTAACCATAATAGTATAATAGGTCTAATAACGTCCAACTCCACATGGCACTTTCTTCACGAAGTTTCGGTAGTATGGTAAAGCGTACCCCCGCGTCACCCCTACTACTTATGCCCCGTGCTTTGGTGTCACACTTTGTTGACACGGCCTTGACCGTGCCTTTAAACGTTATGGCACCATTAGAACTTCACTACGATCTCCGTGCACTGACCAAGATAATCCCGTGTGCACCCGTGATTAGTTGTCCCTTGCACGTATACCGTACCTCGTTCTAAGAGTGTTATAGGGATAAAATACATAATATAGTACATAGTGCTAGCGTCTAGATAGTGCTCGATTGTAAGAGAAATAGAATCCACACACGATGATATATGAAATAAGTTCCAGAAATGATAGCGATAAGTCGGATTATTACAACAACATTAGGATCAAAATAACGTTGTTGTGGATACTTGCGGAGACGGCGGTTGCTGATGACTTCCTTCCAGGTCACGGTCCTGTACGACACTGCGACGTATAATGCCCATACCAGTTGCAATTTGCGCAATAGCGACATTTTGCTTCTAACGGGTGATGATACGTGCATGTGAAACACAGGGGATGAGATCCATTGTAAGCTCGCTTTGACTGAACTGGAACTGATCGGAGAGGTTCGGGTTGCGGCATTCCAGTTGTTGAAGAGTCTGGGCTCACGGTCTTTCGTTTGCGGCTCGGTTGGGCTTCTTGAGTTGATGCGGCGTCGTCTTCGGATTCGCCTGACGATTTAGCGGAGGCATTGTCGGAGTAATTCTTAGAAGAATCCTCCGAGGAGCTGTCAGATGATCCATCGACCGATTCTCCAGAGGAATCGTCGGACGAGTTGATGATGATTGCTTGATGAGCTCGTTTGACAGGCTTCTTGGAGAAGAATCCGTCCACGACTCGTTTGCTGTTGAGCTCTGCGGCTAGACGGTAGGCTTCTTCGATGGTAGTAGGTTTTGCAGCTTTGACAAAATCACCCACACACTCTGGTAAGCCACGAATATACTTCTCGATAGCTTTCTTTGGAGTGTCGACTTGACTTGGGCAGATCATGCTAAGCTGTTTGAACCTTGCTGTATAGCTCGCATTGTCACCTTCGGTTTGCTTGATTTCCCAAAATTCGTTCTCTAGCTTCTGGACTTCGTGAGGGGGACAATATTCTTCCTTCATGAGTTCCTTCAGCTCACCCCATGAGAGGGCGTAAGCTGCGGAGATCCCACGTTTGTTGCGTTCGGCGGTCCACCAATCGAGTGCTCGGGATTGGAATACTCCGGTGGCGCAAGTAGTTTGAAGGTCCTCGGGGCACCCACTCTGACGAAGGGTAACCTCGATGGCATCGAACCACTGGAGTAATTGAGAAACATCTCCTTCACCCGTGAAAGGCATCGGATCACAGGCTTTGAAGTGTTTGTAGAGGAATGCAGATTCCGTCTTGACGTCTTCCGGGGCTCGAGAGTGGCTTTGAGAGTGCACTTGCGCGACAATTTGAGGAATGAGCTTGACCACTTCCTTGGTCACAATTGAGGCAATCCTCTTATCGGCGCGTCGTTGGGCTCTTCTCCTAGCTACTCGTCTCGAGATCGAGTTGTTGGAAGGCATCTAGACAGAAGGATTCGGAATGAGATTCGATCATAATGATTTTTGAGCTTTTGATGCGATTTGATTCGATCAAAACTTGATATAGAATTTAATTAAACACATAGGAGCCACATAGGAAAATTCTAGGTTCCTAAACTCTCACATAATTGATTCGTTTTGTATTTAATACATATATAGATATAGTTGTAGGTTACACATAGATATTGATTCAGAATTCGCGAGGACGCGATGAGAGAAATAGCGTAAGCGAATTCGAGTACTTAGACGTTGGTTTTGTTGCGATCATTCGGTCTTTGTTTTAGATTGCGATGGCTGTGCAAGTTGTGCGCTTTGTAAATCTAGGATCGTAAATCCGATAAATCGAGAAATCGATAAATCGTAAAGTTTAAATTCGAAAACACCTAAACGTAATCGATACCATAAACGTAACAGCTTAGATAGAATGCCTTGGGTGTTTAGGCGTTGACTACCCAAGTAACCCGACTATACCCAACAAGTTCGGGCATACGCGTTGACCTAGGGGACTCATGCTTCCACTGGGATGCAGCTCCTGACATTCGTCTCTCTAGTCTTCGCGTAGCCTGAGTCGTTGTTATGGCCGTGACCTTGGTGAGAGCTTTTGTAAACCATTTTATGGAGTGGAACAGTTGATTAAGGTATGGGTTTCACCCCTGGCTTAACAACTTCGTTCCCATTTGTGGTGGCGATCATCGAATAAATTCGAGAGTTCCACTAGAATTTTGAAATGGAGACCTTTTGTCGAGATGTGGATGTCACTCCTAGCTCAACGAAGAGTTCTCGTGCTAGAAAAATACGCTGAGTGAGTGGTCCTATCGAGAGTTATTGGTTTTCACACCTGGTCTCGACTAGATCACTCGGTTTTGTTATGCGAGTAGTTTTGAAAACATGTGTATCGTGTCAGCCTTAGGAAAGGCTAAGTAACCTTCTAGCCTTAGGAAAGGCTCTTTGTGTGAAGCTGTAGTATGCGGTGTTCACACAATAGTTGTAACTTTTCAACAAATTCGATCGAGAGTAGCAAGTTGGCCCAAACAAACCCTAACGAGTTCGTAAGAGTCGGCCTGTTGGTACTTAGACTATAGACTAGGTCACTTTCATAAGACATCGACCCGGACTAGGTCGAGTCTCAAACTTTGCCTAATTCCCTATAGTTATGGCTCTGATACCAATCTGTCACACCCCAACCGATGGCGGAATCATCGGGGCGCGGCACTAGGCGAATCAGATTGCTCAAGAGAATCCATAACAACTATATTGCGATAATATTTATTACATTTGTCATCCCATACTAACAAACAATACAATCACGTAAGTCATCACAGATTTCTTGTCCTCTCGAACAATTCAAATCCGACAACCTAGATTTTAGATGAGTTTCTAGACTTCCTAGCTTGATTTGATGTATACTTCGGCTAAACCTGCAACATACGTTAAATCTTTGTCAATACAAAGTATTGGCGAGTATACAGGTTTGATATGTGATAGTGTGATAGATTGAAAGTGCTGCGAATTTCCACATGCATAAACGTAATACACAACATATATACTCACAAAACTGATACTACCAGCTAAGTCCTCGATGCTCGACTCTTGATGGCATGACTAGACCCCGTCGGGCGAAATAGTACTATACTAGTCTTGGTGGGACGTCACGAGTATAAGTCCTAGCATACATGTACTAGCATCACGTATATCTATGCATACAGTTATTCGCAAGTGATAAATAGTCCAATTAAATCATTCGTTTGATAAGTTTGGTTTTTATGGAACGTATGTTACACCCAAAATTCGATAAAAGGGGTCAAGTATACTCACAGTGGTTGATCGTGAATTGAGAGGAGCACTGAGAATAGGTTAGCCTGAATAGTTTGGTAACACAATGATGAGTAACGCGGAAAAGTAAACAATGTACTTGGATCGAGTAGGCCATTCGATCGGACAGCAGTTCGATCGAGTGGGCTGTTCGATTGGTTTGAAAGTCCGTTCGAACATCCATTCGATCGGCCGGCTGGCTCGATCGGCTGGTTCCTTCAAGTGGATTGTTTCTTCCTTTTGATGAGAAGGATGTGTTTGTGTATGATGGCTTGTACTACCTTTCAAGTTGGCCGATCGAACAGCTGTTCGATCGGTTAGCCCAACCGATCGGCTAGCACTTCATTGTTTTCAAATATGTCACTCGATCGGTTGGCATGTTCGATCGGGTGACATTCCAATGTTTCGAAAAGTCTAAGTGTTGAAGTGTAGTATCTCATGATTCGAGTAGTAATGATTACAATCGAGTAGCGTAGTCGATCGAACAGTACCTCGTCAATATTACACCTTGTGAGTTTGGGGGACTAAGTGCTAGTCGATCGGTTAGCCTAGTCGATCGGCTGGCATAGTCGTTCGGTTGGGCTGTTCGATCGAACAGCCTAGCCGTTCGGCCAGCTTCTCGATTCGGTTAACCTATCACTTAACACTTGGTTATTCCCGTTATTTGTTGATGTTTTAGAGATATTTTGACTACGAGTTGAACCACAAAGCTGAAGTCCCTACTTAGTCTACTGACTCGAGCAGGAATCACCCAAGCTCGGCCAGAGGCGGTTTGGAACTTAAGTTTAACGTTTGACCCGAAATCGGTATATCTCTCGGTAGAACCCGAATCTTGAACCATGTGTTTGTTTAGAATGGTTTATAAATCGGTTCAAGCTTCGTTTTCACCGGTTTGAGTGTAAAAGAGTTGAAAGATAGATGAAAACCCATCTTCCAATCCTTTTCCACCGTGAAATGTTAAGATCTTTGGAAGATTTTAGGTTATTTATGTGGAAATCGGTTAGATCTAAGTTATTCATGGTGGAATGATGTCAAAACTTAGTGTTCTTGAAGAACACCATGATGACATCACTCAAGAACACCTAGATCTTGGTGATTTCACGGTTGGAATTCAGATTTTGAAAGATAGAAAGATGGAGAATCGATTAATGAACAAAAACGTACAAGGATTAGAGCGAAATACTTACCGGTTTGAGAGAAATCTGAGATTTAGTGAGAAGAAGAGGCTGGTCGGTCAGAGCTTTTCCAAAAGTGGAAAGCTTGACAAGGACAGCCCTATTTATAGGCTTCCAAAAGAGGAAAGGGTCAGCTGATCGAACAGCATCCCTGATCGAGCAGCTGTCCGATCGAACAGCCTGTTCGATCGGCTAGCCTGTTCGATCAGGTTGCCTGTTCGATCAGGTTGCCCTGTTCGATCAGGTTGCCCTGTTCGATCAGGTTGCCCTGTTCGATCAGGTTGCCCTGTTCGATCAGGTTGCCCTGTTCGATCAGGTTGCCCTGGTTTTGAGTGTTTCGCGACGATTTTTGATATTCCGACTTAGAACGATGATTTGAGGATGATAGAATTTCCTAATCAAATTACTTTTAGTCCCAACTACTATATCTAACATACAAGCATCCTTACACCATGATTTGGATTCGCTTTCGATTGAGTTTGATTCACCTTCGATTCTTGATTGATTTTGATTGATTCACCACACACTTTAACATAAAGTAAGCATGCACAAGTAACACGTAAGGCTCACACACACGTATAAAAAGTACTAAAATCCCCACACTTGAGTTCGATGATTGATTTGATTAGCTTGATTATTGATTGACTAGCTTTATTGCATTGTTACTTCCTATCATTCACAGTCGGTCGTTGATTCACAGTTCGATTATCGGTCGATTAGTTTGATTATACAACACTTACTCCAAATAATATGAAAATCAAAATGAAACTAAAATGAAATTAATCACAAAAAGGCCGTATATACGTATTTATGTATCAAATTCTCAGTGCGGTGATCGAGTTACGCGTGCCTTCGAGTGCGTTCTTCGATGTGATGTGCCACAATGATTATCGGGGCACTACTTACTCGTATTGCTATCATCGTCATGACGGCTGGAGTCATAGCACTCACCCGATAGTCCTTGTTGGCGTTGATTACTCACATTTTGACACCTCACGCTCATCGAGAAGGGTAGTTTAGGCCCATATTCGACATCATCGTGAGTGTTATGCAAAATAGGTTTGTAATAGCGATAGAATATGCGTAATTATTCGATTATACTTCGATTTAGCGATATAACTGGTATAGTTACATTATGATCCGAATCTCTGGTGCTAGGCGTAACGAGTGTATCGAGTAGTAACAACGCACGAAGGTGCGGGTTGTTACAGCCACGACCTTCGCACACGGGTGTAGGCGTACACCCGTAGTGCATTTCAATAAAGTATAATCGTTGGTCGAGAGAAGTCTCGCGGCGGAATTATATTAAGTGGTGTGTCTATTAATCTTTAACCCGGTACGACCCGGGCAACTGAACGCATAACAGACATGTAATTCTTTTACAAGATTATTAAGCAAATAATTATCCCAAGTTATTAAAGTTTTGTGCCACGGGCATTTAAATCAATTTTTAAGTGCAGGTACTACGCGTAATAGGCTGGCCACTCCTTAGCATCCATAGAAGTCTCGCAAGTTTAGGATGCATGAAGTCTGTTGAAATAAAGTTTCCTCCTTGTTTTGATCCGCCTGTGGATCTATTTCGACTATTTTGTGATACATGGATATTACTATATTATTAAGTTGAAATAAATCTTTCTTTTGCTTCCGCTGTGCATTTATATTTCGTATGTTTGACTATGACGATATCAACTACGTCACGGAACCCCCACCGGGCCCACCGGTGACACGTGGAAAATAGGGGTGTGACACCAAACCGTATAGTTTGTTGCTTTCAAAATAGGACACTGGAATTGGGAAACAGAACTTCCTTCCTTTTGAATTACAATTTGTGAATTTGGTCCGGTTGTTCCTGACATGTCTTCCGACCGAACAATATTTACTTTCAAAAACTTTTATCTTTCTTGGTTTCAACAAACCTCTAATCCTTAAACCCCGTGTATAACCCAACGCGTAGCAAACAATCAATCCAATTCGCACTAAACCCCGGAATCAAAACCCTAGATTCCTAACCCTTGGTTCGACCCTGAACTGAAAATAAACTAACTTGCGAATTGAGAAAGAATAATAAAACCTGATCATGAATTCCCTGAGATGCCTAGAGCCTGATGCTCTGATACCAATTGTTGGTCCCAAAATGGATCTTGATCTCTAGACAATCAAATAAATTGAATATAAACTGAATATCTGAATACATGAATGGAATTATAATTGAAATCTACAACCCTATTTATAGTTTCTAATGGGTGCGATCCAATAGACGCGCCACTTCACAAACGGGTGCGTCTCTAGAACATGTGGATGTAATTAAACATGAAGGGGTGTGTCTTCTTGTCCAAGAGTCGCGTCCCATCTCTGTGTGTGGCTGAAATCGAATGGGTGCCTCCCAAGGGATTTCGCCACCCTTGGTGTGGTAGTTACCAAGTTCTAATTTGTCACAAATAGTCCCTCAACTTTGTAACCGCCACTCTTTTCTTTAATTACCATAAAACCCTTGTAGTTTAGGATGTGTAGGGATTATAACTTTCAATTACTGCAGTCTCAAGTCCCTACATATTTTGACAATGACCTTCCGGGTCAGACAAGGGTATCCTCACCCAGCTATTTGCTTACATCTCCTAGTTATAGCCCCACATCTCCTGCGTACAGCCCTACATCTCTGTCATACAGCCCTACATCTCCGTCATACAGCCCTACCTCATCAGCCTATAGCTCCGTCATACAGCCCTACCTCCCCGTCCTACATCCCCACGGCCCCCACCTCACCATCATACAACCTGACCCCATTGGCTTACAGTTCTACGCACCCTTGTTATATTCCTACTACACCGAGTTATAGCCCTACTTCACCTAGCTACAGTCCTACCTCACCAGCCTACAGGCTTACCTCCCTATCCTACAACCCCACCTCACCATCCTACATTCCAACCTCACCTGCTTACAGTCCTACACCCCTTGGTTATAGGCATACTAAACCTAGCTACAGTCCGACTTCTCCAGCCTATAGCCCTATCTCCCCGTCCCACAGCCCCACCTCCCCGCTATACAGCCCTACGTCCCCATCGTACAAACCGACCTCACCAGGTTACACTCCTACGTCTCCTAGTTATAGTCCTACTATGCCAAGTTATAGCCCAACTTCACCTAGCTATAGTCCTACCTCACCTGCCTACAGCCCTACCTCACCATCATACAAGCCGACCTCACCTGCTTACAGTCCTACACCCTCTGGTTATAGTCCAACTATGCCGACTTATAGCCCTACTTCACCTAGCTACAGTCCTAACTCAACGACCTACAACCATACATCCTCGTCCTACACCCCTACCTCCCCATCCTACAGGATGACCGTACCTTCTTACAGTTCTACAGACTATGGTTCTAGTCCTTCCACGCTGAGTTATAGCGCTACTTCACCTAGCTACAGTCCAACCTCGCCAAATTCCAATCCATCATCAGCCAGGTACAATCCATCTCTAGCTTATTCTAGTAGCCTACATCAGAAGTTAATTTTTTTCTTATTTAAATGGTATTTGAAACAGATAAGTAACACAGGCCCAAGTGATATTTGGCAATATTTTTTAGCGTGTTAACTAATTTGTATATGGGTTTATTTCAGTCCAAACGCTGGTTACTCGCCTAGTGCACCTGGGTATTCTCCATCATCTACAAGCCGTGACGGGTCAGTTTCCTTTCTTTCATGGGAGCTTGAGGCACGTGGCTTGGTAACAGGAGAGAGCTTAGGAACGGCTGTTGCTTTGGAGCTGGGTACTGGTTTGGAGGTGGTAGTAAGTTTGTTGGGTTCCTTCTTTACCTGGACGGGGCCAGAGTAACTATCCAACTCTTCTAGGTCGAAGACTTCCGGAATCTTGGTTGGTGCTGCATAACATGGAAAAATCTAAATCTCTACTCTTATCTCTTATTTTCCTAATTAAATATATGGAAAATTGTGTGATCCTCACCAGACATATCTGATGAAGAATATTGGCTTGAACTTGGAAGATGCAATGTAAAGGTTCTATCACTGTCAGGCAATTGATAGACCCTCTTGATTCTTTCTTGGGATTCTTCAGTGGGAGGAGCCAACTCTTTAAAGTTTGATGCATAAAAACGTAAGGATGTTAGTGCAGGATACATCATCAGGATATGTTTGGGGATATCTTAAAGCCCTAAACCCTACCAGAGGTCAACCATTTCACCGGAAGGCAATCACCTTCGGGAATGGAATCCCGTCTAACAAAGAAAAATTTTCGTTGCCACCCATCCTCATTATTTGATGCTTTGAGGATGAGGGGGTTGCTAGAGGTCGAACAGAGTAAGAAACGGTTGTTGCCATGCGATCGGAGGCGATAGGCAATTGGAAGATCTTCGATGCAAAGATCAGGGACATGAAAGGTTTTGATTTAGTTAAGCATGATGAGTACCCTCCAGACCATTGGCATTGTTTGGGCAAAACAGAGACCAGTGGTTCGAAAAAATTGCATGATGAATTCTGGAAAGGGATATCGAAGGCCAAGAGAAAATGGGTATGATAAAAAACAAGTCCATTCTTCAGATGATACGTCTGATCGGATGCTCCGGTCAAACGGACGAATCACCGCCCTGTCAGGAAAGGCGTGGAGGTTCTTAGAGCGGCGATGTCGGCATTGTCAAAGGAGCACACCTCCTTCTCAGGGTGTTTGAGCAGGTTTTGGTTAGTAAATGACAAGGTGGACTCGTCGGAATGTGATCGGGTTCTGGTGGCCATCGAAAGACTTGAGCAGAGAAAATTTTGAAAGATAAGGGAAGAGGAAGTACCTGAGAATTCTGAGGAGGATGGTTGGTTCTCAACAAGGAAATGAGAAAATATAGGGGCGAAGTAGATGGCCATCGGGTATAAACCGCGTTGGAAGTTGCACGTTGTCACTTCAATCGTCTCTTCAACTTAATTACCTCGATCCAAGAGATAAGATTTAAAATATATCCGTTGGTTTATATTTATTTTGGTCAAAAATCAAGCCAAGATAATGCAACCAAATCTTTAGATGTGAGGTGTGATGCTTGAATCAATGAACAATATTAGGATCACTCAGAAATGTAATGAACAAGTGACACAATGATTTATACGAGGAAAAAGCCCTTGATCAAGAGTTGATCTCCGGCATAAAAAACCTCGGGTGATGGAAACTACCGATCACCAAGTTAGATTAAACAAAATGCGTGTTACAACTTCGGATGATAGCGAGCTAGTTACAATGATCACTAAAGTGCAAAGTGTAAAAAAGTGTGTAATCGCCGAACAGAGTGTTGTAAGCTGATGAGAGCAGTACGAGTGTGTGTTTGTAGCCAAAAATAGCTAAGTGTTCTAATCTAGCTCGCTATCCCCTTTTAAATTTAGTAAATATCTAAAATAATTAACTATCTGCAATTCATGCACTCTCCCCACGATCTCCATAACGTTCACCATGGTCAAGCACGTGCGAAATAAAATAGAATATGCTCCAGGAATATCGCCATGACCAAGTCCAAGCACGTACTCCTGCAAAACAATCCCATATTCAAAGCAGACAATCGATAGTGTAAGGATCACTAAGATGATCCTGGATCCTGATCCTTCAATACTCTCTGAGGATCCTAAACTCAAACATAATTAAGGATCCTTAAACCCAACAGTAATTGAGGATCACTGATCTTAGGAAAATCCTCCCCTAACAATATTCTGACTCTGTTACTTTTGATTGTGATCAGGATACCGGATTAGGATATTGGTAACATCCTGATGCAGTATCTTGGTAATGACTAATTGTTCACATGCAGATTAGCAAGGAATGTTTATAACGGTCAAGAGGAATGCTTCTCCTGAAGACTCGGACTTGATGGTTGAGAAGAGAACGTTGAAGCCACAAAGAAGGGATCTCCAACGTTCTAAAGGGAATATTCGGAGCATCCCCCATTCTTAGAATAGTTTGTTATTTCCTTTTGCTATATAAAGGAATGTACGGATCATAGGAACACACAGCTTTTTATGCACACTTTTGCTTTCTACTAGCTGCAATCACTCGCAATCACTAACACTTACACTCGAATTACATTATAACACTTAGTTGATCCGCATCATATCCTGCACTGTATCCTGACATTTGAAGTAATAAGAAGAACAAGGCACCTGCGATTGTCAGCTCCCGAGGTTTTATGCCGGCGATCTAGATTGATTAAGGGCTTTCCTCGTACATCTCGTGTCACCCTTTATCTTTTTGCTCATTGTTTGATTATAGATATAGCTCGATATCCTAAGCTATCTCCTGAAAATTGTTTTCGTAAACAAGATAATCAGAATATTTTCAACACTCATTGTTAGCACACTACCTCACTTTACTAATTTGATCACTAAATTGCTTCGGTAATTTTTGACCAAAACACAACTGATGACAGGACCTCATTTCATTATCTCTTTATATTGACCCGATTAGAGAATTGTATCTCTTTCTTCTTTAATGTGGCGCGAATTGTGAAGAGGCACCAAACCGATTGAGTTTCGTATGACGTTTTGACTTCTTTCAGGTCCATATCACACCACAATAATAGGGGGGATCCGTTTTGTTAGTGGTGGATTCACCTATGATCGGTGATCCTCAATTAATGATTGGATGTGGTGATCCTTATGTCTGCTTCAGACAGTGATCCTCAGGAGGGTTGCAGGATCAGGATCATGGATCATGGTAAGGATCCTTACTCTAACGGTTGTCTACTTTGAATATGTTGTTGTTTTGCAGGAGTACGAGCTTGGACTTGGTCTTGGCGAGATTCCTGGAGCATATTCATTATTTCTTCTGCACGTGCTTGACCAATATTGGAGTTCGTGGGGGACTTGCATGATATGCGGATAGTTAGTTAGCTTAGATATTTTCCATTTTTAAGGGGATAGCGAGCTAATTTTAGAACACTTGGCTATTTTTAGCTTAACACACACACACACACTGCAAACCGCTCTCTTCAGCTCTTGACAATTCACTTGGCGATTACAGATTTTTGTGCACTTTTCACTGTTGTGATCCTTGTAACTAGCTCGCTATCATCCGAAGTTGTAACGGATTTATTGTTTAATTTGAGTTGGTGATCGGTAGTTTCCATCACCCGAGGTTTTTTATGCCGGAGATCATTCATTGATCAAGGGCTTTTTCCTCGTATAAATCTCCGTGTCATTTGTTCATTACAATATAAAGTGATCCTTTATATCGTTCAATAGTTCAAGCATCATTCCCCGTAACAGAGAGTTTGGTTGCATTATCCTTGTCTGATTTTTTGACCAAAACAGTTTGGCGCCCACCGTGGGGCAATTGGTGCTTCATTCCTAAGAAACTCTTGTTTTTGTGATCATTTTTGGTTCATTGCATCCAAGCAGATGGCTTCATCATCAAAGAACACTTCTAGTGTGATGTCTGCAGTCAATTCATCCCAGGGCATTCCACCTTTGCCTCCACCACCTTCTAGATCTCAGAAAAATGCCGAGAAGAAACCAACTCCCATTTTCTCAAAACCTCCAACTTCTTCTGCTTTTATACTCCTACTACTAGTGATTTATTTACTTTAATTTTGCAGATGAAGGAGCACATACAGCAGCAGGACAAGACCAATGAAAGGATTCTTAGAGAAATTGGAGACATCAAGAAACAGAAGAGATCGGCAGAGGATCATTCCCCATTGATGCCCAGATCTTTGAATTTCGATACTCCGGTCATGACTTCTCAGCCTTCAGTGGTTCCAGATGTTCAATATGTGGGAGGACCAAAAGGAGTGCACTACGGATCATCGGCAATGACTCAGGCCTCAGGATCATACTTTCAACCAGCAGGATCTCTCCCTCAGCATGTAGGATCCTTCGCTAGCTCAGGAGGCTACTTGGGAGCGCAGCAGATTCAATGATTCTGGCAATTTCAAGGATCCTCTCAGGTTCAAGGATCCTCTCAGCTTCAAGGATCCTCCCAAGTTCAAGGATCCTCGCAGGTTCAAGGATCCTCTCAGCTTCAGGGATCCTCTCAGGTCCATGGATCCTCCCATGTTCAAGGATCCTCTCAGTTTTATGGATCCTTCCAGATTCCTAGATCCTTAAGGAGTTTGCAATCAGGGAATTCAGATATCCATCAAGGAGATTTCATTCCAATGTAGACCATTGCTTCAACTGGCCCTTCAATCGTTCCAGAATCTCAGCAATATGGATTAACATCCGCGGTTCCAAATTTGAACCCAATGGGAGGTAACACTTTCAATAATTCTTATACCACTAACCAGGGCCTTGTGCAGGATTCAGGTATCAATCATGCTATGGCTAGGGAATTGCAAAAGCTGAAGGATATGATATCCAGTGTTCCAGGAGTAGTCAAGCCTATCCCAGAGATTGCAGACGGGAGCCATAAGATATCTCGTTTTGCACCACCCATCTGTGATGCTGAGATACCCAAAAGGTTCCATGTACCAACAATGAAGTTATATGATGGCTCAACGGATCCTGAAGAGCATATAGCACAATACAGGGAAAGGATGGAGATCAATCCCATCCCAGAAAGGTTAAAGGAAGCATGTCTGTGCAAGGGATTTTGGTCCACTCTTACTAGATCGGCTCTTAAATGGCTGCTAAGTCTTCCCCCTTATTCTATTACCTCGTTTGCTAATCTAGTTAACCTGTTTAATAACCAGTTTTCTTGTAGTAGAAAATTTGATTGTTTAACTAGTGATCTATATAGGATAACCCAAGGTCATAATGAATCACTGAGAGATTATATCACTAAGTTTAGTAAAAAATCCTTAGATATTCCTAACCTGGATATAGCAACGACTGTTGAAGCCTTTAAAATGGGATTGCTTTGGGATTCATTATTCTATGATGATCTTGTTATGACACCTTGGAGGAATCTAGATGAGGTAAGAACTCGGGCCCTTAGGTTCATCCGGCTAGAGGATGACAAAAGGATCTAGGAAATATTAGCAGGATCCTCAAAGCAAGAGAAGCAAGGATCCTCATTCAGGAACAAGTTCAGATCCTACAACAAACCTGATAACCAGAATGTGCATGCTGTAGAACAGGAAGAGGATGATGAGGATTATCCTCCAATTTCTGAATACTGTTTTTCTGTTGACAACAATGAACTAATCCTTGCGATGCAGAATCTAGGTGATAAAGCCAGGTGGCCGAGAAAAAATGACAAACCAGCTGCAACTAAAGATAAATCAAAATGGTGTACATACAACGAAGATTTTGTGCATCTCACAGAAGAATGCATCGCATTGAGAAAAGAAATTGGATACTTGTTGAGCAAGGGGCACTTGAAAGAATTATTGGGGAGAAAGAAGTTAAGAACTCAGGATCCTGAAAGGATCCCAGAGAAAGCTCCAGCCCCTCCAGCAGACGCACAAGTTATAAACTTTATATCTGGAGGGTCAGACATTTGTGGAACATCCTTTTCTGCAGCTAAAAGACATGCAAAGGAAACCAAGATGGATAATGGAGATAGACCAATTCGAACATCCAGCGTCAGTAAAGGAAAAATCATAACTTTTGATGAGGACGATCGTGTCGACATTCAGGATCCTCATCACGATGGTTTGGTTATTACTCTTTTTATTTGTAACCATTTTGTTCGCAGGATCCTTATAGATGGAGGGAGGTCTGTGAATATCATCCAGCTTGATGTTCTTAAGAAAATGAATATTCCTGAATTCGATATCATACCAAGATCCTAAGTGCTTGTGGGATTCAGTGGCGAGACTAAGAATACTCTGGGGACATCAAACTCCCAATCTATATTGAAGGGCTACATTCTTACAAAAAATTTTGTGTTATTGATTGTTTGTCTTGTTGTAACGTTATCCTTGGCAGGCCTTGGATACACGACATGAAGGCAGTCCCATCCACTTATCATCAATGTGTGAAGCTTCCTAGCCCATGGGGGATAGTGAAAATTGATAGTGATCAGCAGGAGGCTAAGAACTGCTACACTTCATCAATGAAACCAGCCTCAAAGTCAAGGGAGCAATAGCAATCAAAGCAACCTTCGAGAGATGTCTTGGAGGCAAGAGAGCAGGATGTAGTAGAAATCCTTATGGATCCTCATGATCCTGAGTCTAAAATTTACATAGGATCAGGGATCCTTGGCGAAATGAAAGAAGGCCTGATATCCTTCCTCAAAAGGAGAAAAACTACCTTTGCATGGAAACACGAAGACATGACAGGTATATCTAAAGATGTAATCACTCACAAACTTGGCATTGACAGGTCGTTCAAACTAATCCATCAAAAGAGGAGAAAGTTTGCACCAGAAAGAAATGCCATTATCCAGGAAGAGGTAGAAAAGTTACTCCGAGCAAGTATGATTAGGGAGGTCAAGTATCCAAGATGGTTGGCCTATGTGGTTGTAGTTCAAAAGAAAAATGGAAAGTGGAGGGTATGTGTCGATTTTACCGATTTAAATAAGGTGTGTCCCAAGGATCCTTTCCCATTACCCCACATTGACTCCATGGTGGATGAAACCGCGGGTCATGAACTGTTAACTTTTATGGATGCTTCATCTGGATTTCAGGAAATTCAGATGGAACCATCTGATCAAGAGGATACAGCCTTTATAACTCCAACTGGTATATATTGTTATATTGCTATGCCGTTTGGACTAAGAAATGCAGGTGCAACTTATCAAAGGCTGGTAAATATGATGTTCAAGGATCAGATTGGACATACTATGGAAGTTTATATAGATGACATGGTGGTTAAATCTAAAAAGGCTGAGGATCACCTGAAAGACTTGGAGGAAGCATTCAATATCCTTGACAAATATAATATGAAACTTAATCCTTCCAAGTGTCACTTTGGTGTAAAAGCAGGTAAATTCTTAGGGTATATGGTGATAAAGAGGGGCATTGAAGCCAGTCCAGAGCAAATCAAAGCTATAGTGAACATCAAGTCCCCTGCCAACGCTAAGGATGTTCAGAGGTTAACAGGCAGGATTGCAGCTTTAAACAGATTCATATCCAAATCCTCAGAGAAATGTAAAGAGTTCTATGATATCTTGAGGAAGAACAAAAAGTTTGATTGGACTGAAAAGCATGAAAATGCTCTCAAAGCTCTCAAGGATTACCTTTCCTCGGCTCCTGCCTTGATGAAACCAGAAAAAGGAGATGTGTTATCCTTATATCTTGCAGTATCCTCAAAAGCAGTAAGTGTCGTCCTTGTTAAGGATCACGAAGGTACACAACATCCTGTTTACTATGTAAGTAAGAGTTTGCTTGATGCTGAATCCAGGTATTCTCATTTGGAAAAACTTATTCTTGCTTTAATCATGGCATCCACTAAATTAAGACATTATTTTGAAACTCATGCCATTATTGTTAAAACTAATTTTCCAATTAAGAATGTTCTCAGGAAACCTGAAATGTCAGGAAGGATGGCTAAGTGGGCAGTGAAGTTTAGTGCTTATGATTAAGATATGAGCCTAGGACAGCCATTAAATCCCAAGCCTTAGCTGACTTTATGGCAGATTTCAGTAGTGACTTGCAAAAGGAAGCTGAATTAGAAGTCCAACAGCTAGAGGGGACTAAGGATCCTTGGATACTCTATAAAGATGGATCCTCTAATGTCAAAGGAACAGGGCTCGGAATACTACTAAAATCACCACAGGGGGACATAATACCCCACTCTATAGCTTGTGAGTTCCAAACTACTAACAATGAGGCTGAATATGAAGCCTTGATAGATGGTTTGCAAATTGCTAAGCATATGAGGATCAGGTATCTTGAGGTACATGTAGACTCACTATTAATCACTAATCACTTTAATGGATCATATGCTGTTAAAGGTGAAAAGCTAACCAAATATTTGGAGATAGTCAAAGAATTGGCACTCTCTTTTGTTTCCTTTAGTTTGACACAGGTACCAAGGGAAGAAAATACGAAAGCTGATGCATTGGCTAATTTAGGATCATCTTTGAAGATCCCGGAGGATATAAGTATCCGCATTATCCACATCCTGACCCCTGCTATTGAGGATCATGTGGCAATGGAAATATTAGAGGATTCTACAATTATCCCTAGTAATGATACTCAATCTCATTCAGGATCATGGATCCTCCCGATCATGAGATACATACAACATGGAGAGATTCCTACAGGAGAAAACCCTAGGGCTTTCAAAGCTAAGGTATCCCAATTCACAATATTAAATAATATGTTGTATAAACGATCTCTTGCAGGACCGTACTTAAGATGCATTGAGGATCCTGAAATCCAAGAAGTGTTAAAAGACTTCCATGAAGGGGATTGTGGAAATCACACTGGGGGCAGGGCATTATTCTCAAGGATCCTGAGGACAGGGTACTATTGGCCAACTATGAAGAGAGATGCTGTGGAGTATGCCAAGAAATGTGATCCTTTTCAGAGACACAGTAATATCCTTCATCAACCGGCTGAATTCTTGCATCCTATACCCTCCTCTTGGCCATTTATGAGATGGGGAATGGATATAGTTGGTAAGCTTCCTAAGGCACCTGGTGGAAAAGTGTTCATGCTTGCTATGACTGATTACTTCTCCAAGTGGATAGAGGCTGAAGCCTTTGCCCAAGTCAGAGAAAAGGAAGTTATATCCTTCACTAAAAGAAACATTATAACTAGATTTGGTATTCCTTCTGAAATTATATGTGATAATGGTTCCCAATTTATTGGGGGCAGAACTACTAACTTTTGTGACAGCTGAGGGATTAAGATGATAACATCAACACCAGTCCACCCACAAGCTAATGGTCAGGCAGAATCATCCAATAAGATCATCATCAACAACTTGAAAAAGAAGCTTGGGTCCAAGAAAGGAAAATGGGCAGAAGAACTACCTTACGTGCTTTGGGCTGATAGGACAACCCCTAAGAATGCTACTGGCCAAACGCCATTCTCTTTGGTATTTGGGGCAGAATCAGTGATCCCTACAGAAATGGTGGTTCCAATTGCAAGAACAAGCATTCGTGATCCTGAAGAAAATGATGGAAACTTGGTTCAAGATCTAGATACTATAAAAGGAATTAGGGATTTGGCAAGGATAAGGATGGCCAGTTATCAGCAGAGGATGGCTGGAGCATACAACAAAAATGTCAGGATCAGGAAATTCCAAGTTGGTGATATGGTACTAAGGAAGGCATTTCAGAATACCACCAATCCTGCTGATGGAAAGCTGGCACCAAAGTGGGAAGGTCCTTACTTGATTGAAGCTGAGGCAGGAAAGGGGGCATATCAATTGCTAACAATGGAAGGTGATTTGCTACCAAGAGCCTGGAATGCTGTCCACTTGAAGAAATATTTCATATGATTAGGATCCTCACAGAACAGATGATCCTCACATAAAAAAGTATCCTTGAAGGATCCTCACAGAACAGATGATCCTTATTTTGGTAATATCCTAATCTCAAACTATTTCATTATTTTATTCTCTTATATAAGGATAAGGATCCTGCATCCTTGATCCTCCTTTCACTTTATTCTGAGTTTTGAAGGTTCAGGTATCCATAACAAAGGATTGATTATCCACAGAAGTATCCAGTCGTTTGGGCTTGACCCCAGTTATTTGGGCTTGACCCCAGTATTGCCAGTAGCGCACGATGATCCTGGTATAGTTCATGGCAATGGGACCAGTACTCGCTTTAGGGGCTGACAATTTCATTGTACTGGCTATACCTAGGATCCTACGTATAATGGCTATACATCCGTTCCTAAGGTTTCTAACATTTTCACGTTAGCTAAGGTTTTGGCATTTTCATGTCACTAAGTTTGGATAGTCGCCAGTAAGGGCCATACTCCAGTTTACACACGATCCTTGGGCTTGTCCCCAGTTATCCTTGGGCTTGTCCCTAGTCACTAACTTATCTTTTATGTTGGCTTAGTCCCAAGTTGTATTCTATCTCAGGTTTTCGAAGTTCATCAACTAAGGATCCTTGGTCCTTACCTTCTGTTAGGGGAGGATTTTCTGTTAGCCCGTGATCCTCACTTGTTATCCTATTAGTGATCCTTACTTCTGTGACAGATAGTGATCCTCAGAAGTGCTTTAGGATCAGGATCATGGATCACCCTGAGGATCCTTATACTAACAATTGTTCTCTTTGAATTTCGTATTGTTTTGCAGGAGTTACAAGTTGGACCTGGTCTTAGCAACGTTACTATGGAATATTCCACGGCTATTTCGCACACGTTTGTAACACCCCAAATTTCGTAAGATATACTACAATGCTTTAATAGCAATATTTGGCGAAAAGAAATGATAAATATAGAATTCTACCATTAGTAAAGTTTTATAAACTATGGAAAGTATAAAACACATGTGCACATGAAGTTAACCAAGTTAGTATGTAAAATGAAATAAATGCCATGTTTTAAAAGATAAGGGGGTTAAAATGAAAAATGTTATAAATAAAACACTTGACCAAAAGTTAGTCAGTGTTTGGTGATGGTGTGCGATCTAGAGAAAGGGTAGGGGAAGAACAAAAAAACCCTAATCAGCCTAAATTCTTCAAATTGAGGGAGGAATTTGGCTCAAAACTAATGCATGAACCAAGATTCTTGACCACCCAAGTGTTCTTCACACCAACATTAGGGATCATGTGGACATGGACTCAAGCACGAAAGACTAACGGGTCAAGAGGGGACAAGGAATCCAATGCGAAAATGGACGCTCAAGGTAAGTGATTCCGTAATCACTTCTTAGTTATTTATGTAAAGCTATATGCAACTTAACTAGGTATGATAATTGAAGTCGAATAGGAACAAATGGTATGATATCGATGAAGTATTAAACGGATCTCAGCTTTGATCCGAGCAAGGTATGCGTGATTAAGAATCGTAACTAGGTAGTAGGATTGGTTACTTATGCAAGGTAGTGCTTTGTTGTTAATAATGGGGCAAAGTTGACAAAAACGCCTTGGTGGGGATTTCGGGTAAACGACCTTAAAAGTCATTTAAAAGTGAGTTATTCGATTAGAGTAATGTCTTGGTTTAGTATGAAAGCGAAGTATAGGGTTTTGTATGTTATAGACCTTTTAATGTATAAATACCCATAACGGGTCGAATAATTCATAAGTGAATAATAAGCCAAGAGCGTGTAAGTCAAGAATTTCCTTAACTCGGATGTTGGGTTTTAGGTCCATATGATAAATGGTGAATTTACAAGCATGTAGGAAGAAACGGGAGGTGAAACGGGTAAACGGTTCAAAAGTTATGCGCGTTTTAGTGCGTACGGACGATGAAACGGAACTGCAGAAAACTGCAGTTTCTAGAGGGCGTCGCCGACGGGTATGGGGGCGTCGCCGACGGGCTCCAGAAAGTGAATTTTTGTGCTGACGGGTTAATTTCCTGTCTACGGGTTTTTGGGCTACGGGTAAATGCAAGGCCCGTCGCCGACGGCCCTAGGGGCGTCGGCGACGGCCTCCCCAAGTTCCAAAAGCTGAAATCTTGTTATTTAAGTTAATTTATGTATCGTAGGCTTCGGTTTGTCATCCGTGGTCTACGGCGGACCTTCCAAACATGATTTTGATGGTTCCTTAGATGTTTATGAGCTATAAAGCTAAGTCTAAGACCCATGTAAATAATGTAAGATTATGTAAGAGGTACGCGTGATCTAGCACGTGTACATAACGGTATGCATGTATGTAATGATGTAGGAAAGGTTTGTACGTATATAGATGTGCATGTATGTATGTATAAAGATATGTACGAGCGTATGCATGTATGTAAAGATGTAGGAAAGGTACGTACGTATGTAGAAGTATATGTATGTATGTATTAAGCCATGTATGAGAGTATACACGTATGTAAAATTGTAGAGAAGATATGTACGAATGTAGATGTGTATGTATGTATGTATGTAATTACGCATGTATGCATAATTTTATCACGTTGAGGGTTAACGTTATTAATGGTGCACCTTGAGATTGAAAAGTAATGCAGGTACATTATTGAAGCCTCACCAGGAAATGGATACGCATGTGAAATGCTTAAAGTTTGAAAGATGACGAAATGTGAAGTGTACGCGAATGAATCTTGTTTATATAATGTGTACTAATGTTATGAATGTATGTGGTGAGTGCAGGTTATACGGATAACGGGCGAATTATCCCAAGAATTAGAGATCGAAGACCGAGTCGCGAGATAGATTGTACGGGAATAATTAAGTATGTACTATTAGTAACATGACTTATATTTTATCTTTGTAAAAGATACATTTTAAAACGAACTTTCAAGTAAGTCAAGACGTTTGTAATGAAAGAAATTTTATGGCACGAATTTCCGCTGCGACTTTTGATAAATACGAATTAGGGCGTAACAAGTTGGTATCAGAGCCCTGGTTTGAGAGAATCAAGTAAAAGGAGGCAAATGCTTGAACTCAAACCGGTGTGCTCTCGTGACCAAGAACCCGTACAATCCAAGACTCGATCGAGGCCTAAAGGCAAAAGCAAATGTAAGTATGTATTAGGTTATGTATTTGAAGGGAACTAATAGTATGTTATGTGCAAGGTAAGCTTAAGAATTGGGAGAGGATGATCCGTGAATGCAGAATAGGATGAACGCTAAGGCGGGCAAAGGTGCAAATAGGCAAATTAACCCCAGGTACACACTACTAATATGTATGAGTACCGATGTCAAAAGAAAGGGAAAGGGTCTCCTTGGGAGAGTAATTATTAAACGAAAGACAATGATGTGGTCTTGGGGGAGTTTTAGAAATATGCACGAAACTGAAACCCATTTCTCGGGCGTAAGGCGATGATTACACGAAGGCACGAAACTAGTGTGTAAATTGCGCACCTGGCCAGTACGCAAGAAGCATATGACGTTCGTGAGACCGTGGCAATTATTGCAGGTATGTCCGGTAGAACTGGGTAGCAGATGGGCGCTATGTTGTAGCGAATGCGAAATAGCAAACCATTGCGGATTTGGTTATGCTAACGAAGGTTATGAGAAGTTATGCGAGTCAACCGGTTCTAGCGAACAAGTCAAATAAGAATAAGCTACCATCTGTTTTGAACGAGTGATTTTGAATGCTCTAATGAATGCTAGAAGCTTAATCCGTTATACGGATTGAAAGAAGAAGTTATGTTAAAAGCGAAAAACCCAATTATTTGGGTAGTGGAATGTGTATGCTTAACTCTCGTTGAGAGTGTTTATGCCAAACCCAATTATTTGGGTAGTGGAATGTGTATGCTTAACTCTCGTTGAGAGTGTTTATGCCAAACCCAATTATTTGGGTAGTGGAATGTGTATGCTTAACTCTCGTTGAGAGTGTTTATGCCAAACCCAATTACTTGGGTAGTCGAATGTGTAAGAAAGAAGAAAGCTCATATGTGGATGGAACTAAAATGAAGTGATTATGATTCGACAACTGAGATGACTAACTTTAAAATCTTGTTGCTGAAGGTAGGTAAAACTTTAAGTTTTTGTTAAAACACATGTAAGGAAGAAAAGGTACGAATGATATGTTTGAAGCCGCTAGATGGATTCAAACATAGAAGGAATGAGGGGTATGGATGTTACATTTAAAACCGTGGGACGGATTTAAAACATGTACCTCGATACGTATATATATATAAATAACAAGAATGATATATTAAGAAATGGCCATGTATTGACCTGTTATGAATAGGTCTAACACACTAATGTCTTAAGAAGGAATTGATAAAGTATTGATGTAAAAACGAGGTCAGGTGATAAACATCATGTTTAAATAAAATCGAATGAAGTGTGTAAACCCCTAATTTTATAATGAGATTGGCAGAAATCATGATGCAATGAATCTACCGAGAACGGTGAAAGAATGCTCATAAATGAAAGCTCATGATACCAGATGGACAAGATCAACCCTGTTAAGATACGGATTCATGAAGGAGCGAGTCAACTCGGGTTGTTACACGTTGGTCGGTGCCAAACTAGCAAGGTTAGTAAATGGTTTAACTTGTGGATGTTAAATAGAAAGTTACATATTGAATGATGCTTCTATGTGAACTGGTGGTACTGAACTTGAACGATCATAACTGTGGAAATTATGATAGAATATACGAAACGACAAGTATCGATAAGAAATGCTAACCTTGATGCTCGGCTTGTTGGCCATGTTCATTTGAACAAGGCATTGTAGAAAAGATATGCATGACATAGATAACAATAGTAACCATGGAAATAATGCTTAGTCTTCACGTTAAGTACGGATAAGTAGGTGTAAAAAGGGTAACTTGGTTGTAATAATAAGTCTTCGAATGATTGCAGTAGGCGTATGATAATATATCGACCCTTCCTATGAGCTTAAAGCTAATCAGAGGTAATGAGAGTAATGGAATGTGTAGGATAGCTCATAGCGAACAAAATGAAGGATAGTATATGAGGTATGAGTAGTATGAAATAATCGATTTATTTCGATTAGTAAATAAATGAATGTAATATGCGTAAATAGGAAGTTAGAAACAAGCCATAGACTTGGGTTTGCACGATTAATAATTGTATACAATTGGAATAAATTCGATGAATGAAATGCTAGTGATAGTATGTACTAGAAACTAGCAATATAAAGTAAAAGACACTAATAAGAGCTCTGGACCAGACCCTGACCTCGTGTTATTATGAAGGCAAATTTCTAATTTAAGAAGATAAGGACAATGTGTACTATCATAATTATTCATGATTAAGACTTTTGCAAAGACCCGAATGACTTAGGTTGTAACGTGCCCATTGAATAAGTACAATAGAAGGGTAAGAGTAAGAACGAGAAAGGTTTTGGGGACGAAACCTTCTTTAAGGGGGGTAGACTTGTAACACCCCAAATTTCGTAAGATATACTACAATGCTTTAATAGCAATATTTGGCGAAAAGAAATGATAAATATAGAATTCTACCATTAGTAAAGTTTTATAAACTATGGAAAGTATAAAACACATGTGCACATGAAGTTAACCAAGTTAGTATGTAAAATGAAATAAATGCCATGTTTTAAAAGATAAGGGGGTTAAAATGAAAAATGTTATAAATAAAACACTTGACCAAAAATTAGTCAGTGTTTGGTGATGGTGTGCGATCTAGAGAAAGGGCAGGGGAAGAACAAAAAAACCCTAATCAGCCTAAATTCTTCAAATTGAGGGAGGAATTTGGCTCAAAACTAATGCATGAACCAAGATTCTTGACCACCCAAGTGTTCTTCACACCAACATTAGGGATCATGTGGACATGGACTCAAGCACGAAAGACTAACGGGTCAAGAGGGGACAAGGAATCCAATGCGAAAATGGACGCTCAAGGTAAGTGATTCCGTAATCACTTCTTAGTTATTTATGTAAAGCTATATGCAACTTAACTAGGTATGATAATTGAAGTCGAATAGGAACAAATGGTATGATATCGATGAAGTATTAAACGGATCTCAGCTTTGATCCGAGCAAGGTATGCGTGATTAAGAATCGTAACTAGGTAGTAGGATTGGTTACTTATGCAAGGTAGTGCTTTGTTGTTAATAATGGGGCAAAGTTGACAAAAACGCCCTTGGTGGGGATTTCGGGTAAACGACCTTAAAAGTCATTTAAAAGTGAGTTATTCGATTAGAGTAATGTCTTGGTTTAGTATGAAAGCGAAGTATAGGGTTTTGTATGTTATAGACCTTTTAATGTATAAATACCCATAACGGGTCGAATAATTCATAAGTGAATAATAAGCCAAGAGCGTGTAAGTCAAGAATTTCCTTAACTCGGATGTTGGGTTTTAGGTCCATATGATAAATGGTGAATTTACAAGCATGTAGGAAGAAACGGGAGGTGAAACGGGTAAACGGTTCAAAAGTTATGCGCGTTTTAGTGCGTACGGACGATGAAACGGAACTGCAGAAAACTGCAGTTTCTAGAGGGCGTCGCCGACGGGTATGGGGGCGTCGCCGACGGGCTCCAGAAAGTGAATTTTTGTGCTGACGGGTTAATTTCCTGTCTACGGGTTTTTGGGCTACGGGTAAATGCAAGGCCCGTCGCCGACGGCCCTAGGGGCGTCGGCGACGGCCTCCCCAAGTTCCAAAAGCTGAAATCTTGTTATTTAAGTTAATTTATGTATCGTAGGCTTCGGTTTGTCATCCGTGGTCTACGGCGGACCTTCCAAACATGATTTTGATGGTTCCTTAGATGTTTATGAGCTATAAAGCTAAGTCTAAGACCCATGTAAATAATGTAAGATTATGTAAGAGGTACGCGTGATCTAGCACGTGTACATAAAGGTATGCATGTATGTAATGATGTAGGAAAGGTTTGTACGTATATAGATGTGCATGTATGTATGTATAAAGATATGTACGAGCGTATGCATGTATGTAAAGATGTAGGAAAGGTACGTACGTATGTAGAAGTATATGTATGTATGTATTAAGCCATGTATGAGAGTATACACGTATGTAAAATTGTAGAGAAGATATGTACGAATGTAGATGTGTATGTATGTATGTATGTAATTACGCATGTATGCATAATTTTATCACGTTGAGGGTTAACGTTATTAATGGGGCACCTTGAGATTGAAAAGTAATGCAGGTACATTATTGAAGCCTCACCAGGAAATGGATACGCATGTGAAATGCTTAAAGTTTGAAAGATGACGAAATGTGAAGTGTACGCGAATGAATCTTGTTTATATAATGTGTACTAATGTTATGAATGTATGTGGTGAGTGCAGGTTATACGGATAACGGGCGAATTATCCCAAGAATTAGAGATCGAAGACCGAGTCGCGAGATAGATTGTACGGGAATAATTAAGTATGTACTATTAGTAACATGACTTATATTTTATCTTTGTAAAAGATACATTTTAAAACGAACTTTCAAGTAAGTCAAGACGTTTGTAATGAAAGAAATTTTATGGCACGAATTTCCGCTGCGACTTTTGATAAATAGGAATTAGGGCGTAACAACGTTTGACTAAGAAGGGACGTTGTGGAGAACGTGGGAGCATGGCACGAATTTCGGATAGTTTGTTAGCATAGTTAACTTCTATTTTTAAAGGGGGAATGAGCTAGTAGTTAGAACACTTGGCTAATTTCAGCTACACTCACTCGTACAATTGCACTCTCAAGCATATAGCAGAACACTTAACAGTTTTCACACATTCTTGCACGATATACCACAGTGATCCTTGTACCTAGCTCGTTACTATCCGGAGTTGAAAACATTTGTTGGTTAATTTGAACTTGGTGATCGGTAGTTTCCATCACCCGAGGTTTTTTATGCCGGAGATCATTCATTGATCAAGGGCTTTTTCCTCGTATAAATCTTTGTGTCAATTGTGCAAATTACATCTAAGTGATCCTTATCATTGTACCTCATTTCAAGCATCATACCCCGTAACTAAGAGTCTGGTTGCATTATCCTCATCAGATTTTTGACCAAAACAGTTTGGCGCCCACCGTGGGGCAATTGGTGCTTCATTCCTAGGAAGTTTTTCTGTTTGTGATCGTTCTGGTTCATTGCATTCAAGTATATGGCTTCATCATCAAAGAATACTTCTACTGCAATGTCTACGGTCAATTCATCTCAGGGCATTCCACCTTTGCCTCCACCACCTGCTGGATCCCAGAAAAATGCTGAGAAGAAACCAACTCCCATTTTCTCAAAACCTCCAACTTCTTCTGCTTCTTATACTCCTACTACTGGTGACATGTTTACTTTGATTTTGCAGATGAAGGAACATATACAGCAGCAGGATAAGACCAACGAAAGGATTCTCAAAGAAATCGGAGATCTCAAGAAACAAAAGAAATCGGCAGAGGATCATTCCCCACTGGTGCCCAGATCTCTGAATTTTGATACTCCGGTGATAACTTCTCAGCCTTCAGTGGCTCCATATGTGCAATACGTGGGAGGACCAAAAGGAGTGCACTACGGATCAACAACAATGACTCAGGCATCAGGTTCATATTTCCAGCCGACAGGATCCTATCCTCAGCATATGGGATCCTTCACGAGTTCAGGAGGATACTCAGGAGCACAGCAGATTCAGGGGTTCTGGCCATTTCCAGGATCATCCCAGGTTCAAGAATCCTCATTTGTTCCAGGATCATCCCAGGTTCAAGGATCCTCCTTCGTTCCAGGATCATCCCAGGTTCAAGGATCCTCCTTTGTTCCAGGATCATCCCAGGTTCAAGGATCCTCCTTTGTTCCAGGATCATCCCAGGTTCAAGGATCCTCCTTTGTTCCAGGATCATCCCAGGTTCAAGGATCCTCCTTTATTCCAGGATCATCCCAGGTTCAAGGATCCTCCTTTGTTCCAGGATCATCCCAGTTTCAAGGATCCTTCCAGATGCCGCGATCCTTAAGGAGTTTGCAAACAGGAAGTTCAGATGTCCATCAGGGAGATTTTATTCCGATGCAGACCATTGCTTCTACTGGTCCTTCGATCATCCCAGAGTCTCAACAATATGGGTTCACATCCGGTGTTCCTAATTCGAACCCGGTGGGAGGTAACACTTTCAATAATTCTCTTATCACTAACCATGGATTCATGCAGGATACAGGTATCAACCATGCCATGGCCAGAGAATTGCAAAAGTTAAAGGATATGATATCAAGTGTTCCAGGAGTGGTCAAACCTATCCCGGAAATGGCAGATGGGATCCATAAGATATCTCGTTTTGCACCGCCAATCTGCGATGCTGAGATACCCAAGAGGTTCCACATGCCAACCATGAAGTTATATGATGGTTCAATGGATCCTGAAGAACACGTAGCACAATATAGGGAGAGGATGGAGATTAATCCAATCCCAGAAAGGTTAAAGGAAGCATGTCTGTGCAAAGGATTTGGATCCACTCTTACTGGATCAGCTCTCAGATGGCTGCTAAGTCTTCCCCCCTACTCTATTACCTCATTTGCTAACCTAGTTAACCTATTTAATAGTCAGTTTTCTTGTAGTAGAAAATTTGAACGCTTAACTAGTGATTTATATAGGATAACCCAGGGTCATAATAAATCATTAAGGGATTACATTACCAAATTTAGTAAAGAATCCTTAGACATTCCCAACCTGGATATAGCCACGGCTGTTGAGGCCTTTAAAATGGGATTACTTAGGGATTCATTGTTCTATGATGATCTTGTTATGACACCATGCAGGAACCTAGATGAGGTAAGAACCCGGGCACTCAGGTTCATCCGGCTAGAGGATGACAAAAGGATCCTGGAGAGATTAGCAGGATCCTCAAAACAAGAGAAGCAAGGATCCTCATTCAAGAACAACAAGTTCAGATCCTATAACAAGTCTGACAACCAGAACGTGCATGCTGTTGATCAAGAAGAGGATGATGAGGATTATCCTCCAATTTCTGAATATTGTTTTTCTTTTGATAACAATGAACTAATCCTTGCGATGCAGAATTTAGGTGATAAAGCTAGATGGCCCAGAAAAAATGACAGACCAACGGCAACCAAAGATAAATCAAAGTGGTGTGCATACCATGAAGTTTGGGCATCTCACAGAAGAATGAATTGCATTGAGAAAAGAAATTGGATACTTATTGAGCAAGGGGCACCTAAAAGAATTATTGGGTAGAAAAAAGTCAAGGACTCAGGATCCTGAAAGGATCCCTGAGAAAGCTCCAGCCCCTCCAGCAGATGCACAAGTAATAAACTTTATTTCTGGAGGATCAGACATTTGTGGCACATCCTTCTCGACAGCTAAAAGACATGCAAAGGAAACCAAGATGGATAATGGAGACAGGCCTGTCCGAACATCCAGTGTCTCCGAAGGGAAAGTCATAACCTTTGAGGAGGATGATCGTGTTGATATCCAGGATCCTCATCACGATGGTTTGGTTATCACTCTTTTTATTTGTAACCATTTTGTCCGCAGGATCCTTATAGACGGAGGAAGTTCAGTGAACATTATCCAGATTGATGTTCTAAAAATGATGGGTATCCCAGAATCAGATATCATACCGAGATCCTCTGTGCTCGTGGGATTCAGTGGCGAGACTAAGAATACTCTGGGGGACATCAAACTCCCAATTTATGTTGAAGGATTACATAATTATCAAAAATTTTGTGTTATTGACTGTTTATCTTGTTGTAATGTTATCCTTGGCAGGCCCTGGATACACGATATGAAGGCAGTCCCATCCACCTACCATCAATGTGTGAAGCTCCCTAGCCCCTGGGGAATAGTGAAGATTGATAGTGATCAACAGGAAGCTAAGAACTGTTACACTTCATCGATGAAACCAGCCTCGAAGTCAAGGGAGCAATAGCAATCAAAGTATCCTCCAAGGGATATCTTGGAGGCAAGAGAGCAGGATGTAGTAGAGATCCTCATGGATCCTGGTGATCCTGAATCCAAAGTTTACATCGGATCAGGGATCCTTGGCAAAATGAAGGAAGACCTCATATCCTTCCTCAAAAGGAGAAAAACTACTTTTGCATGGAAACATGAGGATATGACAGGTATATCTAAGGATATTATCACTCATAAACTTGGCATTGACAGGTCATTCAAACCAATCCACCAAAAAAGGAGAAAGTTTGCACCGGAAAGAAATGCCATTATCTAGGAAGAGGTAGAGAAATTGCTTCGAGCAGGTATTGTTTTGGTCAAAAATCTAATGAGGATAATGCAACTAAACTCTTAGTTACGGGGAATTATGCCTGAAATGAAGAACAACAATAAGGATCACTTCGATGTAAATTGCACAAACAACACAAGGATTTATACGAGGAAAAAGCCCTTGATCAATGAATGATCTCCGGCATAAAAAACCTCGGGTGATGGAAACTACCGATCACCAAGCTCAAATAAATCAATAAATGTTTACAACTTCGGATAGTGACGAGCTAGGTACAAGGATCACTATGGTTAATTGTGTAAAAGTGTGTGAAAACTGTTAAGTGTTTGCTGAAAGCTTCGAGAGTGCAGTTGTACGAGAGTGTATGTAGCTGAAAATGGCTAAGTGTTCTAAAAATAGCTCGTCACCCCTTTAAAAATAAAAGCTAACTAAGCTAACAAACTGTCCGACTTTTGTGCCATGCTCCCACGTTCTCTACAACGTCCATTTCCATTCAAACGTGTGCGAAATACCCGTAGAATATTCCATAGTAACGTTGCCAAGACCAAGTCAAGCTTATTACTCCTACAAAACAATACGAAACATAAACAAACAATCGTTAGTATGAGGATCCTTAGGGTGATCCATGATCCTGATCCTGAAGGTCTTCTGAGGATCACTATCTGTCACAGAAGTAAGGATCACTATTAGGATAACAAGTAAGGATCACTAATTGTTAGAAAATCCTCCCCTAACAATTGCCCCCAAAATAAGGAGTAATATGTAAAATGAACGAGTTATGTTTTCTTGATCTTATCCGTAACTAACTTAACGGATATATAGCCGTTGATGTAGAACTATCCGTTGTAACCATGACGTCACAGAAATGACATCCTTGCAGAATCATGATTATAAATAGGAGATATAGATAGGATCGTATGCATTTAAATTCCAGAGTTACTCCCTTTATAACCGCATCCGAAGATCAAACAGGTATTCATCTTCTTCCTTCTTTTGCTCTGTTTTCCTTCTCTTTCTATTATTCTGTCAAAATGTTGCTCCGGAACTCCCTATCTAAGGATCACACGAAGAACAGCCCACTAAAGAGCCAGGGAATCATCGAAGATTCCATAAAAGAACGATGTTGCTTCTCCGATCCGCAAATTGATAGGATCCGCTACTGTTTCCTGGCGAATACTGTGTTCAAATCTTTTGATCCCAACACCCTCAGTGATCATATTTCTGATAACTGGGTTGCGTTTCCTGTTACTCCATTCACCATAGGCTATACATATCCCTTTCCAGCTTTCACCTAATCTTTCTTTTCCCTAACCGGCATATCTTATATCCAAGCCATGCCGATGATCTGGAGGGTTTTGTACACCCTTGAAAGGATCATCGAGCAGGAGGGGATAGACTTAGGAATGGCAGAACTGGGAGAATTGTATGATCTCACTACCTTTGGTTCCCATCGTTATCTGTTCAAACGTAAACCTGGTGAGGAACACCCGATCTTCAAAGCTACCAAAAATGATACCAATTGGAAGCGGCGTTTCTTTTTTGTCAAGAGAGATTCTATCCCTGATGGGAAGGATCTACCCAAGAAGTGGGCTACCCATGGTAGGATGGAGGATCCTGAGAAGGATCACCAGAGAACTTATCCTTTAATATAAGAATCACTGACATTCTTTTGCTTTCCTGTTGTGCAGCTATCTCCGTTTCACATCTTAGACTGACTCCTGCTGCTAAAGAGAGACTCGCCGCGTTCAAGAGGCTTGATCCTGAAACAAGATCTTTCAAGACAACCACCCAAGATTCTCAGGAAGTATCCTCAGGTTCTGTCACGATATCAAGTAAGTATCTTTGCTTAAAAATTCAAATAAATAATGAAATACAAGTGAAATTAAGATACTTATCTTGTTCTGGTTGTGTAGGTGCTGGAAAATCCACCAAATATGCTTCAAAGTTCAGTGTCACTGATCTTACCACTGTCAGATCCTCCAAGAGAAAGACTCCTGCCAGCCCAACTGCTTCAATCCCCAAGGCACCCCTCAAAGGAAAGGGAGGCAAGAAGAGAAAGGCCTCCGAAGCTGAGGACCTGCAAGGTCTGCCCTTGATCCGCCAACAATTCCTTGACTACTTCAGTGAGGTAAGGATCACTGTCCCTGCTTGTATATCCTGCTTGTATGAGGATCACCTGATCCTAAATTATCCTTTGTCTTCTTGGCAGAAATTCGCTGAGATTGAGAACTACGTTGGCCACGTTGAGGATCAGGATAGTAAGATTGCTGACCTCCAACAGGTTGCACTGCTAAAGGACCTCAAGATTGCTGATCTTCAGAAGGATCTCCAGAATGTCAAAAACGAGACGGCCAAGGTGTTGATCAACTTCGACTACGAGAGGCATGAGATCACCGAGGATGCCAAAGTCTCTGCCGCCATAGCGATGTACAAGACCAAGCTGCAAATGGCCTTGGAAGCTCAGGATCCTGACTTTGACAGGAGCACCTGGGATGTGGAGGGCTGGAAGGCAAGGCTGGCTGAACTGGATGATGAAGAGGAGGCTGAAGAGATCCTGACAATTGAGGCTGGAGGCAGTAGCAAGGATCAAGGTGGTGAAGCAAGTGGAGCCGGAGGTGGTGATGCAGCGAAGGTTTAGGCTGCATGATTGGGCGATGATGGAAACTTCTAGACATAGCCGGAGCCCAATTTTTTTGTTTGATGGTAGTTTGTTGAACAATTTAATGGTTTGTATTTCGAACAATAGTTTTAGGTTTAAGGATCTAGGATCCTTCAGACAATAGGCAGGATTGCAAATGGTGGAGGGATCCTCTATTTGGGGGATGAAGCCATTGTGATCCTGCCGCCTTTATATTCCTGCACTACTTTGAACCTATTATCATGGACACCCTTTACCTACCCCAGCGGACGGGCCACGTATTGCTGGTAGATGCTCGGGGTAGGTAATTTTGACAACCTTTAAAGGGTTAGTCTTTTTGTTAATAAAATCTTAATCTTTTGTCGCGTATCTTGTGTTATTATCCTTTTAGTTCCTTTAATTCTCCATTGTTTTGATGTACACTTATTAAATAAGCAATTTTGAATAAGTCAGATTGAAAACATTTAGGATATGATCCATGATCCAATATCCTATAGTTGAAAAATCCCAAAAAGTAGTATATGTTTTAAGGATTATAAGTTTAGTTGTCAAATTTCAAGGGTTATTCAAATAAACAACGAACAAAATTAAAACAGTTAAGGATCATACCTGAGGATCCAAGTTAGGATCCTAACCCTTAATACCACAACCAGGATAACTATAAGATAAACCTTAGAGATAAGTAAGGATCAAGGATCCCTAGTTGTTTAACTTCAAGGACCTGAAATAGAGCATAACTTGGGACTAAGCCAACATAAGATAAGAGTTAGCAACTGGGGACAAGCCCAAGGATAACTGGGGACAAGCCCAAGGATAACTGGGGACAAGCCCAAGGATAACTAGGGACAAGCCCAAGGAATGTTTGTAAACTGGAGTATGGCCCTAACTGGCGACTATCCAAACTTAGTGACATGACAATGCCAAAACCTTAGCTAACGTGAAAACGTTAGAAACCTTAGGAACGGATGTATGGTACGTCTACCATTATACGTAGGATCCTAGGTATAGCTAGTACAATGGAATTATCAGCCCCTAAAGCGAGTACTGGTCCCACTGCCTTGAACTATACCAGGATCATCATGCGCTACAGGCGGAACTGGGGTCAAGCCCAAATAACTAGGGTTAAACCCAAGGAACTGGATTGCTTCTGTAGATAATAAACGCTTTGCTAAGGATACCTGAACTTTCAAAACTCAGAATCATATGAGATAAGGATGAAGGACACATGATCCTTATATGAGAAAATAAGGAAATGAAATAGTTCAAGATTAGGACGTTACCATAGTAAGGATCATTGATGCTTTAAGGATCCTTCCAGGATACCCCTAATGTAAGGATCATCTGTGCCATGAGGATCCTGCTCACATGAAATATTTCTTCAAATGGACAGCATTCCAAGCTCTTGGTAACAAATCACCTTCCGTGGTCAGCAATCTATATGCCCCCTTTCCTGCTTCAGCTTCAATCAAATAAGGGCCTTCCCATTTTGGTGCCAATTTTCCATCAGCAGGATTGGTGGTATTCTGAAATGCTTTCCTTAATACCATATCACCAATCTGAAATTTCCTGATCCTGACATTTCTGTTGTAAGCACCAGCCATTCTTTGTTGATAACTGGCCATCCTTATCCTAGCCAGATCCCTGATTTCTTCAATAGTATCCAGGTCTTGAGCCAAGATCTTATCATTTTCCTCAGGATCACGGGTACTTGTTCTAGCAGTTGGAACCACCATTTTTGTTGGGATCACTGATTCTGCCCCAAATACCAAAGAGAATGGCGTTTGACCAGCAGCATTCTTAGGGGTTGTCCTATCAGCCCAAAGCACATAAGGTAGTTCTTCTGCCCATTTCCCTTTCTTGGATCCAAGCTTCTTCTTCAAATTGTTGATGATGATCTTGTTGGATGACTCTGCTTGACCATTAGCTTGTGGGTGGACTGGTGTTGATGTTATCATCTTAATCCCCCAGCTGTCACAAAAGTTAGTAGTTCTGCCCCCAATAAATTGGTAACCATTATCACATATAATTTCAGAAGGAATACCAAATCTAGTTATAATATTTCTTTTAATGAAGGATATAACTTCCTTTTCTCTGACTTGGGCAAAAGCTTCAGCTTCTATCCACTTGGAGAAGTAATCAGTCATGGCTAGCATGAACACTTTTCCACCAGGTGCCTTAGGGAGCTTACCAACTATATCCATGCCCCATCTCATAAATGGCCAAGAGGAGGATATAGGATGTAGAAATTCAGCCGGTTGATGAAGGATATTGCTGTGTCTCTGACAAGGATCACACTTCTTAGCATATTCCACAACATCCCTTTTCATAGTTGGCCAGTAGTATCCTGTCCTTAGGATCCTTGAGAACAATGCCCTGCCCCCAGTGTGGTTTCTACAATCTCCTTCATGGAAGTCTTTTAAAACTTCTTGGACTTCAGGATCCTCAATGCATCTTAAATATGGTCCTGCAAGAGATCGCTTATACAACATATTATTTAAGATTGTGAATTGAGATACCTTAATTTTGAAAGCCCTAGGATTTTCTCCCGTAGGAATCTCTCCGTGTTGTAAGTATCTCATGATTGGTGAGATCCATGATCCTGATCCTGAATAAGATTGAGTATCCTCACTAGGGATAATTGCAGAATCCTCCCCTATTTCCATGGCCACATGATCCTCGATGGCAGGAGCCAAGATATGGATAATGGGGATACTTATATCCTCCAGGATCTTCAAGGATGATCCTAAGTTAGCCAATGCATCAGCTTCTGTATTTTCTTCCCTTGGTACCTGTGTCAAACTAAAGGAAACAAAAGAGAGTGCCAATTCTTTGACTATCTCTAAATATTTGGTTAGCTTTTCACCTTTAACAGTATAGGATCCATTAAAGTGATTTGTAATTAATAATGAATCTACATGTACCTCAAGGTACCTGATCCCCATATGCTTAGCAATTTGCAAACCAGCAATTAAGGCTTCATACTCGGCCTCATTATTAGTGTTTTGGAACTCACAAGCTATAGAGTGGGGTATTATGTCCCCCTGTGGCGATTTTAGTAGTATACCAAGCCCTGTGCCTTTGACGTTTGAGGATCCATCAGTATAGAGTATCCAAGGATCCTTGGTCTCCTCTAGCTGCTAGACTTCTAACTCAGCTTCTTTTTGTAAATCACTACTGAAATCAGCCACAAAGTCGGCCAATGCTTGGGATTTGATGGCTGTCATAGGCTCATATCTTATATCATAGGCACTAAGCTTCACTGCCCACTTAGCCATCCTTCCTGACATCTCTGGTTTCCTGAGGACATTCTTAATTGGAAAATTAGTTTTAACAACAATAACATGAGTTTCAAAATAATGTCTCAACTTAGTAGATGACCGCACTTACTGCTTTTGAGGATACTGCTAGATACAAGGATAGCAAATCGCCTTTTTCTGGTTTCATCAAGGCCGGGGCTGAGGATAGGTAATCTTTGAGAGCTCTTAAGGCATTTTCATGCTTCTCAGTCCACTCAAATTTCTTGTTCTTCCTTAGGATATCATAGAATTCTTTGCACTTCTCTGAGGATTTGGATATATATCTGTTCAAAGCTGTTATCCTGCCTGTTAGCCTTTGGACATCCTTAGCATTGGCAGGAGATTTGATATTCACTAAGGCTTTGATCTGTTCCAGGCTAGCTTCAATGCCTCTCTTGGTCACCATGTATCCTAAGAATTTACCCGCTTTAACACCAAAGTGACACTTTGAAGGATTAAGTTTCATGTTATATCTGTCAAGGATATCAAATGCTTCCTCCAAGTCCCTTAGGTGATCCTCAGCTTTTATGGACTTTACCACCATATCATCTATGTAAACCTCCATAGTTTGTCCAATCTGATCCTTGAACATCATATTCACCAGCCTTTGATATGTTGCACCTGCATTCCTTAATCCAAACGGCATAGCAATATAACAATATATACCGGTTGGAGTCATAAAAGCCGTATCCTCTTGATCAGATGGTTCCATCTGAATTTGTTGAAATCCAGATGAAGCATCCATAAAAGTCAACAGTTCATGACCCACCGTTGCATCCACCATGGAGTCAATGTGGGGTAATGGGAAAGGATCCTTGGGACATGCCTTATTTAAATCTGTGAAATCGACACATACCCTCCACTTTCCATTTTTCTTTTGAAGAACAACCACATTGGCCAACCATCTTGGATACTTGACCTCTCTAATCATACCTGCCCGGAGCAATTTCTCTACCTCTTCCTGGATAATGACATTTCTTTCGGGTGCAAACTTCCTCCTTTTTTGATGGATTGGTTTGAATGACCTGTCAATGCCAAGTTTATGAGCTATAATATCTTTAGATATACCTGTCATATCCTCGTGTTTCCATGCAAAGGTAGTCTTCCTTCTTTTGAGGAAGGATACGAGATCTTCTTTCATTTTGCCAAGGATCCCCGATCCGATATAGATTCTGGATTCAGGATCATAAGGATCCATGAGGATTTCTACCACATCCTACTCTCTTGCCTCCAAGACATCCCTTGGAGGATACTTTGATTGCTATTGCTCCCTTGACTTCGAGGCTGGTTTCATCGATGAAGTTGATCGGAATGTCGTGATCTGGTCAAAGATAATATTTATAAGCCCAAATTACCCTTAACAATGTGTTAGTGGTAGTAAGGGGTCGACCCACGAAGAGTATGTGGTTTGTGTATGGATTTGACTGAATTATAAAGAATTGTCACAATTATGAAGCTTGCTAAAGTGTTTTTGACAATTTGTTTAATAGCAAGATGTGGATTTGAACTACTGGAATTGGATTAATTAATTAACAACTACTAATTAACGATTGCAAGAAAATTGGATACTAGAACAATAATGATAAAAAGGAATCACACCCGGTTTCGGTAATTGCTAACCTAGGATTTCTACAAGTTTTAGTTTCAACTCAAATGCATTTGATTAACGGATTTAGTGTACCGTGACTTAGGTGCTACTAACTATCAACGTCCCGAAGAACGGACAAAAAGACACTTTATAATCAACACAAGTAAATCCTAACAATGATAATGCACAATTACATATCACCATTTCGCGAAGTCATAACTTTTAACATCGCTCGACAATTCACGAATTCGCAACAAATGTAACACTATTATCAAGAGTTTCAAAAATCAAATACAAATTGTCACTAAGTTAAAACAAGAACAATTCGAAACCCTAAAATTAACAACTACCTACACCGGGGTGAAACCGAGATGATTAGCCGCTCATGGTTGATGCAACTTGATCACCGGATGTTTGAAATGCGGATGGAGTCATCTTTGAAGCTTGATTGGATGATTGATGAATGATGAAGATTGGTGATGGATGATGATGGATGAATGGATGAATGGATTGATGGCTAGGGTTTTGAATCAAGATTGTGATGAATGATGGTAGATGATTCTTGATTCGGGTTGGAGATGTAGTGATAAGTTGAATGGTAGGTGAAAGCTTGATCAATTAGGCTCCCAGAACAGGATTCAAACTCCAAGGATAGTGTAACTCCCGTATTGAATGAAAGAACACCAATCAAAATCGAGCTTAACCCCCAAACCTCCACAATTCGCGTTTCCAGTTTTGACAAGCCGTCGCCGACGGCCCTCAACCCGTCGGCGACGGGCTTTGGTTTTGCCGCCTCCATCCGACGACCTATGTACCTGGATACGGAAAACATGTGCTGACGGGCTTATCTGGAAGGCGTCGCCGACGGTCTGGACCCCGTCGGCGACGGGCTCTCATTTGTGAATTCTCTGTTCTTCGCTCCCAACTTTCCCGGTTGATCTGTGACGCGTTCTGGTGCTTCGGTTTTCGACCCGGTGACCCGTAAAGCTCCCGAAAAGCTCCTTAAACTTTATAAAACCTGCACAACACAAATCTTATTAAAAGTAGACCATTCAAGATTGAAACTTATGTAAAAACACTAAGTTACGCAATAACGAACACCAGTTTTCAACCACGTATCACATCCCCACACTTGTCTTTTGCTTGTCCTCAACCAAATCTGTTTTTCACTTTCACGTGGGTCGAACAACAAATGCACATCCCATTCCCGAGACAGAGGTTAAGGTCTATTGTCATACAAAAGTTCAAACTCTTTACAAATTTCACATATTTACCGGTTAAGTGAATAATCACATATACTAATGGTTATCCAAGATTAACCCGCCCGTAAAACTAACAACTCATGCATATCCCTCACAATGTGCTCTCCTCTCGGTTTAAAATTGGCCAATGTGTATAATGTATTACACTTCCACAATTAATCGCTCAAAACCGATTAGAACACGTACCCGCATAGGCTTGCAACTCAGTTATTCTCCACTACCGAACACAAATACTAAGCACAAGTCAAAAGGTCTTTGAAGGGTTGTAATGGGGCTAGGCTAAGGGTAGGAAATAGGATGTTTTTAAAGTGGCTAAAGTGATGAAAATTCGATTTTTATTACAAAAGACTATTCTAAACAAAAGTAAACTATAATCATCACTACAATGCAACAACTTAAGCCTTTTATTCAACAACTAATAACACTTCTTTTTGTGTTTTTCTCAAAGCTTTTTCAATCTTTTTTCGCAACATTTTTCTCTCTCTCTCTCTCTCTTTTTTTTTTTTTTTTTTTACGAATCATAACAACTATGCAAACTTAAGCTCCTATAATCGAATTTTCATCACACGGGTTTAAAAAGAAAAGGTTTAAGGGTTATGGGCTATGGGGTGGTCAAACGAAAGGTTTAGGCTCAAACTGGGCGACTAGGGAATTTGTTTGGGTAAGGATAGAAAAATGGTTTTAAGAGAAAAGGTTTACCTAATGCCTTTGTCATTCTCGTGCTTGTATTTGGTCTATAGTCTCAAACGTATCAAAAGTTGCAAGTTCTACAATACGCGACTAATGGTCCACTCAACAAAGAAACATGTAAATGTAACTCTATGATGTAAAAATGGCTCAAACCTCACGTATAAGGGTATGATATGTGATATGCATGATATACTAGTTTCTTAGGCGGATTATTCCCAAATAACCACCTGCTAAATACCCGTCATGTTATTAATTTGAACTTGACCATGACAAAAGACCAAATGGGTTGTGCCATCCCTCGTTGACTTGGTTACTTGTGCTTTTAAGATCGCTTTGAAAACAAGACATTTTTGAAAATTTTTTGAAATTTTCCCCCATCCCCACACTTGAGGTAAACATTGTCCTCAATGTGTAATGTTTAAATGAACGGGTCAAAATCGAAAATTTTTACTACTCCCCCATCCCCACACTTGAAGCACATATTGTCCTCAATGTGTAAGAACTAGAGTTCTAAAATTGCACAAGGGATGTGACACGACTAACCTTCCCAACTTTTCACCCCAGAAATTAAAATACACATTACAATCCACTTATTCCTAACTAAGAATCAAAGTAAAAAGAAACACATGCACCTGATTTTTTTCGCTTGATGCTCATGTCCTTCGACTCTTCATAAAAATGGTTGTCCCGCGAACATGTTATACCTACAAATTCTAATCCTTGTGTAGAAGCATGCTTCTCACAACCATCAAAATTTGTTAGTTACGTAGTTCTACCCTTTTTATGAACACATTACCAAGCCATGCATTATTTTACTTCGATTTTATGTGGAAAATATTTTACAACAACAACAAACCTAACTCACTTTCGTAGGAATCACGGTTGCATTTAGCTTATGCAACAAGCCCTTTTAAACCCCCCAATAGCTTGGGAGGACGAGAGGTCTCGTGAGGGTTATATAGGGAACACACCCACAAAGTTCATTTAACTAGACATAAATTTAATAAAAATGACAAGAATTAAAGGAACAAAATATACAACAACAACAACATAAACTATACCATACCTCTACCGCTGATATCGCTCGTTTGGATCCATTGGCGGGTTAGGTTGGTAAGGATAACCAGTGAGGGCCTCGAACATCTCCCTATAGTTATCGAGGGGACTTTTCTCCCCTTGAGGCGGTGGTTGGTACAGGATCGGGACAAAGCTAGACCCTACCGCTTCGGGCCAATGTGGAGTCGGGTCGGATGGGCCTTGTGGGTGAGGAAGGTCGGGGTAATTGGTCCACTCCGAGTGCTCGGCATATGGGAGGCCGGCTTGGTAGTCTCTTTGGTGCCGCTCCTGATCATGGAGCACTTTGGCGTTATTCATCGCCATTTGTTGAGAGACGTACAAGGCACTCCAACGGCGTCGGTTCAATTCTCTTTCTTCCTGTTGACGCGTTGCCGCTGCTTCTTCCCATGCCCGTCTTCGGGCAGCCTCATCCTCCTGCATCTTTGTCAACTGTTCCATGTGTGATCTTTGCATCGCTTGGAACAGTTCTTGTTCTTCCATAAATTTGTTCATTCTTTCCCTATGGGCTTCTTGAGCTGCCCAATATTCTTGCATTGCGGATCCATGCGACCCCTCCCAAGTTTCCCTTCTTCTATTGTACTCCCTTCCTTCACCTATACAAGCGAAGACATTGTCATATAGCTCTTGTTGCCCCCGATCAAAATTCTTGTAAGAAGGCACCCGTCTCATGGTCACAAAACCCACCACATCTGCGTTAATTTCCCTATGTGGCCGCATGTACCGTTGCCTTGGTCTTTGTGCACCGGCGGGTTCAACTTCCTCTTCTTCATCCCCCATTTCTTCATCTTCTTCCTCTACTGGTGGTGCTCCAGAAGTACGGATCTCATACTTGTTGCCCAAATCATCGGTCACAACGTACTTGTTTCCCGAGAACTTAACTTCTATCTTCCAATTCTTCCTCATGTACGCCAAGTTAAATTCCTCCACCGGCTTAGAAACCCATAGTGAGTCCAGGGGTAAACAATTTTGTTGCACATCATGGCGCTAATGAGGCGTGCGTACGGAATAAAACGCCTCTGGGACGACTCCCTAGTAGCCCACGTGTTCATCATCACTATATGGCGCCATGACAACGTTGGGGTTCCATAAAGCAAGGCGTGCACCACCCTACAGTCGCTCACTCTAACACCTCCACGATCACCAAACCTCGCCAAGATGTTCTCAACAGAAATCCCTTGAAGAATCTTTCCCTCAAGCGACGTTTGCTTTCTTTTCATTTCTCCCCCTTTGTTGAACGGTAAGATAACATCTAACAGTTGCTCGGCATCGTTGTTGTTCAAATGATTATCCAAAAACTGCTCGATGGGTGGGTAATCATATGCTTGTACTCCCAAGGAGTCGAAACGAGCAATACAATTCATGGTCTCGAAGGACATTGTCATGTTCCCTCGAGTAGTCTTTCCCACCAACTTCCACTGTGATGGAGATTCATTCTTGTTCACGAGCTTCAAGGTAGATAACCATTCACATACTTCCGATAAGTATATCCTGGAGGTATTATCTTCACACCAATCAAGGACACTTTCCCATCCTAGACGTTCAAACATCTGCACAATCCCGATCTGACGAAATTCTTCTACGCTCACAACCCGTTCACATATTACCCTTGTTGGAACTGAAGTGTTCACACCGTTGACCATCTTCCACTTCCACAACTTAGCCTCCAACTTCCTGTCTTGATAACCCGACAACGGTTTGTTCTTCTCGTCATCCCAAATTCTAGCACTTTGGCTATCCCTAAACTTCGCCCACTCCCAATCCTGTCTGTATAACCTTGCATCATTCTCCTCCATGGAGCTTAGTTGCTCCCACTTCTTCGGTATTAAACCGGAAGAAGAACCAACCCCGGATGATGAAGCTTGGCCTGTAGTCTTTTGTCTCTTGCCACCCGCCATAACTACAATCACAAACAAGCAAACATCAATATAAATTCAACCTTCAATAAACTCCCAAACTTTGAACATGAGGTGCGATGTTGAAATTTTTAATTAACAAGTGAAAGTAAAATCGCATTTTTAAGCTTTCAAAAGTCGCCAATTTTATCATCTACTTATCAATGTCATTGTTGTGCTTACAATTTCTTATACTTTCGACAATGTATTCAACATCACCTTCATGTTCAATCATGTGTATAACAAGTGTAATCACTTCACTATAGTTACAACATGCTCAAATTCCATTCATAACAACTAATCATATTTAAAATCATGCTAGATCAACACACATTGTCTAAACAACCTACTCTTAAACTAAAAAGTTTAAAACTTCGGAAGAAAAACATTACATATATGATAATCAAGCATAAGATTAAAGAGAATCCATACCTTGTGTTGTGGAAACAAGAAAAACTGTGAAAAGATGTAAAGCAAGTAAATTGATGAACACCCCTTCAAAAACCCTAAGTAACACGTCCAGAAATCTTGCAAAATAGCAAGAATTGATGAAAACCGTGTTGGGGGTTTTGTTCCTCTTGAAAAATTACCCAAGATAGACTCAAAAACCAGTTGAATTGATGACGATTTGAGAAAGTTATGGTAGCTTGAAGGTCTAGGGTTTCAAGGTAGAAGATGAAGAAGGTGAAGGAAAAAGGTGAGCTAAGATAGAGAGAGAGAGCAGAGATTTTGTGGTAGAGAATGATGTAGGGTGATTGTGGGTCAAGTGAATGGTTAATTTTGAGTTTTGAGAGTGTTTGGTTAGGTGAAAAAGGTTTTTAATTCGATTTCTTACGTTAAAAACGAACAAGTACCGGACTCAAAACAGCAACCCGTCGCCGACGGGTCCCAGACCGTCGCCGACGGGCTATAGATTTGGCTCCTGGGTCCGACGGGTTAAGCACCTGGATACGGAAAAACTTACCCGACGGGCTTATCCCGTACTCGTCCCAGACGGGACCACACCCGTCGCCGACGGGGTTAACAATTTTTTTTTTATGAGGAAAATTATAAGTTTTTACTAAAAGGACTATGTACACTAAAAATCCCTAAAAATTATTAAAAATCTTTTTGTGAATTTTTATAAGCTAAAATTTTTAAACGTGAACACCGTTAACGGCCCTACCACCCCCAAAAAAAAATCGTGTATTGTCCTCGATACACATAAACAAGTCTAAACACATACCTTGTATCTTCATGACCCGTTCGTAATGACTGGACTTCACACAATCAAGAAGGATTAGTAGGAATTGAAAACGATTATCCTCAAAACACACAAACAATTAAAAATGGTTCATAACTTTACACAAAGTGTTACCGGTCCTTTTCATTCGACCTCATAAACCGGTAAACTTACCACGAAGCTTACCGACTCCTTGTTTTCATCCACTTTCTCGTTACCCTCGAGAAATGGTTTTAGCCGATGACCATTTACCGTTTGCCGTACCCCGTCCTTCGGGTCCTCGATAGTAACATCACCCAATTGTCCGACCCGGGTGACAACATAAGGTCCCATCCACTTGCTCCGGAGCTTTCCGGGAAAGAACTTGAGTTTCGAATTGTAAAGCCACACCTTTTGGCCAACCTCGAATTCTTTCTTTCTCAACTTGGCATCATGCGCCCTCTTCATCCCATCCTTGTATTGAGACGCGCATTCATATGCCATTTCCCTTAGCTCCTCCAATTCACACAACTTCAGCTTCCTTTCCTTACCTGCGTCATCATAATGAACATTAACTTCCTTAATTGACCATAATGATTTGTGAACAAGTTCAACCGGTAAATGGCAGTTTTTACCATAAACCAACCGGTAAGGTGTAGTGCCTATGGGTGTCTTATGTGCCGTACGGTAGGCCCATAAAGCATCGTTCAACTTAATTGACCAATCCTTACGGTCCGCCCGCACGGTCTTTTGCAAAATCTCTTTGATTTGCCTATTTGACACCTCAACTTGCCCGCTTGTTTGCGGGTGATAGGGGGTGGCAATCCGATGGTCAACACCAAACCGCTTTAGAAGTTTTCCAAACCGAAAGTTTTTAAAATGGGATCCTCCATCACTTATAATGACACGAGGAATCCCAAACCTTGAAAAAATATTGGTTTGGACAAAGTTGCATACTACGGAATGGTCGTTTGTCTTGGTGGCTATTGCTTCGACCCATTTTGACACATAGTCAACGGCCACCAAGATATACAAATTGCCATAGGAATTGGGGAATGGGCCCATGAAATCAATACCCCATACATCGAAAACATCGACTACAAGGATTGGTTGCATGGGCATCTCATCCCTTTTTGATATACCCCCTAATTTTTGACACTCTATGCAATTTTTGGCAAACTCGTTTGCATCTTTGAAAATAGTAGGCCAATAAAGGCCGCTATTCAACACTTTGTGACCCGTTTTGTGACCACTAAAGTGACCACCACATGCAAACGAGTGTAGATGCTGCAACACGCTCGGAATCTCTTCGTCATCAATGCATCTTCTTATAACTTGATCCGCACACTCCTTCCACAAATGCGGTTCTTCCAACCGATAGTATTTGATTTGGGACATGAAGTGTTGCCTTTTCCGTCTATCCCAATGTGCCGGCATATCACCTGTAACAAGATAATTGACAATGTTAGCATACCATGGCAATTTGTCTAATTTCATTATATGCTCATCTGGGAAAGACTCATTGATTTCTAAGGCTTTCGGATCCTCTTCAACCATCAAGCGGGACAAGTGGTCCGCTACCACATTCTCAATGCCTTTCTTGTCCCGTATCTCCAAATCAAACTCTTGGAGCAACAACACCCATCGGATTAACCTCGGCTTCGCATCTTTCTTCTCCATGAGGTACCTAACTGCAATGTGATCCGAGTAAATAATCACTTTACTACCCCATATATAAGACCGAAATTTATCCAATGCATATACCACCGCAAGTAACTCTTTTTCGGTGGTTGTGTAATTCAATTGCGCATCCGAAAGAGTCTTACTTGCGTAGTATATGGCAACGGGTTTCTTGTCAACCCGTTGTCCCAACACGGCCCCCACCGCATAATCACTTGCATCACACATTATTTCAAAAGGTAAAGACCAATTTGGCGATTGCAAGATTGGGGCCTCCACTAACTTCTCTTTTAAATTGTTAAAAGCATTTTGGCAATTTTCATTGAAGTCAAACGGTTGGTCCTTTAGCAACAAATTACATAAAGACTTTGTTATATCACTAAAACCCTTAATGAACCGCCTATAAAACCCCGCATGACCTAAAAACGACCTAACACCTTTAACAGTCGTGGGATACGGTAAAGTGGATATAACTTGCACCTTAGCACGATCAACCTCTATCCCACGACTTGACACCACATGCCCCAACACAATTCCCTCTTGAACCATAAAATGGCTCTTTTCCCAACTTAGGACCAAACTAGTTTCAACACATCTTTTTAACACTTTATCTAGTTGGTCCAAACAAGTCTCAAAGGATGATCCAAAAATTGAGAAATCATCCATGAAGATTTCCAAAGACTTTCCCACCATATCGGAGAAGATACTCATCATGCACCTTTGGAAGGTGGCGGGAGCATTACATAATCCAAACGGCATCCGCCTAAATGCGAAGGTACCGTAGGGACATGTAAACGCAGTCTTTGATTGATCTTCCGGATGGATGGCAATTTGGTTATAACCGGAATAACCATCTAAGAAGCAATAAAATTTTTGCCTCGACAATTTCTCAACTATTTGGTCTATGAAGGGTAAAGGAAAATGATCTTTGGAAGTTGCGGTATTCAACTTCCTATAATCAATACAAATTCGCCACCCGGTTACCGGTCGGGTGGCTACCTCTTCACCTGCGTCATTTTTGACGACTTGTATACCCGCTTTCTTGGGAACCGTTTGTGTTGGGCTCACCCATTGGCTATCCGAGATCGGGTAAATGATACCCGCATCCAGCCACTTCAACACTTCTTTCTTCACGACCTCCCGCATATTCGGATTTAATCGCCTTTGTGCATCTCGAACGGGAGTCACATTCTCTTCCGTGATGATTTTGTGCATCACCACCGAGGGACTAATACCCTTCAAATCCGCAATGGTCCATCCAATCGCCGCCCGATTGATGACCAACACTTCCATCAACTTTTTCTCTTGCTCCACGGTTAAATTCGATGCAATAATAACCGGGAGGGTATTGCCTTCCCCAACATAAGCATACTTGAGATGCTTCGGCAATGCTTTCAACTCAACTTCCGGAGGCTCTTCTAAAGACGGCTTCAATTTAGTATCAATGCTCTCCGGTAAGCTTTCAACTTGGTGTGTCCATGTCGGTTTTCCTTCTCTAACCGCAAGCACCTCCAAACTCCTTACTTCCTCGTCCATGCTTTGCTCCACCTCCACCTGTGACCTGTCAAACATATAACAATCCTCCATTGTGTTTTCCCCATAAACGACTGTGTCGCAAAGAGGTATACACGTGTCAACAATGTCTGCCATGTAGCATTCATCATCAACTGGAGGGCTCATAAGTCCGGAAAAAACATGCAACCTCAACCTTCGGTTTCCAAATGTCATGTCAACCGTTCCTGTTCTGCAGTCAATTTGAGCATTTGCAGTTGCTAAGAACGGTCGACCCAAAATCACCGTAGGTTGTTGGGTTAGGTCCTTGGCCACATAATCAAGTACAAGTAAGTCCACCGGATAGTAAAAATCCTCGATTTTCACTATCACATCTGAAACAATTCCACGGGGTAGTTTGGGTGTCAAATCGGCTAACACCACGGTGGTGTTTGACGACTGAAGTGGACCAAACTCGTATTGGTCATACAAACTACCCGGTAGAATGCTTACACTAGCACCAAGATCTAGAAGTGCCCGGTTGATTTTAAAATCGCCTACTTGAATTGAAATGATAGGCGCCCCGGATCTTGGAGCTTAGGTGGGAGTGCACCCGAAAGAATCGAGCTCATGTTTTCGGTTAAATCTAATTTTTTTGGAAATTTGTGAGTGCGTTTTTGGGTTCACAAATCTTTCAAGTACTTAGCATATGACGGTACTTGTTTAATTGCATCCAAAAGAGGTAAGTTAATTTTGACTTGTTTGAAAACTTCCAACAACTCTTCTTGTTGTGGACCTCTTTTGTTTACAACTTTTTTCATGGGTCCCTTCAATGCTTCGGGATAAGGGGCGGTATTAGCCTCCACACCCTTTTCCTAAGCCTTGGGGACGGGGATGGTCCCAACGGGTGGGTTGTTTTTCTTTTTCAAATCATTTTTGTTTTGACCCGTTTGACCATCCTCACGCTCATCTTCACTCGCATCTTCCACCACCCCTTCAAAAAATTGGGGTGATGGTGGTTTAACACCATTATCTATGACTCGACCACTACGTAAAGAAATCTCATTTAAATGTACATCACGTGTGTTTCTCCAGCTCGACCCTTGATGCTTAGGGTTTACCGTGGTGTCACTTGGAAGCTTCCCCATGCTTCCTTTTATTTGGGCCACTTCTTCCGCTAGTGGACCCACTTGTTTCGCCAATGCCTCATGTGCTTTGTCTCGAATCTCGTTTGTCTTCTTTATCTCTTTGACATCATTGTGAGTCTCTTTTATGTTGTTTTGAGATTCTTTTTGCATGTTTAGCAAAGCATCCATCTTGGCACTCAAGTCATCGCCACCGGTTTGATTGTTCGACCCACTTCCGTTACCGCCTTGATTATTATAATTCTTTTGGTACCCACCTTGGTACCCTTGGTTGTAATTTCATTGGTAACCTCCTTGATTACCACCTTGACGGTTTTGATATGATGACCCACTTCCTCCTTGATTACCCGATTGGAAATTTGGGTTCATTTGATTTGAAGCGTTGCCATACCGAAAATTGGGGTGATTTCTCAAACCCGGATGGTAAGTATTGGAGTTCATGTCGTACTGTTTCCTATCTCCATATACTTGGTTGACTTCTTCATTGTAACCACTCGACCCCATTGGGCATTGATCAGTTGTATGCCCAATATCTCCACATTCTTCACAAACCGCAAACTGAACCGCATTTACCTCTTTCTTCTTTAGACGAGCCATTTCCCGCTCTAAAGAAGAGATCCGATCCTTGGAATCAAGATCGGGAAGTGACCGGGAAACTGGATGTCTCCTTGCTCTATCTGCCGATTCCTTTTCTTTAGACCGCTTGCTCATCCTTTCCAAGAATTCCCAATCATCGTCTTCATGATTGCTCAAGAGTGTTCCATTGCTTGTTGACTCGAGGCGATTCCAAGTTGTATCATCCAAACCCTGTACAAAACATTTCACCAACTCCCACTTTTCTATTTGGTGATGTGAGCATCTCCTCATCAACTCCTTGAATCGGGTAAATGCTTCATGTAATGGCTCACTCGAAAGTTGGCGAAACGACCGAATTTCGTCTCTAGCATCGTCGGTCTTTGCCATAGAATAGTATTCATCCAAAAATGCTTGTTGCATTTGTTCCCAAGTTCAAATACTGTTGGCAGGGAGTGTGAGGAACCACTGTTTTGCCTTGTCTTTTAACGAGAATTGAAATAACCGAAGCTTGACTTCCTCTAGTGCGAAATTGTGCCCCCCAATAGTATCACAAATGGAAGAGAACTCCGTTAAATGTGTGTATGGTTCATCATTCGACCTCCCATTGAAATGGGGAAGTATGTTGATGTAATGCGGCTTACAATCAAACATTCTCCTTTCGCACACTATTGGAGAGTTATTCTCGGTCACTATCGGTCGGAAACGGTCATTCACTCCCCGTAGAGGTTGTTGCCTATGTTGTGGACCATTAACTTCTTGATCAACCGGTCTTCTATTATCCCGTCTGTCACCTCTTCGATCCTCCCTTCGATTATCCCCGGTTTCGTTGGTTATTGTTCTGTGGTTGACGGTTGTTCCCATAACCATCATTTCTTCCACCTCCGTAACCGTATTCATCGTCCCCAACGTAATTGGCATTTTGGTAGCCAAATTCCTCATCATCATACCTTCTAGCGTTGTAGATGTTTCCCCTATTCACGTAGCCCCAATCTTCATCATTGTTGACCCGATCATCGTAGTACCCCCCATCGTCCGAATTTTCCGTATGAATGCTTACATGTTCCGGCGATTGATAACCGGGAACACTATACGGTTCATCATCGGGTATTGCATTCCTTAAATCGTCGATGTTGAAAAACGGGTCTTCATTTGCGGGATTGCCGCGATCACGGTTACCTCTACGATCGGAATTGACATTCCGATCATCAAGGTTGATAGGTAACGATGCTTGTCGGTGAAGGGTTTGTTGTTGAGGTGTTCGTTGGGTGTTGTTGGTATTTTGGTTTCGGAAAGGTGGAGTGGGTGGTCTAGCGTTGGTGTTACCACCCGGTTGTTCTTGAGGTATAGGTTGGGTGTTTTGAGCGGGATTAAAGTTGCTTCGGTATTGGAATTGGTTCTGGTTTTGATTTGAGTTTTGATTCGCCATTGAATCGGTTTCAATGGTCGGCGTGAGTGGTGGTGTTTGGTTGGTTTGATTAGAAGCAAGAGTTGCTTCTAACCGGCTTGCTAGGTTCCTTCTTGCGAGTCTTTCAATTTCCGGTTCGTAGACTAAAGGTGAAGTCCTCCCGGAGTTCCGCGTATGCATGCACTACATGTAACCTGCACAAGTAACACACCCCGCGTAACAAGGAAAAAAGACAAATACAAAAAGAAAGCTAAACAGATTAAACAGTTAATCACACAAATTCAAACAATATCCAAACACAAAGCGCACACACTCCCCGGCAGCGGTGCCAAAATTTGATCGGAATGTCGCGCTCCGGTCAAAGATAATATTTATAAGCCCAAATTACCCTTAACAATGTGTTAGTGGTAGTAAGGGGTCGATCCACGAAGAGTATGTGGTTTGTGTATGGATTTGACTGAATTATAAAGAATTGTCACAATTATGAAGATTGCTAATGTGTTTTTGTATTTTTGTTTAATAACAAGATGTGAATTTGAACTACTGGAATTGGATTAATTAATTAACAACTACTAATTAATGATTGCAAGAAAATTGGATACTAGAACAATAATGATAAAAAGGAATCACACCCGGTTTCGGTAATTGCTAACCTAGGATTTCTACAAGTTTTAGTTTCAACTCAAATGCATTTGATTAACGGATTTAGTGTACCGTGACTTAGGTGCTACTAACTATCAACGTCCCGAAGAACGGACAAAAAGACAATTTGTAATCAACACAAGTAAATCCTAACAATGATAATGCACAATTACATATCACCATTTCGCGAAGTCATAACTTTTAACATCGCTCGACAATTCACGAATTCGCAACAAATGTAACACTATTATCAAGAGTTTCAAAAATCAAATACAAATTGTCACTAAGTTTAAACAAGAACAATTCGAAACCCTAAAATTAACAACTACCTACACCGGGGTGAAACCGAGATGATTAGCCGCTCATGGTTGATGCAACTTGATCACCGGATGTTTGAAATGCGGATGGAGTCATCTTTGAAGCTTGATTGGATGATTGATGAATGATGAAGATTGGTGATGGATGATGATGGATGAATGGATTGATGGCTAGGGTTTTGAATCAAGATTGTGATAAATGATGGTAGATGATTCTTGATTCGGGTTGGAGATGTAGTGATAAGTTGAATGGTAGGTGAAAGCTTGATCAATTAGGCTCCCAGAACAGGATTCAAACTCCAAGGATAGTGTAAATCCCGTATTGAATGAAAGAACACCAATCAAAATTGAGCTTAACCCCCAAACCTCCACAATTCTCGTTTCCAGTTTTGACAAGCCGTCGCCGACGGCCCTCAACCCGTCGGCGACGGGCTTTGGTTTTGTCGCCTCCATCCGACGGCCTATGTACCTGGATACGGAAAACATGTGCTGACGGGCTTATCTGGAAGGCGTCGCCGACGGTCTGGACCCCGTCAGCGACGGGCTCTCATTTGTGAATTCTCTGTTCTTCGCTCCCAACTCTCCCGGTTGATCCGTGACGCGTTCTGGTGCTTCGGTTTTCGACCCGGTGACCCGTAAGGCTCTCGAAAAGCTCCTTAAACTTTATAAAACCTGCACAATACAAATCTTATTAAAAGTAGACCATTCAAGATTGAAACTTATGTAAAAACACTAAGTTACGCAATAACGAACACCAGTTTTAAACCACGTATCAGAAGTGTAGCAGTTCTTAGCCTCCTGCTGAGCACTGTCAATCTTGACTATTCCCCAAGGACTAGGGAGCTTCACACATTGATGGTAGGTAGATGGGACTGCCTTCATATCGTGTATCGAGGGCTTGCCAAGGATAACATTACAACAAGATAAACAGTCAATAACACAAAATTTTTGATAAGAATGTAGGCCTTCTATGTATATTGGGAGTTTAATGTCCCCCAGGGTATTCTTAGTTTCGCCACTAAATCCCACGAGCACGGAGGATCTTGGTATGATATCTGATTTAGGGATACCCATTTTCTTTAGAACATCAAGCTGGATAATGTTCACTGAGCTTCCTCCGTCAATAAGGATCCTGCGGACAAAATGGTTAGAAATGAAAAGAGTAATAACTAAACCATCGTGATGAGGATCCTGGATATCAACATGATCATCCTCATCAAAGGTTATGACTTTTCCTTCAGAGATACTTGATGTTCGAACAGGTCTTTCTCCATTATCCATTTTAGTTCCCTTTGCATGCCTTTTAGCTGCTGAGAAGGATGTACCACAGATGTCTGATCCTCCAGAAATAAAGTTTATTACTTGTGCATCTGCTGGAGGGGCTGGAGCTTTCTTAGGGATCTTTTCAGGATCCTGAGTCCTTGACTTTTTTCTACCCAGCAATTCTTTTAGATGCCCCTTGCTCAACAAGTATCCAATTTCCTTTCTCAATGCAATGCATTCTTCTGTTAGATGCCCAAAATCTTCATGGTATGCACACCACTTTGATTTATCTTTGGTTGCAGCTGGTCTGTCATTTTTTCTAGGCCATCTGGCTTTATCACCTAGGTTCTGCATCGCAAGGATTAGTTCATTGTTATCAACGGAAAAACAATATTCAGAAATTGGAGGATAATCCTCATCATCCTCTTCCTGATCCACAGCATGCACGTTCTGGTTATCAGATCTGTTATAGGATCTGAACTTGTTATTCTTGAACGAGGATCCTTGCTTCTCTTGCTTTGAGGATCCTGCTAATCTCTCCTGGATCCTCTTGTCATCCTCTAGCCGGATGAACCTGAGTGCCCGGGTTCTTACCTCATCTAAGTTCCTGCATGGTGTCATAACAAGATCATCATAGAACAATGAATCCCTAAGCAATCCCACTTTGAAGGCCTCAACAGCCGTGGCTATATCCAAGTTGGGAATGTTTAAGGATTCTTTACTAAATTTGGTAATGTAATCCCTTAATGATTCATTATGACCCTGGGTTATCCTATATAGATCACTAGTTAATCGTTCAAATTTTCTACTACAAGAAAACTGATTATTGAATAGGTTAACTAGATTAGCAAATGAGGTAATAGAGTAAGGGGGAACACTTAGCAGCCATTTGAGAGCTGATCCAGTAAGAGTGGATCCGAATCCCTTGCATAGGCATGCTTCCTTTAACCTTTCTGGAATTGGATTGATCTCCATCCTCTCCCTGTATTGTGCTATGTGTTCCTCAGGATCCGTCGAACCATCATACAGCTTCATGGTTGGCACATGGAACCTTTTGGGTATCTCAGCATCACAAATTGGTGGTGCAAAACGAGATATCTTATGGCTTCCATCTGCAATCTCCGGGATAGTTTTGACCACTCCTGGAACACTTGATATCATATCCTTCAATTTTTGCAACTCTCTGGCCATGGCATGGTTGATACTTGCATCCTGCATGAATTAGGAACACCGGATGTGAATCCATATTGCAACTCTCTGGCCATGGTTAGTGGTGAGAGAATTATTAAAAGTGTTACCTCCCATCGGGTTTAAATTAGGAACACCGGATGTGAATCCATATTGCTGGGACTCTGGAATAATGGAAGGACCAGTAGAAGCAATGGTCTGCATCGGAATAAAATCTCCTTGAAGGACATCGGAACTTCCTGTTTGCAAACTCCTCAAGGATCCTGGCATCTGGAAGGATCCCTGAAACTGGGACGATCCTGGAACAAAGGATGATCCTTGAACCTGGGATGATCCTGGGACAAAGGAGGATCCTTGAACCTGGGATGATCCTGGGACAAAGGAGGATCCTTGAACCGGGGATGATCCTGGGACGAAGGAGGATCCTTGAACCTGGGATGATCCTGGAACAAAGGAGGATCCTTGAACCTGGGATGATCCTGGGACGAAGGAGGATCCTTGATTCTGCTGCGCTCCCGAGTATCCTCCTGAATTCATGAAGGATCCCATATGCTGAGGATAGGATCCTGCTGGCTGGAAATATGAACCTGATGCCTGAGTCACTATTGCTGATCCGTAGTGCACTCCTTTTGGTCCACCCACATATTGAACATCTGGAACCACCGATGGCTGAGAAGTAATCACCGGAGTATCAAAATTCAAAGATCTAGGCACTAGTGGGGAATGATCCTCTGCCGCTGTCTTTTGTTTCTTGAGATCTCCGATTTCTTTGAGAATCCTTTCATTGGTCTTATCCTGTTGTTGTATATGATCCTTCATCTGCAAAATCAAAGTAAACATGTCACTAGTAGTGGGAGTGTAAGAAGCAGAAGAAGTTGGAGGTTTGGAGAAAATAGGAGTTGGTTTCTTCTCAGCATTTTTCTGAGATCCAGCAGGTGGTGGAGACAAAGGTGGAATGCCCTGAGACGAATTGACCGCAGACATTGCAGTAGAGGTATTCTTCAATGATGAAGCCATGTACTTGTATTCAATGAACCGGAATGATCACCAACAGAAAAGTTTCTTAGGAATGAAGCACCAATTGCCCCACGGTGGGCGCCAAACTGTTTTGGTCAAAAATCTAATGAGGATAATGCAACCAAACTCTTAGTTACGGGGAATGATGCTTGAAATGAAGAACAATAATAAGGATCACTTCGATGTAAATTGCATAAACAACACAAGGATTTATACGAGGAAAAAGCCCTTGATCAATGAATGATCTCCGGCATAAAAAACCTCGGGTGATGGAAACTACTGATCACCAAGCTCAAATAAATCAATAAATGTTTACAACTTCGGATAGTGACAAGCTAGGTACAAGGATCACTATGGTTAATTGTGTAAAAGTGTGTGAAAACTGTTAAGTGTTTGCTGAAAGCTTCGAGAGTGTAGTTGTACGAGAGTGTATGTAGCTGAAAATGGCTAAGTGTTCTAAAATAGCTCGTCACCCCTTTAAAAATAAAAGCTAACTAAGCTAACACACTGTCCGACTTTTGTGCCATGCTCCCATGTTCTCCACAACGTCCATTTCCATTCAAACGTGTGCGAAATACCCGTGGAATATTCCATAGTAACGTTGCCAAGACCAAGTCAAGCTTATTACTCCTGCAAAACAATACGAAACATAAACAAACAATCGTTAGTATGAGGATCCTAAGGGTGATCCATGATCCTGATCCTGAAGGTCTTCTGAGGATCACTATCTGTCACAGAAGTAAGGATCACTATTAGGATAACAAGTAAGGATCACTAATTGTTAGAAAATCCTCCCCTAACAGGTATGATTAGAGAGGTCAAGTATCCAAGATGGTTGGCCAATGTGGTTGTTGTTCAAAAGAAAAATGGAAAGTGGAGGGTATGTGTCGATTTTACAGATTTAAATAAGGCATGTCCCAAGGATCCTTTCCCATTACCCCACATTGACTCCATGGTGGATGCAACGGCGGGTCATGAACTGTTAACCTTTATGTATGCTTCATCTGGATTTCAACAAATTCAGATGGAACCATCTGATCAAGAGGATACGGCCTTTATGACTCCAACCGGTATATATTGTTATATTGCTATGCCATTTGTACTAAGGAATGCAGGTGCAACTTATCATAGGCTGGTGAATATGATGTTCAAGGATCAGATTGGACAAACTATGGAGGTTTACATAGATGATATGGTGGTAAAATCCGTAAAAGCTGAGGATCACCTAAGGGACTTGGAGGAAGCATTCGATATCCTTGACAAATATAACATGAAACTTAATCCTTCAAAATGTCACTTTGGTGTTAAAGCAGGTAAATTCTTAGGATACATGGTGACCAAGAGAGGCATTGAAGCTAGTCCAGAACAAATCAAAGCCTTAGTGAATATCAAATCTCCTGCCAATGCTAAGGATGTCCAGAGGCTAACAGGCAGGATAGCAGCTTTGAACAGATTTATATCCAAATCCTCAGAGAAGTGCAAGGAATTCTATTATATCCTAAGGAAGAACAAGAAATTTGAGTGGACTGAGAAGCATGAAAATGCCTTAAAAGCTCTCAAGGATTACCTATCCTCAGCACCGGCCTTGATGAAACCAGAAAAAGGAGATGTGATGTCCTTATATCTTGCAGTATCCTTAAAAGCAGTAAGTGCAGTCCTTGTTAAGGATCACGAAGGTACACAACATCCTGTCTATTATGTAAGTAAGAGTTTACTTGATGCCAAATCCAGGTATTCACACCTAGAAAAACTTATCCTTGCTTTAATTATGGCATCTACTAAATTGACACATTATTTTGAAACTCATGTCATTATTGTTAAAACTAATTTTCCAATTAAGAATGTTCTCAGGAAACCTGAAATGTCAGGAAGGATGGCTAAGTGGGCAGTGAAGCTTAGTGCATATGATGTAAGATATGAGCCTATGACAGCCATCAAATCCCAAGCACTAGCAGACTTTGTGGCTGATTTCAGTAGTGACTTACAAAAGGAAGCTGAATTAGAAGTCCAGCAACTAGAGGAGACCAAGGATCCTTGGATACTCTATACTGATGGATCCTCAAATGTCAAAGGCACAGGGCTTGGAATACTACTAAAATCACCACATGGGGACATAATACCCCACTCTATAGCTTGTGAGTTCCAAACCACTAATAATGAGGCTGAGTATGAAGCCTTGATTGCTGGTTTGCAAATTGCTAAGCAAATGGGGATCAGGTATCTTGAGGTACATGTAGATTCATTGTTAATCACTAATCACTTTAATGGATCCTATGCTGTTAAAGGTGAAAAGCTAACCAAATATTTAGAGATAGTCAAAGAATTGGCACTCTCTTTTGTTTCCTATAGTTTGACACAGGTACCAAGGGAAGAAAATACAGAAGCCGATGCATTGGCTAATTTAGGATCATTTTTGAAGATCCCAGAGGATATAAGTATCCCCATTATCCATATCTTGGCTCCTGCCATTGAGGATCATGTGGCCATGGAAATAGGAGAAGATTCTGCAATTACCCCTAGTGAGGATACTCGATCTCATTCAAGATCATGGATCCTCCCAATCATGAAATACTTACAACATGGAGAGATTCCTACAGGAGAAAACCCTAGGGCTTTAAAAATCAAGGTATCTCAATTCACAATTTTAAATAATATGTTGTATAAGCGGTCTCTTGTAGGACCATATTTAAGATGCATTGAGGATCCTGAAATCCAAGAAGTTTTGAAAGACTTCCATGAAGGAGATTGTGGAAACCACACTGGGGGCAGGGCATTATTCTCAAGGATCCTGAGGACAGGATACTATTGGCCAACTATGAAGAGAGATGCTGTGGAGTATGCTAAGAAGTGTGATCCTTGTCAGAGACACAGCAATATCCTTCATCAACCAGCTGAATTTTTGCATCCTATATCCTCCTCTTGGCCATGAGATGGGGTATGGATATAGTTGGTAAGCTCCCTAAGGCACCTGGTGGAAAAGTGTTCATGCTAGCTATGACTGATTACTTCTCCAAGTGGATAGAGGCTGAAGCTTTTGTCCAAGTCAGAGAAAAGGAAGTTATATCCTTCATTAAAAGAAATATTATAACTAGATTTGGTATTCCTTCTGAAATTATATGTGATAATGGTTCCCAATTTATTGGGGGCAGAACTACTAACTTTTGTGACAGCTGGGGGATTAAGATGATAACATCAACACCAGTCCACCCACAAGCTAATGGTCAGGCAGAATCATCCAACAAGATCATCATCAACAATTTGAAGAAGAAGCTTGGATCTAAGAAAGGGAAATGGGCAGAAGAACTACCTTATGTGCTTTGGGCTGATAGGACAACCCCCAAGAATGCTACAGGCCAGACTCCATTCTCTTTGGTGTTCGGGGCAAAATCAATGATCCCTACAGAAATGGTGGTTCCAACTGCTAGAACAAGTATCCGTGATCCTGAGGAAAATAATGAGAAGTTGGTTCAAGACCTGGATACTATTGAAGAAATCAGGGATTTGGCTAGGATAAGGATGGCCAGTTATCAACAAAGAATGGCTGGTGCTTACAACAAAAATGTCAGGATCAGGAAATTTCAAATTGGTGATATGGTGTTAAGAAAAGCATTTCAGAATACCACCAATCCTGCTGATGGAAAATTGGCACCAAAATGGGAAGGCCCTTATTTGATTGAAGCTGAGGCAGGAAAGGGGGCATATCGATTGCTGACTATGGAAGGTGATTTGTTACCAAGAGCTTGGAATGCTGTCCACTTGAAGAAATATTTCATGTGATCAGGATCCTTATAGAATAGGTGATCCTTACATTATGGGTATCCTTGAAGGATCCTTAAAGCACAGATGACCCTTACTTTTGTAACATCCTAAACTCAAACTATTTCATTTCCTTATTTTCTCATATAAGGATAAGGATCATGTGTCCTTTATCCATTTCTCACGTGATTCTGAGTTTTGAAAGTTCAGGTATCCTTAGCAAAATGTTGATTATCCACAGAAGCAATCAATTCCTTGGGTTTGACCCCAGTTATTTGGGCTTGACCCCAGTTCCGCCTGTAGCGCATGATGATCCTGGTATAGTTCATGGCAGTGGGACCAGTACTCGCTTTAGGGGCTGATAATTCCATTGTACTGGCTATACCTAGGATCCTACGTATAATGGTAGACGTACCATACATCCGTTCCTAAGGTTTCTAACGTTTTCACGTTAGCTAAGGTTTTGGCATTTTCATGTCACTAAGTTTGGATAGTCGCCAGTTAGGGCCATACTCCAATTTACATACGATCCTTGGGCTTGTCCCCAGTTATCCTTGGGCTTGTCCCCAGTTATCCTTGGGCTTTCCCCAGTTATCCTTGGGCTTGTCCCCAGTTGCTAACTTTCATCTTATATTGGCTTAGTCCCGAGTTATGCCCTATTTCAGGTCTTTGAAGTTAGACAACTAAGGATCCTTGATCCTTACTTTTCTCTAAGGTTTATCTTATAGTTATCCTGGTTATGGTATTAAGGGTTAGGATCCAAACTTGGATCCTCAGGTATGATCCTTAACTGTTTTAATTTTGTTCATTGTTTATTTGAATAACCTTTGTAACTTGACAACTAAACCCGTGATCCTTAAAAATATACTACCTTTTGGGATTTTTCAACTATAGGATATTTGATCCTGGATCATATCCTAAATATTTTCAATTTAACTTATTCAAGATTTCAATTTTAGATAAGTATACATCAAAATAATTGAAAAATAAAAAAACAAAAAAGGATAACTGTTAGGGCTGGATTTTTATTATAGGTGATCCTTACACGTGATCCTAACCAGTGATCCTTATTTCTTTGGCAGCCAGTGATCCTCAGCAGGACTTCAGGATCAGGATCATGGGACATTATAGGATCCTCATACTAACGATCATCTTCGCTTAATGCAATGTTATTTTTGCAGGAATATCTAGCAGGATACGCTCTAAGCATCATGATCAAGGGACGCGTCTTCACAATTATGGCAAGAGCTTAATTAAAGATAGATGTTGCACAGGATATGGAAACAAGTCTTGATTTATGGGCGGCTATTTAGGCTAGATTGTATCTCATTTCTAAAGGGGTAATGAGCTGAATATTAGTTTAGCTACCTAAAATAGGTCACCTACACACGTATAAATACCACTCTTCCTCATTCGGAAGAACACACACGACATACAACGCAACTCTCACACACTTAGACATTCGAAACAATAGTGATCCTTGTACTCAGCTCATTATCATCCGAAGTTGTAATCATTTTGTTCTTATATTGAAGTTTGGTGATCGGTAGTTGCCATCACCCGAGGTTTTTTATGCCGGAGATCATATATTGATCAAGGGCTTTTTCCTCGTATAAATCGTTGTGTCTTTGCATCTTTATCACAGAAGTGATCCTTTACTTTCATAATTAACCAAGCATCATACCCCGTTTACATAAAGTTTGGTTACAATATCCTTGTGTGATTTTTGACCAAAACAGTTTGGCGCCCACCGTGGGGCAATTGGTGCTTCATTCATAAGAAAATCTTTTGTTCGAAATCATTTCAAAGAGTTACATGGCTTCATCATTGAAGAACACGTCCACGGCGATGTCTGCAGTCACCTCATCACAGACCACTTTGCCTCCTCCACCGGCAGGATCTCAGAAAAATACTGAGAAGAGATCAACTCCCACTTTCTCTAAACCTCTATCTTCTTCTGCTATGAATTCTTCTATTCCCAGTACTAGTGATGTATTTGCTTTAATTTTGCAGATGAAGGATCGTATGCAGCGGCAGGATGAGACTAATGACAGGATCCTCAGGGAAATTGGAGACCTCAAAAGACAAAAGAAAGCGGCAGAGGATCATTCCCCACTGATGCCCAAATCCTTGAGCTTCGATACTCCAATGATCACTTCCCAGCCATCAGGTATCCCGGACGTGCAAATCATAGGGGAGTCAAGAGGATCACATCTCAAGTCGGCAGCAATGACTCAGACATCAGGCTCACATTTTCAGCCAGTAGGATCCTATCCTCAGTACATGGGATCCTTCATGAATTCAGGAGCCTATCCGGGGGCACAGCAGTTTCAAGAATCCTACCTTGTTCCAGGATCATTCCAGGGCCAAGGTCCCTCCTTTGTTCCAGGATCATCCCAGGTTCAAGGATCCTCCTTCGTTCCAGGATCATCCCAGACACCAGGATCCTTCCAGATACCAGGATCCCTAAAAAGTTTGCAAACAGGAAGTCTAGATGTCCATCAAGGGGACTTCATTCCAATGCAGACCATTGCTTCCACTGGTCCCTCCGTTGTTCCAGAATCCCAGCAATATGGGTTCCCTAACTTGAACCCAATGGGAGGTAACACTTTAAATAATTATCCTACCACTAACCATGGATTCATGCAGGATACAGGTACCAATCATGCTATGGCCAGGGAGTTGCAGAAGCTAAAAGAGATGATCTCAAGTGTTCCAGGGGTAGTCAAGCCTATCCCAGAGATTGCAGATGGGAGCCACAAAGTATCTCGCTTTGCACCACCAATTTGTGATGCAGAGGTACCCAAAAGTTTCCATATCCCTACCATGAAGCTGTATGATGGCACAACGGATCCAGAGGAGCATATAGCACAATACAGGGAGAGGATGGAGATCAATCCTATCCCAGAAAAGTTGAAGGAAGCATGCCTATGTAAAGGATTTGGATCTACTCTTACTGGATCAGCTCTTAAGTGGCTGCTAAGTCTTCCCCCCTACTCTATTACTTCATTTGCTAATTTAGTTAATTTATTCAATAACCAATTCTCTTGTAGCAGAAAATTTGAAAAATTAACTAGTGATTTGTACAGGATAACTCAAAATCATAATGAATCATTAAGGGATTATATAACTAAATTTAGTAAAGAATCCCTGGAAATTCCCAACTTGGATATGGCTACGGCTGTTGAAGCCTTCAAGATGGGACTGCTTAAGGATTCATTATTCTATGATGATCTTGTTATGACACCGTGCAGGAATCTAGATGAAGTAAGAACTCGAGCACATAGGTTCATCCGGCTAGAGGATGACAAAAGGATCCAGGAGAGACAAGTAGGATCCTCAAAATAGGAGAAGCAAGGATCCTCCTTCAAGAACAACAAATTCAAATCCTACCATAGAAATGAGAACAAGAATGTGCATGCTGTTGATCAAGAAGAGGATGATGAAGAATATCCTCCAATCTCAGAATATTGTTTTTCCGTTGATAATCATGAACTAATCCTTGCAATGCAGAATCTAGGTGAAAAAGCTAGGTGGCCCAGGAAGAATGATAAACCATCCGGGACTAAAGACAAGTCAAAATGGTGTGCATACCATGAGGATTTCGGGCATCTAACTGAAGATTGCATAGCCTTAAGAAAAGAAATTGGATACCTGCTAAGCAAGGGGCATCTAAAAGAATTATTGGGAAGAAAAAAGCAAAGGACTCAGGATCCTGAAAGGATCCCCGAAAAAGCTCCAGCACCTCCGGCAAATGCACAAGTGATCAACTTTATATCCGGAGGATCAGACATCTGTGGTACATCCTTCTCGGCGGCCAAAAGACATGCAAAAGAATCAAAAATGGATAATGGAGAAAGGCCTATTAGAACATCAAGTGTCTCAGAAGGGAAGATGATAACATTTGATGAGGATGATCGCATCAACATTCAGGATCCTCACCATGATAGTTTAGTTATCACTCTCTTTATCTCTAACCATTTTGTCCGCAGGATCCTTATTGATGGAGGGAGCTCAGTGAACATTATCCAGCTTGATGTCCTGAAGAAGATGGGAATCCCAGAATCGGACATCACACCAAGATCCTCCGTGCTTGTAGGATTCAGTGGGGAAACAAAGAAAACTCTGGGGGGACATCAAACTCCCAATCTACGTGGAAGGATTACATAATTACCAAAAATTTTGTGTTATCGACTGTTTATCTTGTTGCAACGTTATCCTTGGCAGGCCTTGGATACATGATATGAAAGCAGTCCCATCTACCTACCATCAATGTGTGAAGCTCCCTAGCCCATGGGGGATAATCAAGATCGACAGTGATCAGCAGGAGGCTAAGGATTGTTATACCTCATCTATGAAGCCAACCTCGAAGCCAAGGGAGCAATAGCAATTACAGTATCCTCCGAGGAATGTCATGGAGGCAAGGGAACAAGATGTGGATGAAATCCTCTTGGATCCTAGTGATCCTGAATCAAAAATCTATATCGGATCAGGGATCCTTGGCAAAATGAAAGAAAACATGATATCCTTCCTCAAAAGAAGAAAATCTACCTTTGCTTGGAAACATGAAGATATGACAGGTATATCTAAGGATATTATTACTCACAAACTTGGCATTGACAGGTCTATCAAACCAATCCATCAAAAAAGGAGGAAGTTTGCACCAGAAAGGAATGCCATTATCCAAGAAGAAGTAGAAAGACTACTTCGAGCAGGTATGATCAGAGAGGTAAAGTATCCAAAATGGTTAGCCAATGTGGTTGTTGTCCAAAAGAAAAATGGAAAGTGGAGGGTAGGTGTCGATTTCACTGATCTGAATAAGGCATGTCCCAAGGATCCTTTCCCATTACCCCACATTGACTCCATGGTGGATGCAACAGCGGGGCATGAACTGTTGACCTTTATGGATGCATCATCTGGATTCCAACAAATTCAGATGGAACCATCTGACCAAGAGGATACAGCCTTTATGACCCCAACCGGTTTATATTGTTATATTGCCATGCCTTTTGGACTAAGAAATGCAGGTGCAACATATCAAAGGCTGGTGAATATGATGTTCAAAGATCAAATTGGAAAAACTATGGAGGTGTACATAAATGACATGGTGGTCAAGTCAAAGAAAGCTGAGGATCACCTAAAGGATTTGGAAGAAGCATTCGATATCCTTGATAATTACAACATGAAACTTAATCCTTCAAAATGCCATTTTGGTGTTAAGGCAGGAAAGTTCCTAGGATACATGGTAACTCAGAGGGGCATTGAAGCAAGCCCGGAGCAAATCAAAGCATTAGTAAATATCAAATCTCCTGCCAATGCCAAGGATGTTCAAAGACTGACAGGCAGGATAGCAGCTTTGAACAGGTTCATATCGAAATCCTCAGAAAAATGCAAAGAATTCTACGATATCCTAAGGAAGAATAAGAAGTTTGAATGGACTGAGAAGCATGAGAACGCTTTACAAGCCCTTAAAGAATATATGTCCTCAGCACCAGCATTAGCAAAACCGGAAAAAGGAGATGTGTTATCCTTATACCTGGCGGTATCCTCAACCGCTGTAAGTGCTGTCCTTGTCAAGGATCACGAAGGTACACAATATCCTATCTACTATGTAAGTAAAAGTCCACTTGATGCCGAATCCAGGTACTCACACCTCGAAAAACTTATTCTTGCATTAATCATGGCATCCACTAAGTTAAGGCATTATTTTGAAACCCATACTATTGTTGTTAAAACTAATTTTCCAATTAAGAATGTCCTCAGGAAACCGGAGATGTCAGGGAGAATGGCTAAGTGGGCAGTGAAGCTTAGTGCCCATGATATAAGATACGAACCAAGAACAGCCATTAAATCACAAGCCTTAGCCGACTTTGTGGCTGATTTCAGTAGTGATCTACAAAAAGAAGCAGAATTGGAGGTCCAGCAGCTGGATGAAACCAAGGATCCTTGGATACTACACACTGACGGATCCTCAAATGTCAAGGGCACAGGGCTCGGGATCCTACTAAAATCGCCACAGGGGGACATAATACCCCACTCCATAGCCTGTGAGTTCCAAGCAACTAACAATGAGGCTGAGTATGAAGCCTTGATTGCTGGCTTGCAAATTGCTAAGGATATGGGGGTAAAATATCTTAAAGTATATGTAGACTCATTATTAATCACCAATCACTTTAATGGATCCTATGCTGTTAAAGGTGAAAAACTAATCAAATATTTAGAGATAGTCAAAGAATTGGCACTCTCTTTTGTTTCTTTTAGCTTAACACAGGTACCAAGGGAGGATAACACGGAAGCGGATGCATTGGCCAACTTAGGATCATCCTTAAAAATCCCAGAAGACATAAGTATCCCTATCATCCATATCCTAGCTCCTGCTATTGAAAATCAAGTGGCCATGGAAATAGAAGAGGATACTGCAGTAATCCCTAGTGAAGAAGCTCAATCTTATTCAAGATCATGGATCCCACCAATCATGAAATACTTGCAAAACGGAGAGATTCCAATGGGAGAAAATCCTAGAGCTTTCAGGATCAAGGTATCTCAATTTACAATCTTAAATAATGTGCTATATAAACGATCCCTTGCAGGACCATATTTAAGATGTATTGAGGATCCTGAAATTGAAGAAGTGTTGAGAGACTTCCATGAAGGAGATTGTGGAAACCACACTGGGGGCAGGGCATTATTCTCAAGGATCCTTAGAACAGGATACTACTGGCCAACCATGAAAAGGGATGCTGTAGAGTATGCTAAGAAGTGTGATCCTTGCCAAAGACATAGCAATATCCTCCATCAGCCAGCTGAATTTTTACACCCAATACCATCCTCTTGGCCATTCATGAGATGGGGGATGGATATAGTTGGCAAGCTCCCTAAGCACCTGGTGGAAAAGTATTTATGCTTGCTATGACTGACTACTTCTCTAAATGGATAGAAGCTGAAGCTTTTGCTCAAGTCAGAGAAAAAGAAGTTATATCCTTTATCAAAAGAAACATTATAACGAGATTTGGCATTCCCTCTGAAATTGTATGTGATAATGGTTCCCAATTCATTGGAACCAGAACTACTAACTTTTGTGACAGTTGGGGAATCAAGATGATCACATCAACACCAGTTCACCCACAAGCCAATGGTCAAGCAGAATCATCCAACAAGATCATCATCAACAATCTAAAGAAGAAGCTAGGATCCAAGAAGGGGAAATGGGCAGAGGAGTTACCTTATGTGCTATGGGCTGATAGGACAACTCCCAAGAATGCCACTGGTCAAACACCTTTCTCTTTAGTATTTGGGGCAGAAGCAGTGATCCCAACAGAAATGGTGATCCCAACTGCTAGAACAAGTGCTCGTGATCCTGAAGAAAATGCTACAATCCTAACTCAGGATTTGGATACTATTGAGGAAATCAGGGATCTAGCTAGGATAAGGATGGCAAGCTACCAACAAAGAATGGCTGGTGCCTACAACAAAAATGTCAGAATAAGGAAGTTCCAAGTCGGAGACATGGTGTTGAGAAAAGCATTTCAAAATACTATCAATCCTGCTGACGGGAAGTTAGCACCAAAATGGGAAGGCCCCTACTTGATTGAAGCTGAAGCAGGAAAGGGGGCATATAGGTTGCTAACCATGGAAGGAAACTTATTGCCAAGAGCCTGGAATGCTGTTCACTTAAAGAAATATTTCATGTGAACATGATCCTTCATGCATGTGATCCTTATATTGAAGAACCATCGAAGGATCCCGGTGATATCAGTGATCCCTACTCTGGTAACATGCTTATCCTAGAAACTATTGCATTTTCTTACTTTTTACCTAAGGATAAGGATCATGTATCCTTCATCCTCTACTCACAAAACATTTGAGTTATGATAGTTCAGGTATCTTCAGCATATCGTCAAAAGATCTTCAAGAGCAACGCAGATCCTTGGGCTTGTCCCCAGTTATCCTTGGGATTATCCCCAGTTTCCGCCAGCAGCGCACGGTGATCCTGATATAGTTCACGTCTTTGGGACCAGTACCCACTTCCGGGGCTGACAACCTCATCGTACTGGCTATACCCAGGATCCTCCGTATAATGGTAGACGTACCATACATCCGTTCCTAAGGTTTCTAACGTTTTCACGTTAGCTAAGGTTTTGACATTTTCATGTCACTAAGTTTGGATAGTCGCCAGTAAGGGCCATACTCCAGTTTACATACGATCCTTTGGGCTTGTCCCCAGTTATCCTTTGGGCTTGTCCCCAGTGATCCTCCGGGATCATTCTCAGTTATCCTTTGGGCATGTCCCCAGTTATTAATTTATTTCTTACATTGGCTTAGTCCCAAGTTGTGCTTCGTTTTTCAGGATTGTCAAAGGTAAAACACATAAGGATCCTTAATCCTTATTATCCATCAAAATCTTATCTACGATTGTATCGATTGAAGGTTAGGATCCTAACTTGGATCCTCAGGTATGATCCTTGACTATTTTGATTATACTCATTATCCTAACCGACCCTTATACTTTGACAACCAAGCCTATGATCCTTGAGCTAAAGTACTTTGAAAATTTTCAATATCAGGATATTTGATCTGGGATCATATCCAAAATTTGGATAACATATTTTCAACTCTCGCCACTTTAAACAAATATACTACAAAAACAACTAAGAAACAAGAAGATAAGGATAACAACACGAGATAAGCCAGAAAAGTTAAGTTATATTATTAAACAAAAGGATCATTAACCCTTTCAAAAAGTTGTCAAAATTGCCAACCCACATTTCTACCAGCAAAACGTGGCCCGTCCACATGGGTTGGCAAAGGGTGTCCATTGTCTATGCGGTCTTAGCATTGTGCAGGAAATTAAAAGCGGCAGGATCACAAAGGTTTCATCCCCCAAACAGAGGATCCCTCCACCTTTTGTAATCCTACCTATTGTTCAAAGGATCTGGGATCCTTAACCCTAAGAAACTATTGTTCAGAAATTACAGACCATAATTGTTCACAAACACCACTACCACAAAAAACCACTTCCAATCCTAAAAAATTGGGCTCCGGCCTAGTCTCGAAATATCCATCATCGCCCAATCATGCAGCCTACACCTTCGCTGCTTCATCACCACCAGCATCTCCACCTTAATCCTTCTCAGCATCACCACCTTCCAGCATGGGGATCTCCTCAGCCTCATCCTCGTCCTCCAGGTCCGCCAGCCTTGCCTTCCAACCTTCAACGTCCCACGAGCTTTTGTCAAAGGTAGGATCCTGAGCCTCCTCAGCCATCTGAAGTTGTATCTTGTACATAGCAATTGCCGCGGAGACCTTGGCGTCTTGGGTGATCTCCTGCTTCTCGTTATCCATATCGATCAACCTCTGAGCAGCCTCATCCTTCATGGCCCGGAGTTCCTTCTCAAGATCTGCTATCTTGAGATCCTTAAGCACGCCCATTTGTTGAAGGTCGGCAATCTGGCTCTCTTGATCCTCAACATGGCCAAGATAGGTCTCGATCTCGGCAAGTTTCTGCAAAGAGGGAAGTAAGGTAAGTTCAGAACCGGATGATCCTCAAAGAAACAGGATATTCGAAACGGATAACCAACAGGGGCAGTGATCCTTACCTCATTCACGTAGTCAAGGAATTGCTGACGGAGGAGGGGAAATCCTTGGAGATCTTCAGAGGTTTTCCTCTTTTTTCCCTTGCCCCGGATAGGTGCCTTGGGGGCTGAAGCCGAAGGACTGGCAGCAGGAGCCTTCTTCTTTGAAGATGTGACATTGGCAAGATCACTTATCCCAAATTTGGAGGCAGATTTGACAGACCTGGCAGACTTTCCAGCACCTACACAATCAAAAAACAAGATAAGTTGCTTTATTAATCAAACAATCCTACATTTAATTTATTTTCTATAAGGATACTTACTTGACATAGTGGCAGATGCAGAGGATACTTCTTGAGAATCTTGGACGGTGACTTGGAAACTTCTGATTTCAGGATTAAGCTTTTTAAAAGCTAGGACTCTCTCTTTTGCAGCAGGGCTTAATTTCAGATGAACAATGGATATAGCTGCACAAAAGATAAAAAGAGATATTAGTGATCCTCATTATATGAGACAGGGCTGATAGTGATCCTTCGAGGATCCTCTATCCTACCATGAGTGGCCCATTCCTTGGGCAGATCCTTCCCATCTGGGATGGAATCCCTCCTAACAAAGAAAAAGCGACGCTTCCAGTTTGTATCGTTCTTAGTAACCTTGAAGACAGGGTGATCCTCCCCGGCTTTCCGTTTCAACAAATACCGGTGAGAACCAAAGGTGGTGAGATCGTAAAACTCAGCTAACTCCGCCATCCCCAGATCAATCCCTTCCTGCTCGATGATCCTCTCGAAGGTATACAGAACCCTCCAGATCATCGGCATAGCTTGGATATATGAGATGCCGGTTAAGGAAAAGAAAGATTGGGTGAACAATGGAAAAGGATATGAATACCCTATGGTAAAAGGAGTAGCAGGAAAAGCCACCCAGGTATCCGAAACAGAGTCACTCAGAGCGGTAGGTGTGAAGGACTTGAAAACAGCATTCGCCGGAAAGCAATGACGAATTCTGTCTATATGAACATCAGTGAAGCAACACCTCTCCGTAGGAGAATCCTTGATAATCCCCTGGCTTTTTAAGGAACTATCCTTCTTGGAATCCTTGTGTGGAGAATTCCGGAGCAACATGTTTGTGACGAGACGGAAACAGAGTAGAAGCAGAAAACAGAGCAAAGAGATAAGAAAGAGAGAAAGAGAAGAATACCTGATCAATCTTCGGTGCAGAATATAAAGGGAGTGTATCTTGAATTTAAATGCAAAATGATCCTAACCCTATCTCCTATTTATAATCATGATCTGCAGGGATTGTCACATCTATGACGTAATGATCACAACGGCTAGTCCATGTGTAACGGCTAGTTATTCGGAGTCGCCCGTTGGAGATAAGATCAAAACAAAATATAACTCGTCTATTTACAATTAACTCCTTATATTTTGGGGGCAATTGTTAGGGCTGGATTTTTATTATAGGTGATCCTTACACGTGATCCTAACCAGTGATCCTTATTTCTTTGGCAGCCAGTGATCCTCAGCAGGACTTCAGGATCAGGATCATGGGACATTATAGGATCCTCATACTAACGATCATCTTCGCTTAATGCAATGTTATTTTTGCAGGAATATCTAGCAGGATACGCTCTAAGCATCATGATCAAGGGACGCGTCTTCACAATTATGGCAAGAGCTTAATTAAAGATAGACGTTGCACAGGATATGGAAACAAGTCTTGATTTATGGGCGGCTATTTAGGCTAGATTGTATCTCATTTCTAAAGGGGTAATGAGCTGAATATTAGTTTAGCTACCTAAAATAGGTCACCTTCACACGTATAAATACCACTCTTCCTCATTCGGAAGAACACACACGACATACAACGCAACTCTCACACACTTAGACATTCGAAACAATAGTGATCCTTGTACTCAGCTCATTATCATCCGAAGTTGTAATCATTTTGTTCTTATATTGAAGTTTGGTGATCGGTAGTTGCCATCACCCGAGGTTTTTTATGCCGGAGATCATATATTGATCAAGGGCTTTTTCCTCGTATAAATCGTTGTGTCTTTGCATCTTTATCACAGAAGTGATCCTTTACTTTCATAATTAACCAAGCATCATACCCCGTTTACATAAAGTTTGGTTACAATATCCTTGTGTGATTTTTTACCAAAACAATAACAACACAAGATAAGCCACAAAAGATTAAGGTTTTATTTATTAACAAAAGGTTAACCCTTAAAAGGTTGTCAAAATTACCTACCCCGAGCATCTACCAGCAATACGTGGCTCGTCCGCTGGGGTAGGTAAAGGGTGTCCATGATAATAAGTTCTAAGTAGTGCAGGAATAGAAGGACGGCAGGATAACAACGGCTTCATCCCCCAAACAGAGGATCCCTCCACCGATTGTCATCCTACCTATTGTTCGAAGGATCCTGGATCCTTAACCCTAAAACTATTGTTTAAGTACAAACCAAGAATTGTTCAACAAAACAACCATCAAACTAAAAAAAATTGGGCTCCGGCTATGTCTAGAAGTTTCCATCATCGCCCAATCATGCAGCCTAGACCTTCACTGCATCACCACCTCCAGCTTCTCCGCCTTGATCCTTGCCACTGCCTCCAGCCTCAATTGTCAGGATCTCCTCAGCCTCCTCATCATCCTCCAGATCAGCTAGCCTTGCCTTCCACCCTTCAACATCCCAGCTGCTTTTGTCAAAATTAGGATCCTGGGCTTCCTGGGCCATCTGCACTTCTGTCTTGTACATGGTGATGGCAGCAGAAACCTTTGCACCTTCCACAATTTCATGGTTCTCGTAGTCGATGTCAATCAGGATTTTGGCTGTCTCGTTCCTAGCAGCTTGGAGGGCTTTTTCAAGTTCAGCGATCTTGAGATCCTTGAGCACGGCAACCTGTTGGAGATCAGCGATCTTCTCATCCAGCTTCTCAACGCTCCCCACGTAATCCTCGATCTCAGAAAATTTCTGCAGAGAAGCCAAGACAGTTCAAGGTCAGGTGATCCTCACATGAGCAGGATATATGGTCAGGATATGCAAGCAGAATCAGTGATCCTTACCTCATTGAAATATTCGAGGAACTGGTGGCGGAGCAGGGGCAGACCTTGTAGGTCCTCAGCTTCGGAATTCTTTCTCTTTTTGCCACCCCTTCCTTTGATGGGTGCCTTGGGGATGGGGACGCTCGGGCTTGCAATGGCCTTCTTCTTGGATTTGACCTTTTTTTTTCATACCGAACTTGGAGGCAGCTGTTTTGGTCAAAAATCACACAAGGATAATGCAACCAAACTCTTTGTAAACGGGGAATGATGCTTGGTATGATGAACAAAGATAAGGATAACTTAAATGAAAATTGCACAAGCGACACAAGGATTTATACGAGGAAAAAGCCCTTGATCAATGAATGATCTCCGGCATAAAAAACCTCGGGTGATGGAAACTACCGATCACCAAACTTCAATATAACAAACAATGTTTACAACTTTGGATGGTAACGAGCTAGGTACAAGGATCACTATAGTATCGTATGCTAGAGCGTGTGAGAAATGTGTTGTGTCCTCCGAATACTCAAGAGTGCTATTTATATAAGTGTGTATGTGGTTGAATTTAGGTAAGTCACCTAACTATTAGCTCGTTACCCCTTTAGAAATAGAAGTAAATTTAGCCTAACTAATTGCCCGTAATTTGTGCTAAGTTTCCACATTCTCCACAACGTCTATTTCCGGCTATGCATGTGCGAAATCAACGTGAAAGATTCCTTGATAACGTTGCTAAGACCAGGTCCAACTCGTAATTCCTGCAAAACAACATTAAATTCAAGAGAGCAATCGTTAGTATGAGGATCCTTAGGATGATCCATGATCCTGATCCTGAAGCTCTTCTGAGGATCACTATCTGCCAAAGAAACAAGGATCACTTGTTAGGATATCATGTAAGGATCATAGGTCATTAAAATCCTGCCCTAACAATTGCCCCCAAAATATAAGGAGTAATTATGTAATATTAATGAGTTATATTTTGCCGGTCTTATCTATAACTAACTCAACGGATATATAGCCGTTAAGAATGAACTATCCGTTGCGATCTGACGTCATGGAGGTGACAGCCCTGCACAAATCATGACTATAAATAGATATAGGGATAGGATCGTTTGCATTTAAATTCAAGAACTCTTCCCTTTATAATCGCAACCAGAGGATTGAACAGGTGTTCCCCTTTATCTTCTCTCTTCTCTTGCTCTGTTTTCTTTATCTTTCCACCATTCTGTCAAAAAATGTTGCTCCGGAACTCTCCCAGCAAGGATCCTAAGAATAATAGCCCCTTGAAGGGTCAAGGGATCATCAAGGATTCCCCCTCCGAGAGGTGTTGTTTTACCGACCCTCAAATCGATAAAATCCGTCATTGCTTTCCGGCGAACACCCTTTTTAAGTCTTTTAGCCCTACTGCTTTGAGTGATTACATCTCTGAGACTTGGGTAGCTTTCCCGGTCACTCCTTTCATGATAGGATACTCGTATCCTTTCCCTCAGTTCACCGAATCCTTTTTCTCCCTTACCGGCATCTGCTATATCCAGGCTATGCCGATGATCTGGAGGGTGTTATACACCCTTGAAAGGATCATCGAACAAGAAGGGATTGACCTCGGCATGGCGGAGTTGGCTACGATGTATGATCTCACAACTTTTGGATCCCACCGATACTTGTTCAAACGAAAAGCTGGAGAAGAGCACCCTGTTCTCAAAGTTACCAAAAATGACATGAACTGGAAGCGGCGGTTCTTTTTTGTAAGGAGAGATACCATCCCTGATGGGAAGGATTTGCCCAAGAAGTGGGGGTAGGATAGACGATCCTGGAAGGATCACCATAGAACTTATTCCTTAGTATAAGGATCACTGACATTCTCTTGTTTATTGTGCAGCTATATCCGTTTCTCATCTGAAGTTGACACCTGCTGCAAAAGAGAGACTCCTGGCCTTTAAGAAGCTTGATCCTGAAATCAGAACTTTCAAGGTTACCACCAAGGATTCTCAGGAAGTATCCTCTGCTTCTGTCACAATGTCAAGTAAGTATCCTTATTTAAGGAGTATTTATATAATGAGAGTCAAATAATATTAAGATACTTATCTTGTTTTGGTTGTGTAGGTACTGGAAAATCCTCTAAGTCTGCTTCGAAGTTTGGCATCGACGATCTTACTATTGTCAAATCTTCAAGGAGAAAGACTCCTGCTGCTAGCCCAACTGCTTCAGCCCCTAAAGCACCTATCAGGGGAAAAGGAAGCAAGAAGAGAAAGGCCTCTGAGGATTTGCAAGGTCTGCCCCTGCTCCGCCAACAGTGTCTGGATTACATCAACGAGGTAAGGATCACTGAACCTGCTTGTGTATCCTGCTAATTTTGAGGATTACTTGTCTCTGATGTTGTTCCTTGTTTTCCTTGCAGAAATTTGCTGAGATAGAGACGTATGTTGGCCACGTCGAGGATCAGGACCGCCAGATTGCTGACCTCCAACAAGTTGCTGTGTTGAAGGATCTCAAGATAGCTGATCTTGAGAAGGAGCTCCGAGCCACCAAGGATGATGCTGCCAAGATGCTGATCAACTTTGACTATGAGAAGCATGAGATCACCCAAGATGCCAAGGTCTCTGCTGCAATAGCTATGTACAAGATCCAGCTGCAAATGGCTATGGAGGCTCAGGATCCTACCTTCGACAGGAGCTCATGGGACGTGGAGGGCTGGAAGGCGAGGCTGGCAGAGCTGGAGGATGATGAAGAGGCTGAGGAGATCCCGATGCTTGAGGGTGGAGGCGCTGGCAAGGATCATGGTGGTGAGGCAAGTGGAGCCGGTGGTGATGGTGCAGCGAAGGATTGAGCTGCAGGATTGGGCAATGATGGAAATTTCGACACTTAGCCGGAGCCCAATTTTTTTGTTTGGTGGTTGTTTATTTGTGGTTGTGATGTTTTAAAACAATTATGGTCTGTATTTGAACAATAGGTTTAGGGTTGAGGATCTAGGATCCTGCGAACAATAGGTAGGATTACAAATGGTGGAGGGATCCTCTGTTTGGGGGATGAAGCCATTGTGATCCTGCCGCCTTTAATTTCCTGCACTTGCTATAACCGCATAAACAATGGACACCCTTTGCCAACCCATGTGGACGGGCCACGTTTTGCTGGTAGAAATGTGGGTTGGCAATTTTGACAACTTAAAAAAGGGGTTAAATATTTAATGAATAAAACTTTTAACTTTTGGCTTATCCTGTGATGTTATCCTTGTATATCTTTTAAACTTTCAGTTGTTTTGATTTATACTTGTTTGAGTAAGAAAAGTTAAGCAAATTAGGTTTAAGAAATTTAGGATATGATCCAGGATCAAATATCCTATAGTCGAAAACTTCCAAAAAGTAGTTAATTTTAAGGATCATAGTTGTCAAAGTGTAAGGGTTATTCAAAATAATGAATGTAATCAAAACAGTTAAGGATCATACCTGAGAATCGAAGTTAGGATCCTAACCTTTAATCAGGATAACAATAGGAAAAACTTTAATGGATAATAAGGATTGATGATCCTTAATTGTTTATCTTCGAAAACCTGAAAATAGAATATGACTTGGGACTAAGCCAATATCAGAGATAAGTTAGTAACTGGGGACATGCCCAAAGGATAACTGGGGACAAGCCCAAAGGATCACTGGGGACAAGCCCGAAGGATAACTGGGGACAAGCCCAAAGGATAACTGGGGACAAGCCCGAAGGATAACTGGGGACAAGCCCAAAGATCGTATGTAAACTGGAGTATGGCCCTTACTGGCGACTATCCAAACTTAGTGACATGAAAATGCCAAAACCTTAGCTAACGTGATAACGTTAGAAACCTCGAAAAATTTCGTCCAATAATGTCTTGACACGTGTCATAAGGTTCCGGTATGTGAAAGTATACTTTAGAGGGACTAAAAGTGACAAACAGTGAAAACTATGGAACGTAAGGGTCCAAAGTGTCAACAATGGATAAATAGACTCTATGATAACCCTACATAATGTTTATAACCTTAAACGGATGGTTCATGGATCATACGACGCGGAAATTGCACAAAAGTGAGGAATTGCAAACTATAGGGGCCAAAACTGTCAACATGTTTAATTTATACCTCTGAGTGAACTTTTGGCAGACCCAAAGTTTTGAGAAGCTAAAATATACTCACTAGAATATGTGGTAAAAATTTCGTGAAGTTTCGATAAAGTATGAGAAAGTTATGGCCAAAACCGTACTTGAAGGACTAAAAGCGTCAACGTCGAATTTAATGGCTTTTCGGTTGAGCGCAAAGTTATCCGAGGACATTACCATGTTGGTAAATGTCCCAAGGTTCTTAGGAACCAATTTTGGGGGTTTACGAGTCAAGATAAGTAGCCGAAACATCAATTGCGAAGACAGGGACCAAAGCTGCCATAAGGTTGGCAAAGTTTGACAGCAGCAGAAGCCAGGCGGCCCGCCTGGACAGGCCTAAGCGGGCCGCGACCCAAGCCCAGTTACAGAATTCGCGAACTGTTGTGATTTGGGTCCGAATTTGAGTGTGTAACAGCTGTTTTCACCTCTCTAATGCTCCAATAAACATCCATGCATGCCTAGAACAACAGTAACCTATCCTCAATCTCTGATTTCCTCCATAAATCAGATCAAAAATTCCATTCCTTGGCATTTGCATTTGTGAACAAGAGCTCTCAACTTGCAAGAACACTCTCAAGACTTCCTGGAGCAAATCTGAACGACAAGGCCACCTCTAAGTGTTAACTAAGCATCAATAGGACCTTTGTAAGCTTCTATATCAGTCTCTAATTCGTTCTTGCATTGATTATTAGTAAAAGTCAAAACCGTTGTTCTTGTAGTTTGACTTTTTTATTAAACGAGTTTTACTCAGTCATTTCTCAAATTGAAACCACATATATGTTGGTATTTATGTGGGAAACAAACCCTCAAAAGGGTATTCTCTGATTCCCACTTATTGCATGCTAATTGTCGAGTCAAACTTGTTTCTAAAAAGTCAACAGAAATGGTTTTTGTGAAAAATAGCTTATATGGTAATGTAGAGGACATGCAATCTGTTTGGTCATCATAAATAACTTATAATATATATAAGAACGTGTTTTACCATGATCAACTCGACAATCTTTAGTATAAATACGAATCGGAACCGAAAGTCTTGTAAAACGACTTTTTCGTAGACTATCGATTCGGATTCGTACATGCATGTTTGAGATCTGTATTAGAGAGTATTTTTGACCATTTTTATTTTTGTAAAACTCTCTGGAATTTTTGATACTTGAGTCTATACTTAGCCGATTCATTTGCATGTTTCCGATTTATGCTAAAAGTTGACTATTTTGCCCTTTTTGTTATAAAACGTGATTTTTAGAAAAGTGAAAGAGTAGAAATCTTTATTTCTAATATATAAACTTGAACCGAAAATTTGAGATCAGTTAGTGGTCCAGATTTTGAGTTATGGCCGATATCGTAAAACTATATCTTAAAGTTACATAAACGGCGCATTTCGCGTATAACCTATTTCAGGCCACGTTTTGATACGAAACTTTTTACCCACTGATGTTATATATTATTTTGGGAATTTTGATGATTTTTATTTAATTTTTGGCTGATCGGATCATAGGTCGCTTAGTCGATTCGGTTAATGCCGGTTTTGACCGTTTAAGCCATAAAATGAGTTTTACGCATTCTTTTGACCCGAAACCTTTTTCTACTGATTTTATATGTTAAATAAATTATTTTAAGCATTCTGGAAATATAAAGATCCCAGCTTTCTTTTGAAAACCCGGAAACGGCGTTAAATCGCATTTTTAGCATTTTTAACGCATAGTAAGCGTTATACTCATTTTAAACATATAAGACTTATACCTACTGATGTAATTGGTATATTTTCATATAATAACAGTAAGTATAAGTATATGAACTCAGATTTGCAGTTTTGGCATTTTTAGCTCTTATGAATTTACTAAAATACCCCTACGGTGCATAGTTTGATTTTAAATGTTAAGTTTGGTATATGGGTCATACCCTACTATTATAATATGTTAAATGGGATATATTTACTATATAAACCAGACCCGAAACTCAGATTTCTAATATGACTCTTTTATAATCTTTTAAATGACCAAAATGCCCTTCTAAGGCATAAATTGAGTTTAAAATCATTCGGGGCATAATAGAACATAACTTACTGATATTATATCATATTTAAAGCGTATTATCTCAGGGAACTTGCATTTGACTCTTTTGGCTACCCGTAACGCCCTTTTTGCGTTCGGTTCGGTTTACGTAACTAGTTTGCGTAAATTGACCGAAACGGGTCAATCGTTATCATTTTTATCTCAAAATCCAGAATGTATTTAGTATACCCATATTATACAAGTATTCAAACTTGTCGGGTCTAAATCACATTCTATCCGGTCTTTCGCTTAATCGTGCGCTTGTACCGTATCGTCCTTAAAACTAACCAGTCAAAGCTTAGGCTTAAATAAAAGACACGTTAGGAATCTAAAAGGTTATTATAAACCTTTGTTCCCGATTAGGAGGCCCAGTAAAAGCTACCACACTTACCGATTGTGACTTATACTTGCTCAGGTAAATACATTTTGACTTATTTTCCCTATACGGGCTTGGGGTACGGTATTTAAAATACCGCTTGATCGGGCGCACGAGTCCTGCACCTTATGGGTGTACAGTCTTGAATAGCTTGTGCGACTCGTTTAAACAGTCTTGTCTTACTTTAGGCTTTGGGGGGTTATTGACCGTGTCCCGGATATCCTTGGCATTATCTTACGAGATGGCCACGACCAGAGCACGGGGTGTAGGCGTACACCCGGCGTGTATAACTCTTTAATGTGGTGTGTCATTTAATCTTTAGCCCGGACAGCAGATCCCGGGCCACCAAAAGTACGGGTACATGTAAATCGTTCACAAGTTTATATTGCTTAAATATCCCAAGTTAATAAAAATATTTATGCCTTGTGCATTTAAATCAATTTTCAATCATTTTCAAAATGAGTCAGTCGATTTGTATTTACCAGTGTAAACTGACGTATTTTTCCCAAAAGGTTAAGTGCAGGTACTATACGAAACAGGCTGGTTGTTTCCTAAGAGCGTCCACTATAGTCTCACAAGCTCGGACGACAAATAACTGTTGAACAATTTATTCTTATTTTTATTTGATCCGCCTGTGGATCTGTTTCAACTACTTATGATGTTTATTATGTCATTTTAATTAAAGTTGAAATGTATCTATTCTGCTTCCGCTGTGCATTATTATATTGTGTTGTTTGTCTATGACGATGCCAACTACGTCACTGTACCCCACGCCGGGCCCACCGGTGACACGTGGAGATCGGGGTGTGACAGGTTGGTATCAGAGCCAACGCTGAGTGAATTAAACACTAGTCCTTTGTGTTTAATCTCAGTTACACAATTGCACAATCCTCGATTTTCGAGTCTAGACAAAGAACTTAGGAAATGTTCGACATTTCGTTTATTTTATCTTTATTTTATTATTAGCTTTGTCTTATATATTTTGTTATGCAACTTGTTTAACTTTTGACAGGTTCATCATGCCGCCACGTATGCGAGGACGAGGAGGATTCGCCACATCACATGACCACGAGGCAGGACCCTCACACAGGCGAGCCCCATCAGCTTCGCACAACACTGCAGCCCATGATCTTTGGAGATCATTCGCCGAGCCAGCCAGGCACTCGGTATCTTTGAGCACCTCGCAATCCCTACCCCACTCATTTGGGCCCCATTCTGAAAATGGGCCCCATGACTCCCATGGATCTTTCATTCCACTACACCAGTCACCTCACCACTACCCAGCACCAGCTTATCAGGGCCTATACAACCCTGATGCTTACTTGGATGAGCCAGTGGGTCATAACCCACTAGGACCTGAAGACCACTTCTCTGGTGGTAACGAGATGGAGGTTGACGAGGACACTGACCCTTCCCTGCCACCGTCCGGCACGCCTAACCATCCCATTGAGATATCGGATGGGTCACCGTTTAGGGGATCACCCTACAATGGTGTTGACAGCTACGAGGAGAGGTTTAAACAGCATGATTGGTTTTACACCCCCAGCCATCACAACTCTCCCATGCACCAGTCTTACCACGGTTCTCCCGTGCATTCGCAGCACCACTCCCAGCAGCAGCAGCTTCAGCAGCCGCCTTTGCGGCAGGACCCATCTGAGGCCTTTTGGCGCGATGTGATTACTCCGTCGCCACCACCACCACCGGTTTTGCCTCCCCCGCCTCAGAGGCCAAGGAGGAACGCGCGTATGTCTACGCGAGGAGGGATTCGCATTGCCACCCCTCGACATTCAGGTAGCGGTCGCTACTCGCCGCTCCACGAGGAGTCAGAGATGGGAGAGTCTCAGCATCCCGTCTCAAAGGTTACTTCTGCGACTATTGCGCCACTACCGCCACAGAACTTTGGAGAGCCCATCCCTGCGTATGCTAGCGCAGCGCAGTTCAACCCTTTCGAGCCGACTTTTCCTCCCGGTTATGATTATACGGGAGATCCCTACTGGTTAGCTTCAGGCTACAACCCTCTCAACCAGGAGAGTGCTTTTGGAGGTCCCTGGGCTACGGGACAACCCGCTTTTGGATTCCCACCGCAGGGATACCAGCAGCCGCAGCCTCCACAGCCACAGCAGTATCAGCCACCGCCGCCGGCGCCGATGATGTCGCCACCGCAAATCCAAGAAATCCTGCAAGGGATACATGACGTGCGACGGGAATTGCAAAATGATCGCCGACACAACCGCGGTATGTTCAAGAAGATGGTTGACTTGATTAAGGGTAAGAGTAAGAAGGATTATTAAATCCTTTGTTGTTAGCTCTTTTACTCATGTCCCTGCGTGGACATTTATTCCTGTATTCTACCCCTGCGTGGGTATATTTCTCTTATTCTACCCCTGCGTGGGTATGTTGTTCTGTTAACCCCTGCGTGGGTTTGTTTTGTGTTATTTGTTGTTGTTGTTATTGGTTTAGCCCCTGCGCGGGCATGTTATTCATGTTATTTGAATTAATGTCCCGTTTAGGGCAAGGATGTACTAGTTACTTTATTTAAAATTTGAAATGGTTAATTTGAATTTCTCATTTTATTTATGTGCATGAAAATAATATTAAAATAAATGGAAAATATCAATTTTTATTTGATTCGCCATTTTAATAAGAATCTTAGTAAGGTAGAACCTAGCTTGAATGCCTTATTTACAGGCCTAGCCAATATGGTAAAACCTGGTTGAAAAGATTCAAATCTCTGTTAACATCTGAAAACGTGTTAACATTCCTGGCCAAGCGTGATCTGTAAAATCACACAAGCCACCCTTTTTAATAAATTATCTACAGATTATATCTGTACACAAGTCTGTTTATGACTTGATACCTACGGGTTATGACTATGTCATATAGTGGTAGTTGTGGTTTATGACTCCCTGCCTAGTAAAGGATTATTTGTTTATTTATACAATTTCGAATCCTATAAAAATCTAAATTTATAATTTAGTAAGTTGTCCGAAGTGACTAGGCCTATTGTGCCAATATATATTTCATTCCGTAATATAGTTGCTAATAAAAGCCCCGAATGAAATTAAATGAATTAACTATTATGATTCTTAATATCATGGTTAATAAATCGTCTAGAACGATAATACTGTTAGGTTTCTAAATAAGACCTTGTCCTTTTATGTAGCTTAAAGCTACATGGCCAAGTCGGAGGAGACCAACAGTCATTCTGGAGAACACCCAGATAATACCAGGATTCACGTCACTGGTGAAGAATTGCAAGCACTGATAGATAACGCTGTTGCCAAAGCTATGGATAGGCAATTCAGGGAATCTAGCGGTACTCGGAGTAGGACCCGAACAGTATCGCACGTAAAGCCCAAGACTCATTCTGAGGCTCATAGTAAGCCACCTTCTAAAAAGAGTGAGCCGAAGAAGGATGAGGAGGATAATCACTTCTCCAACCACAGCAGTATTCCTAAGCAAGAAATCAAGCTGAAGCACGATACGCACAGCAAGTCTTGTACGTACAAGTACTTCGTTTCATGCAAACCCAGGGATTTTACTGGGGAAAAAGGAGCAGTTGACTGCATGACATGGATTGATGAGATGGATACTGTGGTTGATATCAGCGGATGTGCTGATAGGGACGTCGTGAAGTACGTGTCCCAGTCGTTCAAGGGAGATGTGTTAGCATGGTGGAAGTCACTCCTTCAAGCTGCCGGTAAGGCCACTCTGTACGGTATGTCATGGGAACAGTTTGTGGCCCTGATCAAAGAGAATTTCTGCCCGCAGCACGAGGTCGAAAGGATCGAATCGGATTTTGTATCTCTGGTTATGAAGAACCTCGATTGTCAAGCGTATCTTACTACGTTCAACACTTTATCTCGGTTAGTGCCTTATCTGGTGACCCTGGAGCCGCGAAGGATTGCTCGATTTATTGGGGGTCTGGCACCGGAGATAAAGGCAAGCGTCAAGGCTTCAAGGCCTACGACATTTAGATCCGTAGCTGATCTATCCCTCTCCCTCACTCAAGATGTATTCAGATTGAGAGCTATGAAGAGCTCAGAGGAAAACAAAAGGAAACGTGAGGATGACACCTCACGAAGATCTGAGAAACGACACAGAGGGAACAACGACCATAAGAAAGGGTCGGGGTTCAAGAAAGGAGATCAGTCGGGTGAAAAACCCAGATGCAAGAACTGCAAGAGACACCATTTTGGGAAATGTCGTTTGGAAGCGAAATCCCAGTCTCAAGAAAGGCGATGTGGAATCTGCAAGTCCACAGATCATAAGGCCTTAGATTGCAAGAAGATGAAGGATGCAACTTGTTTTGGTAGCAACGAGAAAGGGCACATTCGGCCCAACTGCCCAAAGAATGCGAAGAAAGCTGATGATGGGAAGAAGACTAATGCGAGAGTCTTCAGAATGGACGCCAATGAGGCAGTTCTAGACGACAACGTCATTACAGGTACGTTTCTTGTAAATGATGTTTTTGCCAGAGTTTTGTTTGATTCAGGAGCTGATAAGTCGTTTGTAGATGATAAGTTCTGTAAATTGTTGAACCTTCCTGTTAAGACCCTAAGTGTGAAATATGAGGTGGAATTAGCCGATGGAACCATAGAAACCGCCTCGACTGTTCTAGATGGATGTGTTATATCCATTAGGAATCATTCTTTCCCGTTATCCTTGCTTCCCTTTAAGCTAGCTGGATTCGATATAGTGATAGGCATGGATTGGTTAGCGCAAAACCAAGCCCAAATTGTGTGCAACAGAAAGCAAGTAGTAGTGAAGACTCCGTCTGGTGAGTCACTTACTATTCAAGGAGATACCCAGCATGGATTGCCTGAGCAAGTGTCCATGCTCAAGGCATCCAGGTGCATGCAGAAGGGATGTGTCATTTATATGGCACAAGTTACCATTGATGAGCCGAAGCCGAAGATTGAAGATATCCCTGTTATCTCAGAATACCCTGAAGTATTCCCAGAAGAACTACCCGGTTTGCCACCAGATAGGCAAGTGGAGTTTCGGATAGACATCATTCCAGGCGCTGCGCCTGTAGCAAGAGCACCATATAGATTGGCACCAACGGAGATGAAGGAGTTGAGGACGCAGTTGGATGAGCTATTAGCTAAAGGTTTTATTAGACCTAGCTCGTCTCCTTGGGGAGCGCCAATCTTGTTCGTTAAGAAGAAGGATGGATCGATGCGTCTGTGCATCGATTACCGTGAGCTTAATAAGGTCACTATCAAGAATAGGTATCCGTTACCCAGGATCGACGACCTGTTCGATCAGTTGCAAGGAGCAAGCTATTTCTCCAAGATTGACCTGAGGTCAGGTTATCACCAGTTGAAGGTCAAGGAGGAAGACGTACACAAGACAGCGTTTAGGACTCGATATGGACATTACGAGTTCCTAGTGATGCCTTTTGGGCTCACAAATGCACCAGCCGCGTTTATGGATCTCATGAATCGCGTCTGCAAGCCTTATTTAGATAAGTTCGTCATCGTCTTTATTGATGACATCCTTATCTACTCGAAGAGCCAAGCTGACCATGAGAAACACCTTCGTTGTATTCTCAAACTTCTGCATCAAGAGAAGCTTTATGCCAAATTTTCGAAGTGTGAATTTTGGCTTCGAGAAGTCCAATTCCTTGGACATGTAGTAAGCGAGCGTGGTATCCAAGTAGATCCCGCTAAAGTAGAAGCAGTCATGAATTGGCAGGAGCCGAAGACTCCTACCGAGATTCGCAGTTTCCTTGGATTGGCAGGATACTATAGGCGATTTATCGAGAACTTTTCAAGAATTGTTGCACCCCTAACTTCGTTGACTCGTAAGAAGATTAAGTTCGATTGGGGCCCTAAGCAGCAGGAATCCTTCGATATTTTGAAGAAGAAGTTGAGCAATGCTCCAGTGTTGACATTGCCCGATGGCGTAGAAGAATTTGTGGTGTACTGTGATGCGTCACACACTGGCATGGGCTGTGTACTCATGCAGAAAGGCAAAGTCATTGCCTACGTTTCTCGACAGCTCAAGGTGCATGAGAAGAACTACACCACCCACGACCTGGAATTGGGTGCAGTGGTATTTGCTTTGAAGCTATGGAGACATTACTTGTACGGAACCAAGTGTATAATTTATTCGGATCACAAGAGTCTTCAACACTTGTTCAATCAGAAGGAATTGAACATGCGTCAAAGGCGATGGATGGAAACTTTAAATGATTATGACTGCGAGATAAGATACCATCCAGGCAAGGCAAATGTAGTTGTCGACGCCTTAAGCAGAAAGGAAAGGGTGAAACCAATCAGAATCAATGCCAAGCGCATTGAAATAAGAAATAATTTGAATGAAAGGGTGTTAGCTGCACAGAAGGAAGCTGTGTTGGAAGCTAACTATCCTGCGGAAAAGTTAGGAGTAACTGAGGAGCAGTTATCCTACGACAAGGATGGAATGCTACGACTAAACGGACGAATATGGGTTCCAGTTTATGGAGGACTTCGGGATGTTATCCTCCAGGAAGCCCACAGCTCTAAATATTCCGTTCATCCTGGAGCTGATAAGATGTACCAGGATTTGAAAGCAAACTACTGGTGGATTGGTTTGAAAAAGTCAGTAGCTGAGCATGTAGCTAAATGTTTGACTTATGCGCAAGTCAAGGCTGAGCATCAGAAGCCGTCAGGTTTGCTTCAGCAACCTGAAATTCCCAAGTGGAAATGGGAAATGGTGACAATGGATTTCATCACCAAGTTGCCGAAGACGAAAAAGGGAAATGATACCATATGGGTCATAGTAGATAGACTGACTAAGTCAGCTCATTTTCTACCCATCAAGGAGACGTATAGCTCCGATATGTTAGCTCAATTATACGTCGATAAGATTGTAGCATTACATGGTATACCTATATCTATTATCTCCGATAGAGATACTATATATACGTCGCATTTTTGGAAGAGTTTCCAGCAATCGTTGGGCACTCGTTTGAATTTTAGTACGGCTTATCATCCTCAGACTGATGGTCAGAGTGAGCGTACTATTCAAACTTTGGAAGACATGCTTCGTGCATGTGCAATCGACTTGGGTGGTAGTTGGGATAAGAACCTACCACTAATTGAATTCTCCTACAACAATAGCTACCATTCCAGCATCAAGACTGCGCCTTTTGAGACCCTATACGGTAGAAAGTGTAGATCGCCCATTTGTTGGGCAGAAGTTGGAGACGTCCAACTGCCAGGACCAGATATCATTTTTGAGACGACAGACAAGATCGTTCAGATTCGCGATCGTTTGAAAGCTGCCAGGGATAGGCAGAAAAGTTATGCGGATCCTAAGCGCAAAGATTTTCACTTCGATGTAGGTGATAAAGTATTGCTTAAAGTATCGCCCTGGAAGGGTGTGATGCGATTTGGAAAGAAAGGCAAGCTAAGCCCGAGATATATAGGACCTTTCGAGATTATCGAACGTGTCGGGTCAGTTGCTTATAAGTTAAACTTGCCTGAAGAGCTTAGCGCTATACATAATGTGTTCCACATCTGTAATTTGAAGAAGTGTTTCGCTGACGAATCACTGGTTATACCGCATACAGATATACACATAGACGAAAGTTTGAAGTTCGTGGAAAAACCTTTGTCAATTGAGGATCGACAGGTGAAAAAGCTACGAAGGAAGCACGTGCCTATTGTTAAGGTCAAATGGGATGCCCGTAGAGGACGCGAGTATACGTGGGAAGTGGAATCCACGATGCAAGAGAAATACCCTCATTTGTTTCAGTAAATCTCGAGGTCGAGATTTCTTTTAAGGGGGTGAGGATGTAACACCTCGAAAAATTTCGTCCAATAATGTCTTGACACGTGTCATAAGGTTCCGGTATATGAAAGTATACTTTAGAGGGACTAAAAGTGACAAACAGTGAAAACTATGGAACGTAAGGGTCCAAAGAGTCAACAATGGATAAATAGACTCTATGATAACCCTACATAATGTTTATAACCTTAAACGGATGGTTCATGGATCATACGACGCGGAAATTGCACAAAAGTGAGGAATTGCAAACTATAGGGGCCAAAAGTGTCAACATGTTTAATTTATACCTCTGAGTGAACTTTTGGCAGACCCAAAGCTTTGAGAAGCTAAAATATACTCACTAGAATATGTGGTAAAAATTTCGTGAAGTTTCGATAACGTATGAGAAAGTTATGGCCAAAACCGTACTTGAAGGACTAAAAGCGTCAACGTCGAATTTCATGGCTTTTCGGTTGAGCGCAAAGTTATCCGAGGACATTACCATGTTGGTAAATGTCCCAAGGTTCTTAGGAACCAAGTTTGGGGGTTTACGAGTCAAGATAAGTAGCCGAAACATCAATTGCGAAGACAGGGACCAAAGCTGCCAACAATTGGCAAAGTTTGACAGCAGCAGAAGCCAGGCGGCCCGCCTGGACAGGCCTAAGCGGGCCGCGACCCAAGCCCAGTAACAGAATTCGCGAACTGTTGTGATTTGGGTCCGAATTTGAGTGTGTAACAGCTGTTTTCACCTCTCTAATGCTCCAATAAACATCCATGCATGCCTAGAACAACAGTAACCTATCCTCAATCTCTGATTTCCTCCATAAATCAGATCAAAAGTTCCATTCCTTGGCATTTGCATTTGTGAACAAGAGCTCTCAACTTGAAGAACACTCTCAAGACTTCCTGGAGCAAATCTGAACGACAAGGCCACCTCTAAGTGTTAACTAAGCATCAATAGGACCTTTGTAAGCTTCTATATTAGTCTCTAATTCGTTCTTGCATTGATTATTAGTAAAAGTCAAAACCGTTGTTCTTGTAGTTTGACTTTTTGATTAAACGAGTTTTACTCAGTCATTTCTCAAATTGAAGCCACATATATGTTGGTATTTATGTGGGAAACAAACCCTCAAAAGGGTATTCTCTGATTCCCACTTATTGCATGCTAATTGTCGAGTCAAACTTGTTTCTAAAAAGTCAACAGAAATGGTTTTTGTGAAAAATAGCTTATATGGTAATGTAGAGGACATGCAATCTGTTTGGTCATCATAAATAACTTATAATATATATAAGAATGTGTTTTACCATGATCAACTCGACAATCTTTAGTATAAATACGAATCGGAACCGAAAGTCTTGTAAAACGACTTTTTCTTAGACTATCGATTCGGATTCGTACATGCATGTTTGAGATCTGTATTAGAGAGTATTTTTGACCATTTTTATTTTTGTAAAACTCTCTGGAATTTTTGATACTTGAGTCTATACTTAGCCGATTCATTTGCATGTTTCCGGTTTATGCTAAAAGTTGACTATTTTGCCCTTTTTGATATAAAACGTGATTTTTGGAAAAGTGAAAGAGTAGAAATCTTTATTTCTAATATATAAACTTGCACCGAAAATTTGAGATCAGTTAGTGGTCCAGATTTTGAGTTATGGCCGATATCGTAAAACTATATCTTAAAGTTACAAAAACGGCGCATTTCGCGTATAACCTATTTCAGGCCACGTTTTGATACGAAACTTTTTACCCACTGATGTTATATATTATTTTGGGAATTTTGATGATTTTTATTTAATTTTTGGCTGATCGGATCATATGTCGCTTAGTCGATTCGGTTAATGCCGGTTTTGACCGTTTAAGCCATAAAATGAGTTTTACGCATTCTTTTGACCCGAAACCTTTTTCTACTGATTTTATATGTTAAATAAATTATTTTAAGCATTCTGGAAATATAAAGATCCCAGCTTTCTTTTGAAAACCCGGAAACGGCGTTAAATCGCATTTTTAGCATTTTTAACGCATAGTAAGCGTTATACTCATTTTAAACATATAAGACTTATACCTACTGATGTAATTGGTATATTTTCATATAATAACAGTAAGTATAAGTATATGAACTCAGATTTGCAGTTTTGGCATTTTTAGCCCTTATGAATTTACTAAAATACCCCTACGGTGCATAGTTTGATTTTAAATGTTAAGTTTGGTATATGGGTCATACCCTACTGTTATAATATGTTAAATGGGATATATTTACTATATAAACCAGACCCGAAACTCAGATTTCTAATATGACTCTTTTATAATCTTTTAAATGACCAAAATGCCCTTCTAAGGCATAAATTGAGTTTAAAATCATTCGGGGCATAATAGAACATAACTTACTGATATTATATCATATTTAAAGCGTATTATCTCAGGGAACTTGCATTTGACTCTTTTGGCTACCCGTAACGCCCTTTTTGCGTTCGGTTCGGTTTACGTAACTAGTTTGCGTAAATTGACCGAAACGGGTCAATCGTTATCATTTTTATCTCAAAATCCAGAATGTATTTAGTATACCCATATTATACAAGTATTCAAACTTGTCGGGTCTAAATCACATTCTATCCGGTCTTTCGCTTAATCGTGCGCTTGTACCGTATCGTCCTTAAAACTAACCGGTCAAAGCTTAGGCTTAAATAAAAGACCCGTTAGGAATCTAATAGGTTATTATAAACCTTTGTTCCAGATTAGGAGGCCCAGTAAAAGCTACCACACTTACCGATTGTGACTTATACTTGCTCAGGTAAATACATTTTGACTTATTTTCCCTATACGGGCTTGGGGTACGGTATTTAAAATACCGCTTGATCGGGCGCACGAGTCCTGCACCTTATGGGTGTACAGTCTTGAATAGCTTGTGCGACTCGTTTAAACAGTCTTGTCTTACTTTAGGCTTTGGGGGGTTATTGACCGTGTCCCGGATATCCTTGGCATTATCTTACGAGATGGCCACGACCAGAGCACGGGGTGTAGGCGTACACCCGGCGTGTATAACTCTTTAATGTGGTGTGTCATTTAATCTTTAGCCCGGACAGCAGATCCCGGGCCACCAAAAGTACGGGTACATGTAAATCGTTCACAAGTTTATATTGCTTAAATATCCCAAGTTAATAAAAATATTTATGCCTTGTGCATTTAAATCAATTTTCAATCATTTTCAAAATGAGTCAGTCGATTTGTATTTACCAGTGTAAACTGACGTATTTTTCCCAAAAGGTTAAGTGCAGGTACTATACGAAACAGGCTGGCTGTTTCCTAAGAGCGTCCACTATAGTCTCGCAAGCTCGGACGACAAATAACTGTTGAACAATTTATTCTTATTTTTATTTGATCCGCCTGTGGATCCGTTTCAACTACTTATGATGTTTATTATGTCATTTTAATTAAAGTTGAAATGTATCTATTCTGCTTCCGCTGTGCATTATTATATTGTGTTGTTTGTCTATGACGATGCCAACTACGTCACTGTACCCCACGTCGGGCCCACCGGTGACACGTGGAGATCGGGGTGTGACAATTGGCCAGCCATTTTGGATACTTTACTTCTCTAATCATACCTGCTCGTAGTAATCTTTCTACCTCTTCCTAGATAATGGAATTTCTTTCTGGTGCAAACTTCCTCCTTTTTTGATGGATTGGTTTAACTGACCTGTCAATGCCAAGTTTATGAGTGATAATATCCTTAGATATACCTGTCATATCCTCATGTTTCCATGCAAAGGTAGATTTTCTTCTTTTGAGGAAGGATACGATGTCTTCTTTCATTTGTCCAAGGATCCCTGATCCGATATAGATTTTGGATTCAGGATCATCAGGATCCAAGAGGATTTCGTCCACATCCTGCTCTCTTGCCTCCAAGACACCCCTTGGAGGATACTTTAATTGCTATTGCTCCGTTGATTTCGAGGCTGGTTTCATTGATGAGGTATAACAATCCTTAGCCTCCTGCTGATCACTATCGATCTTGATTATTCCCCAAGGGCTAGGGAGCTTCACACATTGATGGTAGGTGGATGGGACTGCCTTCATATTGTGTATCCAGGGCCTGCCAAGGATAACATTACAACAAGACAAACAGTCAATAACACAAAATTTCTGATATTTATGTAATCCTTCCACGTAAATTGGGAGTTTGATGTCCCCCAGGGTTTTCTTAGTTTCGCCACTAAATCCCACGAGCACGGAGGATCTTGGTGTGATGTCTGATTCAGGAATACCCATTTTCTTCAGAACATCAAGCTGGATAATGTTTACCGAACTTCCTCCGTCAATAAGGATCCTGCGGACAAAATGGTTAGAAATAAAAAGAGTAATAACTAAACTATCATGATGAGGATCCTGGATGTTAATTCTATCATCCTCATCAAAGGTTATGATTTTTCCTTCCGAGACACTTGATGTTCGAATAGGCCTTTCTCCATTATCCATCTTAGCTTCCTTTGCATGCCTTTTAGCTGCTGAGAAGGATGTACCACAGATGTCTGATCCTCCAGAAATAAAGTTGATCACTTGTGCATCTGCCGGAGGGGCTGGAGCTTTTTCAGGGATCCTTTCAGGATCCTGAGTCCTTTGCTTTTTTCTTCCCAACAATTCTTTCAAATGCCCCTTGCTCAGCAGATATCCAATTTCCTTTCTTAATGCGATGCATTCTTCTGTTAAATGCCCAAAATCTTCGTGGTATGCACACCACTTTGATTTGTCTTTAGCTACGGCTGGTTTGTCATTTTTTCTGGGCCATCTGGCTTTTTCTCCTAGATTCTGCATTGCAAGAATTAGTTCATGGTTATCAACGGAAAAACAGTATTCAGAAATCGGAGGATAATCCTCATCATCCTCTTCTTGGTCAACAGCATGCACGTTCTGGTTGTCAGTTCTGTTGTAGGATTTGAATTTGTTGCTTTTGAAAGAGGATCCTTGCTTTTCTTGTTTTGAGGATCCTACTTGTCTCTCCTGGATCCTCTTGTCATCCTCTAGCCGGATGAACCTGAGGGCCCGAGTCCTTACTTCGTCAGGAGCATGGTGTCATAACAAGATCATCATAGAACAGTGAATCCATAAGCAATCCCATTTTGAAGGCCTCAACAGCTGTGGCCACATCCAAGTTGGGAATGTCCAAGGATTCTTTACTAAATTTGGTTATATAATCCCTCAATGATTCATTATGACCCTGAGTTATCCTATATAAATCACTAGTCAATCGTTCAAATTTTCTGCTACAAGAAAATTGATTATTGAATAAGTTAACTAAATTAGCAAACGAAGTAATAGAGTAATGGGGAAGACTTAGCAGCCATTTAAGAGCTGATCCAGTAAGTGTGGATCCAAATCCCTTGCATAGGCATGCTTCCTTTAACCTTTCCGGAATTGGATTGATCTCCATCCTCTCACTGTATTGTGCTATGTGTTCCTCAGGATCCGTTGTACCATCATACAGCTTCATAGTTGGAATATGGGATCTTTTGGGTATCTCAGCATCACAAATTGGTGGTGCAAAACGAGATACCTTATGGCTTCCATCTGCAATCTCCGGGATAGGTTTGACTACCCCTGGAACACTTGATATCATATCCTTCAGTTTCTGCAGTTCTCTGGCCATAGCATGGTTGATACCTGTATCCTTCATGAATCCATGGTTAGTGGTAAGAGAATTATTAAAAGTGTTACCTCCCATCGGGTTCAAGTTAGGAACATTGGATGTGAATCCGTATTGCTGGGATTCTGGGATAATGGAGGGACCAGTGGAAGCAATGGTCTGCATCGGAATAAAATCTCCTTAATGGACATCTGAACTTCCTGTCTGCAAACTCTTCGAGGATCCTGGCATCTGGAGGGATCCTTGAAACTGGGATGATCCTGGAACGAGAGAGGATCCCTGACCCTGGGATAATCCTGGAACAAAGGAGGATCCTTGAACCTGGGATGATCCTGGAATAAAGGAGGATCCTTGAAATTGTTGCGCTCCCGAGTAGGCTCCTGAATTCATGAAGGATCCCATATGCTAAGGATAGGATCCTGCCGGCTGGAAATATGAGCCTGATGCCTGAGTCACTTTTGCTGAGCCGAGGTGCACTCCTTTTGGTCCTCCCACATGTTGAATGTCTGGGACCTCTGATGGCTGAGAAGTAATCATCGGAGTATCAAAATTCAAAGATTTGGGCATCAGTGGGGAATGATCCTCTGCCGTTTTCTTTTGCCTTTTGAGATCTCCGATTTCCTTGAGGATCCTGTCATTAGTTTCATCCTGCTGCTGCATACGATCCCTCATCTGCAAAATCAAAGTAAATATATCACTAGTACTGGGAGCAAAAGAAGTTAGAGCAGAAGAAGATGAAGGTTTAGAGAAAATAGGAGTTGGTCTCTTCTCAGCATTTTTCTGAGATCCAGCTGGTGGTGGAGGCAAAGGTGGAACGCCCTTAGGTGAATTGACTGCAGACATCGCTGTGGAGGTATTCTTCAACGATGAAGCCATGCAACACTCCGGAATGATCACCAACAGACAAACTTTCTTATGAATGAAGCACCAATTGCCCCACGGTGGGCGCCAAACTGTTTTGGTCAAAAATCACACAAGGATAATGCAACCAAACTCTTTGTAAACGGGGAATGATGCTTGGTATGATGAACAAAGATAAGGATCACTTAAATGAAAATTGCACAAGCGACACAAGGATTTATACGAGGAAAAAGCCCTTGATCAATGAATGATCTCCGGCATAAAAAACCTCGGGTGATGGAAACTACCGATCACCAAGCTTCAATATAACAAACAATGTTCACAACTTTGGATGGTAACAAGCTAGGTACAAGGATCACTATAGTATCGTATGCTAGAGCGTGTGAGAAATGTGTTGTGTCTTCCGAATACTCAAGAGTGCTATTTATATAAGTGTGTGTGTCGTTGAATTTAGGTAAGTCACCTAACTATTAGCTCGTTACCCCTTTAGAAATAGAAGTAAATTTAGCCTAACTAATTGCCCGTAATTTGTGCTAAGTTTCCATATTCTCCACAACGTCTATTTCCGGCTATGCATGTGCGAAATCAACGTGAAAGATTCCTTGATAACGTTGCTAAGACCAGGTCCAACTCGTAATTCCTGCAAAACAACATTAAATTCAAAGAGAGCAATCGTTAGTATGAGGATCCTTAGGATGATCCATGATCCTAATCCTGAAGCTCTTCTGAGGATCACTATCTGCCAAAGAAACAAGGATCACTTGTTAGGATATCATGTAAGGATCATAGGTCATTAAAATCCTGCCCTAACAGCAGCTTTTGAGGATTTTCCAGCACCTATACGTTCAAAACAAGATAAGTATCCTTACCCTATTTATATTTAACTATCTATTCAAATCCTAAATTATACCAAGAATAGGATACTTACTTGACATTGTGACTGAGCCTGAGGATATCTCTTGGGAGTCCTGGGTGTTGGTGTTGGATGTTCTTGTTGCAGGATCAAGCCTCCTAAAAGCAACAAGTCTCTCTTTGGCGGCAGGGGACAATCTGAGGTGTGAGACAGTGATAGCTGCACGTCAAAAACAAAAAAGGGTGTTAGTGATACTTATGTGAAAAGAGAATCGTTTGGTGATCCTTATCAGGATCCTCTATCCTACCATGGGTGCACCACTCCCTGGGCAGATCCTTTCCATTTGGAATAGTGTCTCTTCTGACGAAGAAGAAGCGTCGCTTCCAGTTAGTATCGTTCTTGGTTGCTTTGAAGATCGGGTGCTCTTCACCAGCTTTTCGTTTGAACAAGTAACGGTGGGATCCGAAAGTAGTGAGGTCATACATCTCACCCAGCTCAGACATTCCAAGATCGATCCCTTCTTGCTCGATGATCCTTTCAAGGGTATATAGAACCCTCCAGATCATCGGCATGGCCTGGATATAGCAGATGCCGGTGAGAGAGAAAAAGGATTGGGTGAATTGAGGGAAAGGATACGAGTATCCTATCATGAAAGGAGTGACCGGAAAGGCAACCCAAGTCTCAGAGATGTAATCGCTCAGGGCAATAGGACTGAAAGGTTTAAAGAAGGTGTTCGCCGGGAAATATTGTCCGATTTTGTCAATTTGGGGATCAGTGAAGCAACACCTCTCTTGTGGGGAATCCTTGATGATCCCTAGACCCTTCAAGGGGCTATTCTTTTTGGGATCCTTAGCAGGAGAGTTCCGGAGCAACATTTTTTGCGAGATGAAAGAAAAAGAAATAAAACAGAGTAAGAGAAGGAAGAAGGTGAAGAGAGAATACCTGTGTGATCTTCGGATGAGATTATAAAGGGAGTATCTCCGAAATTTAAATGCTAATTGATCCTATCTCTATCTCCTATTTATAATCATGATCGTGCAGGGTTGTCACTTCTGTGATGTCAGAATTGCAACGGATAGTTCTATATCAACGGCTATATATCCGTTAGTTAGTTGCGGATAAGATCAGTAAAATATAACTCGTTCATTTTACAAATTACTCCTTATATTTTGGGGGCAATTTTTAGGGGAGGATTTTATGTTAGCCCGTGATCCTCACTTGTTATCCTATTAGTGATCCTTACTTCTGTGACAGATAGTGATCCTCAGAAGTGCTTTAGGATCAGGATCATGGATCACCCTGAGGATCCTTATACTAACAATTGTTTCTCTTTGAATTTCGTATTGTTTTGCAGGAGTTACAAGTTGGACCCGGTCTTAGCAACGTTACTATGGAATATTCCACGGCTATTTCGCACACGTTTGACTAAGAAGGGACGTTGCGGAGAACGTGGGAGCATGGCACGAATTGGTGATAGTTTGTTAGCATAGTTAACTTCTATTTTTAAAGGGGGAACGAGCTAGTAGTTAGAACACTTGGCTAATTTCAGCTACACTCACTCGTACAATTGCACTCTCAAGCATATAGCAGAACACTTAACAGTTTTCACACATTCTTGCACGATATACCACAGTGATCCTTGTACCTAGCTCGTTACTATCCGGAGTTGTAAACATTTGTTGGTTAATTTGAACTTGGTGATCGGTAGTTTCCATCACCCGAGGTTTTTTATGCCGGAGATCATTCATTGATCAAGGGCTTTTTCCTCGTATAAATCTTTGTGTCAATTGTGCAAATTACATCTAAGTGATCCTTATCATTGTACCTCATTTCAAGCATCATACCCCGTAACTAAGAGTTTGGTTGCATTATCCTCATCAGATTTTGACCAAAACACCTTCTACTAAGGTTTGTCTTTTGGGTTATCCTGATTATAAGAGTTAAAGGGTAGGATCCTAACGTGGATTCTCAGGTATGATCCTTAACTATTTTGATTTAATTCATTATTCACTTGAATAACCCTTATACTTTGACAACTGAACTTATGATCCTTAAAATATACTACTTTTTTGGAATCTTTCAGCTATAGGATATTTGATCCTGGATCATATCCTAAAAGTTTTAAATCTAATATGTTCAACTTTTCTTATTCAGACAAGTGTATATTAAAACAATTGAAAACTTAAAGGATATACAAGGATAACAACACAGGAAATAGCCAAAAAGTTAAGTTTTATTTGTTCACAAAAGATTTAACCCTTTTAAGGTTGTCAAAATTGCCAACCCACATTTCTACCAGCAAAATGCGGCCCGTCCACATGGGTTGGCAAAGGGTGTCCATTGTTCATGCGGTCATAGCAGTGCAGGAAATAAAAGGCGGCAGGATAACAAGTGGCTTCATCCCCCAAACAGAAGATCCCTCCACCACCTATTATCCTACCTATTGTCCAAAGGATCCTTGATCCTTACACCTAAAGCTATTGTTCAAAGTACAGACCATCATTGTTTAAAACATCGCAACCAAAAAAAAAAAAAAACCACTACCAAATTTAAAAAATGGGCTCCGGCTATGTCTAGAAGTGTCCATCATCGCCCATTCATGCAGCCTACACCTTTGCTGCATCATCCTCAGCTGCTCCACTAGCTTCTCCACCATGATCCTTTCCACTGCCTCCAGCCTCGATAGCCAAAACCTCCTCAGCCTCCTCTTCCTCATCCAGCTCAGCCAGCCTTGCCTTCCAGCCCTCAACATCCCAGCTGCTTCTGTCGAAGTCAGGATCCTGAGCTTCCTGGGCCATCTTCAGTTTTGTCTTGTACATGGAAATAGCAGCGGAGACCTTGGCACCTTCCATGAGCTCATGCTTCTCATAGTCAGTGTTGATCAGGACTTTAGCTGTCTGGGTCTTGGCGTCTTGGAGGGCTTTTTCAAGATCAGCAATCTTATGATCCTTGAGCACGGCAACTTGTTGAAGATCTGCATACTTCTTGTCCAGCTCTTCAACGCTCCCAACATAGTCTTCGATCTCAGCAAATTTCTTCAAAAAAAGATAGAGCACAGTTCAAGATCATGTGATCCTTAAGTTAGCAGGATATATAAGCAGGGACAGTGATCCTTACATCGTTGAAGTATTCAAGGAACTGGTGGCGGATCAAGGGCATGCCTTGCAGATCCTCAACTTCAGAGGTTTTTCTTTTCTTGCCACCCCTTCCTTTGGTGGGTGCCTTGGGGATCGAAGCAGTTGGGCTGGCAGGGAGCTTCTTTCTGGAGGATCGTACGGTATCCAGATCGGTGACGCTGAATTTGGAAGCAGGTTTGGAAGATTTTCCAGCACCTACATATTTGAAACAGATAAGTATCCTTATTTTTATTTAATCATTTGGTCACATACAAATACAAATTCTTACTTGACATGGTGACTGATCCTGAGGAGACTTCTTGTGAATCTTGGGTGTTTGCTTTGAATGATCTTATCACAGGGTCAAGCCTTCGAAAAGCAAGAAACCTTTCTCTTGTTGCAGGTGTTTTGAACAGGTGTGAGACAGAAATAGCTGCACAAAAGAATGAAAACATGTTAGTGATCCTGGTCAGAAGCAAGTTTTCATCCAGTGATCCTTCTAAGGATCCTCTATCCTACCATGAGTGGTCCATTTGCTAGGCAAATCCTTTCTGTCAGGAACGGAATCCCTTCTAATGAAGAAGAATCTCCGTTTCCAGTTGGTGTCATTTTTGGTAGCTTTAAAGATGGGATGTTCTTCACCCGGCTTGTGTTTGAGAAGGTACCGGTGAGATCCATGGCCGACAAGGTCATACATTTCAGAAAGCTCTGACATTCCTAGATCGATACCATGTTGCTCAATGATCCTCTCAAGGGTGATCAAAACCCTCCAGACCATGGGCATCGCTTGGATGAAAGAAATGCCGGTAAGAGAGAAAAAGAATTGGGTAAAGCCTGGAAAAGGATAGGTGTATCCTACGGTGAATGGGGTTACGGGAAAGGCAATCCAGGTTTCAGAGGAATAATCACTCAAAATGGTTGGATCAAACGGTTTGAAAACAGTATTCACCGAAAAACAACGGCGAATTCTATCAATTTGTGCATCGGTGAAGCAACAGCGTTCTTTAACGGAATCTTTGATGATCCCTTGGCTCTTCAAGGGGCTGTCCTTCTTGTGATCCTTGCCCGGTGAGGATCGGAGCATCATTTTTGTTGTGATGGTGGTAAAGAAAGAAAAACAGAACAAGAAGATGAAGGGAGAAAGGAGAGAGGAGTACCTGAATAAGTCTTCTGATGAGGATTTAAAGAGAAAACGCTCGAATTTAAATGCCCTCTAACTCTTATCTCTAACTGCCATTTATAATGATGATTTTGCAGGATAAGTCACCTCAGTGACGTCAGGTTCTCAACGGCAAGTCCGCATATAACGGCTAGTTTGGTGAATGATTCGTTGCGGATAGGGACGACAAAATATAACTCATTATTTACAATATTACTCCTTATATTTTGGGGGCAATTGTTAGGGGTGGATTCACCTATGATTAGTGATCCTCATTTAATGATTGGATGTGGTGATCCTTATTTCTGCTTCAGACAGTGATCCTCAGGAGGGTTGCAGGATCAGGATCATGGATCATGGTAAGGATCCTTACTCTAACGATTGTCTACTTTGAATATGTTGTTGTTTTGCAGGAGTACGAGCTTGGACTTGGTCTTGGCGAGATTCCTGGAGCATATTCGTTATTTCTTCTGCACGTGCTTGACCAATATGGACTTTATGGAGTTCGTGGGGGACTTGCATGAAATGCGGATAGTTAGTTAGCTTAGATATTTTCCATTTTTAAGGGGATAGCGAGCTAATTTTAGAACACTTGGCTATTTTTAGCTTAACACACACACTGCAAACCGCTCTCTTCAGCTCTTGACAATTCACTTGGCGATTACAGATTTTTGTGCACTTTTCACTGTAGTGATCCTTGTAACTAGCTCGCTATCATCCGAAGTTGTAACAGATTTATTGTTTAATTTGAGTTGGTGATCGGTAGTTTCCATCACCCGGGGTTTTTTATGCCGGAGATCATTCATTGATCAAGGGCTTTTTCCTCGTATAAATCTCCGTGTCATTTGTTCATTACAATATAAAGTGATCCTTCATATCGTTCAATAGTTCAAGCATGATTCGCCGTAACAGAGAGTTTGGTTGCATTATCCTTGTTTGATTTTTTGACCAAAACACGTTTCATGTCATAAATTTGTTCGTTAATGCCCTTTAATTAACTTAATGAATCTAAAATCCTTACACCATTAGAGTTTTTGTTAAGCAATGTTGGGTTCTTTCTCAAAACATAAAATTGTTTCGTGAGACTTATACCACTCGAATCTCCTGCAAAAACAAAGCAAGACCCCAATGAAATTTCCTTGTTTCATCACCTCTACATCGCAAATTTAATTGAAGAACATTCTAGGGCTTGTAAATTGTGCGGACGATATCTCCTTCAATTCTCAACCTTTTCAGGTGATTCCAAAGCCCAACTTGCTTAATTTTTCGTGCTCTAAAAATCCCTCTATCAATTTCCGTTCTCGAAGACTAATTTATACAAATTTAGTTTTAGTTGAAATTAGGGTTCTTCATGCATAGAATTTAGGGCTTTTAGATTTAGACTTGTGTTTTGATGGAATTGAAAGTATAATATTGTTATATATCATACTAGTGTATGGTGTGTAAATTTTAGAAATTTTTAGATTTCAAATGGAATTTTGGAGAATGATTTATGTTTCAATCACTAGATAAATAAAATAAAAATACAAGATAATTTTAAGTAAATTCAATAAATATTTTTATTGATTATATCAGATTATATAAACACTAAGTGATTTTTATAGAAACTTTCCTTAATTTTTGGGAATTCTTAGATCTAATTTGCATCACTCATATTTATATATTTTAATCCTTTAAAAATATATACAAGTTTATCATAAATAATTTTTATA